>NC_056730.1:693701056-694338556 GCF_019279795.1 Protopterus annectens | reverse complement strand
AGTTCCAAGTAATTGTCACAACACCACAATGCACACCCTCATAACCTACAAAAATAATAATAATATATCATTGTTTTTAATGCCCTAAGGGATGTCTAAGTGTAGCTAAGTGGGTGTGTACAGAACAGCTTAAACATCCCATAGGAGTTAAATAGTAATAGACAAGCTATGATAGTGTAGTGGTTAGAGGTGCAGCTTTACATGCAGGCATTCATGGTTTGACTTCCCAAACAGGCAATTTGTTTTATCATGTGAAAGTAGTGTTATATTTATTTTACTAAACTTAAATTAGGTAGCAATAATTTTTTGTCAACCAGGGTAGTGTAGCAGTTCCAAAAGTGAGATGTCAGTGTAGAAAAGATGTGAAACCCCCATATAAACACACGTGCCCCATACAGTATAGTCACATAAGAATATAATGTAAGGAAAGCACATAGGGAGATGTCACAGTAGGTAAACATAAAATTATAAATGTGTATGTAAATATTTATTTGATATTATACAATGACTAGCCATTAAATTACAAAACTTAGTACTCTAATTGGCCAGCCCAAACAGGGTGCCCGTTGTAAATCTGAGAGTATGCAAATGAAAAAAAGGTCCATATGCCTGGACTATTTCCATTTGTATATCACTTGTTTTTAGTTTTAGTCTATGGAGATAGAAATGGGGAAACGAAGACCACCTTTGTTTTCCGAGAGTATCATGCTATGCATTACGAGTTGAAGAACTCGTATAACATAGCAAGGGTTTACCATCAAATAGTCGACAGTAACATGCTTGACAGCCACCTCCTCAACCATGGTAGGAGCAACTGTCGGAATTTTGACGTTCATTTGTACGTCCGTTTAAAAGGATGTACATAGGCAAGGAGTTTCAGCATGTATTTCAATGGGTGATTTCCACCTTAAGGTCAACAGAATCTGTTGACGTTGCTGCGTTGATCATGCAACCTAATTCATATTCGTGAGTTGACATTATTTGTCGCAGAAATCACCATTTGTGGATGTGATTTTTGTCCTTTTGATAGTAAACCCCATAGCAAGATATCATAAAAACATGAAATGGAGATCTTCCTTTCAAGAGAGAAAGGAATAAATCTGTTGCTTGTCTAATATATCTCACTAAGCTATACGAGATCTTCAACTGATATAACTTAACGAGATATGTTAAAAAAAGCAATTGAGATCCCCCTAGCCCTGTTGCTACCTCTGCACAGAAGTGATGTACTGCGCAAGTGTGGGACCTCATCCCTTATGCATGTGCAGTACATCAGAAATGGCCGAGGATACCAGGAAAACTGTGGAAGGTCAGCATGGAGTCATGATACACTGACATTATTTAAAAAAGGTAAGTACTGTTTTTCTTAAATAATGTCATTGTATAATAGCAATAACCCATGACTGGGTGTGGGCAATGCTGGACTTACCCACAGATGGCATTGTATGATCATGAGGGCATTGCCCTCATGACCAAACCACACCAACTGTGGGTAAATCCACCATTACCCACACCCAGCTGTGGGTTATTGCATAAATATAACATTATACTTATGATATGCATAAATGTGCCGTAATCAGTTCATATCCATGAGACCTTGTTCTGCCCAACAAACAAAATAGTTAACCCAGGATGCTGTCCTCAGCAATCACACCAACATACTACTACACCATGTGAGCTGTGAGAAGGTGTAGTGCTTTAACGAACATATCCTACATTCAGGTCATTTAACATTAATAAAACAAAAACAGCAATCCCAAGTGTTGAACCTATGATCCTGAACATTATAATCACAGAAATATACCAGTACACCAGCTAAGCTCTAGGGATTAGTGTTGCTTTTTCAAAAATATCATGCAATAGAGGCATACAACATTAGGGAGGAAGCTTAGTAGAACCCTTTGTGCATTGTATATAGACTTATAAACATATATACATACATATATATATATATATATATATATATATATATATATATATATATATATATATATATATATCTCTAATAAAACATATATATGTAAACGTGCAGTCATGATATACATATACATATGTTAACTATAAAGAAGGAAAATATATAACTGTAAAAGGGGGGGATGGGCCACATATATGGGCATATTTCAAAAAGTGCTATTACAAATGAAGACGTGTTACAGCAACAGTGTGTGTTTCAGCAGACAATTACTGAAGGATATGATGATGGAAAGTGAAATGTCATGTCATTTATTTACTGACAGAACTCCTTGGATCATCAACGTGATTTACCAGACAAATAGAAATAAATTGTGGAACTGAACAAAAGTATGGTCCAAACATCTGGACATTCTGTGGTATGCTCACAAACCCTTAATGCAATGAATGTGGACTAAGCCTGACAAAGTGGGAGGACAACGGCATGAAAATAGGGACATGTACAAAATACGTCAGTAGATAAGCTGAGAACGTTCATGTAGTAACAGTGTATGTCCTAACATATCTCAAGTGAAATATCACAATACCAGGACTCAATTGCTGCTCATTAGTTACTGACCTCAGTCCCCACATCATAACAGTTATATGGACCATACCAAAGATATTGACCACACAACTGGACATCCTATGAATATGTGGACATAACATAACATTAGGGAAGCTACAGTGAGCTATCGAGCAATGTCCAGACTACAATCAGACTGACATAACACTACCCAGGTCCTGGGTCTGTACTCATGCAGTAGCAGATATAACAGGCACTACAGGGATTTAATACTAGTGGAACACATACACTGGTGTGAAGGTGCATACCCCCAAACAGGTGCACCACAGTGACAGCAACATACCAGTAAGCAAACTGAACATGACAGTATAATACTTTGAGAACAACCACATACAGTTTGTCACTCACATATCACTTCTACATATACTGCCCCAAATCACAGTGTACTGGGAATCCTGAGGTGTTACATGGCATTTCACAGTCAGCCCCTACAAGCATATGGACCTGATAGACCACCAGCAGCTGTAGCAGCAAGCAGAGTCACAGTGCTACACAATTTTGGCCGTCTATTCACAATGGCAAGACAGACATACTGTCATATGTACAGATTTCCACAGAATTACCATGGTGTGGACCCATAACCCTGGCCACCACTGCATACCATGGCCAGGAGTCTGCCAGGTCATTGTCATGCTAACTGGAGTGCAGTTGGTAATTCATGATATACCATACCTGAGCACCTATTAGTGCAGGACATCTGAACAATGCATGGCATACTTATGGGACAGGGGGCTGGAAAGAGGGACATATCACACATAATGGTGTTACAAACTGACACAGTAGCTGCTGTTACATCTTGTTGTAACATCACATCCCTGAAGGAAATGATGTGGGGAACACCAGTGGATGACAACACTTACTGAATTCAGTCCTCACATTATCCTACCAACCCCACAAAAACAGATGTTGGTCAGGGAACGGACCAAGCATAATAGGCAAACATCCTGCCAGTCTGTGTACAACATGCCAGTTGAGTCAGAGGCATATCACTGTCAGCTGTCAAGTCACCCAGTAAATGAATGTCCAGACAAACCTTATCAATGCAGCAACCCCACATATATAACAACACTAATGACATACAAGCTGTACCAAACTGGAGCTTTCTCACCCATGTTGCTGGGCTGTCTCCACATGTCCTGCCCTGTGAGGTATTACTACCTACTTTCTGTGAAACTGTAGCTCCCACAACTCTGTAATGACCCCCACATAGACCAGGTAAATGGGCAAGGCCCACATGAAGGGCATCCCATATGGTGGAACTAGCTGCTCTGTCCAGGCCCACAACACAATACTATGTGGGAACCTACATAGCTGTATGGCCTCAACAAGACCCATCAGGACATCAACCCCCTGAAGGTAGGCTGAATGGTTATGGTGGACAGCAGCAATACACAAACCACAGACCTGGTCCCTAGATTGGCCTTACAGGCCAAATCAGAAACACTCACCAACCTGGCATCAAGTCAGCCCTTGTCTGATCAAGCATATGAGGTCACAGATGGAGTACTCTAAGGCTAACTATGAGTATAAATTGGATTCATCCACCAAGGCCAATCACAAGGCCATCTTCACAAATATTTGCAATCTCTGAGGCCACAAACCAGCCCACCATGTAATGCTGGCCAATCAGACCACATACACATTCAACATAGCTATAGGCAACCTGCTGCAGATAGGTTTAGGGCAAACATCACCCCCTGGCTCAGCAGCACTATAACTGGATAAGCACAGCACCCATACCCCTCCCATCATTACCAGTGAGCAGGTACATATTGTCTACTGAAAAGCAACAAACGCAAGTATGCATGGCACATGATAACATCCCTGTCTGCATCCTACATGAACTCAGGCATGTGCTCCCAGCTCCATTACACACCGTAGTCACACCAAGCCTTGGCACCATCCACACCACATCTGCATGGAAGATGGCCAATGTCATCCCATGACACAGACATGAATGAGGTGTACAGGAGTAGTAAATTAATTAGCCCTCATTGGGGGGAATATGACAACTCAGGCCAGCAGTGCAATGCAAGCTGATACAGCACTGATACTGTACAGGAGTATGGTGTGGCTGTGAGTGGTGGCTACTGGTATTCAATGCAGATGTACAGGTTCTGTACATATGGTTGCCAAATGTATGAGGTCCTGTGATGTGTCTCCCTTGTTATGTCTCCTAGATGCAATGTTGCATCAGCAAAGGTCAACTTTCTCAGCGGCACAGACAAATATAATCATAGAAGACATACTACACAACCATGCCATAACGTTTGGCTGGAGCCAGCAACATCTGCAGGAGAGGACTGGCCTGTGGGATGACCTTGTCCACAGGGTAAATGATGTTGCCCTGCATGCATGTACATATGAGCAGGTCTAGTATCGTGAATGTGACCTCATACGCCATGCCTGGCAAAGGGCTGCTGCAGTGGCCAGGGATCACACAGCCATAGGTGTGGGCCTGGCCTTGCAACCCCACTGGCACCCACCGGGAAGATCCACGTGTACCTTAGGGCAGCCATCCCAGTACAACATCGGGTTACAGACCCCCAACATACTGGAGGTGGATGGCACCCAGACAATGTATGAGGAGTGTGCAGGTAAGACCCCAGTGTAGCTTACTAGACTACTGTAGCAGACATACTTGTAATTGTAGAGTACCTACGTGCATGTGTCAGGTCAGATTGCAGTTGTGGATGCAGTTTTCTAATGCACAGACATGGACATCTATGATGAAGGATAGCAAATTGTGTAGTATTGGGGGTTGCACGGTACATGTGCAGACATACTACATCCATCCTGTACCAATGCCATACTCCCCTCACACAAATACCTAGGTCCCCCTGGTCTACATGTGGGACAGCAGCCTGCAGCTGGTGAGCATGCAATTGTACTGTTGTGGTTTGCCAATTCCCCAGGCACGTGAAGGTCATGCAGTGTACCATGCACACAACTGTCACTCATAGCCATATTGCTTTATGTGCATGTTCGCTTTGTTGGAGTCAACTGCATTGCATCACAGTGGTCACCACAGGGGTAAATCTGATGATAATGTATCATCCCTGTAGCATAACTCATGGCCTGTCAGTGCAAGACTTCTGGACAGAGGGCAACACAATGGATGACAAACAGCGTAATTCAGGGACATGTGTGAAACATTACTGTCATATAGTGGATATAAACAGAGTACACACCCCTGTTAAGATGCCAGGTGTCTGTGATGTCCATAGAAACTGAGACCACAGTATGTCAGTCCTCATCTTTTCCAAACTGTAATGTGACCTATGACATGAACAATGCCCTGTACAAACAATCAATCTGATGGCCACCACATTTTTTATTATTTATTTATTTATTTGAAGTTTGTTTGCCAGGATAATCCATTGGGCTGAATGAGCCCATTTTCAATGGAGTCCTGTGGAGAAAATCTCCATAGATACAATGTCAACATATACAACTATGGATAAATTAAAATATAGTAGGATAAATATAACATAAGCAGTTTGTTAAAGTATCAGAGTAGTACATATAAGCAGAAGATAATGTTAATGCAGCAGGACAAACAACAGACGAGCATATGTAACAATAAGAATAAATTTACAATTTTTAACTTCTATATTCACTATTAAATGGAAAGAGGAAGTATTAGGTAAGATTTTAGTTAGTAGATGTGACAGAGAATGTTTATATAAGAGGTTAACTACAATATGAATGTTCTCAAGGAAGGGAAGAGTTGTAGATTAAGGGGTGACTAGTAGCTGGAAGGATTATGCAGGATGGGTGCAGGAGCATTCCCAGAGAGAATATAGATGTGAATGGAGGAGAGATTTAAAAACTGGAAGGCTGCTGATATTACGGATATGTGATGGGAGGGAGTTCCAGAGGGGGGGCCAGGGAAAAGGAAAGTAAGAGTTTGCCTGCAGGACGGGCAGGTTTGTGGAGTTCAACTAGGTTCTGAGTGCTGGTTCTAAGGGGTCTATTAGGATGGCGCATGGTGAAGGCAGAGGAAAGAGAGGGGCAGAGTGAGGGCTTGAAAATGAGCCTATGAGCATGAGTTAGTTGAATGTAGGTAAGGTAGTTTGGGAGCTCTAGCCAATTTAGTTTGTGGAGGGCAGTACAGTGATGGGAGGAGGATCTGTGGCCAGAGGCAAATTTTGCGATTTTGTTGTAGCAGGAGGAGAGTTTTGTTTTAATAGAGGATTTAAGGTTGGTTAGAAGAGGGGCACCATAAAGGAGAGAGGGGATGAGGTATGTGGTAGATAGGAGGAATCTAGTAGATGGGGAGAGGAAGCGGATATGCCGGTAGAACATGTCTAGTTTCTGATGTGTTTTTTTTAATGTTTGTTTGTATATGGGAATCAAATGTGAGGTGATTATCAATGAGAGCTCCTAGCAGTTTAGCACTGGAAACAATTTCTAGGGTTGTGTTATATTGACTGGTTATGAGGAAAGAGTTTATGTCGATAGTCATGCTTTTTGATGGGGTGAATAACATGAGTTTGGTTTTTGATGGATTGAGAGTGAGATGATTATCATGCATCCATTTTACGGTGGTTGAGAAGGCATCTTGAGTTAGTTCTATAAGCGAGGGAATGGAGTTTGCAGTACAGATAATAGCTGAATCGTCATGCATCCATTTTTCAGTGGTTGAGAAGGCATCTTGAGTTAGTTTTATAAGGGAGGGAATGGAGTTTGCAGCGCAGATAATAGTTGAATCATCTGCATACTGGACTATTTTAGCATTTGGGATATTGTGGTGGAAGTCATTAATGAAGATGTTGAACAATAACGGACCTAATATGGAGCCTTGGGGTACACCAGTGACAGTGTTGAGATAGGAGGAGGTAGATTTCTTCCATTTGACAGATTGCTGCCTATTGGAAAGGTAACTAGAAAAACAGTTGATGCAAGAGGGGGAAAGATGTAGGTTAGAGAGTTTGTTGAGTAGCAGGGAATGGGAGATGGTGTTGAAGGCCTTAGAAAGGTTTAGGAGGAGAGTGGAGACAATATAGTTAGAGTCTCTAGCTTTATTTACAGTTTCAAGGAAGGAGAGAAGAGCAGTAGTAGTAGTGCTATGACCAGGTCTAAATCCATGTTGTGTTGGGGTTAATAGGTTATTGTTGGTGAGGTAAGGTAGTAGTTGTATGTGGATACATTTTTCTAGTAGTTTAGAGATGGGGCATAAGATGGCAATAGGTTTAAAGTTGGAGATGGTGTTGTTGTTACCTCCCTAATGTAGGGGAATAATGTAAGCTTTTTTTCCAAATTTGGGGAACATAACTTTCTTGGATTGACCGATTTATGAGTACACAAATGGGGAAGGCGCAATGGCTTCAATAGCTATCTTTAGGAAGAAGGAAGAGATGTTATCGGGAGTGTTAGAGCAAGGTTTTAACTTGAGAAGCAGTTTTTTTAAAGTACATATGGGTATGGGTTTGGGGGAGAAAAGAGGGAGGTCAGAAGTTGAGGAGCCTAGATAGGAAGGGAAAGTTGGAGTTGTAGCTGGGGGAGTAGAGTTATTAGTAAATGATGATGTTAATTTAGTTATGGAATCAATAAAGAAGTTATTGAATTGGAAGGCGAGGTCGGTATCAGAAGTATTTTGTTCGGGTTGTGGGTTTTCCTATTCCAGAACTTTTTTGGGTTAGTCTTATGATTATTTTGGAGGGTGATATAGTAGGATTTGTGGTCAGAACTGATAAGTTTTTTAACTCTGTTGCAGAGTGTTTTGTATTCGTTTAGGGAGGCTAGAGTTTTTTTATTTGTAGTAGTTTTTCAAGGCTTTGTTACGAAGGCACATGATAGCTAAGGTGTCTGTTGTTAACCATGGGATAGTTTTGCTCTTGATTCTTTTTGTTCTAAGGGAGGCTAAGGTATTGAGAAGGTTTGGAAATGATGTATTAAAATAGGTGACAGCTTCATCTAGGGGTAATGTATATAGGGGACTCCAGTTGATTGTTTAAGTAGGTCAGAGAAGGTGTTTTGGTTGAAGTTCTTTAACGAGCATACGGAGATGGTGGTATGTGACAGCTGTATAGAGGGAGAGTGACATCGAGCAAAAGTAGGAAAGTGGTCACTGAGAGGGTCAGGGAGTGTACCGCTACTTGAGATAAGGTGATGGTGTGATGCCAGAATCCAGTCTAGGGTGCTTCCACAGGAATGGTCCTTAGATGGTCTGGTTATTGACTCAATTAATTGGTGAAAGTTGTAAAGGTTTATATTTTGGGGATTTGTTGGGCATTGGACAGAGGACCAGTTAATGTTAACATCACCTAGGATGACAGTTTCATTAGTGATGTTGGTGGAGAGCCAAGAGAGGATGTCCTCAAGAATTGGTATGTTATCACCAGGAGGGATATAGAGGGAGGCTAAGCATATTGTTTTATGCTTGTTCAGATGCAGTAGGGCTAGAAGTAGTTCAGTGTTGGCAAATTGGGGAACTGGTTTAGTATAAGAAGTAACAGAAAGGGAAGAGGCATAGAGTAGAGCTACACCACCACCTTTTTTGTGGGTTCTATCTTTCATGATGATATTATAGTTGGGGGGAGTTATTTCTGAGTCTTTTATGGAGGGTCTTAGCCATGTTTCGGATATTGACAGTATGTCAGGATTGTTATGGAGAAGCCAGGCATGGAGGTTAGGGATTTTATTACATATACTTTGAGCATTTAATGCTGAGAAGGTGAGGGTTTTTGTAGATGAAGGTGTGTTTGTTGAGCAGTTGATGGGAGAGGGACCAGGGTTAGGGTGTATGTCACCTGACAGTAGGGTGGTGATGACTAGGTGAAGATGAAAAGAAAGGTAATTAGAGAGTTTAGTATATAGTGTTAGGGTTGTATGTTTTGTTAGAGTAGTGCAAGTCAGACTAGGGTTAATATGTTTATAGGTGGATATAATTTTGAAGGGGAAAGGTAGAGAGGGATTTCAGAAGTATAGGTGAGGGCTTATGGGGGTGAATGAGTGTATATGTTGTTTTGGGATTGAGCTAGTTGTGTGATAGTGAGGGGAGTGACTGTTGTGGAAGGGTTTGGTGATGTAGGTAAGATAGGATAAGCTTAGTAGTAGTAGTAGTAGTAGTAGTAGGTGGGTAATAAGTGAGGAAGGTTTGGTTAGCATAGCTGTTGGTTTTAGTGTTGGAGTTGAGGAGAGTTATTAGTGTGAATGAAGTATAGTATGTGTGGGAGTGGTTAGGCTAGGTGATTGATGGGAAGGGTGGGGTGGAGACAGGAAGTGAGGGCTGGGGACGGAAGAGTGTAATTGGAGAGGGTGTGGTTAGTGGAGATATAAGTGGAGAGGTAGTGGGGGGCGGGTAGGAATTGGGGGCAGGGTAGGGGAGCGGAGTGAGCCCACAGGGTGAATGGAGTGGGAAGAGCCAGGAGATGAGGACGAGACTATGGAAAACAATCAGTGAGGATAGGAGAAAGAGGCAGAAGGTAAGAAACTTTAGGTAAGTTACATATGGAGTATAAAAAACTCACAATATGCTGGATGCATTTGTGTGCACACCTTTCAGATAATATGATATTGCAGCAGCTTGTGATTTACTGACAGCATACAGTCTGCTTGGGAACACACCAGCCATCAAGGAAATGCACTCAGACTAACACCAAATAACAGTCTGCTGCCCAAGTGGGATAACCATGACATATACTCAGTTACCTGCAACAGCAACGGCCATGGCTTGCAGACAGTATACAGAGCAGCAAAGGGATCCCATATTTGAAAGCTATCAGTCAAGAGTAGGGCACAACAACATTACCACAGTACTGCATACACCATGGAACACAGTGGGGATAACTGTCAAAAGGTGGGCTGAATATGGGACAACAGTGCTGTTGAAAAGAACTTGATGTCCCTCCAAAAATGATGACAATACATGTCAGGACCTGGTCAGGGAGGTTGCCAGGGCACATACAGCAACACCGACGGAGTTTCAGGAACCTCTTCCTAGTACTGCTGTTCTGTCCAACTTGTGAGAAAGCTCTCCTGTATTCTGCATATGTCTCCCCTATGGGGTAGAGTCAGAAGATGGAAGCATTTCCACACACCAAAAACAGCCAGGAGTGTATACAAATTGCAATACAGCACATCAAGTCTCCCAAAGGCAGGTGTGAAAATGTGGTATGGTGTAATGAGACTAGGGATTGACCTCACAGCCACAATACCAACAGGTATGTGTGGCACACAAGCAACACCTCTTATAATCTGAAAACCAACATCCCCATGGTGAATTACACTGGTGGCAGTGGCCTGCTGTGGGGCTGCCATTCCACAGACAGAGCATGGCCTGTAGTCATGGTGGTGGGAGTTCAGAACATTTCCCAATAACACCCACTTCTTGCCTAAATCCATCAAGCATCTCCAAGAATGCTGATGATGAGGAGGTGTGTCAGACTTCAACATGACAAAGAACTGAAACATACATCCAAGGCTAAGAATGGCTCCAGCTGAACACAAGCATGGTTATGGATTGGCTCAGCCAGAGCCTACACCTACACCAGATAAAAAAAACAGTGGGACCTGATGAGAGCTGTGTACATGAGCTGCCGCTGCAATCTGACAGAGTTGGGTGACCTTTGCATGGAAGAGTGGCCAAATAATGCCACGTCAGAATGTGCCATGCTGATAGACACCTTCACAAGAAGAGTGAATGCTGTAAGCCACTTACAAGATTCTTCAGCAACTTATCATTATAAGTGTGTGCACTCATATGCAATCAACATTTCCATTTCTCTCAACTTTCTGATTTAAAAGCCGCATTTGCACTTGTTTCATTCCTGTAACTAGTCTACTTCAGATACAGAGTCTTGGCGTTAGCACTTGAATTTGCTTATTCATGCTCAGCACTTGTTCAGAACTTGCAAGCACTAAATAAGCTACACATTACTACAGCACTTAACCTTCCTCATTACCTAGAGGAAAACAGTTTTTGTACTTACTTTCTTCACTTGCTTAGAGAAAAACAGCTCTTGTACTCACTTTCCTCACTTGTCTAGAGGAAAATAGTTTTTTTATTCAGGCATGTCCAAGGGTCAGCTCCCAGTGTTCTCTCCTGTCTATCTGATGAATCTGGGCATTTTGGGGCAATGTAGCAAGTGACTCATGTACACAGACAACCCTCTCCTCCTACCACCCAACACTACAACCTGTGAGAGATGCACTTATCTAGCCAAACTGAAGGTAAAGCTCTCTCCATCCAAGACTGAACTTGACAGTCAAGAAGAGAAGGTAAACACTTGCACCACACCACACTCATCACATAGTCTCACTAAACCTACACCACCAAAATCCACACATAGAAACACAAAAATATTCATGGAGGCTCTCAATAATAATCTGCACAAGCAACAGAGACCTCCAAAGCAGAAACGCAATCAACCTCCACCCCCCAACACAACCCAAATGACATATAGCCATCAGACTCAGTGTGCCACTCAACCACAGCCCATAAGGCAAAACAACGTACCCAGCATACTAGTCATAGGTGACTCTATAGTCAGGCACACTGATGTCCCACTCACCAGGCTAAACAAGGAGATGGTTACTGTCAGCTGCTTGTCGGGTGCCAGGATCCACCACATAACCCACGCACTCAGGTCACTCCACAACAAGTACAAATATGACTCTGTCATTGACCATGTTGGTGTGAACAATCCAAAATGTACCTCTCTGGACTACATAAAAAGAGACATGGAAAAGCTCTCTGATCTTGTAGCTCAGGCAGGTATGAATGTAGCCCTGAGTAACATCCTGCCATCACCTAGAATTATACCACAGTACAAGGGCAAAATGACTGACTTCAACAATTGGCTAAGCTTCTGGTGCTATTCTAAGGGGATCCAGTATCTGTCTGTCTGGGACAACATGGTCGACAGACCATGATGCTTTGCCAAAGATGGCCTGCACCTGTCACCCCCTGGGATTCCGGATACTGGCTAAGGCTTTTGCCACCCTATAGTGCCTTTTTTAGGTCAGGTTCAAATTCTAAATTCACCACCATAACAGGTAAAAGCAAGCAAACTCTGAGGGTAATGCTACTCAATGCTAGAAGTTTAAATCTCAAAATGCACTCCCTTGAGGCACTCCTTAAAATGGAGAATATCGATATCTGTGCAGTGACTGAAACCTGGTTCAAGGCTCCAGAGTGCACCCCTGCATTACCAGGCTATAACTCATACCACACTTTCCGGCCATCTAACCTGGACTGGAACACCATTATCATTAAGGATATCCACACTTCCAGGCTAGTTGCTCAGTATAGTGCATCCAAGGTTATCCAAGTGAAACTAATTCTGGTCAAAACTGCAATCCAAATTGTAGCTTGCTAAAGATCCCCACCATGCCCCAGGATTCCCACTCCTCTTTTCTTGATATACTGGAAAATATTAGTGTTCAACCAAACACCCTAATAATGGACGATTTCAACTACCCCACCATTAACTGGAAAAACTACTCATGTACCAACGCCTTTGCTCAATGCTTTCTGGAATTCATAAATACCAATGCCCTGGATCAACTTATCCACACCCCCACCAGGGCAACAATATCCTAGACCTAGCCATGACCAACATGAGTGACTGGTGTTCCACACCTGAAGTCAACTCCTCATGTCTGATCTGACCATGAGCTAATCTCCCTAGATAGCCACATCCCACCCCCACCCCCCATTAAGAAAACCACAGTAAAAAAATTCTCCAAAGCCAACTTCATGCTTCTTAAGACAGAAGTGGCAAACTTCATGACACCCCTGCAGATGGACAATACAGTTATGACTGCTGAATCCTACACAAATGCACTCTATAAGCACTTACACAGGTTCATGGATCATGCTATCCCGAACAGAACCAAGATGCTATCCTCCAAAAAAAGGAAGCCAATCTAGTGGTCCCCTGCCATAAACAAACTCTAGATCAGAAGTAAGAAACTGTTGCAAAAGAGAGTAAAATCCCATGAGTAGAGGAGCTCTCTGATCAGCCGCAGTAAGAAGCTATGACCTCTTATAAGATCCTCCAAAGCTAGCTACAAAAACAAAATCGCCACTGATTCTAAGAAGAACCACAAAGCATTCTATAGCTATGTCAGGAATCTCAATGGTAATACCCAGATCTGCTCTGAGTTACAGCACAACAGCATGACAATTGCAGAACCAACTGATACTGCCAACATCCTGGCAGGTTCAGTGCTAATTTTACCCCCCCCCTCACCCCCTAAAGGGCCCATATCTTTACAGGAAGAATGCAGAGTCCATGTAATTACAACTAGGCAGGTAAAAGCTGCACTCTCTAAAGCCAAAATCACAGCATCCATGGGACCGGACAACATCCCAGGCTGAATTTTACATGAACTTCAGAATGAACTGGCACCATGTTCAATCATAGCCTCACATCATGCTTTGTGCCCACTGAATGGCACACAGCACAGTTTTCCCACTCCACAAAGGGGGAGCCATCTCTGATCCTGGGAACTATTGCCCTATTAACCTGACGAGCCTGGTCTGTAAGGCCATGGAATGTATCATCAAGGAACTCATAAACAAAGACAATGGTAACCTCCAAACTCTGGACGCCACTCAGTTCAGGTTTGTGAAAGGCAGATCATGCCTCCTGAACCTGATCGACTTCTTTGAGGCAGTCACCAAAGCTGTAGATGAGGGTAAGGTGGTTCTCACAGCCTATCTTGACCTCACCATGGCTTCTGACACCATCCCCCACTCTGTAATTATAGATAAACTCACTAAACTAGGTATAAATCCCTTTGTCACAAGATGGGTTGCCAACTGGCTCACTGACAGAACTCACACTGTAAAAGTTGCAGACTCCAAATCTGATTTCAAACCAGTGCCAAGTGGAGTACCACAGTGTTCAGTCCTGGGACCTCTCCTGTTTGGTATCTACTTCTCTGAAGTGCAGGTTAACACAGAAGGCCTTTGGCTAATGAAGTTCACAGATGACTGCAAACTAGGAGCCATAGTTGAGTCCCTAAATGATGTGGACATCCTACAGAAGGGCCTCACTGTGACAGATGCCTGGTGTCAGAGCCATGGCCTCAAGCTCAATGTCAAAAAGTGCATTGTCATCCCCTTTGGTAAAAACTCTATACCCATAAACTATCACATAGGCAGCAGTCTACTTAAGGCCAAATGTGTGATAAGAGAACTTGGGACCCAAGTGGACAGTAGTCTCTCCTTTGATAATCATATCACCACAGTAGTCAGGAAATATTTCTATGTGGCACACCTCATCACAAAAGGGTTCTCATCCAGGAAAAAAGAGGTAATTGTTCCCCTCTACTCAACACTCATTAGACCCTTTTGGAGTGTACCTCACAAGATATCTGCAGTAGCTGGAAAGGCCACAGAAGTACCTCACAAAGAGGATTATTGGCCTCAAATAAATGCCCTACACTGACCATCTCAAAATACTCAGCTTTACTACATAGCATATCACCTACTCTGAGATGATCTCTGCCTAACATATAAAGCCTATGTCAAACCCAGAGCTGCTGGATATGCTGCACCTAAAGAAATCCCAATTCCTCCTAGCTACATGCTCTAGGAACCAAAACGTTGTCACCACAATAAACAGGACATGGTGGAGGGATAGATTCCTGTCCCAGAGACTTCCCACACTCTGGAACAAGCTACCCATCTATGTCAAGCAAAGTTCCTCATTAGCACTCTTCAAGAAAAATTTTGATGAGTGGATGGGAAATAGGAAATACACCTCTGTGGCTCTGCTTGACAGGGGCATAGGAAAATAACTTTCTTGGGTGGTGTAAGCCAGGGAACCTTGTTGGCTAGGCTTACTTAGGCCCTTGGGTCAATAGCTTAGTACCTACCTATGAACCCATAATCATATTGCACATATTGCAGTCATCATATTTTACAAGTAACACATGTGTTTGTTTATCGATTGGACTGCACAGGTCTCATGTCTCATGGAAGGTGGGTGACATATTTGAATGCATTATTGCAGTCTCATCTTGTATACTACAAGAACATGGCATGTTAACAGGGTTGTGTACACTTATCATATCCACTGTAAGATTACAAGTCTGGTGGTGTAACAGGAATTGTGTGACCGTACATTCCTGCTTGTTTGGAGATCTGGCACTCACATGTATGTCATTAATCAGTGATGTCACTCCTCAGATCACCTCATGTATGTCACAGAGAAACACAGGGGTTATGAGAAATAGAGAAAACATATGAGCCAGACCTCTACACATCCTGTGAGGATATGTACAGTTGTGAGGTATGTTCTGTAGTACTTGCCACTGTGCTATACAGGTGAACAGCAATGATGTGTACATGGCTGCAGTCTGTGTTGGGGAATGGCCATCACATATTAACACTAGTCACATATCCCAGAGCTTGATATTGTCAGTTACATGTTGTAAAACTAGCTGCAATGCATGATGTTGAGGACCATATGTCATGCATGTCACCATGTGCGTAATGTATGGTCTGTGTAACAGATCTATGCTGCCTCACCTGTAAGTGTGTGTGTGTGTGTGTGTGTGTGTGTGTGTGTGTGTGTGTGTGTGTGTGTGTGTGTGTGTGTGTGTGTGTGTACCAGCCAACATCAAACTGCAGGTAATAATGTACATATGTTGTCATCCTCTCGCAGGTGGCAATGTGGTTTGGTTGCCCCCCCCCTTTTGGAAAACAATGTCATTATCTCTGCAGACTCTGACAATGATGATAGGAATACTGAGGTACTGGTGGGGTTGTCAGGGGCTGACTCTGTGCCATTAGTTGGCATCCCACTCTTGTGCACACCACCAGTGCACGCAGTGACAATGCCCACACATACCCCATCACCAGTGGTCACAGTTGATGGACGGTTGGCAGGTGGTGGCATTGAACAGCCTAGTGTGGTGACTATGGCAGGTGTGCGTGTAGACACAGGCCATAGCCAGAGTCCAGGCAAAGTCCCACACAGGCAGATGGATAGGAGTGCTAGCAGGAGGAATGCTGCTCATTTGGGCCACTGTTGCAAGTGCCACAGAAGGAGTCATCAGATGCATGTTCCAGGCTGTCATGAATGCACAGGCACATAGTGAATGCCACAACAGACAAGCACTCAGGGTGGTGGATGCAGCTCACCCTGATGTACGTGGTGACATACATGACCTTGTTGGCTCCACACATCAAAATACTGTAGTCATTAACAGATGGTGGAGTGAGACCTTGGCAATCCCTGACTGTGGCATGTCTGTGCTAGATCATGTGGTGGAAGATGGGCATCAGCCATGTGGATGTAGGTCATCACCAACAACAGCCAAGAGTGCATGGGGCTGTGCACCTTCCCACTTCCTTAGTGGCAGTGACACCAGCACTACCAAAGGGGGGGTCGCCCTCCACATCACACCAGAGCAGGCCATGTCCACATGGTCCTGTCCAGTCCTGTCAGGGGCTCAGATCCAGTGTACAGCAGTCACCATCAGGAAGGAGTATTGCATCTAGCCTTGGGCCTCATAGTGCCAGTGATGCCCCTGGCAGGACTAGTCGCCATGTCTGTGTCTAGAGACGGTGAACAGAACACACTGCCATGTACAGTCCACAGCTGTTCAACATACTCCTGTGTAGGCCTGCCACATGGTGTGACTGTGTGCATACATGCACACACATATCTGTAGCACAGGCAGGTCACCTCCAGGTACACACAGCTTCTCTGCACAGTCCATTTACTGGAGACCTCTCCAAACACACACACATGATGTCAACTGCATGACCCAGCCTAGGTCTCTGGCAAACCCACACAATACCCTGAGCACATGATGGTACCTGTGCCACATCCCTGTCATCCATACCATCGATGCAGGGACATACTAATATTGGTCGGATGCACAGGGTGAATATAGTACAGTGTAGGTATGTAATCCCATGTAAATTGCTGTCTGCTTGCATTTATTATGAGTACACATACTGGTGTATGTACCTTATTAGCCAGGATGCATTATTGCTGTTAGTACCACTGACTGAATGTAGTCTGACATAATGCATTCTTTTTGTGTCCCAGGTTTCTGTGTGTCTACAGGCTATGGCCTTGCAGACATTTCCGTGATACAGTATGTCAGACTTGTAATGCACTATGTCATATGCAAGATATAGCTTCATATGTACATGTACCATGTGGGTATGCATGCCACAGTGTGTGACGGACACTGTTGTCAGACAGTGTCACCTTGCATACATACCACTTGTCACAGACAGGTAGCCCTCAGACATGTCAGCTGAGTGTTGTGTACTACTCCAGGCTCATACATACAAAACAGGTTACTGCAGTACTGTCAGCAGGTCCCTCACATGCATAGCCATTACATTGACTGCAACAGATTCACCTGTCAACACCTGTTTCCCAGCCATGTCTTTAACATACACTCAACCATGGTGCAGCTGATGAGGGCATGCATGATACTGTGTATGACAGGTCTGTGGTATGTATACCTGAATCCACCAGGTGAAACAGTGAGATAAAATGGTATATCCTTAGCATACACACAGTAAGGACTGACACATGGGATGTGCACACAGTATCATCAACACAGTTGACAATACACAGATTAGTAAACCTACATTTCCACCATTATGTACTGTACTACTACATACACATTACATGCCCTACATAGATTGTATGCATGGGACATAACACACTACCTCTTACAATGTGTAATGTTCTGAATGCCTACGTGGAGGGTGAGATGACCTACCACACATAGGATGTGGAGTCATGTATTGTTCCTACAGGCCTGGACAAGAAATAGTGTATCAGATATTGTATCAGCATGATGTTTCAGGCAGGTATGATGCATGATGCTGACATATGTGTCACTAACAATATCACATACATGGGCATTGTTAAGGGCACAGACCACATATAGTTTGCTTAACTAATAGAATACCATTGTTAGAAAAATATGTATTAGTGTATATATTAGTAATATGCTTAGTACAATTAAGGTTTGAAAAGGGTTAACATGTTTATTCTATTTCACACTGCATAAATCTGTATAAACTGCAGAAGCTTTCCAATCTTGTATTGTCATGAAATATGCTCAGTTATAATCTTTGCTTATGCCCTGGAAATTTACAGGGAAGCAGATAATTTCTGCTTGTGTCAGAAAAATAATAAATAGATGTATCACTTGTATTAATGTTATGAGATTTAGATGAGGAGTTCCGCTTATGCTGTGAGAAAATACACAGCTGCAGAAGCTATTGATAATAAAAACAAAGACTGCTTGAAAATATGAACTGCAATCAGCGTTTACTTGTGTCTAAGCTAGAAAAGTACCTTGAAATGTAACACATGTATTAGAACTACACAATAGAAGCTTGTAGCGGGCTAAAGCCCCGAAGGTCAGGTTGTTTTTCTCAAATGTTTTTCATAAATCCAGTCATGTCAGCAAAAAATCTGAGTAACATCTGCTGTAGAACAATACAGAAAGTTGTGTTTAATTACGTCAACTATAGAAAGCAACATTTTGTAGAACAGTATAAGAAGAGCATACTTCCTATTAGTAGTCAGGCAAAATCCTGTATTTGCATGTTTTTGTCTACTTGCAGCAAGTAATTAAATGCCATATCTGAACCTTACATGAATTAGTCTTTGAAGTTTTTTCCTTTGACAGATTGGTCCTTCGGGCCAGAAACCCTCACTTCGCCTCGGATCAGGTGGGCCAGGTGGCTTGAAACCATACAGGGAAGAAACCACATTGGTTATTCTTATTTGAAAATCCCTCCGACTGAATTGTCGTACAAAAGAGGCCAGACACTTTCTGATCTGTGACTGAAGGACGGGTTTTCACGAACCAGGTGATCAACCACGAAGGCTCAGGTAAGGTGAATCTACTTTTTTCTGTTTTAGATCAGGGACTAGATTTGCATTGTTTTTGTCAAGACTGTATTTTTACAAGTCAGGGACAGAAAAGATTACTGTCTTGTCATAGCTCAGGGAAAACAGAGTAGGTAAGCAATCATTCTGAAGAGACTATAACAAAATCTGTGGTACCATGTTAAAAATAAGAGAGGTTACGTATAGATTAAAGAGGGTAGAACAAAATGGGTAATAATTGCACAAAAAGACCCCAAATTCCGCCGTTAACAGAAGACGCAAAATACATGCAGTCGCAGCGCGCTGATAATATTAAATACTATTCAAAATGGGTTAATAAGTATGAATTCAATGGTAAATTAGAAAAATCCTCGCTTGTCAAACTTGTCAAACAGCTCAAAACTGATTTCAAAGGTCGGGTAAAAAAGCAACGCCAATTAGGAATTCCTCTGGCACACAGGTGGATTGAGGAGGTAAACCATAGGGAACAAAAAAATAATAATTCAAAAGCGATGTTTTTAGATAAGGAGGACAATAACTTAGTAATAGCGTTGGCCCATCCGCCTCCCTTACCAGAATACGAAACAAGTGAACAGGTTAGTCCACCCCCACGATCTCCTGTTGTCACTGAAAATAGAGACATTACAAGAGCAAAACCGTTTATTAGAGATCCCATCGAGACCAGGTCTCGAACACGGGCAAGTAACTCAAAAGGAGATATTGAGTTATATCAAATGGTTAGGAATTCACGATCTATGAATGAAGAAGAAATATGCCCACTTATAGAAGTACCTAATCCTCAGGCAGGGCAAGAAGGTCAGGATCCAGCTATTCTAGTGTATAGATCCTGGACTCCGGAAGATATCCGGAAAGCCACTGAGGGAATTCCCCATCCAAAAGTTAATTTTAGAAAGTTCTCAGAAGATTTACAAGGAATGAAGCTAAGTTATAATTTAAATGGAGAAGAGGTAGAAAAAGTAGTTAGACAAATTGTGGGACCAAATTGACACATGATTATTGGCAAACGGAATCCCCGTGATGCTGCACACAGACCCCTCCCACATAGCAGCGCAGAGCTAGACAACAGAGTAAAAGGTCTTACAGACCACATCTCTGAGAAATGGAAGCCTAGGGCAGACTGGACTTGCATTAATCAATGCATCCAACAAGAAGGTGAAACTGTTGACAGATATTATGCCAGACTATTAGAATGTTTTAATAACCACTGTGGAATGCAGGTTCCTGAAGATCAGACACAAAATTCCCCATATGAACAGCAGTTAAAGAATGCATTTTTGAAAGGCAGTATTGCAACCATAAGCAGTTTTATTACAAAACACATGGTAGATCATTGTACAAGCAGGTTACAGTCATTACTTGAATATGCTAGGCATGCCGAAAGGCATTTTAATAGAAAAAGAAAAAGAAATCCCAAGTATTTTCTGTAGAAGATGGAGCAGAAGTATATGTAGTACAGTCTGGGAAAAAGGGCAAGAGAAATGCCCAGGGAAACCAGCAATCTGATCAGCGATCAGAAGACTTTGAAGGGTGAAAGAAAAGGGGTGAATGTTTTAAATGCAGTAAAAAGGGACACTTGGCAAGGGATTGCAAGAAAAACAAGAAGGCAACCACGGAAGACAGGGAGGGTGAGGACTGACTATATGATAGTCAGGAATCACTAGAAGGGAATAGCAGAGAAAGGACAAATGTGAATGTGATAGAAGGAGTAGAGGACGTGACAGAAGAGATAGAGGAAGTGCAGGAAGTTATGGACAGTGAAGAAAATGAAATATTAAACCTAGCTTTATTGAGCTTAGAGCTCTATTTAGCAGACACAAAACCAGAAGTTACACTCTTGGTAGAAGGAAGGGAAGTCAAATTCTTGTGTGACTCAGGGGCATCATGAACCCTGATACATCCCTCCAAACTGCCAAAAAATTCAGAGTCACCTGACTATATACTAGTAAAAGCAGCTAATGGACAGCTGTACCGGGAGCCTCTCTCCCGTGGCATCGCAATAATGATCCTGTTTCAGGACTGACCCAGCAAAGCAAAATTGTTGTTTCTGCAAAATACCCAGTAAACCTCTTGAGCAGAGACCTTATGCAGCTATTTGGTATAGCAGTAGTTCCGACCATGCAGGGTATGGAAGCACAGCGACAAATTGATACCTTTGCAGTGCATTCGGAGGGTGAAGAGTTTTACTGGTACAGTCAGGACTTGGTTACGACTGGTCCAGGGACTGTGACCGAAGAATTAATGAATATAGCCATCAGTAAGTTCCCCTCCCTTGACATTCCTCCCTTGACATTGACAAACAGCACCTGTTGCACTGTACTCTGTATTACTGTAACACACCAGGACCTGATAAAGAATATGAGCAAGAATTGTTTAAAAATCATGCAAACAGATTGATATTACGTAATCTGTACTGGGACATGGAAGGGAACAGTGTAGCCAGCTGTTCATTGCCCCAGGAGTTCTTTGCACTTTATAAATATAATCGATTACCACATGTTAGCTTAACCAAGGACAGAAACATAGAATGGGCAGACTTAGGAGAAAAAGTTACGAGATGGGAAAGGTGGACAGAATTAGAACTGTCAGAACAAGGAATACAAATACAGAGGCTGAATTGGATAACTCAGACCCACCCAGCCATGCACTTGCAGTCTAGCAAGGACAGCTGATTAGCACTCCTATTAAAGGAGGAAGAGAATGCCTTACAGAATATACCAGAAACTCTCTGGTCAACAGGAAAGTCAGATGTAGGACGTATTCGTACAGCGGGACCAGTTACTATCATGCCAAAGTCAGCATTTAGACCACAGAAAAGACAGTATCCCTTAAGAAAAGATGCAGAGGTAGGAATCAAACCTATTATAGCAGCTTTACTTAAGGAAAGGGTACTGGTGGAATCTCCCAATTCACCATGCAACACACCCTTATTTCCTGTTAAGAAAGCAACTGGAGAATGGTGTATGGTCCAAGATTTACAAGCTGTAAATGACGCAATGATACCAAGGGCACCTACAGTGCCAGACCCACACACCCTGGTGAATGATTTAAAACCTCAACAGAAATATTTTTCTGTGGTAGATATCAGCAATGTGTTCTTTTTGATACCGATACACCCTCACAGCCAGTATTGGTTTGCATTCACATTTCAGGGGAAAAGGTATACATATACGTGACTACCACAGGGATATTGTGAAAGTCCGACAATATTATCACAAGAAGTGGCAAGCAACTTGGTGGGATTTACCCCACAGAGAGGCAGTCAGATTTTACTTTATGTTGATGATATCCTGCTGGCGGCCCCCACCCAGCAAGATTGCAAAGAAGATACCATAGCGCTATTACAATTTTTAGCCACTGAAGGACATAAGGTAAACAAAAATAAATTGCAGCTTTGGAAAAAACAAGTTAAATACCTAGGATATGTAATATCCAAAGAGGGTAGAACATAAGATGAGGACAGAAAAGTAGCAATTTTACAAGCACCAAAACCCACTACCAAGAAGGAAATGATGTCCTTCCTGGGTACGACTAATTTTTGCCGGAGCTGAATTCCAAACTATGCCTTGGAATCTGCACCACTGACTGACCTGATATATAAAAACCTATGGCAACACAAGACTTGTTACAATGGACACCAGAAGTAGAATCTGCTTTCTGCAAACTGAAACAGTTAATAGCGTCCTCATTAGTTCTGGGATTACCAAACTATCATAAACATTTTTTCCAAACTGTAGATTGTAAGCAAGGTTATATGACATCAGTGCTAACACAACAGCACGGGGACAAGCAATGCCCCATTGCTTATTATTCATCACAACTAGACCCAGTGGCACAGTCTTTACCTCACTATGTACAAGCAGTAGTTGCAGCTGCAATGGCAGTACAGGCTTCAGCCTCGGTAGTTTTGTTCCACCCTCTCACATTGAGATTGCCTCATGCAGTCGCAATTATTTTACTGCAAGAGAAGGTGGCATATCTTTCCCCTGCTAGGCATCTTTCCTGTATGACTATATTGTTGAGCCAACCTCATATGACAATTGAACGATGCACGACTTTGAACCCTTCTACCTTGCTCCCAACCCCTGCAGATGGCACACCACACTGCTGCCTGCAGGTGATTGAGCAAAAGACACTGACTAGAAAAGAGCTCACGGATGTCCCCTTGGATGATGCCACGGTGACATACTACATGGATGGCACGTGCAAAAGGGGTCCTGCAGGACAGAACCTAGTAGGATATGCAGTAGTTTCTGATACTGAGATTATAGAAGCAAAACCTTTACCACACAACTTATCTGCACAGGCCTCAGAATTGATTGCCTTGACACGGGCATGTAACTTAGCAAAGGGTAAATGTGTGAACATTTTTACTGACAGCCAGTATGCTTTTTCTACTGTACATGTTTTTGTGCAACAGTGGAAAAAGCAAGGAATGATAACATCTACTGGCAAACCTATTCTAAATCTCTTAGAATCTATTCAGTTACCTCAGAAAGTAGCTATTTGTAAATGCACAGCTCATACCAAGCAACAGGATAGGATTTCAAAGGGTAATGCGAGAGCTGGTACAGCTGCAAAGCAGGCAGCTTCAGAAGTATTTCTTTTGAATGAGGAACTACAACCCTCTGAGATTTTAGACTTGGAAATGTTAAAGACAATGCAGTCACTCACTATGCACATTGAGAAACAAAGATGGGTAAAATGAGGAGCAATTCTCCAAAAGGGGCTGTACATCTCTGAAGAAGGGAAACCGATATTACCATCTAATTTGCTTAGATATGCAGCTTTGTTGAGCCATGGGCAATGCCATGTCTCAACAGGGGGGATGGTACAGCTGGTGAACCGAGTGTTCATGGCATATGGATTCACCAAGTATTCTAAAAAATCTTGTTTGATGTGCCACATTTGTAACAAACATCATGCACAAGGGGCGTTAAAGCCCAAGCAAGGGAGTTTCCCTACACCACCGTATCCATTTCAAACTATCTGTATGGATTTTATAGAATTGAACAAATGTGAAAATAAAAAGTATTGTCTTGTCATTGTAGATATGTTTTCCAAATGGGTGGAAGCCTTTCCGACAAAAAATCCAGACCCGGCTACAGTAGCGAAAATCCTTGTTAAAGAAATCATCCCTAGATTCGGCATTCCGGAAAGGATCTACAGTGACAACGGTACACTCTTTGTAAACCAAACCATACAACAGTTAAGTAAACATTTTGGTATTTCTTTAAAGAATCATTGTGCATACCATCCGCAATCTGCAGGGCTAGTTGAGAGGCATAATGGGATTTTAAAGAATAAACTAAGAAAATTAATAGCAGAAACAGAAAAGAATTGGGTGTACTGTCTGCCCCTGGCACTGTTGTACATGAGAACTGTTCTGAATGCAAAAGGATTGACTCCTTTTGAAAAACTATTTGGAAGAGCTTATTATATACCTCAGTGGAAACCTTTCATGCCCGCAGACCAGGAAGCCGACTGTACACTAGCAGAGTATATGAAAAATTTGTTGAATTTAAAACATCTGTTGCAGTCAAATTCTGTTTCAGATAAAGAATAAACCGAGACATCGGAAGTGGCAGTGGCCCCTGGGGAGTGGATCTGGGTGAAAACAATCAAAAAGAGAAACTGGATGATACCAAAGTGGGAAGGTCCATATCAGGTGCTCCTGTCGACACCTACTGCAGTCAAAATCGCAGAGCCGGCCTCGTGGATCTACCTGACACACTGCAAACTAGTTAAGAACTTTGAACTGGACAAAAATCTTGTCACATGTCAAGAGCAAAAATGATAGAATCCAGAAAAATCCAAATAAAACTACTCGGAAGAGTTGGAGAAAACAGGAATGCAGAACAACCATTTCCTCAGAAGTATTGCATAATCATCCTGTTAACTGTACTAATGACAATAATCTTTTTGTTATGGCTATTCCTTTTTCCAGCCACACAAACTGAACTGAATAAATGTGAAGCATTGCTCATAGACTGGCCCCCAAACTTCAACACTTACCAGGCCATCAAATATGTGTATGCTGAGACTTTCAATGTTTCGAATTGCTTGATTTGCACAGCTTTGCCGACAGCATACGGGGGGCGTTATTAATGACTTCAGTCCCCCTAGGAGTCAACGAGACCTGGGAAAACTTGATTTATGATACATCAACTGTTATATCACAAGATAAAATAGCATTGGACTTGTCTGTTCCACAAAAAGGGACTGTGTGTTTTTATAAAAATGATACTGTTCAGGTGGGTTGGAGCAATTGCAATGTGACTGTTCCTTATAGATGCTACACTAAAGCTAATAACACAGGTTCTTTTTGTAATACAAACTATGATTCATTTTTTGAATTGATGCACAAAACAGTTGATGAAGTAAAACATGATTCTGTTCTTTATAAACAACTGTCTACAATCGATAGAAAAATATTTCATGCAGGGCAAGTGTATATTCATAGTAAAGTTACTACTAAAGTAAAGGATTGTTATTTTGTATGTGGTAGGAAAGCATACAAGTGGTTACCTGAGAATTGGTCCGGCAGTTGTTTTTTGGGCTACCTGGTTCCAGCCATATGACACACGGCAGTCTTACCTCGAGGAAAAATTCAGAATGTCCGAAAAGTCGTCAAGAAACCCATCAAGAAACCTGTAAATCCAGTGGGGCAAATCGATGCGTGCTGGAAAAACCATCATTTTATAGGTGATGGGGACTGACACACATGGACTTGATTCTGTTATATCGTGGGCAGGCATATTACCAGCATATGGAGCAGTGAAATCGACCTGGGAGCTGAGAAAACTGTCTAAACTTCTCGAAGTAATGAGCAATGCAATTTTTTCCACTCTAGAATTGGTGACTGATGAACTGAATGCCATGAGAACTGTAGTGCTTCAAAACCGCATGGCTCTTGACTTCACCCTAGCGGCGAGAGGTGGTACTTGCACTTTAATCCAGGAGGAGTGCTGTTCGTATATTCCTGACCATAAACACGAGATAGACAATCACCTTGAGGTAATTCAGCAAGTGTCGGACATGACCAAACCAAGACCAAACCCACTGATGGACTTTTTCCAGAAATGGTTTGAGGGGTGGAGTACTATCCTAATGAACATCCTGATTGCCATTTGTGTAAGAATGATCCTACTGGGAGTATGTGCTTGCTGTGGCATCCCCTGCATGAAAAGACTGATCAAAGACCTTATAGACATGTCAGTTTCAGAAACCTTATATCAAGGTGCTGAGTTTGAAGAACTGTTAAAAAATTGAAAATGCTTTCATAAGTTTAAACTGAATTACTCTCTTAACTACAAATCCTGAGTAGGAAGAGATTAGGGGAAGAAAAATTGTTTATGCTTATTTTGAAAGTAGAATAAAGTATTAAAAGGGGGGAAATGTTAGAAAAATATGTATTAGTGTATGTATCAGTAATATGCTTAGTGCATTTAAGGTTTGAAAAGGGTTAACACATTTATTCTATTTCACACTGCACAAATCTGTATAAACTGCAGAAGCTTTCCAATCTTGTATTGTCATGAAATATGCGCAGTTATAATATTTGCTTATGCTCTGGAAATTTACAGGGAAGCAGATAATGTCTGCTTGTGTCAGTAAAATAATAAATAGATGTATCACTAGTATTAATGTTATGAGATTTAGACGAGGAGTTCCGCTTATGCTGTGAGAAAATACACAGTTGCAGAAGCTATTGATAATAAGAACAAAGACTACTTGAAAATATGAACTGCAATCAGCGTTTATTTATGTCTAAGCTAGAAAAGTACCTTGAAATGTAACACATGTATTAGAACTACATAATAGAAGCTTGTAGCAGGCTAAAGCCCCCAAGGTCAGGTTGTTTTTCTCAAATGTTTTTCATAAATCCAGTCATGTCAGCAGAAAATCTGAGTAACATCTGCTGTAGAACAATACAGAAAGTTGTGTTTAATTACGTCAACTATAGAAAGCAACGTTTTGTAGAACAGTATAAAAAGAGCATACTTCCTGTTAGTAGTCAGGCAAAATCCTGTACTTGCATGTTTTTGTCTCCTTGCAACAAGTAATTAAATGCCATATCTGAACCTTACGTGAATTGGTCTTTGAAGTTTTTTCCTTTGACAACCATGAAAGGTCTACACTTGTTTCCTGCCTTTCCTTTAACTAGTCTAGTCCTCATACAGCTTTGCTGTAACTGGGCCTGTTTGTAAGCCTCTGAGTGGTGCCAACAGGTCTGCTCTTCAATTGTTCCCTTACATCTGCTAGTTCTCTCCTCTTCTGCACCTTCAATAGTTTATTACTCTAGCACTTTACCAAATGTCTTGTAGCAATTATTGTAGCACACATACGTGCTACCAGCACTAAGCATTCTACAAGGAAACAGCTCAAGTACTTATTATTAATGCCCACCCCTCTGGGCATGTGTAAAGATCATTTCCCTGTGCTGTCTCCTATTAACCTGGTGCACTTGGGCATCATGAGGCAATGTAGCAACTGCCTCATTTACACTGACAACCTTCTCCTCTTACCACCCAACACTCAGACTTGCAAGAGATGCACTCAAATACGCAAATTGGAAGCGACACACTGTCCAGCCAAGACCAGAATAGCTGGTCAAGAGGAGAAGGTCAACACATGCATCACACCACATGGAACACATAGTCCTCCAAAACACACACCAGCACTTCCTGGACATAACAACACACACACCCACCTTCATGGAGGTTCTCATTACAAATCTACCTAAAAAGCAGAAGCCTCCAAAGGAGAAACACAGTCAACCACCACAACACAACACCAACCACGATGCACATAACTCCCCTAAAAAGTGTGCTACTCAACCAAAGCCCCTAAGGAAAAACAGCATACACAACACAGTACTCATAGGTGACTTGATAGTGAGCCACACTGATGTCCCACTCATTAGGATGAATAAGGGGAAAGTAACAGTCAGCTGCCTGTCAGGTGCCAGGATCCACCACATAACGCACGCACTCAGGTCTCTCAACAACAGGTACAAATATAACTCTGTCATTATACATGTGGGTGTGAATGATCTGAGATGTCTCTCCCTGGACTACAGGAAGTGAAACATGGAGGTGCTTCTGGATTATGTAGCCCAGCCAAGTATGACCCAAGCCCTGAGCAGCATCCTACCATCACCCAGAATGATACCACAGTACAAGGAGAAGATACTTGGTTTCAACAATTGGCTATATTTCTGGTGTCATTCCAAGGGAGTCCAGTGTCCATCTGCCTGGGATGACATGATTGACAGACCTTGATGCTTTCCAGAGATGGCCTGCATCTGTCAACCCTGGCCTTCTGGATACTGGCCAACACTCTTGCCACCTCTATAGTGCCCTGTTTTGACTGTGTACCAAACACCACATTACCACCATAACAGCTACAATCAACTGCAATCTGAGGGTCACGCTGCTCAATGCTATAAGTGTAACTCTCAAAATGAACTCACTCAAAGCACTCCTTAAAATGGCAAACATCAACGTTAGTGCTTTAACAAAAACTTGGTTCAAAGCAGCGGAAAGCAGCCCTGCACTACCAGGCTATACCTCATTCCACACCCTTCAGCCCCAGAACTTGGACAGAAGCTCCCAAGGCAGTGGTGTTTCCATACTCATAAAGGATATGCACAACCCCACACTGGTAGCCCAATATAATGCATCAGTGATACTTCAGGTGCAGCTAACATTGGGTAATACAGTGATTCAGGTCATAGCCTGCTATAGGTCCCTGACCATGTCCCAAGACTCACATTACTCATTCCTAAGCACCCAGGAGAATATTAGGGTCCAACCTAACATTCTCATACTGGGTGACTACAACTACTCCTCCATTAACTGAAAAAAGTACTCATGTGCCAATACACTTGGCCAATGTTTCCTGGAATTCATTAATTAAAATGCCCTGGACCATCTCATTCATACTCCAACTACAGGCGGCAACATCCTTGACCCAGTCATTGCTAACATGGTCAACTGTTGCTCTACACCAATAGTCAAATCTTCCCCAGTGAGATACAACCACAAACTAATCATCTTGGGAATCCACATCACTCTCACCCCACCCCCCGCAAAGGTAACCACCATGACAAACTTCTCCAAAGCTAACCTTGGGCTCCTTAAAACAGAGGTGGAGATGTTCAAGGCATCCATGCAAATATAGAATGGTTGCATGATCACCAGATCATACACCAATGCACTGTACAAACACATACACATATGCATGGATCTCGCTATACCCAATAGAAACAAGACACTGTCCTCCAAAACAGGAAGTCACTGTGGTGGTTCCCTGCCATACACAAACTCAACAACAGAACAAATAAACTGATCTGGAATTAGGTGAAGTCCCAAGCCTGGAACAACCCCCTTATCGGCCTCAACAGAAGGTTGAGATAACTCATCAAATCCCCTAAAGCTAGCTATGACAACCGAATTTCAGCTGATAGTAAAGAAAACACAAGGCCTTCAGTAGTTATGTAAATAATCTCCACGCCAATACCCAGATGTGCTCTGAGCTACTGCACGATGGTACGTCCTATACCGAGCCAACAGATATTGCCAATATACTGTCTGACAGATTCAGTGCCAACCTTACCCCCTCACCCCCCCAAAGGAACTATCAGTGCCAACCTTACCCCCTCACCCCCATAGGAACAATCACAATACCAGTAGATTGCCAGACACCTAGTAATACTGTTTCAAAGGTTAAAATAGCACTGTCCAAGGCCAGGAATACATCTGCTATGGGACCTGACAATATCCCTGGCTGTGTTCTACATGAACTACTGAGTGACCTGGCACCACACCTGTGTGCCCTGTTCAATCACAGCCTCACCTCTGGCATTGTCCCTACCAAATGGCACACTGCTACAATCATCCCTCTTCACAAAGGAGGAGTAACTACAGACCCTGGGAACTATCACTCCATTATTCCGATGAGTCTGATATGCAAAGCTATGGGACACATCATCACGGACCTAATAAACAAGGATATAGGGAATCTCCAAACTGTGGCTCTCACAAAGTTTGGTTTTGTGTTGGGTAGATCATGCCTGCTCAACCTGGTCAACTTCTTTGAGTCAGTCACCAGAGCTGTGGATGATATCAAGGTGGTCATACAGCCTACTGTGATCTGGTCAAGACTCAGGGGTTGGGAGAGTGGCCTAATGGTTAAGGTGTTTACCTTACAAACACAAGGTACAGGGTTTGAATCTCACAGGGAATAATTGGCTAGGCTTAAAATGGCTCGCAAGGGCAGTTAGCCTAGTATGAACCTATATACCTATATATATATATATATATATATACCATTCCACACTCTGGAATCACAAAAAACACACTAAGGTAGGCATCAATACCTATATCACTAGGTAGTTTGCAAACTGGCTCACAGAAAGAACCCATGGTGTGAAAGTAGCTGACTCCAAGTCTGACTGCCAACCAGTCACAAGAGGGGTCCCACAGTGTTCAGTCCTGGGTCTTCTCCTCTTTGGTATCTACGGATCTGAAGTCCAGGTCATCACAAAGGTACTCAGGTTGACAAAGTTCGCAGATGATTGCATGTTGGGAGCTATTATTAACTACCCAGGTGACATTGACATCCAGCAGAAAGGCCTCACTGAGACCAACTTATGCTGTCAGAAGCAAGGCCTGAATCTCAATAGCCAAATATGTGTCAGCATCACCTTTGGGAAAAACCCAATTCCCATAAAGTACCACACCGATGGTAGTCCACTGAACACAGAAGGCATTATAAAAGATCTGTGAACACAGATTGACAGCAACCTGTCTTTTGACTGCCACATTGCTACTGTGGGAAGACAATCCTTCCATGTGGCACATATGATTATTAATGGTTTTTCATCCAGGAAGTAGGGGGTCATTGTCACCCTGTACTCTCCCCTCATTAGGCCAATCATCGAGTACAATGCGTCATTTGGCATGTACCTAACTGGTCACCTGCAACAACTGGAGGGGCCACAAACATACCTCACAAAGATGATTCTAGACCTTAAACAGTTGTCCTATTGTGTGTCTCATCTCGCTTACTTAGAGATGATCTCTGCTTGACTTACAAAACCATGTCTGACCCAGTTCTGTTACAAATGCTATATCGAAAGATATCCCAATCCCTCCACAATACATGCTCCAGAGATCTCAATCTCATTACCACAATCACCAGAATATGTCAGTGGGAGGGGTGCATAACCCAGAGACTGCCCATGCTATGGACTAGATGTCACATACATGTCAAATGGAACATCTTACTGGCCCTCTTCAAGAGAATATTGATGAATGGATAGTAAATATAGAATTCACCCTGAGGATCACTGCAGTGCTGCTACTCCACAGAGGCAATGGGAAATAATTTCAGGTGGCACAATGCCAGGGTAATCCTCTGGCTAGGCTTGTAAAGGCTCCAGGGCCATTAGCCTAGTACACACCTATGAACCTATGGACCTAAACATCTGGATATCCCATAGACATATGTATAGAGGACTGGAATGTCCTACACAATGGTTTAACATGCTGCATGTGAGGCAGATGCCATTACCATGCTATATAAGATAATGCCATCAGGAAGTGGTAAACAGCCATGGATGGCACATCAATCGAAATCCTATCACCAAACAGGATATGATATTTGCCCAAAGAGACACATACACACCACTATTGAGTATAGATCCTCTACCTATCTAGCTATATCTTCTATAGTGTTACGGAGTTATCAGATGCACCACAGAGCTTACATGAGTTCCCTTCATCTCAAAATCATTCTTATGTGACTGACATCAGCAGGCCTAGTAAAGTAGGGTGATGGGACATTTACAGGGTGGTACACAAATCAAAATGGTATAGCCCATACAGTATATGACTCTTACGCTCACACACTTTTGCCAGTACTGCGATAAGAACCCCTACCTATATAGTTATTTCTACTACAGTGTTACACACTTATCAGATGCACCACAGAGCATATATGATGTAATTTAGTCCCAATGTACTTCTAAGGTGAATGACATCAGCAGGCCTAGTAAAGTAGGGTTCATAGGTGCATTGCTGTGTACTAGGCTAATGGCTCTGGAGCCCTTACAAACCTAGACCATAGGTTTACCATGGCATCGTGCCACCTGACCTCATTTCCCAGTGCCTTTGTTGAGTAGAGCCACTGGAGTAATCCCCGGGGTGAATTCTCTATTTCTCGTCCTCACATCAAGATTTCTCTTGAAGAGGGCCAGTGAGGTGCTTTGCTTGACATGCATGAGAAGTCTATTCCATAGCATGGCCAGTCTCTGGGTTATGAACCTGTCTCTCCAGCATGTTCTGTTGATTGTGGTAATGAGGTTGAGGTCTCTGGAGCGTGTGGTGCAGAGGGATTTGGATTCCTTTAGATGTAGCATTTCTAACAGAGCTGGGTCAGACATGGCTTTGTAAGTCAGGCAGAGAGTGCCTCTAAGTAGGCAATATGAGAAAGAGAATAGTTGGAGTTTTTTTAGTCTGTCCATATAGGACAAGTGTTTAAGCCCTAGGATCCTCTTTGTGAGGTACTTTTGCATCCTCTCCAGTTTTTGCAGGTGTCTAGTGAGATATATGCCAAATAGGGCATTGTACTCGATGACTGGCCTAATGAGAGAAGAGTAGAGGGGAACAATGACCTATTTCTCCCTGGATGCAAAACCCTTAGTAATGAGATGTGGCACATAGAAGATTTCTGACCACAGTGGCAATGTGGTGGTCAAAAGAGAGGTTGCTATCAACCTATGTTCCCAGATCTGTTATAACACGTTCTGTGTTCAGTGGACTACCATCGCTGTGATAATTCATGGGAACTGGGTTTTTCCCAAAGGGGATGATGACACATTTTTTGCATTGAGGTTAAGGCCATGGTTCTGACACCAGTCGGTGTCAGTGAGACCTTTCTGTATGATGTCAACAGCACTTGTGGAGTTAATAATAGCTCCCAAACTGCAATTGTCTGGGAACTTTGTCAGCCAGAGTCGCTTTGTGTTGGCCTGGGCTTCAGATAAGTAGATACCAAACAGTAGTGGACACAGGACTGAATCCTGTGGGTTTCCACTCTTGACTGGTTGGCAGTCTGATTTGGAGTCAGCTACATTCACACTGTGGGTTCTATCTGTGAGTCAGTTTGCATCCCACTGAGTGATCTAGGGGTTGAGTTTGTCTATGATTCCTGAGTGGGGAATGGTATCAAGGGCCTTGGCCAGATCAAGGTAGGCTGTATGAACCAACTTTCCTTCATCACCAGCTCTGGCAACTGCCTCAAAGACGTTGACCACGTTAAGCAGGCATGATCTACCCCTTATGAAAACAAACTGTCTGGGATCCAGAGTTTGGAGATTACCTATATCCTTGTTTTTGAGGTCCATGATGATGCGTTACATAGCTTTGCATTTTAGACTCATCAGGCTAAAGGGGCAATAGTTCCTAGGGTCTGTAGTTGCTCCTCCTTTGTGGAGAGGGATGACCATATCAGTACACCATCTGGTAGGGACAAAGCCTGAGGTGAGGCTGTGACTGAATAGGGCAATAAGGTGAGGCACCAGTTCACTCTGTAGTTCATGTGGAGCACAGCCAGGGATATTGTCAAGTCCCATAGATGCTGTATTCTTGGCCTTGGACAGTGCTGTATTAACATATCCAGTGGTAATACTGGATGCCTGGCAATCTATTGGTATTGTGATTGGTCCTTTGGGTGGACAGAGAGCTGAAGGTGGCACTGAATCTGTTTGCCAGTATATTGGCAATATCTGTTGGCTTGGTATAGGAGGTACCGTTGTGCAGTAGCTTGAAGCACATCTGGGTATTGCCATGGAGATTCCTTACATTGCTATGGAAGGCCTTGTGATCTTCTTTTTTATCAGCTGCAATACTGTTTTCATAGCTATTTTTGAGGATTTGATGAGGAATCTCACCCTTCTGTTGAGGCTGTAAAGGGAATATTCCCAGTCTTAGGGCTACACCTTATTCTGCATTAGTTTCCTCCCTCTGTTATACAGCTTGTTTATGGCAGGAGACCACTAGTTTGGCTTCCTTTTTTTGGAGGATTGCATCTTGGTTCTATTGGGTATGGCGATATCCATGCATTTGTGCATACATTCGTACAGTGCATTGGTGTTTAATTTGGTGGTCATGCAACTATTCTCCATTTGCATGGGTGCTGTGACATTAGCCTCGTCTGTTTTTAGTAGGCCAAAGTTAGCCTTGGAGAAGTTTGTCATGGTGGTCTGCTTTGCAAGGGGGGTGGGAGGGATGTGGTTTTCGAAGGTGATTATCTTGTGGTTGGAGCTAACCATGGAGGAGTTGACTATTGCTGTAGAACAACAGTCACCCATGTTAGTAATGACCAGGTCAAGGATATTGCTACCTGTAGTGGGGGTAAGAATGAGCTGGTCCAGGTCATTGGAATTCATGAATTGCAGGTACCGTTGGGCAAGTGTATTGGTACATGAGTAGCTTTCCCAGTTAATGGAGGGGTAGTTGAAGTCGCCCAGTATGAGACAGTTAGTTTGGACCCTGACATTCTCCAGAGTGCTTAGGAATGTGGAGTCTGAGTCTTGGGACATGGTTTGGGACCTATAGCAGGCTTCAACCTGAATCCCTGTCTTACCCACTATTAGCTGCACCTGAAGTATCTCAAATGTGTTATGTTGGGCTACCAGTCTGTAGGTGTGCACATCCTTTATGTAAATGGGAACATCACTACCTTTAGAGCTTTGGTCCAAAAGGCTGATGGGACATTTACAGGGTAATGCACAAATCATAATGATATAACTAACACAGTATATCATTCTCACTCTCACACATTCATTGTCAGTGCTGAGATTAGAACCCCTACCTAACTAGTTATTTTTACTACAGTGTTACACAGTTATCATTCACCCCACAGAGCTTACATGACTTCTCCTCTTTCCAAGTAACATCTAAGTTGAATGACATCGGCAGGCCTATTAAAGTATGGTGATGGGAAATTGCAGGTTGGTGCACAAATCAAAAAGGTATAACCCAGACAGACCATGATTCTCACACTCACACATACAGTTGCAGGTACTAAGATTAGTACTCCTGCCTATCTAGTTATTTTTACTACAATGTAACACAGTTATCAGATGCACCACAGAGGTTACATGAATTCTCCTCATCCCAAGTAACTTCTAAGTTGAATGCCATCAGCAGGTCTAGTAAAGTAGATTTATGGGATAATTACAGGGTGGTACACAAATCAAAATTGTATAATCCAGACAGTACATGATTCTCACACTCATAAGCACAAACAGTTGCCAGTACTGAGATTCAAACTCTTAACTATCTAGGTTATTTTTACTACAGTGTTACACAGTTATTAGATGTGCCACACAGCTTATGAGTTTTCTTAGTCCCAGGTAACTTCTAAGGTGAATGACGATAGCAGGCCTAGTGAAGTAGGGTGATAGGACTATTACAGGCTGGTACACAAATCAAAATGGTATAACCCATGCAGCACATTATTCACTCACTCACACACAGTTGCCAGTACTGAGATTAGAACTCCTGCCTATATATTTTTTCTACTACAGTCTTATGCAGTTATCAGATGCACCACAGAGCTTACATGAATTCTCCTAGTCCCAATTAACTTCTAAGGTGAATGACATCAGCAGGCCTAGTAAAGTAGGGTGATGGTCCAATTGCAGGGTGGTACACAAATCAAAATGGTATAACCCAGACAGTACATGATTCACACACATTTGTCATTACTGAGATTATCTAGTTATTTCTACTATTGTGTTACGCAGTTATCAGACATGCCACAGATCTTACTGGACTAACAATTGGCCAAAGATGCTGCTAACTGCACAGCTAAGGTAAACTATTTCAGGTGGCAGGAAGTCTGTCTTCAGTGTTCCCCTAGATCTTGCTAGTTCTTTCCCTCTTGCACTTCAAATAGTATACTAGCTTTGGACTTCAAGAGGTTATTGTATCAATATGTGTAGCACACATGGGAGCCATCAACAGTAGTCATTCCTCACAAAATTAGCCACAGTAGATAGTAATAATGACCACCCCTCCTGGCATGATTGAAGTGCAGTTTTCTGTGTTGTTGACCATTAACCTGGTGTACTTGGCTATTCTGAGGCACTATTGCTACTGTCTAATGTACACAGACAACCCTCTGCTGTAACCTCCATACACTCAGACATGTGATAGGTATCTCTATATGAACATATTTGAAAATATGCACTCTCCAATGAAGACTGGCCTAGCAGGTCAGGAGGATAAGGTCAACACCTGCACCACACCATATGGAACACATAGCTAGTCACAACACCGACTATGACAGCCCTGACATACACTCACAAACTATACACACACCTTCACAGAGGCACTCAATGGACACTTACCCAAACAACACAGACCAGCAAGACAGACACCCCCTCACCCACCACAACACAGGAGACATATGTCACCTACACAGTGTGCCCCTCAACCTAAGTCCCTAAGGCTAACCACCTTGCCCAATACAGTAATCATGAGTGAGTCACTACTATAGTATTATAATACTTTTTATTATTATTTATTATGATTGAATTATTACGCATCATCATGGACCAAATAAATGAGGATATGGGGACTCTCCAAACTCTGGATCCCACAGAGTTTGTTTTTTTGAAGGGTAGATCATGCCTGCTCAACCTGGTTGACTTCTTTGAGTCAGTCACTAGAGCTGTAGACGACAGCAAAGTGGTTCATACAGCCTACCTTGATCTTGCCAAGTTTTTCAATACCATTCCTCAGTCGTGAAGTATTGATAAACTGACAACAGTAGGCATCACACCATATATCAGTAGGTGGTTTGTAAATTGGTTCACAGAATACACAGTGTGACATGGCAAACCCCAGGTCAGATTGAGTAGCAGTCATGAGTGGAGTCCCACAGGTATCAGTACTGGGTAGTCTCCTGTCCAGCATCTACTTCTCAGGGGTCCACCCCAACACAGAGGAATGCTGGCTGATCAAGTTCACACAGGACTGCAAGGTGGGAGACATCATCAACTCCACAAGTGATACAGACATCCTACAGGGAAGCCTCACTGAGACCAATGAGTGGTGTGGAAACCATGGCCAGAAGCTTAACAGCACAAAATGCATCATCATCCTCTTTGTTAATATGCACAGTTTCCACTACATACCAGAATGATGGAAGTCCAATTACCATTGTAGGTGTTATAAGAGATGTGGGGACAGATGTTGACAGCAACTTCCACTTCATCCACCACATTGCTAGTGTGGTCAGGGCGTCCTTCTACATGGCACATCACATCACCAAGTGTTTTGCATCAAGGAAGACAGAGGTAATCATCTCTGTCTACCTTCTCTCATTAGACCACTCATCAAGTATTATGGCCCATTTCACTTGTTCCTCAGTAGACACTTGCAACAGCTGGGTGGCCAGAGACGTACCTCATAAAGAGTTTCCTAGGCATTAAACTCATGTCCTACACAGACAGACTTAGAAGACTCCAACTATTCTTTGTGTCATACCACCAAATTGGAGGTTATCTGTGCTTGACTTACAAAGCCATGCCTGACCCAGCTCTGTTAGACATGCTACATATGAGGACATCCCACTCCCTCCTCACCACACACTACAGAGACTTCTACCTTATTACTACAATTGACACAACATGCTGGTGGAACAGGACCCTCAACAAGAGACTGCACATGCCCCAGAAAAGACTTCCCATACATGTCATACAGAGCACCTAGCTGACTATGTTTCACGGACATCTGGATGAGTGGATGAGTAATAGACAGTTCACCCCAAGGATCACTGCAGTTGTCTACCTGATACAAGCACTTGGAAGTAACATTGGGTGGCACAATGGCAGGGCCCTTCTATGGGCTAGGCTTGTTAAGGCTCCTGTGCTATTAGCCTACTACACAGTTTGTAGTTGACATCAGGACTGATAACATGGGGCAGTGGGTGGTAAACGTATCAAAATACTTCTGTCTAAAAACATACACACACATTCGACAGATAGAAGAGTTCAATCCCTGTCAAAGTTGTTTTTTTATACGATAGTGTTACACAGTTCTCACACATGCTACAAGTCTTACTGGGCTGACAGTTGGCCAAAGGTACTGATAAGGGGAGTGACATAAGCAGGACTGCTAAAGTAGGACAGTGGGTATTAACTTATCAAAATACTTTGTCCTACAAACAGACACAATTACACACACACACACACACACACAATTGCCAGGCATGAGAGTGCACCCCTACCTAACTTGTTATTTGTACTATATTGGTATGCAGTTATCACACTCGCTTCAGAGCTTACTGAACTGACAGTTGGCCAGAGGTACTGATATGGGGTATGACATCAGCAGGACTGATAAAGTAGGGCAGTGTTTGGAACACTCATCAGCCTACAAGCATACACATTTACACCCATATTTGCTGGATAGCAGAGTAGAACCCTAGTCTAACTAGTTCTTTGTACTATAGTGTTACACATTTATCACATGCACTATTGAGCTTACTGGGCTGAGACCTGGCCAATGTTGCTGATAAAGGGAATGACATCATCTCAACTGATAATGGTGGGGGAGTGGAAAGTGTGTGTGGGAATGGCATAAAACTGTTTCACCTACAAAAAACAACTCCCTCAGTCTTGCACACACAACTGTCACATGCACACACACACACACACACACACACACACACACACACACACACACAGTTGCCAGTACTGAGATTAGAACTCCTACCTATGCAGTTACTCATACTATAGTGTTACGCAGTTATCGCATGCACTACTGAGCTTACTAGGTTGACAACTGACCAAAGGTGCTGATAACTGCTTTCAGTCTTTCCCTTAGACCCTGCTAATTGTTTCTTTCCTGTGCTTCAAATAGCCTAATAGCTTTGCACTTCAACAGGTTGATTTATCAGGTATTCTAGCGCACATGAGAAAAGGATCATACGAGGAATATCAGGGCCCCACACTGAAGAAAATGTGGGGGAAAACGAATCATTAGTAGTCAATTTATCTAGTAGATGTCTTACTATTCATGAGATGCAGGTCCTGAATAAGGGACTTAGCCTTATCCCTACGAAAAGAAGCAATGTTGTTGACTCAGTTATAGATGCTAGAATTTTTGCAAGGAATGTGCAATTAAAATTAGATTTTGGAAGTTCAAATGATATTGTAAATGGACCTAGTTTTCGTCCAAATAGCACCTACATCCCCCAACTACATCCTACGTTGGATGTTTTCTCTAGAAAATTAGAAAGTGATATTCATAACTACTTTCAACAGAGTAAAAGTACTAGATATAAGAATAATCTAACATATGCACAGGGGCAAGCCCTAAGAGACCTTAGGGATGACCAGACTTTAACTATTAGACCAGCAGATAAGGGTGGCCCTATTGTCCTTATGGACACAGATGAATATACCTCTATTATGTTAGAATTGTTAAGTGATACTAATTATTATGATAGAATAGATTTTACTATAGTTTCAGAAAAGGTGTTTCAAACAATGTTTATGTTGGATGACTTACATATGTCCCTATTGATTACGAAGGAACTGTATGAATATTTAAAGGTTAAGAATCCTTTAATACCTTTGATCCAAGGCCTGCCAAAGGTTCATAAGTCGCAAGTTAGGCCACCAATGAGACCGATTGTGGCAGGCCAAGGTTGGATCACTGAACCACTGTCTATCTTCACAGAGCACCATCTAAGACCGTTGGTAGATGCTAATAGTCATATATTGAGAGATAGTAAACAATTTCTGATTGACCTTTATTCATACATGAGCAGTCAGGATGACACCCTCCCCTTCCTGTTAGTTACCCTGGATGTGGTCAGTTTGTTTACTGTAATCCCAAATGACCTGGGCATTCAATATGTACAAAAATATCTGAGAAACCATTCAGAGTTCTCGGATGAGAAAATTGACTTGATATCTCTCTTCCTTGAAACTATCCTTATGAATAACATTTTCATGTTTGATAACGAAGTTTACATACAGAAGGATGGCGTGGCTATGGGCACCTCCTGTGCCAATAGCTACGCCAACCTGGTCATGGCCTGGTGGGAAGAAAGCTTCCTTTATAAGTTTGATTTGTTTCTAAGATATGCAGGCTTATATAGAAGGTTTGTAGACGACCTTTTTCTGGTGTGGCTAGGTGATACAGATTCCCTGTTAGAACTAGTTGAACATATGAATAATTCTACGACATTCCTCAAATTTACTTTAAATTTCTCGAGAGACAATATATCCTACCTAGATGTAGGCATCAACAGACTGAGTAATGGGATGCTCAACACATATGTCCATAGAAAATTGTGTTATAGGAACACACTCCTACATAGGAGTAGCATGCACCCCTGTTATATATTTGATAACGTGGTAAAAGGACAGATTGTGAGAGCATCTAGACTCAACCCTTCTAATGATGGATATCTGAATGAGCTAGATGGTCTCCGAGATAAATTTACTAAGAGGGGGTATAACAGGGAGATAGTGGAAGAGAGGATTATAGAAGTCAATGGTCTCAGAAGTAATATAGCTAAACCGTACTACTCTGAAGCATATGTAACATCAGACACTAGTCAAGTATCGACCACTCGAGAACTTAGGGCTCCTATGTTCTATACTAAAGATGCAGCACAGTTAAGAGATCTTATGGCTAGAAATTGGGAAATTTCAATGTTAGATGAAAATATTAAGCAGGTTGTAGGTCCTAAACCTAGGATATATCATAAAAATAAATCCAACCTTAAGCGACTATTATGTAATCCGAAGAATGCTAAGAGAATGGAAGATATGAATAGGGGTAATTTAAATACAATACAATGTGGAAAATGCAATCAATGCATGTACATCAATGAAAGTACAACTTTTTTGCACCCTATAACGCAACAAGTATTTGAATTTAACACCAATACAAATTGTAGTAGTAAAGATGTGGTTTATTTAGCTAGCTGTGAAGCATGTCCTGCATTTTATATCGGAAAAACTAACAGGTCACTGAGGGAACGTGTTAGAGAACACATTTACCACATCAGAATAGGGTCAGATTTTAATGCACTAGCGAAACATTTTAAAGGTTTAGGTCCCACACACAATTTTAGGTTCTGTGTTATCCAAAAGATTTATGTCAATCCAAGAGGAGGAGATGTCATCAATTTCACCTTAGAATGTGAATTAAAATGGATTATCAGGTGCAAAGCTGATCAAGCACCTGGATTGAATGATAAAACACAAATTAGGCCCATTTTAAGAAATAGGAAATTAAAAAGGTAAACAGAGATTTTATAACATGATATTTTCTTATAGTTCACCCAACATTATCTAGACATATAAGATGGAATTTTTAATGTATTGTTTATATATCTTCTATATATTTTATATATTTTTTATATATTCTATATTAAACCAATGAATTTATATATATATATATATATATATATATATTTTTATATTTTAAACTATGTATATATATTTTTATTATATGTTTTAATAAGATTTAAATTTATGTATTTTAGCGAGTAGTCTAAGGAGAGTCTTTGAATGTACTAATTTAGTTGCACTGTGACACAGTATGAATTGTGCAATGAACCAATGAAATTACAAGCTTGACTATTTAAATGTTGAGAGAGTATTGATGCTTGTATTAGTCTGAAGAAGCCTCTGGGCGAAAGCGCTTACTTGTTGTGGTTAAAGGAATAAAAGGACTTGTATTTTTATACCTCTGGAAAGAGTTTTTGCTTTTCCTAGTGACTTTGAAATAACTGTTGTTATCTGGACTACACTGCCACGCAGGAACCAGAAGCTTATGCGATTTTGTGTGATACACACACATTCGACAGATAGAAGAGTTCAATCCCTGTCAAAGTTGTTTTTTATACGATAGTGTTACACAGTTCTCACACATGCTACAAGTCTTACTGGGCTGACAGTTGGCCAAAGGTACTGATAAGGGGAGTAACATAAGCAGGACTGCTAAAGTAGGACAGTGGGTATTAACTTATCAAAATACTTTGTCCTACAAACAGACACAATTACACACACACACACACACACACACACAATTGCCAGGCATGAGAGTGCACCCCTACCTAACTTGTCATTTGTACTATATTGGTATGCAGTTATCACACTCGCTTCAGAGCTTACTGAACTGACAGTTGGCCAGAGGTACTGATATGGGGTATGACATCAGCAGGACTGATAAAGTAGGGCAGTGTTTGGAACACTCATCAGCCTACAAGCATACACATTTACACCCATATTTGCTGGATAGCAGAGTAGAACCCTAGTCTAACTAGTTCTTTGTACTATAGTGTTACACATTTATCACATGCACTATTGAGCTTACTGGGCTGAGACCTGGCCAATGTTGCTGATAAAGGGAATGACATCATCTCAACTGATAATGGTGGGGGAGTGGAAAGTGTGTGTGGGAATGGCATAAAACTGTTTCACCTACAAAAAACAACTCCCTCAGTCTTGCACACACAACTGTCACACGCACACACACACACACACACACACACACACACACACACACACACACACACACACACACACACACACACACACACACACACACACACACACACACACACACACACAGTTGCCAGTACTGAGATTAGAACTCCTACCTATGCAGTTACTCATACTATAGTGTTACGCAGTTATCGCATGCACTACTGAGCTTACTAGGTTGACAACTGACCAAAGGTGCTGATAACTGCTTTCAGTCTTTCCCTTAGACCCTGCTAATTGTTTCTTTCCTGTGCTTCAAATAGCCTAATAGCTTTGCACTTCAACAGGTTGATTTATCAGGTATTCTAGCGCACATGAGAACCATCAGCAGCCGCCGTTCCTCACAGAATTAGCTTCAGTACTTAGTAGTTATCACCCCTCCTGGCATGATTACAGTGCAGTTCCCTGGGCTTTTGCCAATTAATCTGGTGCACTTGGGCATTCTGAAGTACTGTTGAAACTGCCATTTGTACACAGACAACCCTCTCCTTTAACCTCGAAACAATCAGACCTGTGAGAGATACCCCTATATCACTATATTGGAAGATATGCAATCTCCAGTGAAGACTGCACTAGCTGGTCAAGAGGAGAAGAGTCAACACCTGCAACACACCACATGGAACACATACCCCATCCAGGACACACTGTATCACAGCTCTGACATACAAACAAAAAACACAGACTCACCTTCACAGTGGCACTCAATAGATATTTACTCAAACAGTGGGGACCAGCAAGACAGACACACACTAGACCACCACAACACAGCACAAACCACAGGACACACATCTCACATACACAGTGTGCCCCTCAACCTAAGCCCCAATGGCTAAACACCTTGCCTCATACAGTCATCATAGGTGACTCAGTTGTGAGGCAACCAGATGTGACATTCACTGATTTGAACATGGAGGAGGTAACAGTCAGCTTTTTATCAGATGCCAGACTCCAGCACATAACACACCCAGTCAGGTCACACCAGAGCAACTACAAGTATCACTCTGTCATTGTCCATGTGTGTGTGTATGACCTGAGATGCACATCCATGGTCTATATGAAATGAGACATGGTGGAGCTATCAGATTATGTGGGCCAGGCAGGTATGGCAGTAGAAAAACAAAACACAGCCAAAATCTGAGAGTCAACACTGACAAAATCAAGATGATAAGATAATAAATCCATGTATTAGACATGTTCTGGTACCTTGGCAATTCGCCTTCAGTGGAACCATTCAAAAACAGAATACCATCTCCTTATATATCCAATATACCATATCATTACTCAATTAATCAATCAATATGGTAAAAAAAACACTTTCTTAAAGTGCCATTACATTATATTAGTGAAATAGTCTGTATAAATATAGCTGACTGTGAGAAGAAACACATATAAATACATAAAAATACTTCTATCCTTTTCACTTATATTCTTAAATTATGTCCAAGGAGGTAATGGTTTTCTATGATTTAAAACTTTAGGAGAAGTATGTCTTTTTGGGCATTACTCCTAGGGGCTTACATATTGATAGGCTGTCTGCTGGGGGTTTTGCAGATGATGAAAATGATTTGCTTCTTGAGTGGAGGCAAGTTGCACTGGAATGCACTTTGAACTGGCTTAGAATTTTGAAAAACTGTGGGGGGAAATTTTTGAATTGCAAAAGAACTTAATGGAGAAAACACCCCATACTGTTTTTCAAAGTGCTTTTAAGAATATCAATGGGAAGATCTATAAGGTGGAAGTGAAAGTTCTTGGTCGAAAAAAGTGTAAATTAAATAGGGATGTCAGGGATTTTTGACAAAGATGATGTGTATACTTGGCAATGTAAGGGGTGTCGTTATTGGCAAAAATCCAGGGTGTGCATGTCCAGGAATGAAGATGAATCTTCTTGTTCATCAATGGAAACTAGCAGAAGCAGAAAGAGTGTGTCCTTTCAAGAAATTGGTGTGGAGAGTTCACGGGAGAGGGTGGAATCAACAAAAAATGCCCAAGGGTTCAGCAAGGTGAGCTCGTAGGTGCAGACTCGATCTCGGAAGAATCAAGGGAAATTTTACAGCGACAAGAAACAGAAGTAAGGACAGCAATTTGTTTTGCCCCTTTCAGGTCTGTCAATGTGCTGGACAATGTGTTGGACAATGATTATACGATTTTGGACAATGCATCGCATGTTGAAAATGAGAGGTAAGGTAATGTTATAGCATGTTGTTCCTCATGCGAAAATTATTTAAATGTGATTAATTTATCTAGTATATCATTGTCTGAGGACATGCGCAATGTGTTGTTCAAAGGAACTAAATTGATACCCACTACGCTTCCTATGATAGCAGACAGCATTGTTGATGTTAAAAAGTTTGTTCGTAAGTTAAATTTGAAAGTGAATTTTTCTGAACATGAAAGATATTTGAACTTAGAAACATCAAGTATTTCTGATAGTGATGATTTGTTAAATTTGAGTATTTATGATGTTTTTGATGATTTTCATGAGTTTAATTTTGAAAACCACATCAGCGAAGAGAATGCAATAAATGGTGAAGGGTTTGGGGCGGGTTATTGATATATGACTGTACCACATTTTCCTGCTAATAGTACCTTTATGCCACCTAAACATTCCACAGCTATTAATGTGTTTGAACATACAGTTTGCGTTAGAGTTGAGCAGGAATTTCTTAGATTTTATAAAGATAAGATGAATTACAATCTTAAGAAAAATGAGCGGTTAGCTCTGAAGGAGTTAACCCTCTTGGATAAAATAACTGTGAGACCAGTGGACAAAGGTGGGAATTGGGTTATCATGGATATGGAACAATATGATAGCATTGTTCAGGATTTGTTACAGAAAGATGTTTATAAGAAGCTGTCAAATAACCAGTTGAAGTGTTTTTGTGATGAACTTTGTGAATTATTGAAGAAAGGGGAGAGGCTTAGATTTTTGAAAGCCAGTGATGTTAAAAACTCATGGCGAATGAACCTAAGCATCCTTATATATATGCAATCCCCAAAATTCACAAATGTTTAAATAATCCACATGGAGACCCATCATTTCTGGTGTGGGATCATATATAGAAAGAGTTAACAAATTCTTAGATTTTCACTTTAAGAAATACTTGGTTAAGGTGTCATCTCATATTAAGAACACCAATGATGTTTGCAAGGCATTGCATGGTATGAAGTGGGACATAGAATTTTTCTGGGCCTCAGTTGATGTAACATCTTTGTACACCAACATTGATAAATGTTGGGGTTTGGAAGCTATGAAAAAGATGATGGGAGAAGGCCCCTGCACTACCTTTTTGCTATATCTTCTTGAATTTAGTTTAACACATAACTATTTTAGATGGAAGAGAGATTTTTATTTGCAAGTTAAGGGGACTGCAATGGGGGCAGCTTTTGCTTCTTCTTATGCCATCATCTATATGGGAGAATTCAAAAAGGAATTCATGTTCCATAACCCATTTTGCATCAATAATGACGTTTTTTATAAATGATATCTTGATCTCATTTTCATCTGTAGGGGCAGTCAATCATTATTTTTGAAGTTTATGCAGGATCTCAATGGGAATGCACATGGGCTAAAATTTACTTGGGAATGTCAATCTAAGAAGATACCATTTTTGGATGTAGAGTTCTACACTGGAGAGCAGGGTGAAGTGCAACATAGACCTTTCAGAAATCCTACCTCTGTGAATAATTTTTTGCATGCCACTAGTATGCAGCCTCCTCATTTAATTAGGGCATTGCCAGAGGGTGAATTCAGAAGAATTCTTAGAAATACTCTGAACCCAAGTTTTGTGAAACATTTTTGAATGAAGTGCAGGAAAGGTTATCTTCTAGAGGGATATTCTGTAGGATTAAGCGTAAGTTATGTGGGAAAGGCCATGTTAGCTGGAATAGATTTAATAGGGCATGTCAGAATCAAGATGAGACTGACAGGTTATTTTTTGTAACCAAGTTTTCTAATGTTTCAGGGTTGTTAGAAAGAAATTGTGTGGCAGTTCTGGCATATAGTGGTTGATGATGTTCTGGTTGATAAATTATTTCCCAGGCACATCACTTTTTCATACAGCAGGTACAGTAATTTTAAAGAAGCTTCTCATTAAGAAATTAGATTGCCCTAAGGAAGGAGGGAATGTTGGCATGCACAGATGTGGGCACTATTTTGTGTGTAATAGAGTTAGAAATTTGCATGGGGTTAAGATCAATGGCAAAAGTTATTTTGCTTTTGAAAGGTTTGTCATTCACAAGGGGTGATCTATGTTATCGGTTGTGACTGTGTTAGGCCACTATGGTACATAGGTCAGACCACGAGAAAAGTGAAAGTCCGTATCCTAGAGCATCTAGGGGATATTAGGAGGAATAACATAGATAGCCCATTGGCTTCTCATTTTATGTTCGTGCACAATGGCAGAATAGAGAGGTTTATATTTAGTGTGTTGGCACAACCAAGAAGTTCTTTAGGCAACTTTAAAAAGGAATTGGACAACCTGGAATACATAATGATACTCAATTATCATACATTACATCCTAGGGGTATGAACTTAGACATCATTGTTCCTTTTTGAAGTTTTTCTAAGATATTTATTGTAATTTGTTACACATTGATTTAGGAATTTTGGAATTGCTTCATAAAATGTAGAAATTTTATTTAACCTATCATACAGATAGATAGGCCATCGTAATGATAGGTAATGTGTTGGGATGTATGTAGATTATAGTGTTTGTATGGGGAATATCATCTGTATGAGACTTTATTTAAGAATATAAGGGAAAAGGATAGAAGTATTTTTATGTATTTATATGTGCTTCCAACCATGACCCTGGACTCCTGAATGCCCCAACTCTGTGAACAAAAGTGCGAACGCCCTCTAGTGCCTGCCATTGTGTCCTTCAGAATCAGAACTCCAACATATTATGCTAAATTCCAGCCTATTCCACTTGATATAGCCTGTTTTGCCACCCTTAAATCCCATTAAGCAACATTTAAAAATGTGGTGCATCTCCTAATACCGCGCAAACCAGTGCAGCTGAGCTGTGTGAAAACCACCTATGCAAAGCTGAACAGTGCATAAACCTGCCCAGCCCTTATCATGTTTATGCGGTGCTTAGCAGGTCTTAGCAGAGCTTAGCAGAGCTTAGCTGAGTGCAGCAGAACCATAATTTAAATTAATTGCTATAATTTATATTTTAAAAATTAATGCTCACTTTCCCTAAAGTATATTCATACCCTAGACCTACTGCACAGGAGGTCATAACTCTACCCATTTAGCTACATGGTTATGTTGAAACCTTCCATACCTTTACATATACGTATGAGCTACGTATAAGCAGTGCTGAGCACCATGCCGCTTACCACCCAAACATAGCTTTTTTTTTAAAAGAATATTACATTGGAATAATACAAATAGACAGTGCAGGGAGTGTCTTACTCATCTGTGGACACAGGAGCACTACACTCCTTATGCTGATCCAATAACCATGTTCCTCAGCTCTCCCTTGGCAAAGCACCATGATTAATATGCATGGCGAGCTGCTGAGAGGAAACTGTGTAGACGGACAGGGTAACATTCCATGTAGGCTCTATACTGTGCCAGCATGGATGTTATTACATCCTGGGGCTATATCTATTCACAGGTATGGGTATTTGATATACATAATAATTATCTCATTTGTTGGTTAGTATAGCTAGGTCCGACAGAGATATGATCAATTTGTAGTCAAATTTAACCAGGGATGAGGAAATGAGGGATGAGGTAGGGATAGATGTTAGGCTGATAAGGGCCAGGTCAAGGATGTTAGAACTTTTAATAGGTAGTTCTATAATTTGCTCATGTATTGGTAATAATAAAGTCTAGGAAAGGCTGAGCATAATGATTTATTTGAGGTGTAAGTGTGCCAGTCAATGCTTTGGTAATTGAAGTCCCATAACAAGAAGACATTTGGTTTAATATTTGATGCCTCAGTGATGTTAAGGTAATTCCAGTGATCTTTGGTGGATATTGATGGGGATCTATAGATTGCAGTGAAGTAAGAGCTGGATTTCTTAGGATGATCTGGGTATCAAGGACCTCCAAGTTAGAGTCATGGGTAATTAGATATGAGGAAACACTATTTATAACAAATACAGATACTCCCCATCCATTACTTAAGGGTCTGAGGGTGCAATAAGTGCTAAATTCTGATATACAGAAGTACTGTCATTGCACTGAACCATGTTTCAGTAACTAGACAGACATGAATGCCCTTGAGTTGCAGGAGAGATTCAAGTTCTGGCATCATTCTATTTAGTCTCCTAGCACTGAGAAGTTCCATCATAATTTTGTCTGAATTTGAGTTTGAGTCTGTTATGAAGGAATGTCCAGTAGGCAAATGCTGCCTAAAAACAAAATAAAAATAAAATAAAAAAGTACTATGAGGGCAGCAAAGGGTTTAGCATGAATACAAAAGCCCTGGCATGTGAGATATCTGCCATCTCATTCCAGACTGACACATACTGGATCTCCCTTAGAATGACACCATTAGCATAATCAATTGTTAAATCCAGTTATTTTGTCTTAGTATCTAGGTATAATTCTTGGTGAAAGCAAGATGCTATTGTCATTCCTGCCTCTAACATGTGCATAGTAAGTTGTATCATGTCTTTCTGCATTTTCTGCTCAGTGGAGGACCACATGATATTCAGTTCCACATGGGCCACCACTAGGTCATAATTATATTTGTCAACCTTGTAACATCACAGATCCTGGAACCAGGTAAGCAGTTTATATGCTATATTCTAGCCTAGTGAGTGTGGAGTCTGTTGCCTAACTGTAGAATCATCTATGACTAAAACATTTCCTTGTGTAGAAGCAGACTTAATGGGCCTTATGGGCTTAAACCTGCTTACCTGATGAGTCTTGGATAAGCTCTGTGGAGTTACAGTATATGTGAGAAGAGAAGTCATAGGTGTCTTGTGTGCTGGAGGCAGCGATATCTTAGAGTGCGTTTCTAGAGATTTTGGCAAATTTGTCTTTACAGCCTCAGCATAAAGATCATGGGAAGTTACTATGCTAATGGCCTTAGGACCCTTACAAGCCTAGCAAATTCTACCCTTATGTCCATGATCAACACATATTGCCCCTGTCCAAGAGGGACACAGGTGGAACCCCTAGGGTGGCTTTATGATTACCCATCCAATCTTCCAGACTGTGTTTGAAGAGGTCCAATAAGGTATTCTGTTTGACAGGAAGTGGGAGTCTGATCCAAAGGTGTGGTAACCTCTGGGAGATATATTTGTCCCTCCAGCAAGTTCTATTAATGTCACATACCAGGTTAAGGTCTTTAGAGTGAGTAACCCATGTACCATTTTACTTGTGGATATGCAGCATTTCCAATAAAGAAGGGTCAGAGATTGTCTTATATGCAAGGCAGAGCTTGCCTATGAGTAGTCTGCATGAAGAAAAATAAAGTGACAGTGATTTCAAATGATCCACATAGGACAGATGCTGAAGACCTTGAATTTTCCTTGTGAAGAACCTTTGTTGTCTCTCCAATTGCTGCAGGTGCTTGGAAAGGTACATACCAAAAGGGGCATTCTACTCAATTATTCACCTGATGGTGGAAGAGTACAGGGAGGTTATACCTTATTCTTTTCTGGAGGCAATGCCCTTACTTATGAGGTGAGCAATATAGAATTCCCTTCTAACCACTGTGGAGACATATAAAGTAAAAGAAGTGCAAACCAAGTAAACTAAACTCCAGTAAAGAGAAGTAACTTGGAATGTGGAAAGCTGAATGATACAGGCCAAAAATGCAGAAAACCAATTTTGTATGAAAAAAAATATTTTAATTACACAAAGGTTAAACGCTTTCATCCCTAAAAATGTGACTTCATCAGAACAACTACAACAGTCCATAGCAACAAATAAATACATGAAATAAAATCATGTGACTTACAAAGTTAATTGATTGCCAGTACAGGCCCGCACCCCGAGAGGGGGGGGGGTCAAATCAAGAGAGGTCCCAGAGTTGGCAACAGGGTTTTCAGACCAGGAATTAGGAATGGCTAACTCATTGAAGGAAAATAAGGCAAATATTATTTCTGTTTTTGTGCAAGGGGATAATGGTGGCTGTTTTCCATTCAACTGAGATGAAGTCAGTGCTTACACTATGACTGAAAAGAGTACCCAGTGGTGTTGCTAATTCCTGTTGGAGCCCATGTAGGACACAGCCTGGGATGTTATCAAGTCCCATAGATGCTGTGCGTTTGACCTTAGAGAATACATTTATGGCCTGCTCTTTAAAGATACAAGGTAGGGGATAGATGGTAGGGATGTCATGGGGTATGTGTGGTGGGGACAGGGAAGTGAAGTTTTCACAGAACCTGTCAGATAACAGGTTAGCTATGTCCACAGTCTCAGTATATGTGGTATCATTAACTACCAGTTTGGCACAAATCTGAGCCATTCTTTTTAGGTTACAGATGTAACTAAAGAATGTCTTATGGTTGCCCTTAGTTGAGGAAGCTAATTCGGATTTGTAGTTTGTTTTGGAAGACTTCACTAGAAGTCTTATTTGCTTGTTTAAGCTGAGGAGTGAGTGTTTCCAGTTTAGTGCTTACTCACTCTTACTCTTAGACAGCAATGTCTTCCTCTTATTGTAAAGCTTGTTAATGGCCGCTGTTCACAAGGCAGGTTTGCTCTTCCTTAATGAGCTTGTTTTGGTCCTATCAGGTATGGCTGAGCCAATGCAGTTTATGCAGGTATTTGTATAAAGAACTGGTGAAGAACTTTGCATAGCTGCCAGTTCCATCTGAAGGGGGAGGTGCAGCAAAGCTATTTATACCATCCCATCCCATAAGACGATTTAATCTGCTTTGGAGAAGTTTTGAAGTTTAGTTGCTGCTGGGGGGGGGGGGGGGGGGTCAGGTGTGACAGACACTTTAATTTGTGGTCAGATCTCACCAAGGAAGACCTCACAGTGGGGGGTACAACAGTGGACTCCCATATTGGTAATCACCAGATCCAGAATGTTGACACCCCTTGTATGGGTGTCAACCAGCTAGTCCAGGGCATTGGAGTTAATGAAGTCGAAGAAACTTTGAGCAAGTGAGTTTGAGCATGAGTAATTTACCCATTCAATGGATGGGTAGTTAAAGTCACCCAAAACCATGGGGATCAGATGCTTCTTGATCCAAATTGGCAGAGTGGGTGTCCTGATTCATGGGCGGGGTCTTGGAGCTGGCAATGACTTGAAAAGGTATCCTACCGAGAGTTATTTGCAACTGCAGTATCTCCAGGGAATCATACTTTTTAACCAATCTGGAGGTGTATAGGTTCATAGGTTCATACTAGGCTATCTGCCCTAGGGCATTTATAAGCCTAGCCAGAGTTGTGTGGCTTTCACCACCCCTTAGGTTGAAGAATACTATACCCATTAGTTTGCCGTGCCTCTGTCTAGCAGTGATACAGAGGTGATCCCCGGGGTAAACCTACGATCTCCCATCCACTGGTCAAGATTCCTCTTGAACAGAGCCAGCAAGGTGCTCTGTCTCACATGGACCGGGATTCTGTTCCACAGCATAGGGAGTCTCTGGCTGATGAATCTGTCCCTCCAGCATGTCCTATTTATATCCGTGTTGAGGTTTAAGGCTCTTGCTCTTGTGGCTCTGGTGGATTTGGATTTTTTGAGGTGGAGCATGTCCATTAATTCCGGGTTGGACATGGCCTTGTATGTCAGGCACAGGTCACCTCTGAGCAGACGGTATGCAACTGAATAGAGCTGGAGTTTCTTCGGTCGGGCAGCATATGGCATATTTTTGAGCCCCTTTATCCTTTTGGTGAGGAACTTTTGGGGTCTTTCCAATTGCTGCAGGTGTCGGGTAAGATACATTCCGAATGGGGCATTGTACTCAATCATTGGTCTGATAAGTGAAGAGTACAGGGGAACAATGACCTCCCTTGATCTGGATGTGAATCCCTTCATAATCAGGTGGGCAATGTAGAAGGTCCTCCTAACCACTTTTGCAATGCGAGTGTCAAAAGAAAGGTTACTGTCAACTTGGGTCCCCAGGTCCCTGATAACCTCTTCTGTGCTTAATGGATTGCCACCTATGTGGTAACTTGGGGTTACCTTGTTTTTACCAAAGGGTATGACTATACATTTTTTGGCGTTTAGCTTAAGGCCATGGCTCTGGCACCAGTTATCCGTTTCTATGAGACCTCTCTGAAGGATATCTGTGTCTGATGGATTTTCAACTATGGCGCCCAGTTTGCAGTCATCTGCAAACTTTGTCAGCCACAATCCTCCTATGTTTGCCTGCACTTCTGAAAAGTAGATGCCGAACAAGAGGGGGCCCAGGACTGAGCCCTGTGGAACACCGCTTGTGACCGGCTTGGAGTCTGACATGGCACCAGCAACTCTAACCCTGTGGGTTCTGTCCTTGAGCCAGTTTGCAAACCATCTTGTGACATATGGGTTTACATTTAAGCTGGTAAGCTTTTCTATGATACCCGATTGGGGTATTGTGTCGAAAGCTTTTGCAAGGTTAAGGTAGGCTGTGTGAACTGCCTTACCCTCATCAATGGCCTTGGTGACTGTTTCAAAAAAGTCGACCAAGTTCAAGAGGCATGATCTGCCCTTGACAAAGCCGAATTGGGTAGGATCCAATGTCTGTAGGTCCCCTATGTCTTTATTTATGAGTTCCATTATGATCCTCTCCATAGCTTTGCAGACCAGGATTGTTAAGCTTATGGGGCGGTAATTACCAGGGTCCATAGAAGCACCGCCTTTGTGGAGTGGGACCACAGTTGTCATACGCCACTCTTTGGGTATGTATCCTGTGGTAAGGCTAAGATTAAACAGCAGCCTTATGTGTGGGTTTAGTTCCTCATTGAGTTTGTGTAGCACACAGCCGGAGACACCATCCGGTCCCATTGATGTTGTGTTTTTAGCTTTAGAGAGAGCAGCTCTCACCTGGGCATTTGAGTATTTATCTTTAATGAATATTGATACACAATCTCCTTTAGTTTTCACACCTTCAATTTGTGGTCTGAACGTGAGGAAGGAGATATAACCCAGTATGGCTGGAGTGCTTTCCACAGCCTTGAACCAGGTCTCTGTGACTGCAGAAATGTCAATGTCTTCCAAGGTGAGGACTGCTTCCAGTGAGTACAGTCGGCTGTTTTTCTACACAATCGCTCAGGAGGTCACTGCAGAGAACAGTCTCTTATTCTGGAGGAGGATACTGTACCTGTCTATGCACATGGCTGCTGCTGAGGAACCGTTAGTCATGCAGAGCTTACTGGTTAATGTGATGTCTGAATTTTAGTCTTCTGTCGATCACAGTGGAAGCACTTTTAGCTTGGCCTGCCTTGTACGTGGCCAGGCTGTATCTTTAAGGCATTTGGATTCTCGGGGTGTGTTTGACTCGCTGTGGCCAAGGGCTTCTTTTTTGGCTCTTGGTGTGTACTGTGGTACCCGGAACATGTCCTAGCAACTGGATGAGGAGTTGAGGCTATAGATACCGGTGGCTATAAAGCTTATTATAGTCAAAACTGGATCCACTGTCCTTTTTGGGAATCCATACTTCTGCTTACTGCTGTCAGTCTATGTGTGGTGACTATTTTTTTTACATGACTGTTTACAATGGATGGACCCTCTAAGCCTTTAGAATGGCTACAGCAGTGTGCAGTCCAGTGCTGTACAATGTGTATATTCTAAATGTAATTTATAGGGGTGATAACCTCGGATGCATCCTGTCAGCATTTTTTCTCTTATTGCCTCCATCCTTAGATGGTGCCCTTGCCATTTTTGGAGTCAGAGACGTCAGTTCTGCTGTTTAAGACTCTCAGATTTGGAGGGAGTGTACTCTCATGTCATCACAAACTGTAAGAAAAAGTAGCCCCTCTATGCACTGCTATATCCAGTTTAGCAGATTATCTGCATTCTATTAATCTGTCTGCATTTACTTATATGTCTCAGTTTGTTTTTCAGTGGTCAGATGATTGCAGTCTGCTAATTAAGGAGACTGTGCTTTGTATTACAATTAAGACAAACTTTGTTTGTAGTCTTACTGCTGGGACCTTTTGTGGTTGCTAAATTTTCAAGTATATTTTGTTTATAAAGAATATATATTTTTTGGTGTATTTTATTATCTCTTTATTTTTTCAAGAGATTGCCTGTCACATTTCAAACTGCTTTACATACCACATTGTTGTAACCATTGCCTACACCTAACACTAAAGATGTTGCCACTTCTTTTCCTCTCCCCTTTGCTATTTACACTGACATACGTCACATCTTATCACCCCCCTGCAATTCTCTCCTTACTCCCTACCCGGAACTTACATCCCTCCCAAAATCTATCCAGGTCCTACCACGCTCCTTTATGCCCACACTCACTGCACTCTACCACACTATTTTTTCTTTAAAACTAAATCACTCCCCTCATCAAAACAAACCCCAAGCTTAAATTCAAATTCCTGTATACTCTCCCTCAACCTAACTCTTTACTCTCTATCCTGATAACACTCCTCCTTTCAGGCGATATACACCCCAACCCTGGTCCTAATAACCAACTCTTATCTTCCAACTCCTCCACTCCATCTACTATCACTACTACTTCTTCCCCCCACACCTCTAGCAATCACACTCTCGCTAGTACCTCCTCGTCCACTCTCTCTTCTACACACAGAACCAAAAGACTAAAATTCTTCTCCCTTAACATCCAGAGCATCTGCAACAAAGTGCCTGAGCTCCACGCACTCATACAACACTATATCCCCCACATCTTAACTCTCTCTGAAACTTGGCTAAAACCCCACTTCCTCAAATCTGAGATCTGCCCCCCTGGTTTCAATATCTACAGACTGGATAGACCTAGCAAAAAGGGAGGTGGTGTCTCCATTCTCTTTTTTGACTCTCTCAGTATCTTACCACTTATAATTACCACTCCCACCTTCCACCCTGCAGAGCTACTCATAGTAACCTGTCATCTTAACAACTACAAAAAAATGGTCATAGCCTCAATCTATATCCCATCAGGGAATAATATCACCATCCTTGAAGACATCTTATCTTGGTGTTTTCTTCACATCCCCTTTGAAACTATCATACTTGGGTATGTAAATATAGACTGGAACTCAGTTAACTCTACTACACCATCTCATAGTCTCAACCTACATGGTTTTACTCAGCTTGTCTCCTCCCCTACCCACCTTGGCAAAAAACACTCCAATTCTATCCTAGACTGGATTCTTGTAAACTCTCCTAATTTGTACCACCAGCCAGGTACACTATCTGACAACATCAGTGACCACCTACCTATCCACATTACTAGGTACTCACCCAACCTCACTAGTACTTACTTCTTAAACTACATCCGCAACCAAAGAAAATTTAATACCACTTCCTTCAACAAAATTCTCTCAAATATTAACTGGTCCTCCCTATACTCTCTACCTTTAAATGATGCAGTTTGCTACTTCAACCAGACATTCTTAAACATACTCAGCTCTCTTGCCCCCATCAGGAAAATAAACATCAAAGCTAAACATGCCCCCTGGCTATCCAAAGAAACCTTCCACCTTATGCACAAAAGAGATGCCACTTGGAAACAATATCAGAAAAGCAAATCTCCTGCCCTCCTACAATCTTATAGGGAACTTAGAAACCTTACAAAAAAAAAAATAGTCAACCAGGACAAAAGAAAGTTTTACCTGTCTGACCAATCTCTGCAAACTACTAACCCCCAGAAGTTCTGGTCAACCATAAAAACTCTTCTTAACCCTGGCTCACCCACAACCCCCAACCCTTTTCCCAATCAATCTCCCTCAGATACCGCCATCCATTTAAATCACTACTTCACTGATACCATTTCTAAACTAGTACCCAACACCTCTAATAATCCCAACCCCACCTCTAATTCCACTTCTAGTTCTGTCACTTCAGTTACCTGACCCACACCTTTTTCACATTTCCAATCTGACTCCACTAATCTCTCAGACCCCTTCATGCTCAAACCTGTCTCTGTTAGTTATATTAAAACTCTCCTCAGTAAACTAAAACCTTGTTCCCCTACCCTGATAACCTACCTCCCCAATTCCTTAAACTTGCTGCTAACTCTATTGCCCTTCCTATCACCACTCTAATCAACTGCTCAATCCAGGAATGCACTGCCCCCTCTATTTGAAAGGAATACTTCACTATCCCACTACATAAAGGAGGTAACTCCATAGAAACATTTAACTTCCGTCCCATTGCTATTTGTTCTCCCCTCTCCAAAATTCTTGAAAAGTGCATCCATTCTCAACTGCTTTCCCACCTTACTCAAAACAATCTTTTAACCAACACCCAGCACGGTTTCAGGCCCAAACACAGTACTAACACTGCACTCTTATACTTCTCTCATACTGCAGCCAAGGCCAGAGACAATAATAAACTTGTGTCCTGCCTCTTCTTAGATCTCTCAAAGGCTTTTGATACTGTCTCTCACAACTTTCTACTTCATAAACTTTCCCAGCTGGACATTTCCATCCCCACTCTAAATTGGTTCTCAAGTTACCTGTCCAGTTACCTACAAGCAGTTAAATGGCAAAATTCCTTCTCACCCTTTCTGCCAGTTCAGACCGGTGTTCCTCAAGGTTCAATTCTTGGTCCCCTCCTTTTAAACCTCTTCACCAATGACCTACACACTTTCAGCAACCTCTCCTCTATCATACAGTATGCAGATGATTCAACTCTGATCTCCATTTCTGACTCTATCAATAACCTCCACCATATCACCCAATCTTCATTTCACTCTATTGAGAAGTGGCTCTCCAATAATCAACTTATCCTGTACCCCTCTAAAACTAAGCTCTTACTATTCCTACCTAAAACTCTAGCCCACCACAAATCTACCTTTCGCATATCCTTTCTAAATGGCACCATCATAACACCAGACTTACACACTAAACTCCTAGGTGTCATCATAGATGCCCAGTTCAAACTAGACCTCCACATACTTCATTCTGTAAAGAAAACACACCAAAAACTGGGCATGCTATACAGAAACAGCAAATTCCTGACCCCCAACTCAAAACTACTGCTAGCCCAGTCCTATCTCCTCCCCACCCTCCTCTATGGCTCCCCTCTATTTTCCAATCTACAAAATAACCTGCTGACAAAACTAGACCAAACCTATAACAAAATTGCTAGATTTGTCACTAGCAGCCCCTATAAATCCCATCACTGCTCCGCTCTCATAAAATTACACTGGCTCGAATTCCCACACATTCTAACCAAATGTTAGCTGATCCAAGCTTTCAGAATTCTTAATTCAAACTCTGACTGTCCATCTCTGTCCAACCTGATCTCCTGGTACATCCCTCCCCGATCCCTGTGCAGCTCTGTTAAACTCTTACTACAAGTCTATAAATCCAACAAGAACATGGGTAAAATACTCTATAAACATTCCATCTCCTTTACCTGGAACAATCTTCCACTCCATATTAGAAGTCATACCTCCCTTCCTAACTTCAAACATGACCTGATATTGTACCTCCATAACCACCCCTTATGTACCTGTTATCATCCTACTTAACCCCTCCCTCTCCACATACCCACTTCACCACTAAGTCTGATCTATAAGACCTTTTTCCTGTTTCTATAACTTACTTTATCCAACTGCTCTTCTTTCTGTAGCCCCCTCTAGTTCACTACATCCCTCCTCTACTACTATCTTCTTTTGCACCATTCACTCTTCTGACCTATGGCCCCTTGTGCAGTCACCCCTCTCTACTTTTTACTCTCACTCTACTTACCCTCAATTCTGAAGCCCCTGCATTTACAAGTTTCTTCTTCTAGCCACTAATCTAATTGTACCTTGTTTCTTTTCATTATATTACCTACAACCTTAACTTCCTTCCTGCTTACCTGCTGGATTTATTATTGTTGTTTCTCCTGTTACAACCTATTACTGCACTTTTTGTATATATAGCAATGTATTATTCCATTGAGTACATTGTGTTCTTCTTATCCATTGTATCCATAAGATAGTTTTGCTCTTTAATATTGTTAATTTGTCTCTATTTGTATGTATATGTATGTCTGTTTTGGGCTTTTCCCCTCGGGTCTCCACTGAAAAAGGGTAAATTCTTACCCAGCTGGACCAACCCGGTTAACAAATGTGAAATAAATAAATAAGACTCATTTACCATTTATTTAGCAGTATAAGCTAGAATGGAGTTTTGACATCGGGAATTTTGTCCTTGAGACACTGTCTAAAAAAGGGGTCTATATTAGATCAGCGAACGCTTAAACAAGTGAACGCTGATTGATCGACCTTAATTTAGAGAAAGTTAGAAATATTGAAGCAACAGAAACTCTAATTTTTTCCTAGGGGAAAGAATTTTGTTGTGCGTTTCTGTTTCTTCGGTATTTTCAGTGCTATGGTGGAAAGTTACGGGTCAGATTCAGGTAAGTGTGCGATTGTGTGGATGTGAGTGTTAGGGTGGGTTAGGTGAGTTAGGGTTAGGGCTCGGGTTAGGTATGTGTGCGATTGTGTGGACATGAGGGTTAGGGCAGATTTAAGTGAGTTAGGGTTAGGGAGCGGGTAAGGTCAGTGTGCGATAGTGACAGACCTTAGGGTTAGGGTTTAGGTTAAGGTAAGTGGATAGTTAGTGGTGTATGCATAGTTTAGTGTAGGGTTAGGTGTCAGATTTTAGGTGTATGTTTGTGGATTTCTGTTTGTTTGGTGTGCTTGTGTTGTGTGTATGTGTTTTGGATCAGCGATTTTTGTCCCTAGGAAAAAAATCACTGATCTGACAGTTCGAGATTGTAAGCTTTCACTTACATAAGGTCGATTAATCAGCATTCACTTTTTTAAGCATTCGCTGATCTAATATAGACCCTAAAAAAGGCATTATAGGGTGGCAAGATCATTTGTCAGTAGCCAAAATCCTGGGGGTGACAGATGAAGACCATCTTTGGCAAAGCATTGAGGTCTGTTGATCATGTCATCTCAAGCTGACAGACACTGGATCCCCTTAGAATGACAAAAGAAACTAAGCCAATTATTGAAGTCAATCATTTTATTTATTTATTATTTTTTTTTTATTTTTACATTTGTTTACCAGGAGTGTCCACTGGGCCAGAATGAGCCTGTTTTCAGTGGAGACCTGCAGAGAAAAGCTCCAAGGAGACATAAGTACAACATACAGTAAAATTGACATTAATACAACATACAACTAAGTTACAAATTGGAGTAAAACTACTATTAGCTACAGAAAGTTAATATTACTTATCTATATGATGAAGACATTTAGCAATCTTAAATATATCATAACGTTGTATGAACTATAAGGAAGGGAGAAGTGATTGATGACTATGGGTATTTCAGAGGGCAATGTATAGTAGAATAGTGTTAACAAGTGGTGGCAAGATGGTGTTTGAGAGATAAGTTAGAGTGTAGAAAAGACTAGAGGAGGATTATTGTGTCGATGGTATGAGAGCTGGATTGTGAACTGAGTGAGAGAGTAACAGCAGTGGAGGATGATAGATGGATGGATTGTGAAATGAGTGAGAGAGTGACAGTAGTGGAGGATCAGGTTATATGTGGTGCGGAACAGGAGCATTGCCAATGGGTAGTTAGATAAAGATGTAAGGAGTTTTTGAAGGAGATAACATCATTGGTAGCGCTGAGTGCTGATGGGAGTGAGTTCCAGAGTTTGGCAACGCAGAAAGAATAGAGAGCCTGACTAGCGGTGAGTATAGGTTTTTGAATGAGTAGCAAGGTCCCATTGTTTGATCTGAGGGGTCTGCTGGGTGGTATTGAGTGAGAGTTGAGGAAAGGTCTGGACAATTGAGAGGTTTATAGATTATTTTGTGGGCTATGGTAAGCTGTTTATAGATGAAGTATTGTGGTAATTCAAGCCACTTTATTGTGTGAAGTGAGGAACAGTGGTGGGAGGAGTAGGTGGCATTAGTTGCAAATCTTGCAATTTTGTTATAACAGGTTTCCATTTTGGTTTTTAGACATGTGCGAATATTTGTGAGTAAGGGGGCACCATATAGTTAGGTTGGTAGTAGGAAAGTAGAGTCCAGCGTTTGTTTGCTGGTGGAGCTGAGGGAGTGTTTATGTCTGTATAGAGTTCCTATATTTCGGTGTTATTTTTTAATGTTGCTGTGAATATGCTGGTCGAAGGATCAACTTTCATCAATGGTGACACCTCCTAACAGTTTTGTATGTGAGATGACTTCTAAGTCAGTTTTGTTACGTGAGTAAATGTTAAAGTCAGGTTTGTTTATAGTGATGTTTTTTTTAGGAGTGAAGCAAAGAAGTTTGGTTTTATTTGGGTTGAGTGCAAGATGGTTATTAGTCATCCAGTTTTCAATGAAAGAGAATGCTTACTGAGTGTGTGTGAGTAGTTCGGGTTTGGTTTTGGAGGTGCTGTTTGTATTGAGGTATCATCCTATGTAAAGGTAAAATGCTACTTATGTCTAGGGACATACCGGCCTGAGATATATAGTCTGAGAGCTCAGTCATGTCTGTCTTCATATAGTCCATAGAGTTATGTCTCAAGTCATTCATAGGTTCATAGGTTCATAGGTGTGTACTAGGCTAACAGCCCTGGAGCCTCTATAAGCCTAGCCCAAGAAGATTCTCTGGCATCATGCCGCCCAAAGTTAGTTCCCAGTGCCCCTGTCAAGCAAGGCCACTGAAGTGATCCTCAGAGTGAACTATAGGTGGAATATGACAGAGTCATAGCAGTTCCTGTTGTTGAGAGACTTGAATGCATGTGTGATATGGCAGATCCGGGCACCTGACAGACAGCTGACCATGACCTTTTTACTTATATAGCCTGGTGAGAGGAACATCTGTGTGTCTTGCAATTAAATCACCTATGAGTAATGTGTTTGGTATTGTGTTTTGCCTTAAGGGCTTCACAGGAGAGACACTGGTGCATGAGCTATTATGTATATTATGTTCTGCAGAGGAAGCATTATCTGTAGTGTGCTTGTGTTTGTGCATAAGAGGTCTCTAGTGTTTAGGTATGTTTCTGGTGAGGACCTCTGCATATGTAGGTATGTGTGATTTGGGTTTGGGTGGAGTAGGAGGTGAAGTGTGCATGCTGACAACTCACTCATTGTTACATGGTGACTGGTGTGTGAGAGTGCATGGATTCAAGGTTCTTAATATAGTTGCATCTCTCATATGTTGAGTTTGTGTGGACTATGAGTAGATTGTTGTTGGTGAACATGAAGCAGTTGCTACACAGTCTCAGGATGGCAATGTCAACCAAGCTAGCTGGAGAAACTGTGTGAAATTGAACGTCCATAGTGTTAGGTAAGGTCAGGAAAGAGGTCGCACTTAGGAATGGCTAGTGGGTGAGAGTTGTGTTGGTACCTCCAGGCTAGACTCATTGTTCAACCTGACAGTATAGCAGGGCCAAGAAAAACCTCTGGAAAACCTTAGGTAAAGAGCTAAGGGAAAATTTAACAAGCAAAATATTTGCATCTATAATCATCAGTGGTAACCATCTCTATGTTGCAGTGCATGATGGTGCACTATGCACAAAGTAACACAAATGTGGGGCTTAAGTAAAACAAAAAATAACCATTTTAACTCAAACTAGTCAATAAGAATACTATCACTGAGCTCTGGTCCAATCACTCTAAATTAGATGGGACCCAGACAGCACTCTCCTCACACAAGGGTGTAGAAGGACCTTCTCCAAAAACAGATGGCATGAATTTGATGCTTGGAAGTTACAAAACAGACCCGGAAACAACAAACCTGGAACTGGACTATGCCACAGCTGAACTAGTACAGGAGTTGCATAGTTGTGGGTCTAGTAGTGTGCTGTGATTGAGGTGATGTCATAAAGATAAGCTTAGCAATAGTAATTTGATGCAAGACATTTAAAGCTATGTTTTTTAAATATTTGCATCACTTACAGGTTATACTGTCAATCAGTAGCAACAGACAACATTGGATAGACATAAAGCAGTTATGTGCAGATTCAGTGAGTCTGATAGCATACCTAATGCAATCAGACTGGCCACAGATGGGATGAGAGCAACGTGTTGAGTTATGTTGCCAGAGGTTAAAGGTACAGGATTTAAAAAGCACTTGGGGGCTAGAGATAGAATCTGCTTGTGTAGACCTTAAAGAATTATGGATGAATTATTTAGGGTAATACTCTAAAGTGAATTTTACAGTGCAGATAATCAATTATTCCTTAGTGAAACAACTGAACTTACCTATTGGTATTTTTCTTTATTACTAGTTCTGGTCTCACATAGGGTTGCCAGGTTTCTTTGTGGCTAAAACTGGACTAAAGTCACGCCCCTCGCATCACACATAACTCCACCCATTCCCACCCCCTCTCCCGCCCATGCCCCACCTATTTTGTGACACCACAGTGACATCAGCTGATGGGACCACCCACTTTGATGACTTAAGCTGTACTTAAAGGGGAGAAAAGAACACAGGCGGCACTAATTGCACTGCTAGGCTGCTGCAGATGTAAGTACCAGTATTAATGAAAAGTGTCAATATAGTGCATTTTTCTCCAGTTATTTATTTTCTATGTTCCTAAACCTAATTATGAATGATCCATGGAGATAAAAGGTCAAGAGCTAGCAGCTAGCAGCATGGTGGTAAATCTGATTAAAAAAATCCAAAAAAAATGTAAGCAGTTATCTTTGCTATTAAAAAATTGTAAGTTTTGATTTACCCCATAAGATCGTTTAAGTCAATAACATCACTTTACTGCTCATTCAGAAATGATGATCTTAACATTCCCTTGCATTTTGAAAGTTCTGTCAAATACTGTTTGTACTGGGGCGTGGGACAGGTACTCAGTTGTTAAGATGTAACATATTTTCCGTTTCGTACTTCGGATTAGGAAGTTTCAGTCCTTGGCTGCGCCTGTATTGGGTGGGGGTCAATTGAGCTAAGTGTTACTGCCCCTAGTGTGATATTTCAGATGCTAGTACTTAAGATCTTGTACTGGGTCCGACTGACCTCCCACTCTTTTTTTTTACATGTCACATATGCAAAAAATGGGATAAAGGGGTTGTGGATGAATGGATTTCTAACAGGTGACATGTTTTATGTAACTTTCAAAGTATACGTCATAATCTCAGAAAAGCACACATACTTTAAAGAGTTTCATTAATGTTTTTCTATATCACGCCAAAGGTGTGGGTTAAAACAGGTAACTTCCTACAACAATGCGCTCTAATACAAGTTTACGAAGATGCAGACTGGACCGCCGCTATGCAGTTGTAAAATGGCAATAAGACTGAATGAAAGATGACTCAAGCCTCTAGATCTAAGAAAGATGCACGTAGGAAAAGAAATCACATGCAGCTAGCACACTTGCCATTTTCTGAACATGGCAAAGAGATAGTTTTATTTTTCAATGTGGTCCCTTGCGACAGAATCAAGTAAAAGCAAATAATGTTGGGTAACTGCAAGTGCCCAAAAAGCAAGATGCACAATTTGTTTCATGGAATTCGGTTCAACATAGTAGATGAGGATAATACAAATCAGGGCGTGTTAATTGCTAGCAGTATTACACTGCATGGTGAAGTTCTAAAATCAGTCTGCGTGTACTACAATGCAACACTGGGCAATGTTGGCAGAGTGCTTAAGCATTTTAAATCTTGCTATAAGATTTCTTTTGTCACTGCTTGGTAGTTGGTAGGATAATGATAGCTAAAAAAATACCGTTTTCCCACCGTGGAGTACTGCCTTCCAGTGATATCTCTACAATCCGTATAGCAGAAAATAAAATTTGTCCATTTGTATTGCATCACTGCCACTTAAGTTAATGTATGTACTGTCTAAACTATGTAGCTACCAGGAATACTGAAGTTAAAAGCATTTCATTGTTGTGTGGTAGCTAGTAGTGTATCGTACCGCTCCCGTTCGAGCTGGATACATTTACTTTCTCCTCTCCTCTGGCGGCACAAAAAAAAAACGGACTTCATGAGTTTAAATTTTTTAACTGGACAATTTGTCTGAAAACCGGACAGTTCGGTCAAAAAACGGACAGCTGGCAACCCTAGTCTCACAACAGGTTCAAACAGTTAGGAATCAATATATTTCTGCAACTTCTCTCACCAGATGCACAGAGGTGGCACTATGCTCAAGTCTGTTCCTGAGATGTGGGTCGCAGGGTACTTAATGATCAATCGTCTTGTCCCTGATGTCTCAGGGGGTCTGTAGCCTTGTTGTAGCCTTATCCGGGTAGATAATCCAGCTAACATGTTCAGCAGCTCAGCACATAAGCCAGACAAGTTGCACAACCATTTAGGTTTAAAACAGAAGTGTCACTAACACTGCTCACTCAGAGACAGTCAGGAATCAATAACCCTCTACACGTTCTCCCACCAGGAGAATACGAGTAACACTAATCCTAAACTGGGTCCTAGGAAGTCGTTATCAGGCTTTCCAATCATTGCCGACATCTAGGAATTTTAAGAATTAATTTCCCTTTGGTCTTTGTCTCACCAAGAACAAATCAGAAGCACTAATCTCAAGATAATTGATGTGAATCAGATTGCAATCTCGCTAGTAATTGACAGCCTTATCTCAGATGTTGCAGAGTTTAAAAGGAAAATTGAAAAAAATGGTCAACACTTCGAGAAATATCAGCACTATGTAGGTAGGAAAATGGGAAAAAAGGATCATTCAAGCTTTAGCAGTCAGAGATACCAAGGGCTTTCCTAGTCCGATCTTCTGTTACTTACTACTGCATGCAGATTCAATGAGAATAGGAGGAGTTTCCAAATAAATCTTTGTCGTAAGTGTGACGCTCCACAACTGGCAACAGTAATCAAGGAGTCTAAGTGCTTACCACTAGCAGCAGTGGGGATGTACATTAAGAGGATTACAGGTACACACACAGTATTTCCAGATGCAGCTCTCTGCATCAAGTGCAATTTCCCTTAACAGCACACAGACCACAGCCAGTCCGGAGCGGGGTTCTCCCTCTTTCTCCATATCCCCAATAAGACTCCTCACTGGCACAGCTATAGAGTTGAGATCTCAGCTGAGTGACCAAGCCAAAACCTCCAGCACCTTCCCTGTCCAACCAGTGCTTCATGTCCCTGCCCACGTAGCAGACACATACCATCTTTCAGGTTTGATATACACACACACGTGCACGCACACACACACACACACACACACACACACACACACACACACACACACACACACACACATGAGAAAGGCTGGCACAGGTTTACTAGCTATGCCCCTTCTGCCCAGACTATAAGATAGTTTCCACTGTCACCAGTCGCTCCTTATCTGATACTTTAAGGCCCTTAACAAAGAGTGTCCAACCTTACTGGTTAATGTTACTATTAATACAAGTGGTAGTTTGTCCAAGAGCAGGGTTATTAGGAGTGGCCCACAGTGTCACAAAATAAATATGCAAGTACTCTCAGAACTTAGATATCTCTAGACAGATCAGCCACAATGAAATGTTTAAATATATTTAATAATAAATAATAAAAGAACAGTGACATCAGAGTTCAAAATCACAGGATATATTTAAAACAACATTGAAGACAGTCTCAAATTAATAAAGACAAATATCTAAACTAAGTGTTGCTATATTCCTGATTATGTGTAAGAGAATTATAATGTTCCCTAAACTTACTTACTGCAGAGCAAGGCAGAGGTATGATGAATGGATCTTGTTGTTGGCAATTCCAAGACAGAATACAGAATGCTCTCTCTCCCAGAGACTTCTTAAATTAATATCTCAAATATTATTGCTGGGATAACTTGCAGAGTGACATCACTGCTTGTCATCTGACTCCTAGTTCCTAGGCCCCAAAGCAACCATTGATGGCAGCTGGTAGAATTTAGCATCTACCTGTAAAAACACATACACAAGAGTTTTCCTCAGATCTTTGGCAAACGGTGGAAGTTATAAAATAATAAAACACTTCCAAGGCAATACAGAAAACTTCTCAGCACAGACACTGTGTCTCCTTGCTGCCATTAAGCAATTTAATTTCAACTATTTTTCTAAAGTTAACATCCTGTATTCCAGTTTCCACTTTTAAAATATATATTTAAGCAGTTACAACAGTGCATGTACATTTCTGTTCTTTGCCAATAGGGCATGCTGTAGTTACATTTCAAGGACTTTGCAAAAACCTTTTTCAACACACGTCTGTATAAACCAGCTTGATATACACATGACATACAGTTCTAATAGAGTTGTAACATAAGTATCTTATATGAATCATGTTGATATTCACAAATGACATATGATTGTTTACAAATGTCCAGATAGCCAGGCTGGCAGTATCTCCTTCATGATACTTCTTACCCCTTGAAGACTCAAGCTAGTTTTTCAAGTGACCCTTGCTTGAGAGGGATGAGCCTATCTGAGAATACCTTACCCCATTCCCTGTCTTGAGACCCCCATCTGTGCTGGCATTGCACGGCATCCCACTCCACAAAGGGGGTTCCGCCATGGACCGTGGAAACTACTGCCCCATTAGCCTGATGAGCCTGGTCTGCAAGGCCATAGAATGTATCATCTTGGAGCTTATAAACAAAGACATAGGTAACCTCCAAACCGTGGACCCCAGTTTGGGTTTGTAAAAGGTAGATTATGTCTACTAAACCTGATTGATTTATTTGAAGCAGTCACCAGAGCCATAGATGAGGGCAAGGGTGTGCTCACAGCCTATTATGACCTTGCTAAGGCTTTCAATACCATCCCCAACTCTGGAATTATAGATAAACTCACTAAACTGAGCATAAATTCTGATGTCACAAGATGGGTGGCGAACTAGCTCACTGACAGAACCCACACAGTAAAAGTAGCTGATTCCAAGTCCGACTTCAGACCAGTGATGAGTGGAGTACCACAGGGTTCGGTCCTGGGTCTTCTCCTGTTCGGCATCTATTTCTCTGAAGTGCAGGCCAACACAGAAGGTCTTTGGCTAACAAAGTTTGCAGAAGACTGCAAACTGGGAGCCATAATAAAATCACCTAATGACGTAGACATTTTACAAAAGGGCCTCACAGAGACAGATGATTGGTGTCAAAATCATGGCCTCAAGCTCAATGTCAAGAAGTGCATTGTCATCTCCTTTGTGAAAAACACAGTACCCATGAACTACCATATAGGCGGTAGCTCACTATACACCAAAAGTGTGGTAAGAAACCTTGGGACACAGATGGACAGTAGTCTCTCCTTTGATAACCACATCACCAAAGTAGTCAGGAAATCCTTCTACATGGCACACCTCAACACAAAAGGGTTGTCCTCTGGAAAAAAGGAGGTCATTGTTCCTCTCTACTCATCCCTCTTCAGATCCATTATAGAATACAATGCCCCATTTGGCATGTATCTCACAAGACACCTACAACAATTGGACAGGCCACAGAAATACCTCACTATGAGGATTTTACCAGCCTCAAACAGATGCTATATGCAGACCGTCTCAAAAAACGTCAGCTCTACTCCATCACATATCGCCTACTCAGAGGCAGTCTCTGCCTAACATACAAAGCTATGTCAAACTCAGAGCTGTTGGGCATGTTACACTTAAAGAAATCACAATCTCTCTGAACCACATGCTCCAGGGACATAAACCTTGTCACCACAATAAACATAACATGATAGAGGGATAGAGTCCTGTCCCAGAGACTTCCCATACTCTGGAACAAACTACCCATTCATGTCAAGCAAAGCTCCTGATTGGCCCTCTTTAAGAAAAATCGTGACGACTGGATGGAAATAGAAAATTCAACCTGGGGATCATTTCTGCGGCACTGCTTGACAGGGGCACAGGAAAATCATTTTCTTGGGTGGCGAAAGCCTGGGAACCTTTTTGGCTAGGCTTATATAGGCCCCAGGGCTGATAGCTTAGTACCTACCTATGAAGCTATGTTTGAACGGCATGCCAAAGTGGACAAACATGCCTTATTAAAAAAAAGAAAAAGTGGAAAAATCAAATATTAATATCATGAGACAGAAATGTATTACAGGACTCTGTGTGCAGTATCTGCAATGGTGCATTGGTGATATTTGGAAGAGTGTAGTATCTAGGATACAGGTTTTGAGCACGGATCCGTATGCAAATGAGGTGAAGTTACTGATTAGCATAATACGGGAATAGTCTGCAGATCTCCTTCGTGTAGGCAGAGAACCATGTTGGTGTCAACAAAGGAGGTAGCTGACATCAGCAGAGGGTGTATCTACTAACTTCTCAGCTGATTGGAGCATAGCTGTTCCTGTTTGTGCAGTGCACTGCTATGCTGAATGTGCAAGTCTAACAGGAGTGTGCACTGACCGCTAAGCATTGTTTATCTATAGGGCACACGTTTTCATGGTACGCCACAGTGCTCACAGTAGCTAAAAGGCCAATGATGCGTTAATTAGTGTTGATCCTTGCTTAAATTAAACTAGGGCCATTAAATGATGTTAATGATAAACTAGGCAGGTGCAATGCATCATAGGTAGCCAATCATGCAGGCAGCACCTACAGTAAAGCACCATAAAGTATGCATACACCCTACAATCTGATTTTTCCACCAATTCTTTGCACTATTGGAGTACAGACTTGGGAATTTTAACTGAAAGAATGCTAGGGGATGCTACAGGTCTTCTACATTTTAATGTGTTAGATGCTGAAGTCAGTGCTGCTTCTGCTGACAATAGGCCTAGGTAGAGGAGAAGAGTGTTCAGGCCCAGGATAACCTTCCAGGAATTGCATGAGCTGGAGACTGTAGAGCACTACAGGGTGGACATGGACATACTATAAGAACTCACTGAGTTCTGCTGCCTTCAACTCAGACCCAGAGCCAACAGAGGGGAACCCATCCCAGTGGAAACAAAGGTATGTATAGTCGTTAGGATAATAGCTGCAGGTACCTTCCAAAGACCAACTGCGGACATGATGGGGGTTTCACAGGCATCAACATCCAGGGTAATCTACAAGTTCCTGGATGCCATGCTACCACATGCCAGTGAGCACATATATTTTCCCCTCACCCCTGAGGTGAGAGCCAGCAATATACAACACTTCTACCATGGAGCACACTACTCTGAGTTACTGGGTGCCATAGATTGCACTCATGTACACATCAAAGCACCACATGGTGGGAAGGGTTGAATCTACGTCAACTGCAAGGGGTACCACTCCATCAACTGTCAGGTCATGTGCAATGCCCAGGGCATTAGCATGAATGCAGGTGCTGGCAGCTCTGGCAGCTATCGCGACTCCCATATCTGGCATACATCACAGCTGTCCCAGATGTTTGCTAGGGGGGACATCCCACATGGCCATTTAGTGGGGGATGCTGGCTACACATTAGAACTGTGGATAATGAAACCAATCATAAATGCACACACACCCATGAAAGAATGCCATAATGAGGCACATGCACAAACTAGGAGCATCATACAGCATGTGTTTGGGTTGCTGAAGTCTCGGTTCTCATGCCTCGATATACCTGGTGGAGCCCTGTAGTACTGTCCAGCCACATGTACACATATGTTCACAGTATGTGCCATGCTGCACAGTATGATCCTGTGGAAGCAGCTGCAGTAGGATCAGCATAGGGAAGGGATACACAGCTCCCCCCACCAGTGCCTGGGTCACCACAGCCACACTCACAGGAGGACTCAGAGGAGGAGCCTCCTGATGATGTCCCTGTAGGCAGACGCATAGCACATTCACTGACAATCTAGGGCCCCAGGGACTGGCACCTTACTCCTACTCATATACATATATTAAAAGAGCTAATGCCAGGCAATCCACACAATGTGTACCTATCCATGTATTGACTGCGTAACACTTGCATCACACTGAGTCAGCCCTGAACTACAGTTCTGTCAACTGCTGCATTCTCAAGGTAAGTCTCTAACCTACACACTAATCGTAAGGATTACTATAATAAGGTATCAGTTTATTTTAATTTCTCCAAGTCTTTTGGGTTTCTAATACCATGACAGGAATGGACCCCATTCCTAAGTCAAAATGTGATTAAAGTTCATGAAATTAGCATTGTTTCAATCTTTGATGTCAGCCAATAGTGCCCTTTGCAGCACCCGCAATGTGCCCAGTAATGACTCCTGCAGTTCATGTGGAGTTACATGTATTGGTCACATATCTAAATAAGATTGTAAATTCTTTTTTTATAAGACTCATTGCTCCTACTAGTACTGGAACTGTCTGGGTATCTTTCTTCCACATTGCTCTCATTTCTGCCTGCAGATCCTGATATTTTATGACTTTTGTCTCTCTGTACAAAAGACACTGCAGTCATTAGGTGTGGCAATTTCAATAATTAATGCTACTCTTATCTTCTTTTCTTGGACCACTATATCCAGTTTTCTAGCAACTATCTTTTGAACTGTTGGTAATGGATGATCCCATGTGATGTAGACTTCTTCATTTTCTATGATGCTCTGTGGCTCATGTTCCCAGTGTTTTTCAGCCACTTCAATACCATAATGTTTGCACAATCCCCAGTGCAACAGTCTTGCCACATTATTATGCCTTTCAGTATACAGTCCTTCTGCCGTTAGTATGTAGCAACCAGCAATGAGGTATGCAACTGTTTCCAATTTAGTTTTACAAAACCCACATTTGTCTGTTTCTCACACATGTTCAATGGATTTTATAAACCAACGTGTACTTAGCCCAATATCTTGGGCCGCCAATATTAATCTTTCATCTCTTGGTTTGAATTCACCTCCCATTAGCCATTCTTGATCAACATGAGGTTCTTCCACAAGTTTTCTATACTTGCAACTATATTTAGGCTTCTTCCACATTTCTTGCCTACTCATCTGATTCTTCACCTTATATTCTTTCTTTTGTTTTTTGGCACATTCAGTTGATGACTGATTTTTATCCACTTCTGGTTTGATTTCCATTCCTGCTTGATTAAGCAGAGAAGTCATCTTAGATTTATTCTCCTCATGTTTCAAAACTTTTACTAAATTTGGGTCTTGTGAGGTAAGCAGATATGTGTGGATTCCCATGATTGCAGATCTATACATATAATCAATTTCAAGGAGGTCCATCCCTCCTTCGGAACGGTGAATATATAATCTTAGTATGCAATGATTTTTATAAATCATTTGTTGAGCTCGAAGCATCCTTCTTATTTTCCTATCTAATCTATCCAACATATTTTGGGGCCAGTCAATTACTCCAAAACTGTAAGTTAGGACAGGAAGAGCAAATTGGTTTATAGTTTGGATTTTGTTCCTTGATGTCAGTACTGTTTTCAGGATTAATTTAAGTCTTCTGAAGTATTCCTTACTAAGTTTTTTTTGCATTTGTTTGTGTTTTATTGTTTATCCTATGTATGGATCTGTTGCTGTTATGCAAGAAAATATAGTGGGCTCTTTGGTCAGAGTTAACATCCACATGGGATAACTGATTCCCAGTCCAATAGTATGTGTTACTCAATTTTCACTATGCCTCATGGTTGGAATATTCATGACATCAGGCAAGGGAGATGTTAAACAGTGGGCGCAGATGATATTTGGACTACTCTCTACCAAAGCTGAACGTGTGCTGTTGTTCCCCCACCCCCAACACAGCAGTGTACCCATATAACCACGTTAACAGAGAATCAGCTATAGTATATCAGTGGACCAGGCAATCTCAGGGCTGTAACATAGCGCTCACACATTGTATGCCTCTCTTCATGCAGGATAACAATGTACATATGTGTGCTGTTGATTGTGTGATGGATGACCCCTCTCTGTTCTAGCGAACTGTGTGGCTCAGTGGATTAGGGAAGCTAACATGGGTGATGTTATTGATGGTTCTAATCTGGAGTTACTTTTGCATGTGAAGTAGTAGTATGTTAGTGTTTTCATAGAATGTCATACCTCCCAACCTCTTAGTGCATGAAATCTGGACAAAGCCAGAAAGACTGGGGGGGGGGACTGGGGGGGGGGTAAATGCCCAAACACAGGAACAGAGTTTCAATATTGGTCACATAAACCTGGACAATTGCTAGAAGTAAAGATGTTGCAGAAGTACATATTGTCTGATGGATATAAAGTCTGACACACACATGCTGTCTGTAGTTACTAGAATGCGTTGATGTTAACTTTCAATAAAGCACCAGAAGACCACAAATGTGTGAGCAACGGACCAAACATATGAGGCAAAACTCTGGACATTCTGTGGAAATCAGGATAGTTGAGAGGTATGCAGACTGTCAGTCTATTGGTGATGTAACATTACCAACCTCAGTCACATATTATGTATAGCACACAGCTGGGGAATGCTGTGGACATTTTGAGTGAAGTGCAGTACTGCAGAAACGGGGGTGGATGTTAAGGTCTGTAACATACAAAAGCTCACATGCTACTACCTCACATGCAAAAATGAATAATTCCAGATTAGAACCATCAATAACATTACCCATGCTAGCTTCCCTAATCCACTGAGCCACACAAGTTGCTAGATAGAGAGGGGTAATCCATCACACAATCAACAGCATACATATGTACATTGTTATTCTCCGTGAAGAGAGGCAATGTGTGAGCATTATCTATGTTACAGCCATAAGATAGGTGTGGCCTGGAGTCACATTATAAGTACTGACAGTCCCACTGGTCATGCTCATACACTTCATAAAAATGAGCACAATTCTGTTGGCCCTTCATTGAAATTACCTATTATGTATAAATGTCTATACATACAGACATATACATCTGATATATATATATATATATATATATATATATATATATATATATATATATATATATATATATATATATATATATATATATATATATATATATATATATATATAGATATAACATGATATATAGACATTTGGATGGCACAGTGGTGCAGCGGTAGCATTGTCAACTCACAGCAAGAGGTTCTCCTGTTAGATTCTTGGCTAGAGTGCCTTCTGTGTGGAGTCTGCATGTCCTTCTTGCATTCATGTGCGTTTCCTCCGGGTGCTCTGGTTACCTCCCACATTACAAAGACATGCGCCTGGAGCATTTCTCCCAGGACCTCCACTGAAAATTGACTTCATTCCAAGTTGGACTTTCTTGGTTAACAAATGTTAAATAAATAAATAAATATATACATATCCATCTGTCAGTATCTCTCTCTCATGTGCATAGTATACCCATCGATATGTAGTGTCAAATATATATATATATATATATATATATATATATATATATATATATATACATATATATATAGCAATATATATTAAAATGATACATAGACTCCAGCATATATCTACAGAACACATATACATATCACACACACACACACAGCTACATTTATATATACATTCCTGTTATATACAGAAATATGTGTGTGGATGTCTGCATTGTCTGACATGTCCTAATAATGGTGAATAAACTGCACTATCACACAGTCATAATGTTGCTCAAAGTATCCAAACTAAGGATGCAACAGTATACAATCCACTTATCTACAGACCCCCATGCCTGCTGGATGTCACCATGTAGACAGATACAGGTGAGCAGGTGGTGTAATGTATATTATTTCTTTATTTATTTGCTTTTGTTAACCAGGAAAGTCCACTGGGCTGGTGTGAGCCCATTTTCAGTGGTCTGGGGATAAAAGTTCCAAAACAATATGCATGATAATAGAATTTGTTTGGAAAGTTATTTACAGCATGTAACAATTTACAGGAATAACAACATAAGAATCAGAAGTAACACTGAACAATTGTTTAAGTTAGAAAAGCAAACTTTGATACATAGCAAGGTATTCAGTATATACAGAGTTTAACAGACGGGAAATAATTTACACATGCACAGTTTTGTTGTACATAGTAGTCAATGTAATTAACTATAGAATATTCATAAGCTAGGAGGGGATAACTACATACAATTTTCTTATACCATGTGAAGCAAGAAGAGGAGCACTGTGCTTTTCAAGGGTGACTCATAATTAGGAAGAGTGAGGAAGAGTATGGGTATTGGAGGGTTGAGCCAGGAAATCAGGTTATGGAGGAATTGGGGATGGTGCATGGGCAGAGCCATTGAGAAGAGAAATATTGGTGAAGTGATTTTTTTGAATAAGGGGGCACTATTAATGGTCCAGAGAAGAAGTGGAAGGGCATTCCAGAGTTTAGCTTCAGTGAAAGAGTAGAAGTAATGGCCTGCAGGGAGTTTTGGTCTCTTTACTTGGAGAAGAGATTCATTTTCATATCTTAGTGGTCAGTTTGGTTGATAATGAGTCAGACGTGAGCCAAGGGCTGGGCATTGAGGGGTTTACAGATAAGTTTGTGTGCTGTAGATAGCTGTATGTATGTGAGGTGCTGTGGAAGTTCTAGCCAGTTCAGGGATAGTAATGAGTGGCAGTGATGGGAAGAATATTTTGCACTAGTCACAAATTTAGTAATTTTGTTATAGCAGCTATCCATTTTAGTTTGTAATGAGGAGTGTATGTTTGTTAGAATGGGGACACCATAGAGGAAAGAAGATAGGACAAATATTAGGGCAAGTGTTTTTTTCTAGTAAAGTAGTTTAGAAAGTGTTTATGTCGGTAAAGGGTACCAAGTTTTTGGTGAGTTTTTTATGTTGTTGTGGATGTGTTGGTCAAATGTTAAGCTGTCATCTATGGTAACACCAAGTAACTTGGTATAGAAAATTACCTCTAAGGCAGTCTTGTTACAGGAATAAATGATTAATTCTGATTTATTAATAATGGTAGTTTTTTTAGGCATAAAGAGCAAGAGTTTGGTTTTATTTAGGTTAAGGGCAAGGTGGTTATTTGGCATCCAGGTTTTGGTAATAGATTAAGTGTTTTGGGTGGTGGCCAGATGTTCAGTTTCAGAGGTACCGGGCAAGATAATAGTCGAGTCATCAGCATATTGAACTACAGATCTGTGAGTGAGAGCAGAGTGAAAGTTGTTAATGAAAACACTGAAGAGAAGGGGGTCTTAAAGGGGATCCTTGGGGAACTCCGGTGGAAGGGATGAGAAATGGTGAGAAGGAGTGTAACCATTTGGTAGATTGCTGTCTGTTTGTGAGGTAACTGGTAAACCAGTTAAGGATGGGAGTAGACAAGCATAGGTGTGAGAGCATGGAAAGAAGGAGAGAATGAGATATAGCGTCAAAAGCCTTAGAGGGATCAAGGAAAAGTGAAGAAACAAGTTTAACATCATTGTGATTATGGTTAACAGTGTCTAGAAAGGATAGGAGAGCAGTTATTGTGCTGTGGCCAGGACAATAGCCATGCTGAGTTGAGAAGAATAGCTGGTTTTGGAATAGATAATTCATAAATTGAATTTGAATACATTTTTCTATTATTTTAAAGATAGGGGATAGTATGGCTATGGGGCGGAAACTTGAAGTTTCTGAATTATTGCCACCTTTCTATAAGGGTATGATGTACGCTTTCTTCCAGATGGATGGTACATAGAATTCTAGGATATATCTATTTATGAGAATGCTTATGGGGTAGCTGATGGATTTGGCTTAAATCTGTGGGTATTCAGGGGTAAACTGTCTGGGGCAGTGCTACCAGGTTTAAGTTTTAGCAGGGGTTTACTAATAGTGAAAGCAGGAATAGTAGAGAAAGGGCAAGTCTGGAGAGAAAGGTTTGCTGAGGAGTGGTGTGTTGTTATAGGGTTGCTGTTATAAGTAGTTTGAGGAAAGGTAGAAGCAAGTTTGGGTATAGTTTCTATAAAGTAGGAATTGAAGAGGGAAGCTAATTCAGCTGGGGTTTTGTCAGGGTTTGGGCAGTGGTTGCTTTTGGTGCCGGGCCAGGGTTTAGTAGAGTAGACACCTAATTCCAGAATCTTTTTTGGGTTGTGGTTGCAGTCATTTTGGAGATGGAGATAGCATTGTTTTTTGTCTTTAATAGCTAGGCACTTTACTTGATTGCAGAGATGTTTGAATAGCTGGAGATCTATGGGGTTAAGTCTGTTGTATATGTGATTGCAGACACAGTACTTGTGCATTACATAAACTAGGTTTTTGTTGAACAGCATTTGTGGCTTGCAGTGTGATATTGGTTCATACTGTTATCTGTATCTAGTATTCTAGCGTGAAATAACAGATGTTATCCTAACTATGTGTTTGCAGTTACCAGTATGGCCATATGTGGCTGCTTGTAGTAAGATAGTCAACACTGTGGTCATGAGCAATGTGCCCTATCCATATGTGCATTGACACCATTATCCCTTTTCCACTGTTCCCATCCTCTAGCCATCTTGAATGCCCCAGGGTAATGTACGTTTACTGTTCTGGACTTAGAGACCTTCAAATGCTATTGTGTTACTCCCATAATTTTTGCTCTTCCCACACACTAGTGAATACTGTGAACCCCAAGGAGAGTCTGGTCCCTGAAACCCTAGCCTTTCAGTTGAAGATTGGACCCCTTTGCCTGCAGCCTGTCCTCTACCAGTGAATGTATGTGCACTAGTTTTTAACATAGCTTCTCAACTTGTATCTCTGTCTCTCAATCATAATTCACCCCTCCAGTCTCCCACGCACCTCCATTCTATATTGCTCTATTCTCCCTCACTCTCATTCCACCAATACAATGGTTATGCACTTTCTGGCCGTGTAACTTGCTATTGGCTTCCACACTGCCCTATTCTACATGGCCTGAAAATGTCAGCCAACTTAAGACTACCAGCTGAAAGTGTTGTAGCAATACATAAGCCGTGGTGTGTGCAATAAATGCTGTGATCTATAGTGTGTAATAAGACAGGAAAGTGTTCTAATCTTACTCCAGGCTACTTGGTGCGTGCATATGTGTGTGTGTGTGTGTGTGTGTGTGTGTGTGTGTGTGTGTGTGTGTGTGTGTGTGTATGTACCCCAGTAAAATTGTCATCCACTCATGGGCTATCCTCTTGCCACCTGCAATGCTTATGCACTTTTTGGCCCTGTAACTTGCTGCTGGCTTCCACAGTGCCCTGTTTTGGGCCTGGTTATGTCAGCCACCTTAAGACTACCAGCTGAAAGTGTAGTAGCAAGACTTAAGCCATGGCGGGTGCAATAAGTACTGTGATCTATAGTGCATAAACTTAGATAGGTATGGGGCTTTAATCTCACTCTACCCAACATGGTGCATGTGTATATCCATATGGCTTATGCATGATGACCTTTGTAAAATAGACATAGTTAGGGCTTTGCATAATTGTATTTGTAGCAGGTGTGGCCTCCCAAATGACTGACCACAACAAGGCTTGCTGATATCAACAAGCATTATATGTTCTAAACTGATAGTACTAGCAGACATGAGTTGTGTTGTTTGAATCTGGTACTGTGATCTGTAGTGTGTACCAGTACATAGGTAAGTGTTCAAATCTACATACAGCCAACTGGCAGTACATGTGTGCCTTGGTATGTCCTGTATGCAGTGAGTGAAAGTGGTGCTACCCTTAAGGTGGCTATGTTTGTGTGTGAGGCTTTAACAGCAATATACATCTAGTTATGGAGCCATAGGATGTGTGAACTTAACTAGCATAATGGCCATACAACCCTCACAATCAGAGACATCTGGTACAGGGCCAGCATATATTGCGCCAGTCCAAGAGGGACACAGGCAGATGCAATATGTTGAGATGATGGCCGCCCAGGTAATCAAACAGATAGCATGTGTTGAGGTGCACTGAGGTGCTCTGTGTACCATTAGCCAGGGTCTGTTTCAAGGGTGTGTTTATGTCTGTTAGACAAATGTCCCAAAGGCATTTAGTACTAATGTCACATAGTAGGCTAATGTCCTTACAGTGAGTCATCCATCTACTATGGTCCCTACAGATAGGCAGCATATGCACTCCAGCAAGGTCACACCTTGCCCTGTAGCAGACCTTATCACGAGTTATGAATGCATGAGTACTCTGACTACTGCCATTGTCCTTGATAGACTGTCATACAGATGTTAACCTATGGAGCCATTCACTTATACTGCTGTACCTTGCTGAAGTCATATTTCTGCTGTGCTGCCATGCCATGCTGCTTCACTGCTGCCGTGTGTCCATAGGTTATCTCCTTAGACTCCTAGAACAGAAACATACACATGTCTGTGACATACATGTCACTGTGTAACAATACCACCAGTACATCATACAACATAAGGTCCACAAAAATATGTTGCATACTCATGACACATGCCAGCATAGAGCGTATGTAGGCGACCACTACAAGTGGCATGTCAAAATAATACTGCATTACATAAGTACATGTCAAGTAATATAGTCACCCTGTACATCAGACACATAGTTTAATTTCCCTGCATTGATGAGAAAGATGACAGGGAGGTGGCACAGGTATTATCACTTGTAAAGGGTGATATGTGGGGGTGCTGGAGGCCTAGGCTGGCCCAAACGGTTGACAGCATGTGTGTGAGTCAGGAAGGGGACCGGGATAGATGTGCCATGTGTGTCTATAGGTGACCTGCATATGACAGTGGTGTGTGAGTTTGTCCATGTACATAGTCAATGTCAGTGCTAGCCCTACATGTGTGTATGTTGCACAGCTGTAGACTGTACATGGTAGAGTTGACAGTTCACTGTCTCTGGCCCTGAACACAGCAACTGTCTCTGCCAGAAATTGCACTGGCATCATCATGCCTAAAGTCAGACACAGTGAGAGTACCTGATGGTGACTCCTATCTGTGTCCCACACTGAACTGCCCAGAACCATGTGCCCATGGTCTGCCACATTGTGGCATGGACAGCACACTCCCCTGTGTAGTGCTGAATGTACTGCTCTATGGGAGTGTAATTATGCACAGCCGTGTGGACTGTCAGCAGATGGTGTTACTGACCTATGTCCATGGGTCCAAAGCCCAACTCCAACCACAAGTTCAAGCACAATGTGCTGTCTAAGACAGGCACTGTCCCAGCCCACTGTCTGTCCACTGCATCAGTGAACTGATCCAGGGTGTCCCCAGTGCAGTGGAGGTAGTCACAGATGTCAGGCTATGCTACATCCATAACCCTAATCATACATCTGGTGTCCCACTCAGAATGTGCCTGTGCCTCCATGATGGCCTGAAACTTGTGCCGAGTGACCTGTGATGTGACGCCTGCAACAGGTGGTGGATAGACAGCAGTACTCCTATGAGCACCCCTGTCAATCCGCCTGTATGGGACCTCACCAGTTCTCTGGCTATGGTCAGTGTCTACACTCACTGAAGCCATAGTTGCCACACTGGCTTGTTCAATGTCTCCACCCTATAACTGTAACATATTTGAGGCCTGTGGGGACTAGGTATGTGTGGGTATACTGACTGTGTGCAGCAACAATGGGGGCAGAAGAGGGATGTCAACCTCTGGGACAGATTCAGCCCCTGACAACCCTACCTGTGCCTCACTGTGGCCATCATCATCACCATCAGAGTCTGAAGAGACACTGACATCAGGTTGTGTGAGGAAGAGATCCAACCCCCCATGGTCACCTGTGGAAACTAAGACAAAAGCAGTACATTACTACCAGCACTATTATGCATGGAAAATCCACAAACAGTCATAATAATGAAGATCCACAACTACATTACCACTTTCACATCTTCTCATCTGCACTTCTTTCAGGCACAACAGACTTCCTTACAGCAAAATACACATTCGAATCAAGGCCTTTATAACAAGCACATCAGGTAAATCACATGACACTTGGCCAGTACAATGTACCTTTTAGGTGTGCAATATGACACTATACCTGATAAAACAACACGTAAAACCTAGTACACCTATCTTAACAAATATATAACAATACAAATTTCAGTGCCTAAGGTATGTACCATCGACCTTTTGGTATGTACAAGGCATGTTGGGTTAATTGCCTAATGTCCACCAGCAGGCTTATTTGTTCTGAACTATAACTGCAAAAGTGTTTCTGCTCATTTAACTACACTCCTCCCACATCACAAAGACATGCATCTGGAAGGTTTCTCTGCAGGCCTCCATTGAAAATTGGCTTTGTTCCAAGTCGAAATTTCCCAGTAAACAAATGTTAAATAAAATAAATAAATAAATAACTATTGCAGCACAACAAGTTAACACCAGCATATATCTCACATGTACAGTAGCTACTGTGTTACTTGATGTATTGCTGACATTCTGAGTATGAATGTACAACTGAGCTAACCCCCCCACAGCACATAGACCTGACACTCACATAAAGGTATGTACAGCCTGACAAAATGGCTGCTACGGTATTACAATGGTGATCACAGTAAGCTTACCTGTGCACTCTTCTGCTGTGGATACTATGGCACCCACCTTCACAATGTATGGTATGATGGATGCCTGGGAGCTGTGGTGTGTCTCTAGGTTCACCAGGAATTCCTCAGTGACTGTGAGTGGTTGTTCTATTGCACGCCCTCCACCACCAGTGATGGCATGATCCCTGACTACATCAGCTGCCCATTGTTGTGCAGCATTCACTATGTCTGTAGCATGGTGTTGAACCTACACATATGTCCTGTCCTGGTGTTCAGCGTCATTTACATCCCAGACAAAGTCTGCCCACAATGTAGTACAGTGTTCCCTGTTATGCTTCCCCTGGATAGGAGTATGTGATGATGCTGCAGTAGTCCTTGAAGTATTAGTTTATCAAGTTCATTCTCCACATCTGAGAAGGGGGCATGTTGCCTGTGATACATTAGTCCTTAATCACACCAAAAGGGAAACACATTACAGGATCAAATGCATAGATGTCCACTATGTACAGATACAGCAAGAAAAAAATGGCTGGCACTATCTGCTGCTTGCTCACACATGTCATACCCCACAGTGTGACAACATAATACATGTGTGGATACAACCGAGATAGTATAATTATATCACTAATGTGCCATGACAGATTCTACTGTATGATCATACACCCAACACTTGCACACACCACTGTGGTGTGTCCCCTAAGGCCAGCCACCCAATAATATGTCATAAGACCAGTGCCAGACAAATAGCAATGTGCTATTACAGCCACTATAGTGGGAAAATCCAACAACACCAGTGTGCCAAAATGAAAAGAGACACTGCAACCTTGATGTGTTGTAGTCCCCTGTATGTGTAAGACAGCAGGGTATCAATGACATGTCATTACCACAGGTCTAAGACAGGTTTAATGCTGTATTCCCTATTCCCCATACCTCTATGCTCCCATCTGCATCCTGCTATACACAAAAAGACAATTACATACCTGGTGGAGTGCAGTACTCCTCTGTTGAAATGTGCTATTAGTACTGTTTTGCAAATGTGTGTTCTGTGTCAGAAAAATCTCATACAGAATGTTGGCCCATAGCCAGCTGCTTGAATTTTAACATGCTTCTCATTAGCAGCTAATTGCCTCTAAACCAATCTGTGACTCTGATATGCTAATTGCAACCATAATAGCTGAGCTGCACTATCATTAGCCCATGACATGCAACCACTGTGCAATATGTAAGGCCTTTATGTAGAACAGGGCCCCTTTCTTAGCTGTTGAGATGGACATTACTGGGGTGAGGAGACCACATCCTTGTAGAGGGTAGGTGTGTTTCAGAAACCTTTACATAGAAGTCTATTTACCAAAGGCTGCAGCTGCTGCTCAGGTAATAGGCTTAGACCATGAGTGTGGACAATTTGGAGGGCAACAAGCTGTAGGCGTGTCTGTGTCAGCTGTGCCAGCTTTGTTGTAGAGGCAGAGCCAGGGTGAGAGTACCCTTTACACTCCAATTATGGCATGTGTTTAAGGTACGTATGTAGGCAACTGTGTCACTAACAGAGTACTAGGTGACATATAGTAATGCTATGTGGATAGATGTGTGTTCCTACCTGCAAGCATGTGACTTCCGGCAGTGAAAAGCAGTTATTTAATTTGTAATGCTTTGTGTGGATAATGAGCGCATGAGTCATTCATTAATCGCTGTCTTCACAATAATGCAACTGAAATGCAACACAACACTGGATTTGAACCCAGGACTGAGTGTGGCAAAATGTACTGTATGCAAGGCTGAGCTACTGTTGCAATGGGTGTATTTGCAAGATATATGTGCACACATACAAGCTGTGGCATACATTGTCTACATGCATCAGTATGTGCATTACTTTATATGTATATATTTCTGCACCAGAGTCCCAGTTGAATATGTATTTTGCCATGAATGCCTTAGTAGGTGACTTTCTACATGTTGCTGACAAAAGGGCACATTTACCTCCTCGCACAGGCCTCAGTTACATCCATTGGCATGTCTTTGGATGTCTAGTGGTGCACTATTGCACCAGACTCAAAGGTACACTCCCATGTATTCCATTACTTTTTATTCTAGTTTGCATGGTGCTGTTTGGCATGCAGCTCTACTGAAACATGCTTAATGACTTTAATTGGCAATTACTATGTTTTGTTCAAACCACCTGTTCTAATTAAGAGCTGTGTGGTGTGGTGGCTTAATGCCGTGTGCTGCAGGTGTGATAGGCTTCGGTTTGACACATGGCAGAGGTGTTTATTTTGTACATGTGTCTTACAATGTTAGAAACACGTATAGTCATTATATCTCTATTTAGCTGAGCTTAGCAAAGCTATGTGACGAGGTGCGGTGCACAGCACCAAGCTAAAAAAATATAAAGAAAGAAAAAAAGGGAGATAGGAAAGTGGTGAAATGGGGGCAAATAGGGGGAAAAACATAGTGAAAGGCAAGGAGGGATGTACAGGAAGGGTGGAGGAAAGAAGCATAGCTATCCATTTTTTGTACTGCAACAACTGTGCACTTTGACAGATTTGTAGATGAATTTGGATTCTCAACCCCCAGAGAGAGGGGTGAGGACAACATAACTGCATTGTCAAGACAATTGGACCAAATTATGTGTGTCCAGTGGACAAATGTGTGAATTGAAGAGCTATGTATGGGACAATATGTTTTTTTGGGAAAGGAGCCCATTTTTTTTAACATGAGAGTGGAAGGGCCCTAGGTACGTTTGGGGGAGGTAAGTTGGGCAGGTGAGGATGCATTTGCAAACAGATAAGACAGACAAGACAGCAGACAGGGGTGTTGTGTGACACATGAGGGAGATCGACACCTTGGATAGACAGGGTGTTGTGGAATCTGAGTCCCATGTGCCTCCAGATGGCAGCAGTGTGACTCATGTCCCCACCCATGGGACTGTTGACACTGTTTCATCACTGCCCAGAGGGTGGCTGTGCTGGAAGATGGGCACCGGGGTGAGCTGCCCCACCAGGGTAGCAGTCATAGCCATGGTGGACTATCCTGCGCACTATGGCCATCATCTCCACATGGGTGACAAGACCCCTTCTGCCACTGCTCCCAGAGGGAGGCTGGGTGCCATTCCCTGAGGGGTACTACCCAATGCCACAGGTAGTGCAGGGGCAGCAGAAGGGGCACCACCGGTCTGGTTCCAGATGTGCTGGGACCAGCTGCCATGGTCAGTTGAGGCAAAGCAGGGGGATCAGCTAGTATCATCCTACCTTGATGTGATGTGATAAATGAGGTATAGCAATAAGTTATGGTTAGTAATAACCAAACCAATGTTAGCATTAACAGAAACAAACATATGTATTCATCCAAATACATATTAATGTATATTATGTGCAACACAACATTAAGTAAATGACAGTCAAGGTAACAGCGTGCCAGTACAAAGTAAATCATAGAGCCGACAAAACAATTAGTGTAACAAATATGTTATTATTGCATAATAATAAAATATAACTATAATCAACCACATTTTCAAACAAAAGTTAGGTTAACAAATTATGTTCCTCCTTCTGTGGATTTACTGTTCTAAGTACTTTTGTCCGATTCTGTTTGTTTTTTGGTTCGAGTAACAAATTATGTTATTATTAAATCATAATAAAACATAACAATAATGAAACACATTTTTCCAAAATATTGTTAGTTTAACAAAATATGTTAATATTAAATCATAATAATAAATAATAGTAATAAATAAATGAATATAAGGGGTGGGGATAGAGAGAGAAAAACATTCCATTACTGACATTGCAGATTATATTCTTGAAAACACTGAAATATACATACTCCAGAGGTGTGTTGTGTCAGATTTTGAGTACAGTGACTACAATTCACCTATAACTGATGTAGCACATACATACTTCTCAAGCCATTAGCATGGGTCAGTATGGGCCAAGCAGTAACAAATGCAGGTACACCACTACACAGAACAGTTTCACATAATGTGGACTTATATGTGTTCTGTAAATGGATTTGGTAATCCATTGCATTCCACATAATTTATCTGCTAATCATGTGGCAGACAGATTAAGCAGTTTTAATTACATTACTCAAAACTGTGGCACTTGAGATGCATGTTTATCCACAGTAAGTAAACTAGACAGCTGTCATGCCTTAGTTGGCAGGCATGGGAGTAGAACCCAATAGCTGTGACTGCAGGGGACATCTGCAAATAATCTAATAATTGACTGCAGAAACTTAGTACTGACATGCAAGGGATACAGTCATACTATGATTATACAGCTTTATTTCTGAATCAACAATGCTGATAAACACATTCATGGTATTGATGTTAACATTCTGTGAAATCTAAACACAGTATCTGCTCATAATATGGTCTACCTCACCCATATATTGGTTGTGTTCCTGGAGAGAGAGAGAAAATTTGAGCATTACATGATCGATACTGAACATTTAGTGCTGCATACCACTGGATTCTAACCCAGGACTGTGTGCGGCAAAAGTCACTGCTGACTATTGAGCGACTGATACTTGTCTGGAGATCACCTGGAATTATACTATAAATTGAGCAATGCAAGTTACAGGACATTCATATCTGGCATTCTAGTGCTATTACAGTGTTATTATAGACTGCAGTGTCAGTAGAACACACATGCATAGAATACAACCATACTGCATATATGAAAAATGCTGTAGTTTAGAATCAACAATGCTAGTGAAAACATTTTATTGCTATTGGTTTGAAATATCTGTAAAGTCCACACACAATATCTGCCCATGGACTGGGCTACCTCATTTATATACCTTTATTACCTGATGTCTGACGAAGCCAGACAGAGCATTTAATGACTGATACTGGCCTGGAGACAGCCTTGGACAGTACTATGAGTTAAGCAATAGAGTTTGCAGGCAATTAGATTTGCTGGCTGCAGCTATTACAGTGTTACACTTGACTGCAGCAACCTTACCACAGAAAATCAGTGCATTCAGCTCTACTGCAATGGTTTTGACAACACAATCCTGCTGAACAACATTTTGCTTACTGTTATTGGTATTGTTATTATTTTATTGAAATAAAGTTCTTGTTCATTTATTGCACTACAGCTCTACAACTTTACGTGCCAATGTATTGTGCAACAGTTCTACATGCCCGTTTATTGCACTACAGTTTTTCTTGTGTATAATATTTTGCAGTAAATGCTTTACTCTCTCTTGCTTATTACATAATAGCATAATAAATGCATACTAAATCCGTACTTCTGACACTCATGGTTTAACTTGACCAGGTGACCAGCATGGGACTCAGCAGTGTAAGCGCTCTCAGCTGCAGCTGTTGGGAGAGAAGCTCACCATTATGCATACCAGTTTTGCAGACATTCAGCTTGCATTTTGGTTAGAAAGAGGAAGACATACTTACATACTTGTAGGGCATTCCCATCTTGAGCTTCTTGGCCCCAGGTATCCAGGATTCCCCTCTTTCTCCTTTTCAAGTCATCAAAATGGTGACAACACAGTTCACCTGTGCTGGGGATACCAGTAACACTGGTGAGTTCCCTGGCCAAACGGTCCAAGGCCTTCGCCTTACACTTTGAGCCCTGGAATCTACCCTGCATCAGTCAGGGTTCATGGTTTTTAACAAGAAGCCTGATAATGACCCTGGACTCCTGAATGCCCCACCTCTGTGCCAGAAAGTGCACACCTTCGCCAGCTCCGCCAGCCATACCAACAGTTGATTGCACTCCAATGATTGTTGCAGAATTCCTGCCTATTGGGCTTAATATAGGCTGTTTCCTGCCCTTACACATCCTTGAAAAACATTCAAAAAAGTGCTGCATCACTTAGCAAAGCGCAAACCAGCTAAGAGAAGCAAAGCAGCATGAAAACTAGCAGAACCATGGTTTTAGCAAGGCTTAGCACCGTGCAAACATTGGTAGTCGTTAGAATGTTTATGCACTGCTTAGGATGAATGAGCAGTGCTTAGCAAAGCACAGCAATACCAAAATTCACAATAGTTTAATGAAATTAAAGAAACTAGTACATTCATTTACAGACATATTCTGCATGTTATGGACTCAAACCTAGGAACTACTACCCATAAGACTGTAACTCTACCCATGTAATTAGTTCGATGTTTTGAAAACTAGTATATCTTTACATATACTACTAGGCTACCCATTAGTGTTGCTGAGCACCTCGCTGTGCCACTCAAACATGCTTAAACATAACTATAATTAAATTAATTACATCCGGTTTCTATTTTAGATGTCTGCCAGGTGTCAGCTGTCAATATGTGAGCACAGTTTGGCATTGCTGCACTTTGTGCTGCACAAACATGCAGTAAAAAAATAATTACAAAAATCATAACACATAATAAAAATGACATACTATACAGCTGATGCACTTCACAACATTACAACAGTGGTGGAGAGCATTACAGGAAGCCTCACACTCATCTGCAGCCATGGGTAGCCACTACCCCTGTACCTACACTGATTCAATATCCATGTTCCTTGGCTCTCCCTCAGCAGCATGCCATCATTAATATGCATGGCATGCTGCTGAGGGGGAGCCATGGCTGTGTACACAGATACATTTTGTGTAGGCTGTACACTGTGCCTACATGGACTTTATTAAATCATAGGGATTATTTATTATAACAGTATTATGATATGGAATATCTCAATATATAGAGAGAGATTCAACTATATGCACAGATACAAACTGTCTTATATTTTCTAAAATAGAAAAATTATACAACGTTCAAAGCTTTCATAACTGTGATAAAAGCCCTACACATATTTTCAAAGAAACAGTAGTAAATAGATGCAGATGGGAGGATAACTTAAAACATTTCTCATGCTAATGTATCATGACATGGTTTACATGTTCACATTCAACAAGCTTACCTCCAACTATGTTCCATGTAAGCACATGTTCCATAAAGTTCAAGATACATGCATTTCTTTCAAGGTTGCATGATTAAAAGAAGCATTTGCCGACTCATTGTTAAGGTCTAATGAACTCTAACAAAAGTCAAGCTGTTCTTTGTATGAGAAAGGAATATGTAAAAACACTGCAGCAGTTTTAAGTTAGAAGGTTCATAATACAAGCATTAAAGAAATATATATCCACTCACCGATAGAACTCATGCAGTCAAATTATGGGACTCCACCTCCTCCAGCAGACCCATAACCAGTGGTGTTCCACAGTGAAAGGTTCTGGGACCATTACTGTTCGGAATCTACTTCTCCAAAGTACAGGCTAAAACTAAAGGACTGTGGTTGACAAAGTTTGCTGATTACTGCAAACTGGGGTGATCATTGAAACCACTAGGGATGTAAACATCCTGTAAGAATGTCTTACTCAGACTAATGACTGCTGCCAAAGTCACGGTCTTAAACTTAATGCAAAAAAATGCATTATCATGCCCTTCAGCAAGGGTGATGTTCCTGCAAACTACCACATCAATATCAGTACCCTAAGCACACAGTCAGTTGTGAGAGATCTGGGCACACAGGTCAACAGCAACCTTAACTTCAATCACCATGTCTTCACAGTGGTAAGAAGGGCATTTTATCTAACTCAACTCATAAGTAAGGACATTGCCTCCAGAAAAAAGAGGTTATAATCCTCCTGTACTCATCGCTCATCATAGTATGATGCTCCCTTTGGTATGTTCCTTTCCAAACACTTTCAGCAATTGGAGAGACCACAAAGGTTCCTTACAAAAAAAAATTCAGGGTCTTCAAGATCTATCTTATGTGGACAGACTGAAATCATTGTCACTTTACTCTGTGTCATACAGACTACTCAGAGGTGACCTGTGCCTTGCATATAGAGCAAATGGAAATGCTGCACATTCGCAAGTCAAATGGCACATGGGTCACTCACTCAATTTACCTTAACCTGGTATGTGACATCAACAGAACATGCTGGAGAGACAGATTTGTCTCACAGACATTGCCCCACCTTTAGAACAAGCTTCTTATTCATGTTAAACAAACTTGTTATCAGCCCTATTTAAGCATAATTTGGACAATTGGATGGGTAACCAGAAATTCACCCCAGGGGTTCCACCTATGCCCCTCTTGGACAGGGGCAATAGGTGCTGATTTTAGTGTCTGCTTGAACCAGACACCATTGGGAATGCAGGTTGAACTTGGCTTGGCTTGTAAGGCTCCTGGGGCCATTAGCCTAGTAACCTGCTATGATCCTAAGACAAATACCCCCCCCCCCCTTTGATGCTATAAAGCATCACAATCCAAGATTATTTTAAATTGCATCATTGTCAAATGTGTAAGCTCTAGGTTATTTTTGTTCAAGTATCGCAGTCATTGCATGTGTACTTTTTCTCACAAGACAGCATATTGGCAAATTTTTAATAACAGAATATACAAGAGCTATAAAAGTATGATTAGAACAAAAGTAATTCAACTCTGCATTATACTGGTACAAAAATTTCCAAATATATTACCCAACTACCCAATAAAGGTTCAGCCATACTCCGTTTTATTCATATTAATGGCCAACTGTTCCATAAAATCAGCCACCTTTTCTTGTTCATCATGAAAGTCTGAAACATAAGTACAGCACCATTTTCTGATCAGATGGCAAACTCCACCCTTTGAGGCCAGTACATAATCAAAACATGGACTAAAGTTAAATGTAAAGACATGCATAATAGTATCCTTCAGGAAGTAATTCACCCCTGGTAACTATCATATTGATAACACACTCCTAAGAGTTGACCCAGTATTCAGGGATTTGGGGGCAAATATAGCCAGTAATCTAGCCTTTGACCATCACTTGTCTACAGTACTGAGAAAATCATTCCATGTTATGCAACTTTTAAACAAAGGTATGGCATCTAGGTCCAAGGACATAGTTCCACTGTGTCTGTCATTCATCAGACCTATCATTGAGTACAATGCCCCTTTGGTATATACCTAACCAGACATATCCAACAACTGGAATGTCCACAGATGTTCCTCACTTAAAGAATACAGGGTGTAATATGTCCTGTGCAGACCACCTCAAGGCCCTATCCCTGTATTCCGTCACCTGCAGACTGTTGAGGGGATATCTATCCATGGCATACAAGGTATTGTCAGACCCAACTCTGATGGACCTCCTGCATATACACAAAAAAGGAACATCAGAATTCCCCCATTCTAAAAACTTACACTTTACCTCTGATATAAATATGGCCTTTTGGAGAGACAGGTATCCATCCCAGAAACTACCCCTTCTCTGGAACATGCTCCCCATTCATGTGAAGCAGAGTTCCTCCCTAGCCCAATTCAAGTGCAACTTGGACAGTTGGATGGGGAGCAGGAAATTCATCCCTGGTTTGGAATCTTTGTCTCTAATGGTTACAGACAGCCGGTAAATGGTTCATCTCCCAGGCCCCTGCTTACAAATGTTTTACCTCCCAAGCTTCTGGTTAAACGTATCAATGGTATGAGAAATGGGTTGCATAACTAGGCTTAAAAAGGCCCTTGTGGTTGTTAGCCTAGTAAACCCTTATGAACCTAAGAGCTATTTGGTTTTGTAAGGCGTGGTTCAGACTTCTCTCAGCTCTCTATTTGCCGTGTGAATATGTTCTGATGTCTTATTGGCCATTTCAACTAATATAAGGGAGAACTGATTTACTTCATGCAGTTAGCAATATGCTGTACTATGGAGAAAAGAAAGCCTCTGCTTGCTTACTCAGCAGGGTGTATGACCCTCTTATTGAGGATCTATATCAGAACATCGAAGTATTAAAACTTTGAATGTTCTGATATAGAACACTATTCAGCGAATGCTAAGAATAGCGAATCTGCAGAACAGTGAATTATTTCCTCGGGAAAGAATTCGGTTGGCCGTTTCTGTGGCTTTGATATTCTTAGCACTGTGGTGGAAAGTTACGGGTTGGGTTCAGGTAAGTGTGCGATTGTTTGTACGTTAGGGTTAGGGGCAGGTTAAGTGGGTTAGTGCGCGGGTTAGGCATGTGTGCGATAGTGACAGACTTTAGGGTTAGGCGCGGTTTAAGTGTGTTAGGGTTAGGACATGGGTTAGGTGAGTGTGCGATAGTGACGGACTTTAGGGTTAGGGTTTGGGTTAAGGTAAGTGGGTAGATAGTAGTGTATGTTTAGTTAAGTGTATGTGTGTGGTTGCTGTTTGTTTGATGTGCTTGTGTTGTGTGTATGTGTTTCAGAGCAGCAAATTTTTTCCATGGGAAAAAAGTTGCTGTTCTGAATGTTCGATATTTTCATGTTTAAATATTTTGGGGCGGATGAAATAACATTCGCTATTTTCATCTTTCGATAACGTGATATAAATGCCTTATTGACCAGCCTTCTTGAAGGTGTAGAGAAAGAATGAAAAATAGCTGGGATCATCTGTCCCACATCGCAACAATCAGACTAGTTTCTGGGTAACCAGGGTTAGGCACAGTTTCCACAGATGTTGTAATGATTGTCCAATATTCTCATGTCCTTTCCTCAATCATATATCTTCAATCCAAGCTCTACCAATATAGTCAAATCATGGGTGTTATTGCAACTGCTGTAATCTACTCACACAGTTCCTTCTCTGGCATAAAAAGTAACACCCTGTGTCAATGCAGCCAAATGGCAATATATTTTCTTATTCCTGTCCATAATGCTATGCCAAGTTTGATTTTCTACTGCAATTTGCATTTCTAAATGAGTCTGTTGAACAGGGACAGATAGAATTGAACACCCCTTTGGCATTATGGGGAGGAAAGCCACACACCCAGCAGCTGGACATATTTGCATCCAAGGCAAATTGATGTAGCATTCAAAGAAACAAGTTTTCTCAATTGTCAATCAGAAGCAGTAAAGGAGGTGTGGTGCAATGTTTCAGTCAACTCAAGAGTCGTCGAGAGCAGGTTTTCTTGCAATGCAAAGATGGACAGATTTTAGTATTTTGGCATACTTTACTGCAGTATGAGTAGCTAGGAAAATAAGATGAGGTCCCTTCCAATGCAGCTCCAATGAAGATTTACGTTAGAACAGATTCACAGAGACCCGATCACCTGGCCAAAAGTCAGGACAGGGTACTGTTGCTGGTGATGGAAGGACATCCATGTTGTGTTTGTGAAAAGTCTGTAAGATAGAAACAAGTTTTGAACAATAGTTCAGCAAAGTTTTATCAGTAAATACCAGTTCACAGTTTCTCACTGGTGGGGAAAGTGTCATTTTTATGGGATGACCCATAAGAATTTGTGAAAACTTAATTTACGAGTAGTGTTTGCAGTTCCTCGCGTACTCATCAGAGCCAGAGGCGATGCATCTTGCCATTTTAGTCCAGTTTCACTGTAAACTTTGCTAATTCTAATTTTAAGAGTCTGTTTAGACCTTCGACAATACCTGATGACTGTACATGATGGGGACTATGTAACTGTAATGGTGGAATTTTTAACACAGAACACAATTTCTTAACAATTTCAGCAGTAAAATGAGCACCTCTACCTGAATTAATAGTATGAGGTTCACCAGACCTAGAAATAAATTCTTTTAATAATTTATTCACTACTGTTTCAGCATCATACTAAGCACATGGCTAAACTTTCACCTATGCAGGAAAAAAACAGACAACAACCAAAATATATGAAAACAGCACAGTTCCTCATCTGGATAAAATCAATCGGTACATTTAAAAAAGCCCCCAGTGTTGGGACAAAGCAGAAGGTGTAGTGTGTAAAGGAGGTACAATATTATGCAACAAACAGATCTCACAATTATTTACATAATGACTAACTAGAAAATGAGAAAGAGGTGAAACCAATACCAGTGAACAAGATTACGAAGTCCAAGCTTACCAACATGAGTCGGTAAGAGGCATGCCCTTAACAAACAGGGTAATAAGGCCAAAGGTGCTGCTATCTTGCCATCAGGGTATCTACATAATAAATCTGCATACTTTTTTACAACCCACATTTATCCAAGTCTTTTTCTCAGTCTCTGAAGCTTCATTCTGTAAAGTAATCAAATCATTAAAATTACAAGGATTGTCAGTTTTTGTAGATGCTTCCTGCAAAACAAAATTTTTCATGACACTGATATCTAAACCAGCTTGCTTGGCTGCTAGCCAGTTACATCTCGCAGTGACAGTAGTTCCTTTTATATGACTTGTACTTTAACTACAGCTAAAGCCTTTGTAACAACAAAGCATCTAACAAGTCTTTTATGAACTTTACATTTTTTATTTCCATACCTGCTGATGTTAAAAATCCTCTCTGTCTCCACAATTCTCCAAAGTCATAGGCTACCTCAAACCCATAACTACTAGCAGTATAAATAGTCACAACTTTATCTTTAGCTATTTTACAGGCTTTGATGAATGCAATAAATTCAGCAAGTTGTGCAGAAGTAAACTCTTTCAGTCTTTCTTGACAGAGTACTGTATTTTCTGTCCATATATCAATGCCAGTTTACCTTTATATCATCGATTACATATGATCGACTGACCACATCGTCGTACAGTTTCCGTGAACTCAGAACCACAAAACTTTTAAAAGGTCGAATAATGTCGACTTACGACATTCCCGGCCGCACCACACCTCCACAGTTCTACCATGGGTCAAAAAGGGGGCGAGATTCAGCCATTCGCATATGTGGTTTTCGTCATCTGGGACATTCGCACTTCAGTGTTCGTGGAAGCGAGGTCGACCATATTGAGATTGGCGTTATAAAGGTAAACCATCAATGCCTGCAGTAAGGTTCTATTTCTGTTTCATCCACATGATCCATCCATGAACAATTCCATCTTGGTATTGTCCATTGGAGTATCTCTCAAACTGGGTCTAGGAGAAAGCACATGGTTAGTCACAATTATACAATCATGTGGTTCATCATCTCTTGTCATAGGCAGGACGGATGCCAGGTTCAATTCCTGGCATTGCCCAATGGTGATTTAAGGGTTAGAAATAAGCAAAAATTCATGTTTAGTTAATCTGTCAGGAGAAAGATGCTACAGCTAAGATTTTAGCAATAGTACTATAACTACATGGGAAACTGCAACTGTAAGCTTGTGTCTTAGGACTAATACTGTGGATCATTCTACCATCAGTGCAGCTGCCGCTACTGCCTGCAGCCAACCCAATAAGCCTATAGACACCAGGTCTAACAATGGACTGTAATATGCAATAAGGCTCAATGTTCACCATGTTTATGAACTAGCACCCATCTTTCATATCCCCACTTTTAATGACAGAACAAGTGAAAGATTTTTATAATTTGAGAGTCCTAAGGCAGGGGATGTAGCAAGGGTTTGTTTTAAGAAAGTAGAAGCACTGTTCTCATTTTCTTTCCAGGCCAATGGCTCTGGTGTATCTAGCTTGAGCATATCAAAGGTCTAGCAATTTATACATAATTTGTACCCATTACAGTATCCAGCCCAACCTAGGAAAGCTCACAGCTGCTTCTGAATTCACCACAACTGATGTTTTTCCTTTGATACTTTCTGTCCTTTTTTTGCTAATTCAGTCAGTAAATGTACAGTATGGTGACCTGCTGACAATGAGTTAGTGTATCTGAGGCTATAAGTAAATCATCTACATTTTGTGCCAATACAGATTTGCATGGAAACTGGATTTCTTCAAGACCCTGATTTAAAATCTGTGAAAACATTGAGGGACTATCAAGAAAACCATGTGGCAGTCATAGTCACGTATGTTGAATTCCCTCATATGTGAAAGCAAATGAATACTGGGCATCTGGATGAATAGAGATGGAAAAGAAAGCTGAACATAAATCTGTTACATAAAATGAAGTTGCCCCCGGTGGCATGCAACTCAGTGTGGATGCTGGATTTGGCACTACAGGGTATAAAGGGATGACAACTTGACTGACTGTTCTAAGTCCTGTATAAACCTATATGTACCTCTGCCTGGCTTTTTAACTGTGAAAATGGGAGGATTACAGCAACTATGTGTTTTTGGTATAATTCCCTGCTGAAGCAGAGATTCAATTACAGGTCTGGTTCCCTATTCTGCCTCTGGCTTTAAACAATACTGTGCTATGGAAGGAAGTGGCTTTGTTGTATTCACACACAATCTTTTACAGATATGGCAGATTTTAGCAGACCTACATCATTATAACATCTTGCCCACAAAAGGTCAGGAAGCTGCTATAACAGTCTGTTTTCTGCACTTGAACATGGCTCTTCTGTTCCTGATTCTGTAACACTAAGTATGACAATCACGTCTTCTTCTTTTTCAGATTCAGCCAGTATATCTAAGTAAACACCACCTGCTGTAAAAAAGGTAGAACATCCAGTCTGACAAAACAGATCCTTAGTTGGCAGGAGCTGGATTACTTAATAGAAAGTCATGTTTATTTTCACTTGATCTTAAAGAGTTCAGGATAGGTTTAGATACAGGAAATACAGTTTGAGTGTTAATGACACCTACTACTGACACTTTTTCAGATGATAATGGAATTTTGTCTTGACCACTTATTTTCAACACAGATTGAGTTGCACCAGTATCACTCAAAAATGGAACATCCTTTTGTTCTACGTTTAACTAACCAAAAGTTTCTTCTTGATCTACTTGCATTAATGCTCTTATGTTTACCTCATTCTTTCCCCAAGTGAGTCAGTATATTCCTTTTGCCATTTTTGCATTTGCTGATGTTGTTGTGGAATAGGGCATTCTCCTCAGTTGTGACATGTCCCACTCCTAGCTTGATTTTTGCTGAAGATTCATTGCTCTTACCCTACCCTGTCTACCTTGTCTACCTCTGCTGCCGCTACCCCCTTACCTACCTCTGCTTCTGCCTCTAGCCCTACCTCTGCCCCTGCCTTTACCCGTCTCTGCCCTTGCCTCTACCTCTTCTTTCAAAACGCTGTATTTGTAATTGGATGAGTTTATCTCCTGTATCACTTCTCTGTTCACCTACTTGGTCCATGTAGTGCTCTGCAAATTTTATGAACTTATCTAATTCCTCCTCATGCCAAGTTAGCTGGTTTTGTTTTACTAGTGTCTGCACATTAGGTAAGAGTCCATGCACAAAAGCAGAATTAAAAGCTGCTTTAGCATTTGCCAGCGTATCTGCAATACCAGAATGTGCTGAAAATACTTTCCTACATACCTCTCAACCTCTTAGAGCAAGAAATCTTGACAAAGCCATAAATAAAAGTGAGGCAAAGGCCCAGAAATAGGGACAATCCTTAAATATTGTTCTTACAATCTTATAAAGTTGATAGAACGACAGGTTTTGCATTAGCATGAATTTTCTGAAGGGTATGAAGTATGAAACTCAAATGTCTGTCTTTATTTTCTATCTTCAATCTTTAATGATTTGCCACTAATTTGCCAGAAAACCACAATTTTATGAAAAATGGAACACAAATATTAGTCAAAAATCTAGACATTACGTGAAAATCTGTACAGTTGAGAGGTATGGCCCTAAATCTTCTAAAGTAATCAGGTGGTGTTTCTACCTTACTTTGCTTACATGCAGTAATTTTATCCCAATTTCGTTTAACAGGACAGACTGCAAGAGTTTCTTGTAAGACCTTACCTCTGACTTCCATTAATGCCATGTTCTCTTCAGCAGTTGAGTAACTTGAGTCCCCTCTGGGGTCAATCCAACTTTGTCTTTTAATTTGTCATATATATCAGGCAGGACTACAACTTTAACAAATGCCTTAAATTTGTCAAGGTGGGTTCATATATTTGAATAACAATGCTTAATTCAGCCTTAAATATTTTGTAGGTCTTTCCTGATGTTAGGAAAAGTTTTACGTATAGTATGTAAATTAATAAGTGTCCAAGGTCTGTGGACAAATGCCATAGTACCATTTGGATATGGTATGTCTCTCAGAGATATAGAGAATTATCAAGCTGTTCTTCCTGCTTTGTAGCTTGCCTTGCATTTTGGTGAGTAAAATGCACTTTTTACATATATATATAAATATATATATATATATATATATATATATATATATATATATATATATATATATATATATATATATTCTATGTCATCTTGTTGTGCAATGCTGCCATCACCTTCTGAGTCCCAGGACAAGGTTTTGGAGTGGACAGTACTAGAATGTTCAGGTGTGGGTGAGGATGATGCTAATGGTGTTGGTGCAGAAGGAGTGACATATATAGCTACACTTTTCCTTGTGGTTGTAGCCTGACCTTTATTTGGGTTGGGGTGGGTTGATACTAAGGGTATAGGTGTAAAAGGAGTGACATTTACAGATACACTTTCCCTTGGGGTTGTAGACTGACCTCTGTCTTGCTGGGATAAGTGTGGGATCTGTTCATTTCTGTGATGAGGGAAGACATGAAGCTGATCATCTTCCCTGGTAGATTCCCCCCAAACTGCAGTATAGTTACTTGGAATAGATGGATACAAAAGATGACTTGGTATCATAGTATCATAGAATCATAGGAGATTACTAGGCTATCGACCCAGAGGTAATTTTAAGCCTAGCAGTTTCATCCCAATATAATACCATAAAAATGCCAGTCAGTACCCAAGATTGCATTTAATGATGACTGCCCATGTCCAGAAGGGTTGTGGGCATTATCCCTGGTAAGAATTTACAGTGTCCCATCATTCACCTAGGTTCCTCTTGAACAGTGTCATAGAGGTTTTCTGTTTCACATGAATTGGTAGCCTGTTCCTAAGACATTGCAATCACTGAGAGATAAGTATCTCTCTCTAGCATGTCCTGTTTAAGTCACGGGCCATATTTGGATCCCTGGAATGGGTAGCCCTAGTCCCGTTTGATTTACAGATATGCAGCACATTCATTAGGTTTTTGTCTTGGATTTCTCTGTAGACCAGGCATAATTCTCCCCTAAGAAGTCTATATGATACGGTGTATAGTGACAGGGACTTTAGTTGGTCTGTGTAAGGAACATACTGGAGCCCCTTCAACTTCTCTGTTAGAAACCTCTGAGGTCTCTTCAATTGCTGCAGGTGCTTTACACGGTGCATGCTGAATGGGTTGTTATATTCAATTATGGGCCAGATAAGTGCCGAGTATAAAGGGGTTATAACCCCTTTTTCTGTCAAGGTGATGCCTTTACTAATCAGGTGTATTATGTAGAAAACTTTCCTTACTTCAGTAGACACATGGTGGTCGAAGTTAAGGTTGCAGTCATCTTGTGATCCCAGGTCCTTTTACCACGTCTTGGGTACTTAGGGTATTGTTGTTGATTTAATTGTGAAGGGACATTATTTCTGCCAGAAGGAATGTTGATGCATTTCTTTGCATTCATATTGAGACTGTGACAAATACACCAGTCGTTAGTCTGCTTGAGAGCCTCCTGGAGTATACTGATATCATTTGTGGATTCAATGATTGTACCTAGTTTGCAGTCATCTGCAAACTTGGTCAGCCGCAACTCCTTATTTTTGACCTGAATGTCTGTGAAGTATATACCAAACAGTAGGGGGCCCAGCACTGATCCCTGTGGTAACCCACTGGTAACAGGTCTGCTGGTTGGTGTGGAGTCACCCACTTTGATAGTGTGTATCTGGTTTGTGAGCCAGTTCGCAACCCATCTTACAAAGAAGGGGTTTGCATTCAGTTTGTTAAGTTTATCAGTAACGGCTGAATGTGGGATTGTGTCAGAAACCTTTGCCAAGTCGAGGTGTGCTGTGTGCACAGATTTGCCCTCATCAATGGCTTTGGTTACATTTTCAAAGAAATCCGCCAGATTTAACAGGCTGAATTGGATAGGATCCAGGGTTTGGAGGTCACCTATAGCTTTATTTATAAGGTTTAAAATGATACATTCCATGGCCGTACAGATGAGGCTGGTCAGTCTTACTGGTCTGTAATTCCCTGGGTCTGTTACTAGGCCACCTTTGTGGAAGTGAATAACTGTTGCTCTTCTCCATTCTGCAAGAACAAAGCCTGTGGTTAAGCTATGATTGAAAAGGGTACTTAATGGTGATGTTAGTTCATGTTTTAGCCTGTTTAGAGGACTGTCTGGGATGTTGTCTGGTCCCATAGATACTGTGTCTTTGCCCTGGATAAGGCTTTGATGACCTGCTCCTAGAATATGTTTGGGGGAAGATTTGTGATAAGTTAGGAGGGGGATAAGGGATAGCAGGTTTGCTATCTCTTTGGGGTCAGTGTGTGTGATACCATTGGTCACATTTCTGGGTCCTTTCTTTTAGGCTATGTACATAGCTGTAAAAGGCCTTATGTTTAGTTTCTCTCAAAGGAGCCTTTAGAGGATTTGACAAGTTGTTTTATTTGCCTGTTGAGGCTGAAGAGGGTGCTCTTCCATTGTTGGGGCTTGCCTTTGTTTTCTGGGACAGCAACTTTTTGGGTTTATTGTAAAGTTTGTTGAAGCTGGATATCTACCATGGCAGCTTGTTTTTACTTGGGGCTCTGGCTTTGATTCTTTCCGGTACATCCAAGTTTATACACTTATGCAAGTGATACAACAGGGCTTTAGTGTAAGCTTTGGGGTAGTTACCATTTCCATCTTGGTGTGGGACTTGAAATTCATTTATACTTTCACCTAGGAGGATATAGTTTGCCGTGGTAATGTTTTTTTAGTCTGATTTCATCCTTTGTGAGTTCTGGCCTTAGTGCCAGCTTGAAGGTGACTGACTCAGTTTTAATTAATGAGAGTCTGACAGTTGAAGCACTGCTTCTGTTTGACATGTTGGTGAGGGCCAGATCTGGAATGTTTGTTCCTCTTGTCAGGATATAAATAATTTGTTCCAGGGCATTTGAATTCACAAAGTCAAGGAACCTTTGCACTAGTGAGTTAGGGCTAGTGTAGGTTTCCCACTTGATGGTTGGATAATTGAAATCCTCCATAACCAATGTGTTCAGTAAAATATATATTGTCTCCAGTTTGGTCAAGTAGGCTTCATGAGCATCGTGACCCATGGAGCAGGATCTATACCTGGCTTTGATTTGAATGGGGGTCTTACCCACTGTAACCCAGACGTGGAGTAACTCCATGGAGTTGTCCAGTCTAACTAGATGGGAGGTGAATTTATCTGTAATATGGATTGAAACACCACCTCCTTTGTTTTTCTTGCTTTCATTTTGCAGTCTAAAGGTGTGGAAGGCATTGTAGCCTCACAGAACTGGGGCACTCTCTGAGGCCTTGAACTAGGTTTCAGTTACTCTGCAGACATCTACATCTTCTAGTGACAGAAGTGCTTCCAGGGAATGCAGTTCTTGGTTTAAGCTCCTAGCATTTGCCAGCATGACCCTTATTTTGTTCTGATTGGCTAATTTCACATCAGTAATGTTTTCAAGACCCTGCCTAAAAAGACACCATGGGGGAGGCAAGAGCCTTTGCCAGCAGCTGAAAGCCTAGAGGTACCAGGTGCAAACCGTCTCTTTCAAATCAGCAAGGTATGTCAACCATGGCACTGGATCCCCTTTGAATGATACCAAAAACTAAGCCAATTATTGAAATCAATCTTTTTTTGTTTGTTTACTGTGGCAGCATTGTAGGTGAGGGTAATATGCTGTTCAAGGCTAGAGACATGCCTGCTTGGGACACATACTCAGGGAGTTCAACCATGTCGCTCTTCATATAGTCCAGTGAAGTACATCCCAGGTCATTTACACCATGAACTATGACAGAGTCACAACCGAGAGACCTGAGTGCATACATGATCTGATGAATCCTGGCACTGGACAGGCAGCTGATTATGACTTTCACTTTGTCCAACCTGATGGTATGGAATTACATGCTTTTACTGCACTTTTGAGGTCCTTAATATGTTGTAAGAATTTATTTGTATATTTTAACCCACTGACAGTGAATTCCTTGTGTCTTTTAAAAGTGTCAGTATACCAATCATTATAATTATTTCACTGATCAGTTTTTACTGTATTACTGTTGTGTTCAAATTTTGTTCATAAATGCAGTATTTTAGCTTTATCAAAAAATCCACTGTCAGGAAAGCATAAATCTAAGTTTGGTTTAGTTTACTCTTGTATGCTATGTACTATGGCAAGATGTTGCCCCATATTTGCAGTTCATATAATGGTCTAGAGAACCTACAAATGGTTTGTTGATTTTACTACTTGATTTACCCATAGTATAACACACTACACTGTTTTATATTTTAACTTTTGTGTCTAGTACTACAGAATGCACTTAGTCATACATACACATTTATACCAATTGTCAGACAACCATTACTTGCAGGGACCCTCCCTGCTATTCATTGATGCCTGAAATCCAATTCAGTCTAAGTACCAGACCCCTCCCAGTCAAGGCATTTAGTATATGCTATAAAGAAGCACTGCAATTCTGAAAATAAACCTAAACATAGAATGCATCAACTAGTGCAACAAATAATGTGCACACAAGCTAAAGCTACATTAGCATAATTGAAACTCACAGGAACTCCAAGACAAAAATGTAAGTTAAAAGCTCTTACTGAGAATGGCACTCGTTGTTTGTCAAACAGGTCTCTGCCAGAGGCTTCACTGATATTATCCAAGCAAATAAACCTTGAATATGACTGAGAGTTATGGCACCAACTAAAATGGAAGATTTTGTAACAATCATACAACTATTAAGTTCAATACACAGAATGTCAAATATTCTGGATGCAAACATTTTTTTATTAGAATGCTATATAGAATATATCAATATATAGACAGAGATTCAGCTATATATACAGATACAAGCCCTTTTATATTTTCTAAAATAGAAAACAACTATACAAGGCTCAAAGCTTTCATAAATGTGATAAAAGTCATACACACATTTTCAAGCTAAAAAGAGTAAACAGATGCAGATGGGAGGACAGCTTCTAATGTTATTATCTTGACATGGTTTGTGTTCACTTTCAACAAGCTTATTTCCAGCTTTGCAAGTACATGTTCCATACTGTACAGGATACATACATTTCTTTCAAGGTGGTATAATTAAATAAAACATTTACCACTTGCTTGCTAAGCTCTAATGAACTCTTTAACAAAAGTCAAGCTGATCTTTGTATGAGAAAGGAATATGTAAAAACACTGCAGAAGTTTTAAGCTATAATTTTCATAAAGCAAACATAAAGAAATATATATCTAGTACACCTGCTTATATTTTTTTATTTTATTTTAGGTTTACATGCATACAGGTTCATGCTTGACACATGCATATTAGAGTGTCAATATATTGGGATTCAACCATTTGCAGTTGATATAATGTACGCCAATTTAGTGGGTTAGCAATGTAGTAAAATGTAATCATATATCTATATATAGAGAGATAGATAGATAGATATTGATATAAATATATAGAGAGATATAGATATGTCTCTATATCTATATCTATCAATCTATATCTATCTATCTGTATATATATATCTACATGTTTCTTCCTGATATTCCAAAGGAAATACCACATAACACAACCCTCCAACAATTACTATGGAACAGGTCATCAATGCACTTTCCAAGGGCAAAGACACTGCATTGATTGGGCACAATAACATCCTGGGATGTTTAATAAACAGCAAGGAACACAACCTCTCTGGTCCATTTGAATCACATTTCACCTTTCAGTCAGGCTTTCTGCCCAAGGAATGGAAGATGGCTAAAGTCATTCCCCTGCACAGAGGAGGTCTAACTATTGATCTGGGTAACTACAGGTCCATAAGTCTTACCAGCCTCCTACGTAAGGCCATGGAAAGAATTATACATGTGATAAATGAGGACATAGGTAACCTACAAATGCTGGACCTATCATAGGTCGACTTTGTTAAACGAAGGTCATGCCTATAAAATTGGTGGACTTTTTGAGAACGTCACCAAAACATTGGATGAAGGTATGACTGTGAACACAGCTTACCTTGACCTAGCCAAGGCTTTTATTTTTATTTTTTTTATTTACCATTTGTTTACAGGGAAAGTCTGACTGGAACAGAGCCCATTTTCAGTGGAGGCCAAGGTAGAAACACTCCAGATGCATGTGGGAGGAAGTCTTTTCTTGTGTTGCACACCTTATAAGTAAAGGGATGGCATCTAGATCCAAAGAAGTCATTATCCCACTGCACTCTGCTCTTATCAGACCAGTCATAGAGTGCAATTTTCCCTTTGGTATGTATCTAATCAGGCAATCTCAGAGGTTCCTTAAGAATACAAGGCATAACACACCTGCCTTATGCAGAGTGTCTTAAAGCCCTTTCCCTCTATTCAGTCTACTATAGATTGCTAAAGGGTGCCGTATGCATGGCTTACAAGGCATCTGTCAACCCCACACTTATGAATCTCTTACATATTCATAAGTAAAAGAGTACCAGAAATACAAAGTCTAGAGACCTGAATTTTGCCTGTGATATAAATAGAACATGCTGCAGAGACAAATATGTGTCCCAGAGATGGCCCCTCCTATGGAACAGGCTTTCCATTCATGTGAAGCTGAGTTTGTCTATTATCCAGTTTAAGTGTAACGTAGATCAGTGGATTGGGAATAGGAAATTTACACCAGACCGGCACCTATGTCCCTTATGTACAGAGGTAGCTTATAAATGGCTGGCCCTCAATGTCCTATTTGTACACAGGGCATCATTATTTTTTTGGAAAAACTTGGCTTGGCTTAGAAAGCCCCCCCCACTGGGTCATTAGCCTAGTAACAGTCTATGAATCTATGAATCTATAGATATATCTACATATGCAATAAGTAGCTTGGAATTAAGGGATACACTGATAAATCATCATAAATTGATTCATTCAAAAAAAAGTTGTTATTTGATACTAGTCAGCATACAAATTTGACATAGTAGACTTCACAATGTTGAAATCTTGAAAATCTAGGCAAATTAATTTAACCATCAGAGTCATAAGGGATCAAAATATTAGGCCCAACAATAAGGTAGCTATGAAAATCTAACCACTGAATGCAGCTGTAGCCAATATGTAAAAAGTAGCAACAACAACATACTTAAAATGGCTTATACACAAATGTACATGTAAATCAATTAAGGTCCTGTAGTTCAAATAAGCTAAACTATGTAAAAGTCTCAGCATCCATAACATACATTTACATAACCTGAGGCCACTGTGGTTTATAATGTTGTCATGTCACTGTAAACCCTATATGTTGGTAATTTTAATATTTATTTTAATCATCACAGGTGCTTATAATTCTGCTTTCATTTGGCTTACTTGCTGTTATGAATTATTTGTGTTTTATTTGTATGCTCTATGGAGTCTCAGAAAACTGCATGATTCTGAAGATCTGTACTGCTTGTCACCTTAATTTATTTAGATGAAACATGCCCTCATGTCTGTAATATATAGAAAAATTACTTCGCTGCAACTCACATTGTGAAAACTCCTTTGGTTTCCATGGTCTTCAGTTATCAGGAATAAATCTAGAAAATTACTACCGCATGTTTGTTTTCAAAGTGCAGCCCAGTAATTTTGTTTTCCTTAGCATAACTGGTTAGAGCTGTTCTGTATCCTGAGCAGGTAAGTGAATACATTTTTTTTGTTTTCTCCGTGGAAGTTTTTAACAAAAATGTTCTGTCTTTTATTATTATATGAAAGTTTAATTTATTATTCCACACTGCTCTTTTGTTATGTTAATGCAAAGGTTTAAGGCAATTAATGTATGAAAATACTTCATACTATATTCTCAAGCTTCATTAATTTAATCTGTACTTGTAAATTGTAAAAATCACAGAAAGGCATAACCTGATGGTGATTCTCTGTTCTCCCCCCAAAAATGGACTTCTATCGAATTGTAAATATAAACATTTTTCTTTTGATCTAGGATACAGGATCTGAATTGCCCAGACATATAAAGTCCTTATTAAGTTTAATTGTATTGGCTGCCAAAAAAGTAATTAGTGGGTGTGATGATGTTAGGTAGTGGCAGGTATGGCAGATGGAGCAGGGCAGTGCATGTATAATGTATGCCAGCACAACTAGCTGGAATTTTGTAAAGAATTATATGTCATTTGAATATCAAACTGATCTGTACAGATGCTTGTGCTAAAAATATATCAAAAGTGGGTTCTGCTAGACAGAAAAGAAATATACATGTATGACAGGCTGTATCGTTGCAACTGCCGAAATGTATATTTATTTAACAGAGGATACTAAAAAAGGAAGGAGTTAAGCTCAGCCCAACTAACCTTACAAATATAGCCTGAAATTCAATAGCTTGGTTTAAGTCATATAGATTCTATCTCACATTGCAGCCAGAGATGCAATGCCTATGAAAAGCCTTTCTGCTGGAAGGGTGGAAGTGTTGAAATTGTTATATAGCTTCCAGATGCTGTGTTAAGCTTTAGCAAAGTTCTATGTGTGTATTTTGTGACACATTTGTGCCAAATCCTGGCTCAGCTGCTAGTGAGAGGGTAATGTAGGAAACATAGAGTCATGACCAGATGCAATGTCATTCTGTAGCCAGCACTGTAATTGTTTTCAGATACCAGTGAGAGATGTGATAGAGGCACTCAGCACTCTGTTTTGGAACTGACGAGACTGCCCACTCACTTTGACTTGCCTTGCTTTAGTAAGTAACCTAATTAGGGAACATTAATTCTTCAGTCAGTTAGGAAAATATGTTAGTTAAATACTGTTTTTCTATATTTGTCTGAATCTTTCTATCTGTATTGCTTTTTATATTTCCTGTGACTGAAACCTGAAACTCTGGTGTTTATTGTCAAAGTCAAAGTCCAAGTAAGCTTTATTGTCATTCATGTCTTCACCACAGTGAAGCTGAACAAAATAGCATTGCTTCATTCCCAGTGCAATGACATACATACAGAAAAATATTATAATTAAAAGTACTTTGAAATCACAAAAATATAACATATAACTAGAAATAGACAGAAAAACATATAAATGTTGCACAGTGTATATTGCACTCTTTTGAGTTTCACGTATAAGGGTACAGCTGAAGAACATAGGTTCATAGGTGTTTACTAGGCTAATGACCACAAGGGCCATTTTAAGTCTAGCCATGCATCCCAATTCTCTGACAAGTTCTGCTACCCGTGATAAGTGTAAACATGGGCCTGAGAGATGAAGCATTTACAGGTTACCTGTGTCCATTGGAGACATAGGTGCCAAACCAGGGATGACTTTCCTGTTTCCAATCCAATTGTCCAAGTTACACTTGAATTTGGTTAGGGAGGAACTCTACTTCACATGGACAGTTAGAATTGCACATTCAAATATGGACATTGACTATCTATATCGCATTCATATGCACTGAGTAAAATTAGTAAAATTAGTAGAATGTGATGAGATTGTAATGTGTACTATTCCTGATCAAATATATACAAGCTTAGGTGACTGGAAGGAATGAAGGAGCTGACTTTCTTCTGGTTCACCTGTCAACATAGTTCAACAGTCTAATGGATAAGGGGAAAATCTGTTGTTCAGCCTGGAAGTCTTGCAGTGCATGCTTCTGTATTTTCTGTCTGTGTGGAGGAAGAAAAACATGCCATTTGCAGGATGGGTAAGGTCATTGGTTATCTTTCTGGCTCTTCTTATGCAGCGAGTTTTGGGCAAGTCTTCCAAGGGTGTAAGTGAAGAACCAATGATTTTTTCCACTGCCCTTACTACTCGCCTGAGAGCCTTATGGTTGGAGGCATTGCAATTCCCATACCAGACTATGATGTTGGTTAGGATACTTTCAATGTGCTCCCGTATAATGCGAGTCTATATTATGTGATCGAAAGACATGTTCATTGAACATATTTTCATCAATACATAAAAAATTGCTTGGCCATTGTCAGTGATTTGCCTTTTTCCCCATTGTAGTGCAGTCTCTGAGTTGGTATATTTAGTTAGGGAGGTAGGGTTTGAAAGTTTGTTTTGTTTTTCTTTGGCCAAGCAATTTTTCCCCTCAAAAAAAAATTCACTGAAGTGGCCACTCTGTGATTAGTGTTTTCGCTGTTTATATGTTGGTGAAAAAGTGCTCAATAAACATGTCTTTCAATCACATAATATAGACCCTATAATGCTTGGAAGATGGACTGCGACAAGTTTGCTTTTCTCAGTTTCCTTAAAAAGTACAATTGTTGCTGTGCTTTTTTGACAGTGTAATTTGTGTGCTCTGTCCAGGGCAAGTCCTCTGAAATGTGTATTCCCAGAAATGTCATGCCCTTGACCCTCTCCACTGACACCCGTTTTATCATTAGAGGTTTATGTGATTCTTCAGCCCTTCTGAAGTCCACAATTAGTTGCTGACTTTCAATGCTAAGTTGTTACTATCACACCAGCCTATCAGATGCTCCATCTTGCTTCTTTAGACTGTTTCCTCTCCATTCTTGACCATACCTATGACTGTGGTGTCATCTGCAAATTTGATGATTCTGTTCCACTCCTGTCTGGCCACACAATCGTGTGTCAGCATGGTGAATAATAAGGGACTCAAGACACATCCATACACTACCCCTGTGTTCAGAAATATGCTTCCAGAACTGTTGTCGCCCACACAAACCTTTTCAGGCTTGTCCATGAGGAAACTTAGTATCCAATTGCAATACGACATGTTGATGCCCGGCTGTACTAAATTGTTTATTAGATTCTGGGGATAAAAGTGTTGAAGGCAGAATGGATGTTGATGGGATAGCATTCTCCCATAGCAGTACTTACCTTCCAAGTGGGTTAAGGTTTCATGAAGTGCTAGAGAGATGGAATCTGTTGTGCAGTGGTTCAGCCCATATACAACTGCAGTGTGTCCAAAGTTGTTAGCATGCTTGATGTTATGTAGTTTTTAGTCAGCCTTTTGAAACACTTCATCACTGTTGAAGTCAGAGCAACTGGTCAGTAGTCATTTAGACATTTTGGCTGTGGTTTCTTGGGTAACAGAATGATGGTCATCTTCTTAAAGCACCTCGATACACTGGCTAGTTGCAGCAAAGTGTTGAAAATGTTCATGAGCACTGATTCTAATTCTAATGCACAGTCTTTCAGTACCCTGCCCATAATATTATCAGGGCCAGCTACTTTTCTTGGGTTGACATGTCTCAAGGTTCTTAGGACATCTATTGTGTTTAGGCACAACACTGCTTCAACCTTACTGAGAGGGAGTTTGTTTGCCACCATTTTGTTATCCATTCAAACCTGCTGAAGAAGTTATTCAGCTCATTCAAGAATTCAGTGCGGTCATCACAAGAGGCTGATGCAGGTTTGGAGTTCGTTATGGTTTGTATGCCCTTCCATAGACATCTGGTATCGTTTTGAACATTAAAGTGACCCTGGATCTTTCTGCCATAAGTTCTCTTTGCTTATTTTATACCTTTGCTCAGTTTACCTCTGGTTACTTTTATGTCTTCCTTGTCCTTGGATATGAATGCTGCAGTTCATGCTTTTATGAGCTCATAAACCTCACTGGTTAAGCAAGCCTTTTGGTTTGCCCATAAGGTGATGCACTTGGTTATAGTTGCATCATCTACACATTTTTGAGATGTAAACTATAACCAACTCTGTATATGCTTCCAGGTCAGTTTGATTGCTTGACAAGGCTGCCTCCTTAAACACTGACCAGTCGGTGCACTCAAAGCATTTCTGCAGTGCTGAGACAGCTTCCTGAGGCCATAGCCTTATTTGTTTCCTTTGTGGTTTGCCAGATTTTATCAGTGGCTTATATGCAGGAACCAGCATGATGACAGGATGATCAGAGCTTTCAAGATGTTGATAAGGTGCTGCTTATACACCTGCTTTATGTTAGTGTATACTTTATCCAGTGTATTCACTCCCCTCGTGGCAAAATTCACATGTTGATGGTAGTGGGGTAGTGCCAACCTTAGGTTGGTCTGGTTAAAGTCACCTGCAATTATTTGCGCAGACTCTGGGTTCCTGTTTTGGAGATCACTTATGCACTGATAAAGAGTAGACAGTGCTTCAGTGGTGTTTGCACTGGGCGGAATGTAGACTGCTGTAATGCATACTGCATTAAACTCTTTAGATAAGGAGTATGGCCTGCGTTTTACAGACAGGAATTCAATATTCTCCATGCAAAATTACGTAATCACTTTACATTTGCTACACGGTTATTCACATACATACATACTCGACCTCCATGAGATTTGTCACAGAGTTATTGAATTCTATTAGCTCTAAATAAAGTCATTGCCTCTACATTTACTGTGCTATCATTAATATTGGGATTTAACCACATTTCGGTAAACACAAATAAACAATTTAATATTGTAACATGTTGTCATAATATTTATTATTAATTTTTTTTTATATAAGCATATCTACTATACCTTTCATTGTGAATGTTCTTTTAACCTTATTTTGCATACTTTGAGTACTACTTCTATTTTGTGTGCACTTTGTGCAAACTGTTTCCTTCTTGCTGGTTTGTTGTATTTGTGGCACATGGTATTGCACTATAAGTGAAGGTTCTCTTAGTTTGAGAGCTATAGAGTGTATTTAGGATATTTGATTGTGGGGGTATAGCAGTTATAGTAAGGAACTTATAGTGAGGTGCTTGTGGATGTGTGTGTGCCTTCTCAGTGTGTGTGTGTGTGTGTGTGTGTGTGTGTGTGTGTGTGTGTGTGTGTGTGTGTGTGTGTGTGTGTGTGTGTGTTGTGTGTGTGTGTGTGTGTGTGTGTGTCTCAGTGAGTGTGTGTGTTAGCTATTTTTGAAGGTGCCGCAAGTGCCTGTTTTCACACAGAGGTTGTTAGAAGAACACTTGGGTTCAGGATTCAACTCTGAGAACTGGGGGGTGTGGTCTACTTGGGGTTGGCTTTGAGACTCGTCTATTGGGGCTTGGAGACTTGGTATACATGTAGGACTATGCTCTTAAGGGAAGTGTACAAGCTGCTTCTCAGGCTAGGTGTCTGTGTGTTTTTTTCTTAGTGAACGTTCACCATCACCACAGGTGTGTGAGGAGAGGGACTCTGTGAGGACTGACCAGAGTTGAGTCACTCACTTGATTGAGTGAGTGAGAGTATTAGTAATGAGCTCTAGTGTGTGTATTAATGTACTAAGTGTGCACTAGTGTGTGTGTCACTCATTTTTCACAAGGTTTTTTCACAAAGTTTGTTTTTTTAAGTTTAGTTTTGTTGGTTTGGTTTCAAGCAGGCAAGCAGGCATAGGTAATAATCAGGAAGGCAGCATGATGACAGTGAACCAGTTGGTAAAGGTGCCACTGAACCCTATTTGGTGGTGCCTAAACTCAAATTATTTCAACCTTACCTTAATAGCAGCCTTAGCACAGACCAGCAAACCAGAGAGACACAGACCTGGGGTGAGCAGGACAGCAGTCCTCAAGAAACAGGATACAGTGCACCTTTCACCAGGGACCAGGAGTGGAAAAAGGTGAAAGGAATTGAAATGATGGTGATAAAAACGCAGAGTGCCTGCAGCACAGCATTTGGAGGCTGAAGAAAGGGAAAAGAGGATGTGTCAACAAACATGACAAGACCATGCCTCACAGAACAGGGGAAGCAGGAAATCGAAGGAAGGTAATAACCGGGAAGCAAAAAAGTCAGGAGATTTTCTTCAGTACAAAGAAGGTTATTATTTTTTTTCAGTTTATATTATAGTTTTTGAAAGTGTGTAAACAGTATATAAAACCTCTGGGTATGCTTCCTGAACCTTTACTGAACTCTTACTCTTCATATTAAAAGCTAAAGCTGCTCTTGATAATGATTACTTAAATGATTACTTAAATAAACAATTATTTAAACAATTATTACTTATTTATTCTTTTGAATTTTGACTGATCTGGATCTGGCTCAACAACAACACCCATGGATGGAGGCTTCCAGGAGAAGTCTAGCTCCAAAAAAAAAACAAACTTACAAGCAAAACTATAATATGTAAGTATACAGTGACATTGCTAGTGTACTGTGATAATACTTTACACACAAAGACTTAGCAAAATTAGTAAGACATAAATATATACATACAATTATTACAGTGAAATAGACAGGACCCAGGGCCATTAGCCTAGTAACCTCTTATAATCCTATGAATACATTACACATTTGATAACACTTTACACAAAATTATAAATTTGACAAGATTTTAACATGGTACAGTGTCACTGCACAATACCATTCCTCATGTGTGAATTGAAGAATACTCGTGCTGTTTAGATTAGTTCATAAGGAGATAGAAAGAGTGGAGTAGTATGGTACATTTGTCCAGTCTTGACAGTGCTTAATAACAGTGGACATGTTAACATAATTGAATGAGGTGTGGGAGGGCAGATTGTGTATTAGCCCCATGATATATTTAGGTGTTCTTTTAGGAAGGCTTTAAAGAGAGGTAGGCTAGGAATTAGCCTAATGTTGGGAATGAAGGTGTTCCAAGATTTAGCAAAAGTATAGAGTATAGAGATTTTCCTGGGTCTCTAGAAGGTTTGCAGATTTCAAGGTTTTTATCTTCAGATCTGAGGGTTCTGTTTGGTTTGTAATGTTGTATTAGGTCTTCTACAGCTGGACAGGCAGTGGGCGTATAAAATAGGTTGTGTGTTGTAATTAGGTGTATATGAAAGCTGTTGTATAAATTCTAACCAGTTTAATTCTTTGAGTGATGTACAGTGATGTGTATGGTAGTTGGAGTTGGGTGCAAATGTTGCAACTTTGTTGTATCATTGCTCTAATTTAGTTCTGGCAGTGTTCTGCAGATTGGTTAGTATACAGGAACTGTAGAGAAGTGATGGGAGCAGGAAGGTTTTAGTCAGGGGAGTTTTGGTTGTAGTGGTAAGGAATTACGTCAGAGAAGTATGTAAGAGTGGTACATGATATGTATGAGGGAAGTGTGACAGCGGTGAGGTCTGCGGTGTGAGTGACAGATGCATTTAAGGTGGAGGTGGGGTTACATCAAGGATCAGCTCTGAGCCCTTTCTTATTTGCAATGGTGATGGACAGGTTGGCAGACGAGATCAGACAGGAGTCCCCATGGACTATGATGCTTGCAGATGACATTGTGATATGTAGTGAGAGTAGGGAACAGGTGGAGTAGACCCTGGAGAGATGGAGATATGCTCTAGAGAGAAGAGGAATGAAGGTCAGCAGGACTAAGACAGAATATATGTGGGTGAATGAGAGGGAGGATAGAGGAATGGTGAGGATGCAAGGAGTAGAGGTGGCGAAGGTGGATGAGTTTAAATACTTGGGGTCAATAGTTCAGAGTAACGGTGAGTGTGGAAGAGAGGTGAAGAAGAGAGTACAGGCAGGATGGAGTGGGTGGAGAAGAGTGTCAGGAGTGATTTGTGAAAGACGAGTACCTGTAAGAGTGAAAGGGAAGGTCTACAAGAGGGTAGTGAGACCAACTATGTTATACGGGTTGGAGACAGTGGCACTGACAAAAAGGCAGGAGTTTGAGCTGGATGTGGCAGAGTTAAAGATGTTAAGATTTGCACTGGGTGTGGCGAGGGTGGACAGGATTAGGAATAAGTATATTAGAGGGTCAGCCCAGGTTGGAAGGTTTGGAGACAAAGCCAGAGAGGCAAGATTACATTGGTTTGGACATGTGCTGAGAAGGGATGTGGAGTATATTGGGAAAAAGATGCTAAGGATGAAGCTACCAGGTAACAGGAAAAGAGGAAGACCTAAGTTAAGGTTTATGGATGTGGTGAGAGAGGACATGCAGGTGGTTGGTGTGACAGAACAAGATGCAGAGGACAGGAAGAAATGAAAACAGGTGATCCGCTTTGGTGACCCCTAATGGGAACAGCCGAAAGAAGATGATGATTCCTAGTTTTTTGGGGGGTTTTTTTGTTTTTTTTTTTATATTTTGTTGAATATTAGGGTCAAAGTTGAGTTTATCATCAATTATAACACCATGTAGTTTTGTTTCTTGAATGATGTCAAATATGTTATTATCAGCTGCATAAATATTTAGTTGGCCTGGGTTGATGGTGGTATTTGTGGGGTGGAATATCATGTTTTCTTTTTTTTTTTGCGATTTAGAAAGAGTTGGGACACTGTACGCCATCATTCAATACCTGAGAAAGATTGTTGGGTTTTGATTAGCAGTTCAGAGAGGGTACTGGAGGTGCAGATTAAGGATGAGTCATCTGCATACTCCATAGGTCTCAACCTCTTAAGAGGCCAATGTGGAACACAGACCCTAACAATGTGTGACAAATGGTCAAAATATGGAACACCCTATTTTCGCATTGCATGAAACATGCCATCACCATGGAACATGGTAGAAAATCTGTAAAATTTAATAAGATACACTTCTCAGATCCAAAACCTTTATTTTTATAATCTGCAATACCATAACCACACCATAAGTAAGTGAACCAGCACTTTAGAAAACTAAAAATCACATTTACTTCATTTCCTAAACAGACATTACAAGTCACACACATGATTTTAGTTAGACCAAGTTAATTAGCATCCTGTCATATGTCAAATGTCGACATTGTATGCTGCTGTGGCTTTCTTGGCAGCCTCTAATACATGTTTTGCCAGCTTAACATCACAGCAGTCCAGTTCTTTGTTCACTTTAACTGCCAACAAAGAGTTCAATGCTTTTACACTCAGAGACTGAAGTCGTTCATTTTTCACTTTCCGCACCATGCTAAATGTTCTTTCAGCTTGTGCATTTGAGTGTAGCAAGCAAAGCAGACTCATCATTAGCAACTTAAAGTGTCAGTTTCCCTTCAGTGCAAAGGTCCCTCAGAAGGTGTGCCCAGTACTTTGACACACATGAGTGTGGCCCATTTACTAGGCCTGTCAAATTCCCTGTGTCCTCGATCTGATATTGGGTAAACTCATTGATTAATTTTTCAGCCTCAATGTCATTTTCACACACACCCAGACAGACCAACATCCCTGACAAGTCCTGAAAAATGTCCATTTTTTGGCCCGATTAATAACTAATGCAGCAGCTTTCAGTAAGTGATCCTGCATGGGAAACTTTTTCAGCATTTTCTGTAACACTGCACCATAAAAAGCTGTAACTTTTTTTTTTATAAAAGTTGAATTCAATGACTTTGCCGGCAATATCTTCCTCATGGCTGTTCATGTACTGCTTGACTTCATAGCCAATACACAGTTCACTGTTTGGTAGAACAGAGCTACTGTCAGCCAACACTGACACATCACTGTGTTTAATTAGTCTGACAGCAGCTGCAGGTCTGAGGAGTATGCCAACATACTGCTGCAGGAGTTTATGCATAATGGCATGCAGTGTCAGCAGCTGGCTTTCTCTGCTCTGAAGCCGGATGTTGAACTCCAATAAGGGTTCCAGTGCATACTTAAGAAACAGAAAAATCATATGCACTTTGTGACTCCGCAGGTTTTTAGAAATTAAGTCAATTTTAGCAAACCTTGGCTCTGCAGACAGAAAATACGAATTTAGAGTTGGCCACATGTCCAGGGTTTTGTTAATTACCTTATCAAGAGTGAGCCATCTAGTAGGTGCATGTCTTGTGATCTTGAGGGGGTCAGTATCTGTGAACAAAGCAAATTCTTGCAGTTTTTGTTGTCTTTGTGAACTGGAACTGAAATGGCAGTACACATCTGATTTAAGTTCTTCAACTGGTGAATGTAATGCTTTTACAGCAGCCTTACTGCAGAGATCTGCCAAGTGGTAGAGACACCCCATATTTATAATTGTGGGCTTCACCTCCTTCAAACAAGACAGCACAGAATTGTGTTTTCAAATCATTGAGGCAGCATTGTCTGAAGAAAGCCTACAATGCTGGAAACTGGAATGTTAAATTTTGTCAGAGTGGACATTAAAGCATCAAACATTGCCTGTCCAGTTCCTGACACACATTCTGGCATATAAAGGAACCTTATCACATTTTTGCTTACCTTTTCATCAAGCTAACCAACAAGGATCACTAACAGTTTGTCAACTCCCATGTCTGTGCTTTGGTCCATATACACACAGAATGGTGATTTCTGGCAGGCTGCTGCAGCATCATTCTGGTGATGAGGCCCCAGAACATCATGTGTAATGCATGCTGCCTTTGTTGCTCCACATGTCATGTTCCAGAGAACATCTTGATTGTCTCCACATTTCATACATTTTAGGATGTGTTCTCCTGCTGCAAATGATAAGTTGCATTTAGCAAGGAGAGACAGAAAACCAGCCTTTGCCTCGACCACCTTTGCACTTGCTAAACTCTGAGGTCCAAAGAAATCCACTATAGATCTTCCAGCTGCATGCTTGCAATTCTGCCTGTGTTTCTCACTGTTGGCATGCCATTGCAGATCATGTCTGCCCCTGTGATGGATTGTGAGATCCGTGTTACAAGTCTTGCAGAAGGCATGTTTCACTCCACACCTACTCATAGAAAGCCAGTCAAAGGCACTTGCCCAACTTGGCTGAAAAACTGTGCATCTTCTCTTCTTTGGGGTGCGATCTGTATCTACATCCCTGTCCTCATTGTAATCTGGACAGTCTGTACCTAGCAGGTTTGTAAAACAGTGGTGTTAAACAATGACAAACAAATGGGGCTATAGTGCAGAAAGGAAAATTAGAAAATCTCCTCAAAAGCAAATATGAGACAATAGGGCCATAACCTACCCATATTACTGGAAGTTTCCTGACTTTGCACCCTCTTCTCTTGCTCATCTCTGCTCTTATTGTTTACTTTGAAGGCCTGCATGATCAGATTGTTTACTTCCTCGCTTTGACAATGAAACTCACTCCTCTGGTGCTCACTTGCCCACCTGACCAGTGTTGCAAAAGGGAGGAGTGACTTTCATGACTTTCAGTACTCTCAAAGCATCCTTGATTATATCTCAAAATCCATGCTAAGGATAATCACATCCAGCTTAAGAAATGCACTTGCAACACCACACACACACACACACACACACACACACACACACACATGACAATACGTCTTGCATTTTACATTCATCACGTTAGATCTGTTCTACTCCTGTCCTACAGCCAGTTCTGGGCCTGGCAAAGTTGCCTAAAAAGGGTACTTAAAACCAGGGCCCTCTGTACTTTTACAAGAATGTGCTATTTAAGACCTCATGCCTTGGAACAGTCATGACCAAAGAATGCAAGAATGCAAAATCAAGTTACAGTCTAAAAGTTCTACCAGAAAACAAAACCGGATACTTTAAAGCATCTCATTACTATAAATAACTCACTTTTGACATCCATCCTGACATACCTCTCAACCTCTTAGTGCAAGAAATCTGATCAAAGCCCTGCCCAGGGTTCTAGTGGGACAAGCAGCACAAAAACAGAGACACTTTAAATATTTCTCTGATAAACTTAGAAATAATGCTCTTATAAACTCTTGGCATATAGTTTCTGCAAAAAAATTGGCAATTACTTTCAGAGATGTACTAGGGGGACAAGTAGCATAAACACAGAGACACTTTAAGTATTGCTCTTATAAACTTATGTAAAAAACTCAAACCAACTACCCTAGCGGCTGACCACCTTCCTGCGGAATTCTTACAAATTGCATCTGATGAAATAGCCTACACCATATCAATCCTAATAAACAGATCTATAACTGAGATGAACATTCCCTCAATCTGGAAGACTTCCTATATCATTCCACTTCACAAAGGAGGTACCTCCCTGGAAATGTCAAATTATAGACCAATAGCCATCCTGTCCCCCATAGCGAAAATCATGGAAAGATGCATCCACAAACAACTTCTTCACTATCTGACCTCTAATAATCTCTTGTCCAATGCCCAGCATGGTTTTCGCACCATAGTACAACTACTGCCCTCCTTTCCTTTATTGACTCAATCAACAACAATGTAATAACAAACTCATATCATCTGCCCTCTTTCTGGACCTATCAAAAGCATTTGATATGGTCAATCATCAATTCCTTCTCAACATCCTTGAAACCCTACGTCTGGACACTCCAGCACTAAACTGGTTCAACGCCTACCTCACTGGTAGGCAACAAGCTGTCCTATGGCAAAACAGGATATCAGGATTGCTCCCGAATACCATAGGCGTTCCTCAGGGCTCGATAATGGGCCCACTTCTGTTTTCCATCTTCATAAATGACCTTCAATCAGTCATCCCTAAATCCACCTGCATACAATACGCCGACGACTCCACCTTAATCTGCTCGGCGTCTCCCTCTCGAATCTCCAAATGACCACACAACGTTGTTTTCACTAGTTGAAAAATGGTTCACTGACTTAAAACTTCTACTTAACCCAGCTAAAACCAAACTATTACTTTTCTTCCCCAACGTCTTCTCACCTCTAGGTAAAGAACTCCCAAACACTAACAACACAACCTTTCATATTAAATCCAATAATGGGACCCTCATAACCCCTGTCACCAGTACCAAACTGCTAGGTGTCACTATTGATCATAAGCTCAAATTTGACATACACATTACCCAAACAGTAAAGTCTGTTAACAAAAAACTAGGATCTATGTACAGAATTAAAACTTCCTAACTCCCACTACCAAATTAACTATTGCTCGCACCCATCTCCTCTCTTCCCTCCTCTATGCTTCCCGATCCTCTCTTTTCTTAATAAACGTGAACTTAACATGCTCTCTCTTGCCTATAACCACATTGTCAGATTTATTACAGGTTCCCCTTATCGAACCCATCATTGCCTTAATCTCACGAAGACTTGGCTGGTTGGAACTGCCAAATCTCCTCAAACTTAGCCAACTGAAGCTTATAAAATAATCAACCATCCTGATAGAACTCCCTCACTGTGCAAAATTCTAACTCCATATACTAACCTCAACAGTCTCCGATCATCAAACAGCATCCAGATCCTAACCATCAAAGCAAAAAACTCAGGTGGGGATGCCCTTTATGCAAATTCCATTGGCAAGCAGTGGAACTCCTGCCAAACAACCTTAGACTTACTTCTTCGCTCAATCATTTCAAAGCTAACCTTAAAGAATATCTCTCCACACAATGGACATGCCCATGTCGAGAACCTGACTAACTACATATCTCATTACTTCTAACTCCACTTCCCTAGCCCATTTCCCTAATTGCAGATCTCTAAAATTTCTCTTTCCTTTTAGTAATAAGGAAAATCTCTGATTTCAGTTTATTTCTCAGTATCTTTAACAAAATCAATGTTTTGTGTATAATTTCCTGTCTGTCCTTTAGTCTTATATAACATCTATGTAAATTTTCATTCCTGCATATGTAAGCTGTATTATCTTGTTGTAACAATACTTTGAATCTTGCAATTTAAATATGTACTTCTATTCTGTATTGGAGCTTTTCTCCTCGGGCCTCTACTGAAAACGGATATGTATCCAGATAGACCAGCCCGGTTAACAAATGTAAAATAAAATAATAAAATAAATAAAATAAATAAACTTAGAAAGTTGCTATTGCTAGAACAACAAGACCTGTCTTGGCATGCAGTTTCTGCAAAAAAAGAGCAATTACTTTCAGAGAAGTACAAGGGGGACAAGTAGCCGAAACACAGAGACACTAAATATTGCTGTTATAATCTTAGAAAGTTGCTAGAATAACAGTACCTGACTTGGCATACAGTTTCTCTAAAAAATGGCAATTACTTTCAGAAACATACTAGGGGGACAAGCAGCACAAACAGACGTACTTTAGATATTGTTCTTAGAAAGTTGCTAGAATAACAGGACCTGACTTGGCATACAGTTTTGCTGAAAAATGGCAATTACATTTAGAGACATACTAGGGGGACAAGCAGCACAAACACAGAGACACTTTAAGTATTGCTCTTATAAACTTAGAAAGTTGCTACAATAACAGAATCTTTCTGAGATGTACTAGTGGGACAAGCAGCCCAAACAGAGACACTAAATATTGTTCTTATAAATGTAGAAAGTTGCTACAATAACAGGATCTGTGCTAGCATACCAGTTCTCAAGCAGAGGTAACCATTGCAGCTAAAACACTTAGCTCTGCCTATGTAAACAGCACCAGCAGCTCACCTCAATGCAATCCAAAAACTCAGATTCCACAGCACAGCAGTAGCAAAAATCTATGATAAGCAGATGAAACTGATGATCCCAGTTGTCCAGCTCAGCCTTCTGACCAATGATCCACCAAAGCCCTTCAGCTCATTGACTCCTCTCCTGGAAGGCTGGCTTCTAAGTCCTGAGTTGTCCCCAAACCACAGCTGCTCGCTCCTTCCTTCCCGGGTCTTTTTCTAAACAAGTTGTTTTCACAGAAAGTACAATCCCTGATTCCTGGAAGCCTTTTTCAAGCCATTATTTTGGTCCCAAAAGGCTTCCCAGAATTTGATTGACCTGTATTGGGGAGCTCTAATTGGCTCCTATCCTCCTGAGAAGCTTTACTTGATTGGCTCATAGACTGCATTCCCGATTGGCTGTAAATGGGTCTACAAGCCAAGCAAAAACTGCGGAACACAGCCAACACTGCCTAATGTGGAAGGACAGCAGTGCTATGCATTGGTTTTATGCCGCAATGCCAATTGGCAGTAACTGCAGTATACAAACCAATCAGAATCTATGTAGCGCAGCCACAGCTGATCTATGCAGAACAGTAGAACAGTGGCTTTGCTCATCATTAAATGCAGATTGTTCCACATAATCTGGAGCAGTTGGATGCTCAGGCATACTGTATTAATGTTCCTGTGGAAGAAGAGGTGTATAGGTTATTGGTGAATATGTTAAATAGTAAGGGTCCTAAGATAGAGCCTTGGGGTACTCCTTTGGGGTTTGGTAGGAAGAGGGAGAATTGGTTTGACCATTTAACTGCTTATTTCTTATCATGGAGGTAACTTTGGAACCACTGGAGTGTGGAGGAGGAACAACCTAGGTCGGATACTCTGTTAAGTAGTAAAGTGTGTGAACAGTACTGAATGCTTTTGAGGGGTGTAGGAATATTGCTGTTACTAGGTGACTTTTGTCTCTGGCTTTGTTAATGGCATTTGTAAAGGACAGTAGTGCTGTGGATATGCTTTGATTTGGCCTAAAGCCATGTTGAGTTTGAGAGAGCAGGTTGTTTTGGAGTAAATATTTCATGATTTGTTGGTGAATACACCTTTCCATGACGTTGGACAGGCAGGATAGTATTGATATTGGGCGGAAATTAGAGATTTCTGTAGATTGTCCTCCTTTATGAATAGGTGTTATATAATATAGTTTCCATATTGTAGGGACTGTGGCTTCAGATAATGACCTATGTATTAGGATGCTGACTGGATATACAATTGAGTAGGTGGTGAGTTTAGGTATTGGGGCGGGAGATTGTCTGCTGATGTGAAGTAAGGTTTGAGCTTGAATAGTAGTTATTTGAAAGATGGTTATGGGATGGAAAGTGAAAGTATTGTTGGAACTGTTTTGTTAGTGGTATGGTCATGGGATTGATCTTTTGTGGGGGGTGTTAAGGAATTATTGTTGGTGTGTAGGTTTAGTTGCAAGTTACTTGAGTTTGCAGAGATGAGTAGGTCTACTATGGGTTTTATGAAATGTTTGTTAAATTCTTCAGGAATTTGTGCTGGAGGGGCATTATGTGAGGGGGAGTGGTCTTCATTTGAGGCTGGATTGAGGAGGGTAGTTATAGAGTGCCAAAATGTTTGGGGGTTGTATTTGTGTTGAAGCTGGAAATTGGAGTAGTATGATTGTTTACATTTGTTGACTATTTTGATTACTTTATTGCATAATGCTTTATAAGCTTGGAGATTTTGTTAGGTTCTGTTAAGTTTCCAATTGTTCCATGCTATGTCTCTTTGATACTTGAGGTCAATATAGTTGGCTGGTAACCATAGAGTTTTTTATTTTTTTTACTCTCTTTATTTGTACGGGGGCCAGACTATTAATTATTTTTAAGAAAGTAGTACTGAAGTATTGAACAGTATAATTTACTGGTAGTTATTTTAGAATGACCAGTTTATTCCATTTAGTTGGTTGTTTAGTGTTTCTTGATTGAGTCTAGTGATATTTCTAACTGTTTTACTGTATGATCTTTTGGGAGGTGGGAGGTTGCTCTGATGGCAAAGGCTGGAGGATGGCCACTTAAAGAATGTGGTAGTGTACCTGAGGAGGAGAAATTGGTTGGGTGGGATACAAGGATCAAATCAAGGGTAGAGTGATTAGTGAAGTCTTTGTTGTACCTTCTAGGTTCAGTGATTAGTTGTTTAAACCTGCAGAGGTTTATATTTGTGTTTGAGGAGTTTACAGTGATAGCTTGCCAGTTAATATTCATATCTCCTAAGATTACAGTTTCTAGCTTGATGTTTTCAGTTGTCCATGACAGTATGTCTTCTAAGGTTGGTACATTGTTTCCTGGAGGAATATAGACAGTTATGAGACAGATTTTTTTTACAGTTGTTAAGATTTAAGGTATTTGTTAGTACTTTGACAGTAAGGAATTTGGGTGGTTTGTGTAGGTAAGTAGTTATATTGAGTCTGGATAGATACAGGAGTGCTATCCCTGCAACCTTCTTATTTAGTCTAATGATGGTGTAGTTAGGGGGTATAATTTCAGTATCTTTTATTGTAGGGTATAACCAGGTTTCTGTTAAGGCTAAGATGTCTGGGTTGTATTCTTCTATCCAAGCATGCAGGGTAGTTATTTTATTGCATACATTTCTTAGGTTTATAGTAAATAGATTTAGGGACTTTGAGTTAAGTTATACATTTGGCCCAGGGTTTGTGTGTACATCACCACTTTGTATTAATTTCAGTATTAGGTACATTTGCAGTGGGTTGCATTGAATTTTAAGGTATGGATTTAGTATAGGAAGAAGGGGTTTGGTGATATTGTGGGCTTTTACTTTGCTGCTGGGGTTGCAGGGGGGAAGGATAGTAGAATAGTTGTGGACACATATTTGAGTAATCCTTTAGTTGTTGGGATATGTTGGTGAAGGATGTTGTAGTGATGTAGGTTGGTATAACTGCTTTATTTATCAGTAATGTGGCTAAGCTAAGTAGTATTAATATTATAAATAAAATGGAGAATATTAGTAGTATCTTATGTGGGGTGTTGGACATAGCTGGTGTTGGTTGGTGGTAGAGTATAGGATGAGTGTAACTGAGGTGTTTGGTTAGTGGATAGATTACAGATATGTTGTTAGCTTGGTGGTAAGTGGTGTATTTTGTTGAAAGATGAATGTGGGTGGGGCCTGTATAGCTACAGTATAATTGTAAGTATATGTGGGGTAAGTGGGAATGGGGATAGGGTAGGGGAGCGGAGTGAGCCCAAGTGTAGCAAGGGCGAATGGAGCGGGTCCAACCTGGACCCTCTTTGCAGCCATCTTAAAAAACAATCAGTAAGGTATTAAAACCAGGGAAAATGCAAGAGGATACGGTACTTAAAAGAAGGGTTTTATAACTGAGTGGACTGTCTTTAACAGTGAAAATAACTTATATGGAGTGAGCACAAAAACAGCAGTGCTTACTGCATGGCTGTTTGGTGACCATGGATAGTCAACTGTGCAATAAGAAAAATACTGCTGGTGACTTGAATCAGATTATCTGTAGATGCAGAGCAATGTTATCGGCTGAAAGCACTTGCTAAAATTAATTGGTTAGTTTTAAGTTTAATACACATTTAAAATGTTTGTGACACTGTTTTTGAAGTGCAAGAGGATTAGAAACCAGTCAGTGAACCTTAAGAAAAGGTATGTAACCTTGCACAGTCACTCTACTTTATACTGTTAAATTAATTCAAGTGTGGACATTATCTAATTTTACCCTGAATTTCTTAAAAGGATATAATATTAAAGCTGGGGTTGGGTACAAATGAAAAGGATAGCTAATGCTATGCTATTTTATAGATTTAAGTTTTCCTCAAAAGAAAATATACTATTGTTTGGAGGAGACACATCCTGGAGAGGGTTATGCAGCTGTTACTTCCTGGCAATGAGCTTATCAGTATAGTGGTTTGTGTAAGAAACTATACAGCAGAATGTACTAACACACTCGCTAACACTTGTTTAATTTAGTGCAGTTAAGGCGTTTTGCTGTCTAGACACATGGAAGTTAGGAACCTACATTAGTTTTAAGTATCTTTAGTTACAGGACAGTGTCCGTAGGTACCTAGTGTGCAAGTGAGGTATTTCTGAGGTTTCTACTTCTTGTTATGGGGGCAGAGACCTGCTTGACCTGAGGAGTGGCTTGGTTTACTGAAAGAAAAAGAAAAACATGTTAGAGAGCATTAGGTTAAGTCAGTAAGTGCTATGTGACCAGTCGCCAGCAATGGTAGTGCTATGAATAGTAAGTAATAGCTCTGGTAAAGCTGCAAGAGTCAGGTGAAGAGCACACAGTATCAAGACAGGTTATAGCATAGTAAAATAAGTTACATAATATGAGAAAAGTATACCACTAAACCAAAACAGTGCAACTAAGCTAAAAAAATAAAGAAGTGCTGGAAGGAATACAAATACCACTGAAGCCAAAAATATGTTAAGCACTTTCATTCATTTATTAACATGAACTTCCTCAGAACACATGACATTAAACAACAGTACTGCACTTATATGCAGAACATCTATTAATTACCTAACCAATGAATCACAAATGCCAATTAAATGTTTAAATGAAGTCATAAAGTTAAATAAATCAATAAAATATTTCAATAAAAAAGCAAATAAAGGCATACAAATATTTTTCAATAAATACGCCTATTTTTCAACAAACACTTCATGCTTATAGCCCAATTTAATCTGTGGCACAATCTGCATTAAGAGAAACTTGCCACTTTAGTTCTTTGATCTCTGAAGCAGTGTTAAAATTGGCTACATAAGGCTCTGGGTCTATAAAATCCATAATGAAAAAGTGAATTTTATAAAATGAATACAATCATTAGCATGTTTGACCAAAGTTTTAGAAAAATCCTTCTGTTAATAGGCAATTGATGTTCATAAGTCCTCTTATACAAAGCTCTAGTAGTTTTCCCTATATAAAAACATTTCCAGTCTGTGCAGGAAGCAAAACAGATCACTCCAGTGCTTTTACACTAAATCTCCTTTTACTATATTTACTTTTATTTAAGTGTTTAAAAGAAACACCTTGTGAAGAATTAATGAATCTGCACTGCTTATGATTATGAAAGTGGTATGTCCCCATAGGGCCCCTAACCCTGCATAATGAGAAGGTTCATCAAATTCTAACATGGTTTTAATGTTAGTTACTTTTTTGTAAATAAATAATGGGTGATCTCCTAAAATTATCACCAAATTGCTGTTCCCTAAAATTACCTTCCAGTTATTGACCAAGATATTTTTAACATCTTGTGAGTCAATACAAATGGGAACAGGGAATGCACTACCCATGGATGTAGAGCCTAAACTGTGTTGTTCTTCTGTAAATGCAAATCCGCTTAATAAAATCAGAGAAAACATATTCAACCTACCTTTCATAATTTCATTTTTGATGTGTAATACTTTTGACAGTGCATAACCCCTTTGCACAAACATAGATATCAATTTTTTTGTTTGACTGCTAAAAACCTCATTGTCAGCGATCAATCTGCTGAAATGGATAATTTGTCTTCATACCAAATTTATTTTCATAAACATAGGGTGCATGCGCTGAAAATGTAAAACAAAATATTGGTGTAAGTCTCTTTGCAAAAAAATAGTGCCTGAAAAAAACTTTTTTTAAGCAATATCCATAGAAATACTAACACTGAAAAAGTTAACTCTGACATCAACACTATTCAACACAAATTTCAACCCTGCACTGTTGGAGTTAATGTCTCTCAAAAATGAACCCATGTGCCTTAGAAGCATTCCAAATAAAAAGATATCATTGATGTATCTCCTATAAAAAGAAACATATTTGAAACCTTCCAATTTAGTAAAAACTGACGATTCCCACAAGCTTAGCACTAAAATGGCAAAAGCTGGTACCATCTAGGCACCCATTGCCACATCACACTTCTATTGATAGATTTTATGATCAAATATAATATTTTTTAGTGCAAGGTCTAATAGTAAACAACTGGTATTAATCTTAACATGCACAAATCTGGTGTTATGAGTCAAAAAATTTTTGAGAACCTGGATGCCCACTTTCTGATCAATAGACATACCTAATGAAACAATGCCAACAGTAAATAACATAGTTTCAGTTCCTGTGAACATGTAACTTTTTAATAAGTCTAAAAATTGCCACAAATCTTTCAAAAAATATTCTGCATTTCAAGTGAGATAGTTCAACAGACTATCTAAATAATGTTACAGTGTCACCGTCTTGCCTTTTTTGGCCAAAACTATTGGCCTAAAATGTGGATTTTGCAAATCTTTATGGATTTTAGGTATTCCAAACAAAATACCTAATAATGGCTCCTCCGTAAAAATAAATTCAACAGTGGATAAATCAATACAGCTTTGATTTAATAAATTCATCAAATTATCTATTTTGGCAAAACATTTTTTAACAACATCCTTACTAACTGCATGGTATTTGTTTTTGTCATTCAACAATTTGCTTATAGATCTATTATAATCAGAAATACTCATAACAACCATTCCATTCCCTTATTGTCCTTCTTAAACCAATAATTTTTACATTTCTAAGGGAATTCAGAGCTGTAATCTCACTAGGACTTAAGTTATAAACTTTCTTTTTCTTTTTTGTGTTCCATAGTTGTCTTATATCTTTTTCACACAATTAACAAAATACATCTAATGTAGAAATTAATCTACAATTGATACAGTTAGGTTTTCTACAAGTTGTACCTAAAGTTTTTTCAATGCCATCAAAAGCATATTTAAGGTTCAAATCTCTAACATATAATTTCAAATTAATCACTGTATCAGTAATAGGTGCTCTGATCGAAGGCCCAAAACAAAATCCTTTCTCCAAAACTTTAATTTGTTCAATAGTAAGATATAAGTCACTAAGACTGCAGACCCTACTTATAGTGACTACCTCTTGTGACTCTTCCATTTCTTTGGTCCTGGATTCCATCTCACTTTGCCTTTCCCCCCCAGCCTTGTTCTCCGCTGGTGGTCTCAACTGAGAAGAAGATGAAATTCCTCTAGCAGCACTAGCCTCACCAACAAAAGTGTTTGTAGCTTTACAAACCGCATCAGCATTGCCATTCTGAATAACAGTAACTTCACTGGATGCACTGTTGTTGTCACTATGATTACTATAATTGTTCCGTACTGGCTGCAACTCAGAATTGTTATTATCCTTAAAAAAATAAAGCTACATTGTGACCATATGCTGCAGCCTCACTATTTGAATCAAAGTAGATACGTGTCTCTGCAACTTCGGACCAATATTATCGCACAGTGCCTTATAGGAACCAAATTCATCATCATTTTATATTGAGTTATTAATTTCAGCAAGCTCACTCTTTAAAAGTTCCACGTTTCATTCATTGTGTTTAATTAACAGTTTTAGAACTTCAATCCTCTTATTATTATATAATTTAGTCAGTTCTAAGAAAATTCAATCTAAAGTTGTAATACCATTGGGAAAACAAAAACATCTAAGTCCCAATGGAACTTGCTGGCATTTATCACAAGTCTGTAAATAAAAAATGTCATATTCTAACAAATGCAGCTTACATAATTTCTTTTCTAGTTCAAAAATCCTAGACATACAATTAGAATGAGACACCATGATCTGTTGTGTCCCATTAAAGAAAAGTTGTCTCTGTAAGTTGTAACTGAAGTGAAAGGATTTGCTGGATGAACGTGCACAAAATTCTCGCCATTCCTAAATCCAGCATCCACAATGACTGTCGAATGTGGAACTATAGGAAGAATGCTCCAGTGTCTGCCAAGTCAATCCTTCTTGCACAACAGAAATTCCACTAACCCCTGAAGACCCATAAATCTTGTTTAGTAAGGCTTGTGCCTTATCAATAGCCGATGTAAGGCTTTGCAAAATAGAAGCCAGGTCACTGGGAACACTGTGAATGCTCAAATTTAAGTTGTAATCTGGATAACCAGTAAATCCACTAAATGAGGCTATAGCAGCTATTAAAAGTCCAACTGGTGGCAAAAATACAAAACACAAATGAAAAAATGAAACCACCAAACTAAGTTTACTACCTGTCCCACTTTGTGAGGGACAGTCCCTCCTTGGGCAGCTGTGTCCTGCAAAAAAATTGAAAAAATGGCAAATGTCCTGAGGTTTTAGGACAAAATTATTTCCTATATTTCATGTAATAGTTACATAAAACAGTTATTCTGTACCGAAACACCTAAATGTTATAAGAAACAGAATAAGCAACTAAAATGCTACAGGAATACACTTTTATTTAGGCAAAAAAAGTGAAGTTCTGTCCATTGTAGTGGCTGTGGGTATGTTTCACACTGAAAAATCTGATGTTTGTATCAAAAATGTCCCACTTTGGGATTTTAAAAAGTTGGCAACCCTACAACAAACCGAAACACTGTAACTGACTAAATAAAATAAAGAAGTGCTGGAAGGACTACAAAGACTACTACAGCCAAAAATTATGTTAAGCACTTTAATTCATTTATTAACACAAACTTCCTTAGAACACATGCCATTGAACAACAGTATTGCACTTATATACAGAACATCTATTAATTGCCTAACCAATATCAATTAAATATTTAAATGAAGTCATAAAGTTAAATAAACAAATACAATTTTCAAGAAAAAAGCAATTAAAGGCATAAAAATATTAGCTCAGTAAATAAGCCTATTTTTCAACAAACAAAATTTATAGGATTTATGGGAATCATCAGTTTTGACTAAAGTGGAAGGTTTCAAATATGTCTCCTTTTATGGGAGATACATTGATGATTTTCTTTTTATTTGGAATGATTCTAAGGAACATTTGAAGTCATTTTGCAGAGATGTTGGGCAGGATTCATGAAGCCTCCATGTAAGAGTTACAAGGCTTATACGGAGGCTGCAGTAAAACGGTGTGACGTCAGCATGTCATGCATATGCATGAGGGCATGCTGAAACACACTTAAGGCTTACACGGTCCGTGGAAGACAGTAGGGGGCGTGTCCGTAGGCCGAGCCCTGCAAATGGACACGCCCCCAGAAGAGTAAAAGTCCCGAAAGTAAACCCCCACAACAGAGTCCATGGAAATGTGAATAAACACAACACAACACATGCCCCCACAGACTATGAACATAAAATATATAAATGAACATGTTATATTTTTTTCTTAAATTATAAAGATGTTTGCGCGGGCGTGCCCGGTGCTTAGCCACAGTTAGCAGTAAGTGGAAAAGCATATAAGAACTAAATATGCAAAGTAAGCCAAAAAGCAATAGCGTAGCAGTAGAGATGTCGGTTGAAGAGCAGGCAGTCATGGTTCGAGCCCCCACAACATCATTTTTTATTTTTAGTGAAATAAGCACCAAACAAGTCCCTGACATATATGTACACATATAAAATTATATTTTATGTAAAATGTAATGAAATGGGCCATTTATTTTGAAGAAATGTGAGATAACAAAATAATAAAAAATGCCAGCTGTGCCTATAGCTGAGCTACAGTTTAACAAGTTGAGTGCATCTGCTCGTAGGTGAGCAGTGGTTTAACAGGTGTAAAATGAGTTCCCGAAGGAGAGCAGTGGTTAAACAGGTGCAAAATGAGTTCCCGAAGGAGAGCAGTGGTTTAACACGCTGAAACTGTGTGCCCCTAGCTGAGCTGAGCATAATATGCATGCTGACAGCCAAATGAAGTGTAAACCAGCGTAACCCATTTGCGCAGAGCTGCGCACCGTGCCAACAAGCTAACCGACGGGCAATGTTGAGCAAGCTGTAACAAAACTGCCTTTACACAAACACACCTCCTAGCCTGTGTAGACAGTCATAAAAAGCAATGGCCAGGTTCGAACCCAGGATACCATGCACCATAGTCAAGGTACTGAACCACTAAGCCATGACAGCTGTACTTAGAAATGCAGTAATAGCCAATATATAGGAATGAATAGAAAGAGGAGCATGACAAAGCAGGTTTTGTGAAGCTGATACAATTCCAAAATGGCCAGTCACAGATAAGTGCAGGAAAAACGGTATATATAAGCCCCATAGGCGAGAATACACAGCATAACCGATTGTAGAACCAACTTGCAGCCAGAATGTCAGGTGTAGGTGAGGGTAGTTGATTTCGAGCACAGAGGTGGGGCATTGAGGAGTCCAAATATATGGTTTGGCTCCTTGTCCACAATCATGAGGCCCAACTCATGCAGGGCCAGGTCCTGTGGGGAGCATATAGGGCTGAGGCATGGGACCGGTTGGCTCATGATCTTACCAGTGCCACAGGGATACCAAGGACTGGTGAGCAGGTCCGTCACCACCATGCGGACCTGAAGAGACAGAAGCAGGACCAACTGAACCGTTGGCTCCAGGAGGCCCGGCAAATGCCCAACGCCCCACTACTGAGTAAGTTACATCTAATTATTTATGTAAGAAATTAACCTAGCTGATATTATGGAGATGTGTATTCCAATATTACTTTATTTATATTACAGCTGCAGGTGTCCGTTCTGCGAACCGTAGAGCCTATGGCATTAGGCTGGTGCGGTTGCGCCACCAGGCAGGTCAGTAATCCTCTCCCTGTAACTGTAAATAAATATAAAAGTATGACAGTTAGCAAAAGAGTGCAGTGTAGTCACTAAGTAATAAAATATGCAAGTAACAGTGTAAGAGGGTTTGCAAGTATTGCTTGATTGCAAAAGTGTGATGCAGTCTGTAATCCAAACAAAGAAATGAAAAAGTCTGAAATAAAGTCTGAAATAAAGATGTCCCACCTGTAATATAATAGTACAAAACCTGCAGCAGGCTGAAAAGTACAGCTGCAGAAGCTGAGTAAAACATGTGTGAAATATATCCCTGTTGAAATACAGAAACATGACAGAAGTGAGACTGTTGGAAAGGATTGTAATAATTACAGGTAAAACATGTCAATAAAGCCTAGAATTAAGTACCATCCTGAATTGTAAAAATAAAACAAGTGAGAGAGTGTGAGAAAGAGTTATGAATCCACCAATAAAGTAGTAATAACTCCTGAATAAAGTATACTGCAGTCAGTACAGAATGAAATGAATGTGACAAGCAGAACCAAACTGTGAAATGTGTTCAAAATGTTCCTGCAGCTGGAATGTGTATCCCAAAATCTGGATATGTTGCTCTCAGTCTGCAATATGCAGATAGTATGGTTGTGTGAAATACCAAACATCCACAGTTGTCTATAGCTATATAAAGCAAATGTAGCAGGATGATGTAGCCAAACAGAGCCAGATATGAATGTGTATGAATAAAAATGAAAATTTATATTGATGTAGCAGTAACATTCCTATCACCAACTTGAAGTAGTTATCATATAGGAAACTGTAGGTAGAACTGTAGTGTGTATATATCTGCAGCTATTAGAAATGTACAGCATATGTATTGGTATTTGAAGGTGTTAATTAAATTTTCTTCACCCTACCCTATAACCACATATAATCCATTCCACGTAAAATTGGTATGTGCAATCACAATTAACACCCCTGGACATTTGTCCTGTTGGGTCATACATATTTGCATGTACATTGATGCATCTGCCCTGTTCATACATCCAAACCTGATGGCCTGTTGCCATCAATCAATCCTGCATGTTGTTGGACTGTGTATTGCTGTTCATATTATGCATGTGTTATGCTTGCTGTTCAATGGTTTGAATATCTGGGTGTTTGGTAAATGGGAATACTAATGCATGCTGTTACAACTAATTGTGAATGGTATTGTATGTTACTAACCCAAACTGTCATGACATAATGCAAAACATAGGACGACAGAGAAGGCAGGTTCCAGCGGACCCACCTCTCCCACCTCAGCTGGCGAGTGCACCTGGCAATAGTGCCCAGTCTGGACCCTCCTCCAGTGGCCCTGTGCCGACTGCGGGTGGAAGCGCTGCAGGGGATGGGGCTCGTCCCCCCCTCTGCAAGTGTGGCTGGAGGAGAACAACCACTCACCCTCCGTAGCGTCCGGACTGTGGTGCGTAGGGAGATCCAGGAAGCTGTTCTTGGGCCCCTACGCCAGCTTAAGGCACAGGTGGCACAACTAACAGGCATGCCTGCTGCCTGGCCTACACAGCCCCCAGCACAGCCCTGTCCTGGGCAGTGAAGGCACAGTGGCAACTGCCCATGCGTGGGGATATCAGTTCCACTGTTGCCATCTGTGGGCTCATGGGCTCTAGATTTCCAAACATCTGTCCCCATTAATTGTGTAACCCCCCACATGTGTCATACACCGCCCCTGTATGTGTCTTGTTTGTCTTGTTTGTTGATCTACCCAACCTACCTCCCCAGCTACACCGACTTCCTTTACCTGACATACCACTCTCACCTGAAAAAAAAAAAAAAAAAGGGAACTCTGTACCCACAAAAAAATTACGCCCCGTACATAGCTGCCCATTTTGCACACATGTCTGCTGGACATGGAAACTGTCAATTACAATTGGCTGTACAACAAGTATTATTGTTGTCCTCACACCTCTCTCAGGGGTGGAAGGTTTCAAATGTCACACCAAATTACAAACATATTCACAGCTGTTGCTGATGAAGAAATGGGCAGCTATGGGCCTTACCTACATCCCTCCTGCAAAACCCCAGCTTGTTTCCCTACTGTCTTACCCTCTTTGTGACCCCTTTTTCACCACTTTCCTGTCCACCCATTTTCATTTCTTTCAAAGAAAAATGCGCAGGTGTGCGCAAGAGTAAGCACTTTTAAGCGGTTGTAAGCGGGTGTGCGTGGAGCTGAATGCCAGTGCGCATGTGGGAGCTCCACGGTAACCAGTGCTAACCCGGTTACAACTGCTTAAAGTGCCTTAGTCACTCTGAATGACAAGTCCTATAGTCTGCTCAAAAGCAAAATAAAATCCCACTGTCAGTCCCGAACCCAGGACCTTGGAAACAGTAGTCTGCATGACTTACCACTATGCCATGACTGTTATATAAGAATCTTGTGCTACAATAAATATATCATGTAATAGTAGGAATGAATGTAAAGGGCATATAGGATGTGTAGTACACAAAGCATGTCATGTATATTTACTGTCAAATCTAGTGGATTTCTATAATCGTAGTGTGTGAACAGAAACAGCCATGCTAGTTGGTAGCTAGTAGGAAATAATGTCACTGTAGCACCTTGCAAGCCACACACATACTCACAGCAGGATAATCAGTGCCCATACCCCACAACCTCTTACAGGAAAACATCCGGACCAAGTGATAAAAAATGCGGAGCAAAGGGCCAAAAACAGGGACACATTCCAAATAATGCTACAACAAACTTAGACAGTTCAGAGAGTAACAGTTTCTGCATTTTATTGGATGTTTGGAAGGGTATGAAGTCTGAAACTTAAATGTTTGTCACTATAGTCTGACTTGAACCCAGAGTGATTTGCCAGAAAGAGCTGTTCATGAGATATTGACCAAAATATGACGCAAAAATGTGGACAACCTGCAAATATCTGTACACTTGAGAGGTCTGACACTGCCATATTTGAATAGTTAAGAGCCTAGACATAGCAGCAGTGACTGAGTTACAGGGATGCCCCACAGACTCCCTGTGAAATGTACACACAGTAGGCAGAAAGGTCTTACAACACATGCAATGGTAACTATGAAGTCCTGAAAGTATGCACCACTTGCACGGCAGAAATAGTGTAGTAATACATATGCTCATGCTATCCCACAGTCACAACTGCAGAATACCAGGCAATTTAATGGGTGTACCCCACTGATATGTACCATTCCATGAGGCAGATAAAAGATGCACCTGAGAGTCTCTGGGGCCTGCTCAGCAGCATACTCAAATACCCTAATAGATGTCAAGGCCCACACCATGGCCAGACCACACTGCATGCAGTGACACCCTAGCAGATATAGCAAGCATTCCAAGGTGTGAATGTACATGGAAAATAGGAAAGCCCCAGCAACACACTACAGTCAAGACACCTAGCAGGCATTCAAGTAGTGAATGTAAAGGGTAAATATTGAAGCCATAGCAACAAAGTGCAAGAGCCACTGCTATACACCAGTTACACCACATGTCCCACAGGAAAGCACACACACCCATATTAACAGTAGTAGTAGTCTTAGGTGTCAGTGTACATACACACTTAGTACAGGAAACTGGAGAAATTAATGGAGAAATGTTAATCTACAACATAGCCGGAAATATGAGAGAGATACTAACCTTTACACTCACAGAACAGTGTCCACAGCATACCAGCATGGTCCCTGCCCTTAAAATCTGAAAGGGCTAAGCCTATCTCACATACCTTTTTATAGCACTGTCCTGAAATCACAGTGAGAACTGCAATCAGTACACAACTGGCTGCATGCAATCAGCAAATGCTGGCTAACAACTGGTGCAGAGGCCATCACATGGACATATGCAGATACATACAAAAGCATGCGGTGCTCCCAGTCCACACATGCAATACTTTCATTGCACCCTGTGGAGGTAGGGAGAGACAGAGAGAGAGAGAGAGAGAGAGAGAGAGAAAAAAATAAATAAATAAACATACACAAACAAAACCGGTCAGCAACAACCACTTGAAAGTTGAAAACTGGCAAGTGGAGCAGCAGGACACGAAATCAGACGGCAACACAAGCAGCTGAGACAAACACAGGTAATGTAAAGTAATACTATAAAAGTCTACATACTGTGAACCCTCCATATGTGTCATTGGTCTGTATCCATATGTATATGAAGATGTGCAAAGGGCAGGGGACATACAGCAACTATCAGTAAAGGCTGTACATACATATGTATGTGAGGGCAGCTATGTGCACATATCAATGTAGGTTGAATGTAGGTTGTAGTGCAATGTACAAAGTAGGTTTCACAGTTATGTATGTTTAGCAGTATGTTAGTGTGTGTATACAGTTTTGTAAACAAACATGTTGATATACCTATCTATCATATGGATACGTATGTATGTTAATATATGTATGTATGTATGTATATATATATATATATATATATATATATATATATATATATATATAATATGCATATATGTATACATACATAGAGAGGGATGTAGGAATACATAGACAGATGTAGATAGATAGAATATGTACAAACATATATATGTAATACACACATACAGATATAGATATATGTAGATACATATACATAGACAGACAGATCTGACTATCTACAGGTATGACTGTATATGACAATCTCACACTCCCCCTGTCCCACCCCCTCTGTCACTCTCACCCCCTCTCTGTCACACCCTCCTCTCTCCATAGCTATAGCAATATATGTACATCAATATCTATATGTGTATATGTATACAGACATATATATATATATATATATATATATATATATATATATATATACATACATATAGATATATCTATACACACACACATATATATATATATATATATATATATATATATATATATATATATATGTATACATATATATCTATATATATATATAGAGAGAGAGATGTATATATATTCTGAGTGAGGCACATGTGTACAGATGTATTGCAACAGGTGCCTGGTGACAAAGGCATGGAGTGAACACCAGTGTCAAAACTGGAGTACCATACCACATTTCAAATCACCTACACCAGTAACAACCAGTCATGTGATTGGCTGCCCACCACTGCATGTGTCAGGGGTGAACAGGGTCATAAATGTGTACAATATATTCACAGTGGCACACTATTCCTGGAATACCTGCACATGGTATGTGTCAGCAGACATGGTGTGTCAGCTATGGACATGTAGGTCAGTGTACCCCTTCACACCACACAATGGCTGCCATGGTATGTACCTCACATGAGAGCTACAGATATGGAGAAGGACACAGTGACATGTACAACACTGTGACAATGCACTCAAACACATTACCAATGCACAGTGACTGACAGCACCACAGAGTACACACATACTACCCACATAGAGGTTACCACTCCTGGATTTACATACTTAAGTCACACCCATGACAGATGTCCAACAACCATAGTAACACCTCACACCATCCACAACCTAAATGACTGCTGGGTGTCATCCGTGACACTGCAATAGAGAGCACATGGTGGAGGTACAGGTTCCTACCCACAGATAAGACATACCCTGCAATAAACCATACAGCGTTAAGAAGCAAGACTCCCCATGAGTACATGTCACACATACCCCTGCTGAATGTTAATCAGATAGGTAATATGCCATATGAGTCACCCTGTGTAACTGTTTGACAGGAGCAGGTACCATCACATCACATGTGTCAAAATGGTCAGGGTAGCAGAACAGTATGCTGCTGTAGTCCCAGGGGCAATAGCATATTGTATTGTATTGTATTTTAATGTATTGTAATGTGTTGTATTGTATTGGTATGTAGAGGTGCCCCCTTCGTGGAGTGGAACCACTGCTGTTGTGCGCCAGTGTACAGGTACATATCCTGTAGTCAGGCTAGTGTTACATAGCACTTCTATATGTGTGTTTAGCTCCTCTTGGAGTTCATGTAGCATGCAACCGGGGAAACCATCAGGTCCCATTCATGTTGTGTATTCTGCTTTTCTGAGGGCGGCTCTCACCTTGACATCTGTGATGACAGGGAGGTTACAGACAGCTGGGATAAGTATGTCTTATTTTGGGGGAGAGGGAGGGGGGAAACCTGCACTGAACCTGTCTGCCACAATGTTGCCAATATCTGTGGGTTCAGTGAATTATTTGTTGTTGTGTACTAACTATGAGCATAGTGGAGGGTTTCTGACCAGGTTGCTAACATAACTGAAGAAGGCCTTGTGGTTATCTGTAGTGTCCCTGTTGATTTCCCTCTCAAAGTTGCCCATGGATGTTTGTATGAGAGAAAATAGCTCCTTACTAGTGCTGATCAGACATGCCTTCCCTTTATGGAATTATGCTCTGTCTTGCAGTAGCTTCCATCTTTTGTTATACAATCTGTCTATGGCTAGGGTCCACCAGACAGGATGCTGTCCCTTTGTGGAGAGTGTCTTGGTCTTATATGGGATTGTATGATCCATGCATTCTCTGAGATGTCCTAGAAATAATTTGTGAAGGGTCAGCATTGTGGGTTGTGTCTTCCACTGGCCCAGTGGGCTGAAAGGATAACATGTCACTGTTACAAAGTGTAAAGTTTGTATTTGAAATGTTATTCACTGTAGTCGTTTGTGCTGGTGGTGGAGGTGGGATATGTATATCCAGGGCAATTCGTTTGTGGTCAGCTCACAGTAGTTGATGATGTACCCCATACAGTACCTCGATACAAACCCCCAGCATGAGGAGGTGCTTTGGACCTGAATCAATGTTCTGACTGCTGGGGTTTGGTAGTATGTCATATGGAGTGTGCCAGGTACTGTTGCACAGTTGTTGGCTGAGCACTGATACCTGGCCATTTACATGTGTATCCACCAATAGACAGACAGATGCTATATATGTGAGATATGTTGTATCACAACAGTCGAGTAGAATGTGTAGTATGTGTGCCAAATTCTGCTGACATATTTTGCTGATATCATGTTATTTCCTTTTTCAGGACCATGGCTCACCAGCGCAATCCAGCTTACTCTGCAGCTGAGGATGAGGAGATACACCAGAGCCTGGTGCGGGATTATGCAATACTCTTTTCCCGCACCAGCCAGAATCAGCAGGAGAGGGCTGCACTGTGGAAAGACCTGGTCCATCGGGTAAATGATATAGGCACACATAATAGGACACATGAGCAGGTACAACATCACTGCAGTGATTTAATCAGAAATGTCCATCAGCGTGCGTCGGATATCCACAGGCAACAGGTTGCCACAGGTGGTGGGGTGGCTACACATCCCCCACTCACCAGACTAGAGGGACTACTCATAAGTGTTGTGGCTCCAGCCCGCCAACAACAACAGCAGCAGACCTGCATTATGATGGAGGCTGGAGCCACGCAGCAGCAAGACTACGAGTGTGCAGGTAATATGCCATATGTATAGTTGACTGTTGTGTACACTGGTAGTTAATGCATGTGTGAGGTGTGTCCTTGGTTTGTAGCTGTCATCATAGTATTTAATGTGCAAGTGTGATATTCTCAATATCAGCAGCTGACCTGTGAAAGGTGACTGTTGCACTACTGACCTGTATCATACTCAGTAACAATGGCACAGTTGTGTCCACTGACATTAATTTCCTCACTTCTGCAGGCCCCTCCGGTGTAACAGCAATGCAGCCTATCCATGCTGGTGAGTGTGTATTAACAATACCTTTAATAGTCTTGATAGTAATAGTAATATTAGGCTCACTGAGTAATGCTCTGTGTATGCATGCAGGTGTGTCTGTGTCTGTATGTTGATATCTCGCATACTGAGTAGTGTGCAAGTGTGCAACTGTGTGCAACTGTGTGCAACTGTGTGCATGTGTGCACCTGTGCATGTGTGCATGTGTGCATGTGTGGATGTGTGCACCTGTGCATGTGTGCATGTGTGCATCACTGGTAACATTGTGTAGACATTGTAAAATGTGTTTCCTGTTTCCCCCCCACAGGTTCTGGTGCTGCTCTGGTGTCATGCAGCAGAGAACCTGAATCAGGTGCCATGGATACTGATAATGATGACATCTGTGTAATGGCACATGAAGGTATGCCAGAGTCCATCATTGGTCAGCCAATTGACAGTACACAGCTGTCAACCCCATCAATGTGCACAGTTATCCTGCCAATACACCCTTTGTCACCAATGTCCCTAGGTGATGGACAGGATACAGTGGGCATTGACCAGGGTAATGTGGTATCTGTGGCACATGCTTCCCCACACAGCAGCCATGGGCATGGCCCTGAGATGGTACCACACAGACAGATGTCCAGGGCTTCTCGTGGGAGCATCCATGGGCATACTGCCTCTGTCAGACGTGCCCACAGAGGTCTTACAACCTCAGCTATGTTTTGGGCTGTCATGCAGGCACAGTCACGTATGGAACGGTACACCAGACAGGGTCTGAGGGAGCTGACAGCATGTCGCACAGCCATGACTGACAGTATGCGTGACATTGCGGCTGCCATCCGTAATTTCACTGATGTCATAGACAGACATTGTGAGGACATATTAGACCATTTCCACAACTACATGTCCATGAGCCAGGGCAATGGTGGATGGCTGAGGCGTCGACGTGGGCGTATGCCAGCAACAGCAGCAGCTGGCAGTCATCGCGGATGACAACAGGGCCGTGGCCACCCCCATAGTGCCAGCAGCAGCCCCAGCAATGCTGGGTCTGTGCTGTCATCAGACCGCCCCAGGAGACCACATGCATGTGGCTCTGGACAGGCCCGACAGGGATCTGTGTCCAGTCAATGAACACCTGCTTCTGATGACAGTACCCAGTCTGGATTGGTACCGGATATGGTCCATAGCACCCCTGCAAGGAACAGGTACCGTGTCTGTGGCCACAGACACTGATCTGTATGACCTGGCAGGTACAGTCTGTGGCTGGCCACAAACACCAGTATATGACAGCCATGAGGTGGAACTGTGTGCATCCATACACACATGTGAATTGACAACACCTAGGGCTACCGCATACACGCACACACTGCATCAACATTGCCCCACCTTGTACTGCTGTCCCTCACCAACACACATACACATACATGTCAATTGGTGGTATCGGTGGCTGACTCAGGCATACCAAGTTCACACCCTGTGCATATGATGAAACTGTGCCACCTCCTGCAATCTGTAACATCAGTGCAGGTACAGGTTAACATGTTGCTGATGCACAGGGTGAGTACATAGATGTGTAGTAATAGTATCATGTTGTTAACAGTACTGTGTGCTGATATAATTGTGGGTATATCCCAGCATGCCTGATGCAGTAAGGGTATGATTGTCTTGTACTGTTGTCTACACCCATGGTAAGTACCATAGTGTATCATCTGCACATGTTGGCATACTGGTGGTAAGGATGTCAACAGAAGGCTACATACATAGGTAGCACAGGGGATAAGGTTATGAAAGTATTGATACGCAATGATGGACATGTAAACTGAAAGTGGCATGTTGCCCACATTGGACTCTGCAATGCGGATGTTTGAGGATGTTGATATGTGTGCAGTACTACACGACTGGTAGAGGACACACAGGAGCACCCTAGCACTGCAAGCTCACATCTCACACCATGCTAGACAGCCCCAACACACAAAACTAACTGTCACAGGAGGGAGAGTCCCCATACATGTCAGGGATACTGTGGTGGCAGGCCAGGTAGCATACATCCTACTAAGTATGGAACCACTGAGTGAAGGCTCAGTGTCTGTTATTTGACATGTGTATTACTGCAGGTATGAGCACCTGGGTTTCCATCCAGTTATTGTACATCCTGACGGTACATGGTCTGTACACTTGTGTGCGGTGAGACTGGACCCTAGCCATCTGACTTGTGTATTTCCATGTACATGTGTATAGTGCCTGCATATTTGCACTGTTACCTACTGGAAGTGGTACAGCTTGTTTGTTGTACAATGGACTACATGCAGCCCTGCTTACTGTAGCTTTGTCTGCATGCATGTTTGCTTGCAGTTACCCTGGAACACTGATCCCACCTGCAATGCAGAGTTACAGAGCTTCTGTGGACTCCTAGTGACATCTGCATAGCTTACTATATGTATGTCCATGTCTCACTTGACAGAATGTCACAGTTTGTCCTGTTCACATGTACGTTGTCTGTGACACATTGCATATGACTTACCTGGCATTTGTCCACGTGAGCAGTCATATATGTCAGTGCAAACTAATCACAGGCACTACACCCTCACATACTCACCTTCTGATGAACCACCTGCTTCGCTAGAGACGGCTTGCACCTGTCACCTCTGGGCTTTCGGATATTGGCAAAGGCTCTTGCTACCCCCATAGTGCCTTTTTTAGGCAAGGCTCAAAAGACAAACCCACCTCCATAGGTATCACAAGGGATAAGAAACTAAGAGTAATGCTACTCAACGCCAGAAGTCTAAACCTCAAGATGCACGCACTCTAAACTCTCCTTAGCATGGAGAACATCGATATCTGTGCAGTAACAGAGACCCGGTTCAAGGCTCCCGAGAGCACACCAGCACTACCAGGTTATACCTCAACCATGCTTTTTGGCCCCAAAACGTGGACCGAACCACAAAAGGAGGGTGAGCATCGATATTCATCAAAGACACCCACACCTCCAGGTTGGTGGCAAAGCATGAAGCATCAGAGACTATCCATGTGCAACTAACAGTGGGTAAAACTGCCTTCCAGTTTATAGCCTGCTACAGACCACCCTCCCAAACCCAGGAACCCCACACGGCCTTCCTGAGAACACTGGAAAATATGAAGGTCTTTCCAAACACCATTATATTGGGCGACTTCAACTACACAAACATAGACCGGGAGCATTACTCTAACTCCAACACCCTAGCCCAAAGGTTCCTAGAATTTATAAACTCAAATGTTATGGAACAACTTGTTACCACTCCCACAAGAGGGGAATACATACTGGACCTGATCATCACCAACAAGGGGACTTTATGCTCCAGACCAGAAGTGTATCCCTCACTGGTAAGATCAGACCATAAACTAATCTCACTGGATATTCACATCCTGACCCCACCCCCTGCCCAGAAAACCACAGTGAAAAACTTCTCTAAAGCAAATTTCACACTCCTCAAAACTGAGGTGGAATCCTTCAAAGCCCCTGGGCCTGTGGAAAATACGGCCCAGACCATAGAATCCTTTATAAACGCATTCTATGAACACCTTCAGGAATGCATGGATCATGCGATCCCAAATAAAACCAGGACCCAATCCTCCAAAGGCAGATGTCCTGTCTGGTGGACCCCAGCCATAAACAAACTATACAATAGAAGGAGGAAGTTACTAAATGACAGAGAAAAATCCCAAAAAGGGAAGGCATCACTGATCAGTATTAGCAGAAAACTACGGGCACTCATAAAATTGTCTAAGGCCAGCTTCGAGAGAAATATTGCACAGGACACTAAGGATAATCACAATGCTTTCTTTAGTTATGTTAGGAACCTGGGTGGCAATTCCTAGATATGCTCAGAATTAGTCCAAAATGACAAAAAATACACCGAACCCACAGACATTGCCAACATCCTAGCTGACAGGTTCAGTGCAAACTTCTCCCCCCCACTCCACACCAAAAGGGCAAATATCTATCCCAGCAGAGTGCTGCCCCCCTGACATCTCAGATGCTCAGGTAAGAGCCGCCTTCTCCAAAGCAGAAGACACAGCATCAATGGGACCAGACGGTGTCCCGGGCTGTGTCCTACATGAACTCCAAGAAGAGCTAAACCCACACATAACACTACTGTTCAATCTCAGCCTTACTACAGGATATGTGCCCAAAGAGTGGCGTATAGCAACAGTGGTCCCTGTCCATAAAGGTGGTGCCTCAACGGATCCTGGAAACTATCGCCACATAAGCCTGACTAGCTTGGTCTGCAAAGCTATGGAAAGGATCATCATGGACCTCATAAATAATGATATTGGGGACCTACAGACACTGGATCCTACCCAGTTCGGCTTTGTTAAGGGCAGATCCTGCCTCTTAAACCTGGTTGATTTCATTGAAACAGTCACCAAGGCCATTGACGAGGGAAAGGTGGTCCACACAGCCTACCTGGACCTTGCAAAAGCCTTCGATACAATACCCCACTCGGGCATTATAGATAAGCTCACCAGCTTAAATATAAACCCCTATGTCACTAGATGGATTGCAAACTGGCTCAAGGACAGAACCCACATGGTTAGAATTGCTGGAGCCATGTCAGACTCCAAACCAGTTACACGTGGTGTCCCACAAGGCTCAGTCCTGGGACCTCTCTTGTTTGGTATATATTTCTCGGAGGTACAGGCCAACATGGAAGGACTGTGGCTGACCAAGTTTGCAGATGACTGAAAATTGGGTGCCATATTCGACTCTCCAGCCGACAAAAGCATCCTCCAAAAGGGCCTCATAGAAACAGACAACTGGTGCCAGAGCCATGGCCTCAAGCTAAATGCCAAAAAGTGTATAGTCATCCTTTTTGGCAAAAACAAAGTGCCCACAAATTACCACATAGGTGGTACTCCATTAAGTACAGAAGAAGTAATTAGGGACCTGGGGACCCAAGTTGATAGCAATCTCTCATTTGACAACCACGTGGCCAAAGTGGTTAGAAAAACATTTTATATAGCCCACCTAATCATGAAGGGATTCACATCTAGATCAGGGGAGGTCATCGTGCCTCTTTACTCATCCCTCATCAGGCCCATAATTGAGTACAATGCCCCTTTTGGGATGTACCTTACCAGACACCTGCAGCAACTGGAAAGACCCCAAAAGTACCTCACCAAGAGGATCAAAGGGCTCAAACAGATGCCATATGCTGCCCGGTTAAAGACACTCCAGCTCTACTCAGTGGCATACCACCTGTTCAGAGGCGATGTGTGCCTGACGTATAAAGCCAGGTCCAACCCAGAATTAATGGACATGCTGCACCTCAGAAAATCCAAATCCCATTGAGCTAAGTGCTCAAGAGACTTGAACCTCAGCACTGAAATAAATAGGACATGCTGGAGGGACAGATTCATAACCCAGAGGCTCCCTTCACTCTGGAATAAAATCCCAGTCCAGGTTAGGCAGAGTCCCTCATTGACTCTCTTCAAGAGGAATCTTGATGAGTGGATGGGAGATTGTAGGTTTACCCCAGGTATCACTTCTGTGTCACTGTTTGACAGAGGCACAGTATACTATCCTCGAAAAAGGGCATAGCAAAATAAATGTAAAATGGGTGGCGAAAGCCAAACACATTCTGGCTAGGCTTATAAATGCCCTAGGCCAGATAGCCTAGTATGAACCTATAAACCTATGAACCTATGTACCTTGTTCTCCATTGGCCCTATGTGCTGTTAATCACCATGGCAATCACAATACTATGGTAGCATGTACAAATGTCACTTGTCAGTCACCTCTATGGTACAGTTGTTGAATATGTGGGTCATGTGGCTATGTCACAGCTGCCACATGCACACAGTCAACCCTCTCCCCTACACATGGAAGTACAACGCATGTATGAGATGCTACCACATAGCCAAACTGGGGACTAAGCACTCTGAACCCAGTACTGGCATAACCTGTCAGGTGGCATGACATACTACAGTGACTACAATACCAGTCTGATGTAGACCTACACTGACAGCAAAACAAACATGTGAACACACTGGGCCATTTGTGGAGCCTCAGAATAGCATCTTGCCTGATCAGCAGACACCTCTGCAGCTGGCACACAGGCATACGTTAAGCCGGAACACAGCACGTGCAACACATAGCACACAAATCCTGTGTGCCAAACAGTCACAGCCTGTATGGCTAGACAACACACCTGCTACAGTTGCGTTAGGTACCTTTATTGTCCGGTACAGTGAGGTCCCGCTCACCAGGCTGGACAAGGTGAAAGTCACAGTGATATGCCTGTGGGGCACTATGGTCTACCACATAACACAAGCATACAGGTCAGTCAGAGGCATGGACACATATGACTCAGTCATGCATTATTGTGAACAACAACCCACACACATGGGCATTCTGTGTGACAAAAACACAAGTGGCATGTGTGGAATTCAAAGCCATAACTAACTGTGCTATGACAGTAGTGAGAGACACAGTAGCAAAGTGTGCTATTTGCATTACTGGGGGATTTGCCCTCTTCCGCTGTACTTGTAGGGTGCTGACATCATCTCTGTGTAGAGATTGGAATATGCAGCAGCTGGTATGTTGTACTGGTTGGCAAAAGGGTCAGTTCTTTTACAGATCCTACTTCCACCTCCCCAGACAGGATTCAAACCCCTACCTAACTATGTTATGACACTCAATACTGACACATTAGCAGAGCGTGCTATTCGCATTACTGGGAGGTTTCTCTTCTCCTGCTGTACTTATAGGGTGCTGCCATCATCAGTGTTTAGAAAGGGGAATGTGCACCCTGTAGTGTGTTCTCCGAGTTGTCAAAGGGACATTTCCCTCACACAGACTTGCACACACACTAAACCCCCTCACCCAAACACACACACTTGCAGGATTCAAACCCCCACCTAACTAGGTTATGATACTCAAGACGGACGCATTTGCGGAGTGCGCTATTCGCATTACTGGAAGGTTTCTCTTCTCCTGCTTTACTTATAGGGTGCTTACATCATCAGTGTTTAGAAAAGGGAATGTGCATCCTGTAGTGTGTTCTCTTAGTTGCCAAAAGGGACATTTCCCTCACACAGACTTGCACACACACTAAGCCCCCTCACCCAAACACACACACTTGCCATTTGCAGGATTCAAACACCTACCTAACTATGTTATGACACTCAAGATGGACGCATTAGCGGAGCGCGCTATTCGCATTACTGGGAGGTTTCTCTTCTCCTGCTGTACTTATAGGGTGCTGACATCATCAGTGTTTAGAAAGAGGAATGTGCATCCTGTAGTGTGTTCTCCTAGTTGCCAAAAGGGACATTTCCCTCACACAGACCCTAAGCCCCCTCACCCAAACTTGCAGGATTCAAACCCCTACCTAACTATGTTATGACACTCAAGATGGACGCATTAGCGGAGAACGCTATTCGCATTACTGAGAAGTTTCTTTTCTCCTGTTGTACTTATAGGGTGCTGACATCATCAGTGTTTAGAAAGGGGAATGTGCATCCTGTAGTGTGTTCTCCCAGTTGCCAAAAGGGACATTTCTTCACACAGACTTGCACACACACCAACCCCACTCACCCACACACACACACACACACACACTGAGCATTTGCAGGATTCAAACCCCTACCTAACTATATTATGACACTTGAGGAAGACACATTAGCAGAGCGCACTCTCCGAATTACTGGGCATCTGTTCTGCACCCGCAGTATTTATAGGGTGCTGACATCATTATTTCTACAGAGGTATGTACATCTAGTACTACCTGTCAGGTGGGGGATAGCATATATATGCATTTGCAGCCACCTACTTCAGGGTCAGATATGCACATCGCACTGGCAGGTTATGTTCTATACCATGCTTCGTGACCACAGGACCTGTAACACACAACACAACCAGTTCGGACCACCCCTCCCACATCCAGGACACACACTTTACTTCCCTGGGAACAGTGCCAAGGTATGCAGGTGTTCACATACACCATTCCAGTTGTTAACGTCAGATACAGGTATATTGTGTGTGGGAACTACTCAGGCCTCTACTACATTACCCTACAGCCACTACCATTTGTGAGTCCATGTACTATGGCACAACCACTCACCACAGCCACAAGGGGGAATACATAGTGCACCTGACCATCTGCAACATGGGTACTCACTGTTCCACACCAGAGGTAGACCACCATTGTTGATATCTGACCATACCCACCTTTCCCTGGACATCCATATCCCATCTCAACCCCCAGGCAAGGTTGTCACTGCAAACAAAGTGTATTTATCAAAAGCAGACTTTACCCTTGTGAAGACTGGGGTGGAAGACTTCAAAGGACCCATGCTGGGGGAGTACACAGGACACTCTGCATAATCCTTGACAATTGCATTCTATGAGCATGTGGAAGGTTTGCATTGATCATGCTATCCCAAATATACCCATGACTGCTCCACAACAGGGCACCTGTCAGGTGTACACCAGCCATATATGGGCTGACCAACAGACAGAGTGAGCTAATACATTGCAGAGCAGTAGCCCGCAGAGGGATGACATCTCTGAACAGTACTGGCACGACACTTCAATCCCTCATAATCATCACGACAAAGTGTTGACAGTGAAATTGTCCAGACAATGCAGATAAGGCTCCCCTCAGTCTGTTATTGATGCCCACTTACTGTTAGAGGTCCTCAGCAACCCTCTTCCAGACACACCAACAACATGGATGTGGCTTAGCACATTCAAACCCTGGGATCTCCACTGTGTCCCTGCTTGACAGAGGCACAGCACACTAGCGTCACACGGTGCCTTATGTGACCTACTTTACAGTGGCACAGTAGCCTACTGTACTGGGGAGGCAGACGCCAAGCACACTCTGGCTAAGCTGTAATTCCCTAGGGAAAACAGCCTAGTGTTGGCCTCTACACCCATATGTTTAATTGTCAGATGCACAATATTTGTTGCTGATAGACTGTTTGCAGGTCTTTATTGCCATAGCATTCCCTGTGTCTATGAACAACTTGTGTATCTGTGGAAGATGTTTGAATATGAGAGGGATCCACTATATCACGTATGTCTCTGTAGTCATTTAACTGTGTACACTGGGCAGATTGCTGTAATGTGGTTGGTTCCTGGCATAACACGTACAAATACCAGATATGTGTGGCCAACTGCTAAACTGAGATTTGGCCTAAGTGTGTGAGCATGCCTAGTTCAGGCTTTCCATGGCATGTTGTCTGACATATGTCTCATTTATCAAAGTGTGCGAGCATGCCCAGTGTGAGCTTTCCATATGTTGAACTCTGCAGACCACCACATTTGTGGATGAGTGTGAACTTCAACAATATCTTATGGTTGTGTGTTGTGTGTCATGTTGTGTAGTTACTGTCCAACTGCTTTGTGTCTGAACACAACAGGGATTATACTGTGCCTGCAGAGTTTGCATGGGATACTTTGCATACAGTTGTCAACATCCTTTCATACTGACCTAACACTGTAGTACCGTATAGTGTACTGGTTCAGTACTTTCACTGTGGTGGACAGTATCCTGGGCTTTAGTCCTATCACTGCTTTACATTTTCATAGTGAGCACAACAGCCTGGTTAGGGGCCAGTTGTGCACATCTGACCATGTTGCATTATATTCAGATATGAACTACTTAAACCAGGCTTGTCCAACATTGGTAGTGTATTCCACAACATAGGTGTACATTGCAAACACTAGCGATGTGCCCTAGGCCATTTGTAATGCTAGTCGGAGAGTGTGTTTGTCCTTTGTCACACATTGTAAGTGGAGTTTGCCATGACATATGTCATGGTTAGTATACTGTGCCTCCGTGTTCCCATGACATAACAGTGATGTCACATAACAGTTTACTGTCCACATGTGTCCCTAGGTCCCTGATTACTCCTTCCATATATAATGGTTTACAACTTATGTGGTAATTTGTGAGTACCTTGTTTGGTATTTGGTGGGACATTCATACTGTCCAGTGTCTTCAGGGCGGCTGGGTGGGGTTCATGTGTGTGAGAGTGTGGTCTGTAGCATGCTACAGACTGTACAGTAGTTTTGCCTATGGTTAGTTGCACATGGGTGGTCTCCGATGCTTCATGCATTGTCAGTTACCTGGATGTATGGGTGTCTGTGCTGAATATGGATACTCCCCCTCCTTTAATGTTTTGGTCCAGGTTTTGGGGCCATAACGCATGATATGAGGTATAACCTGGTAGTGCTGGTGTGCTGTCAGGAGGCTTGCTGCAGGTTTCTGTCACTGCACGGACATCAATGTTCTCCATACTGGGGAGGGCCTCAGGAGCATGCATATTGAGGTTTACAAGTCTGGCATTGGTCAGCATTACCCTTCTGTTTCTTTCCACTTATGTTTTCTAGGGTGGTGGGTTAGTCTTTTCAGCCTTGCCTATGAAAGGCTCTATGGAGGTGGCAAAATCCTTATCCAATATCCAGATGCCCAGGGGTAACAGGTGCAAGCCATCCCTGGAACAGCAGTGTGGCTTGTCAAGCATGACATCCCAAGCAGACAGACATTGGATCCCCTTGGAATGACACCAGTACTTGTGCCACTTGTTAAAGCTGATCATTCTGTGTTTGTACTGTGGCATCATTCTTGGTGAGGGTAGGATGCTGCAAACGGTCAGTGTCATACTGGCCTGGACCACATGATCAGAGAGCTCATCTATGTCTCTTTTCATGTAGTCCAGGGAGGTACATCTCAGGTCATTCACGCCAGCATGAACAATGACTGCACCATATTTCTACTTGCTTTGGGGTGACCTGCGTACTTGTGTTATGTGGCGTATTGTAGCAGCCTACAGGCAGCTTACTGTACCCTTTCCCTTGTTCAGTCTGGTGAGCGGGACAGCAGTGTGTCTGTCTATGGAGTCACCTATTACAACTGTATCAGGCATGTTGTTTCTCCTTCTGGCCTGTGACTGTTTGGCACACCAGCTTTGTGTACTATGTGTTGCATGTGCTATGTTTGGAGGTTGTGATTGCTTGGGTGTCTGCTTTGGAGGCCTCTGTTGGTGTGGTGTGTTTGTAATTAGGGCCTCTGGGAATGTTTTTTCTGTGTTTGTCTTTGGTTTGCAGTTTTGATAGGTCTATGTGGGACTGGGTTTCTGTTGTGTGTGGTTACCTTCTCCTCCTGACTAGTTTTGACAGTACTGAGTTGAGGGAGCTCAGCCTCTGGTTTGGATAAATGGTTGCATCTCTCACATATATTTGTATTTCTTGAGGTGAGTTCAGGGTTGTCTGTGTACTTGGGGCAGGTGTAACATTGCCTCAAGATTCACACATTCAACTTGTTGTAGCTGGCCTTAGTGAATTGTATGTGTGGACATATTTTATTGCCATACTACTGATCAGTGATTACTTCCCTTTTTATGTTTGCTGTATCATGTAGTAGCTTCCTCATTCTCTTGCATGGTTTGGTAATGGCTGGAGTCCACCATGCCAGATGCCTGCGTGTATGGCATTGTGTCTTGGTTTTATTTGGGATTGCATAATCCAAGCATTCCTGGCAGTGTTCATGGAATGCCTGTATAACAGGTTTTGAGGTGTGGCCCATATTTTGCACCTGCACAGGGCCTTTAATGGATTCCACATCAGTTTGGAGGAGTGCAACTTTTGCTTTACACATGTTTTTCACTGTGGTTTTCTGGCCAGGGACTGTGGTCAGGATGTGTATATCCAGTGTGATTACTCTATGGTCTGGTCTTACCAATGAGGGATACACTTCTCATCTTGCCATCCAGTACCCATGTTGCTGATTATCACATCCAGTATGCTATACCCCACTTGTGGGAGTGGTATGTTGTTCCTGGGCATTTTGGTATATGGATTCTAGGAACTTTTGTCCTACAGTGTTGGAGCTAGTATAATTCTCCCAGTCTATGTCTGGGTATTTTCAGTCACACAATATAATGTGGTTTGGAGGGCTTGATATATTCATGTATTCCAACATAGGCCAGGTACAGTTCCTGGTGTTAGGATGGTAGTCTGTAGCAGGCTATAAACTGGGAGGCAGTTTTAGCCACTGTTACTTGACCATGGCTAGTCCATGCTGCTTCTTGTTGTGGTACCAATATGGGGGTGTGGTTATCCTTGACAATTATTGCTAGTCACCCTCCTTTTGTAGCTTGTTGCATGTTTTGAGGCTGTACAGCACAGTATGAAGTGTAACCTGGTAGTGTTAGGGTGCTGTTGTGAGCCTTGACCTAGTTTTCTATTCCAGGACAGATATCAACATTCTCCATACTGGGGGAGTTTAGCCTGCATGCATCTTGCTGTTTAGACTTCTGGCATTGTGTAGCATTACATCTAGGTTCTTATCCCTTGTGATACCTATGGAGGTGGGTTTGTGTTTTGAGCCTTACCTATTCAGGGCATGCTGTGGGTAACAGCAGCCTTTGCCAGTATCCATAAGGACTGGACTGATAGGTGCACGCCACCCCTAGCAGGTGGAGAATCACGTCATGCCCAGCATGTCATCCCAGGCTGGCACACATTGGATCCCCTTTGACTAACTGCAATAGTTCAGCCAATTATTGCACTTGATCATCTCATTGTCATATTGTGGCATCATGCTTGGTGAGGGTAGGATGTTAGTCAGGGTCATCAAGTGTGCATATACTACATGGTGTTATATTGCTTAACACATGGCAATCATGTCTCAGGTGGTGCTGCAGGGCTGCCTCTGTCAGATGCACATACTACACTCCCTGTACATGTTTGAGAGCAGGTTATGTCATTTTAGGCATCCCAGTTATTATATGAGTGAGTCAGAGAGGGGTATCATTCCCAGGGTTTCTACTGAGCCAGTGTATGTGCTATGCGTTGCCTCTTTGCCAAGGCCAGGGCATACTGGACATGCCTCCTTCTGCCTACTGAGGCAGGCTCAGGTTGTTCCTCCTCCGAGTCACGCTCTGCCTGTGATGGCCTTGGCAATGGTGGGGGCCTGTTTGGCTTGGCCCTATGCTGGTCCTTCTGCAGCTGTTTTCGCAAGATCATATTATGTTGCATAGCACATACCATGACAATTTGGGTACATGTAGTTGGTGAGTACTGCAAGGCTCCACCAGATGTGTCCAGACACCGGAACTGTGACTTGAGCAGCCCAAACACACGCTCTATTACATTACGTGTTTGTGCGTGTGCCTCATTATGGCGTTCCTGTTCAGGTGTGTGTGCATTTCTGATGGGTGTCATCAGCCATGGCTCCAGTGCATAACCTGCATCCCCCACTAGGTGTCCATGTGGGATGTCCCCATTGGCAAATGTCTGGTACAGCTGCGTCAAATACCAGATATGGGAATCATGGTAGCTCCCAGGGCAGCCAGCACACACATTCATTATTATGCCCTGGGCATCACACACGACCTGGCAGTTGATGGAGGGGAAGCCCTTGCGGTTAATGTAGGCCCTACCCCGCTCACCGGCTGGTGCTTTGATGCGTATGTGCGTGCAGTCTATTGCACCCACTACCTCAGGATATTCTGCTATTTGCTGGAAGAGACGCATATTGCTGGCCAATACCTCACGGGCATTGGGGAAATATACATGATCACCGACATGTGCTGACATGGCATCCAGGAACTTGTGCAGTACCCTGGAGGCTGATGCCTGTGATATCACCATCATATCACCAGTTGGTCTCTGGAAGGTACCTGTTGCTAGTATTCTTATGCCAACACATACCTTGGTTTCCACTGGGATGGGTTCCCCTCTGTTGGTTCTGTGTGTGAGGCGTGGCCTGCACAGCTTGACAATTTGCTGCAGGAGGTCTCTGTCCACTCTATAGCGCTCTACTATCTCCAGCTCATATAACCCGTGGTAGGTGACCCTGAGCCTGTACACTCTTCTCCGTCTCCTCACTGTGGGTTGTCTGGCACCATCTGCATTGTCATCATCCTCAGCAAGTAGCCTATGTCTCCTTATGACAGCTATGGCAGCCCCTAGCATTTCTGCTCTGAGTTCAGCTTTTTCAGTTTTCACTTCTAATAGCTTACTCCTGTCTTGCAGTGTCTCTTGAGAGAAACATCCTGCACTGCTGTTTGCAGAGTTTTAAGTGCTTGGCTGAGCTACTATTCTGCCTGTGTAATTGCCTGCTTCTAATTGTTTTCACCTGCTAGATCCAGCAGTATTCCCTGCTAGCTTCCTACTAATTCTGTTGCTTCCTTTTTCCTTTCTGTTTCCTCAGGGGGGAGCAACCTGCATACCAACAGAAACACGCTCACAGTGGCTTACACGCGTGCACACAGGCTTACACGGTTCAAAATCTGCTTATTCGGGTTAAAATGCATGCACACCAGTGCAAACAGTGTTACAAGTCTGCCAACAGGCTCCCACAAGGTCAGTCTGCCATACACGCGCGCACACTGCCCTACTCGCGCTTCATGGCGCGCACACGTGCGCATGCACGCCCAGCAAGAAACTTTGGTGTAAGCAACAGTGTACACCTTCCATTTCTTGACTTTCCCATGCTTATGTTGTGGCACTCCTCTTTCCATGATATGTGTCTGACATCTGTCATGTAACAGTGACCTCCAATGAACTGCATTTCTTTCTACCATTCCCCTGTGATGTCACCTTTCTCCTACTCTATTCCTCCCCCTTATGTATCTCTTACACTACTCAGAATGTGATCATTTGCTATGTGACAGTGGAATTCAGTATCCTAACACTCATTTACATCAGATTGCCTACTAATGCTTAGTTACATGTCTTAGACTCAGCTTCCCCCCTTAGCAACCACTAAACGGTGGCCATGTTGTTTTTGGTCTGCTGGTCCCTGCATTGTAAATCCATGTATTGCATAAAACCCACATTTGTGGGTTTATAACCTTCATTTTTATGTTTTATATAGTGCAGCCCGTTTGTGCGGGGCTGTACTGCGTTTAAACATATTTATTTTTCATATTTGCATCAGGGTACCTTGCCAATGGCCACATATTTCGCCATTGGCATGCTGCCTGACACATATGCACCCTTTATTTGTAGCTGACATGGCTCCATTGTGTTTTTTGCAGAAACGTACTCAGTTGTCAACTGAGTATATTTCTGCAGCTAAAACGGCTCTTACATGGGCTGCTTTGGGCTTCCTGGATTGCTAATCTACCTCATTTGCATGCCTTTGGGCTGCAAGTGAGGTGTTAGCATATCCACGCCCACTCCGTGTAAGAGACGTTTTAGCTGGTCTCTTACACGGAATTTAGGGCTGTTCCTGGATCACGAAGGCTGCATGGAGTCTTACACTACTCTTAGTCTCCGTGCAAGCCTTCATGAATCCTGCCCATTAACTCCAACAGTGCAGGGTTGAAATTTGTGTTGAATATTGCTTATGTCAGAGTTAACTTTTTCAATGTTAGTATTTCTATGGATATTGCTAAAAAGTTTTTTCAAGCACCATTTTTTGCAAAGAGACTTACACCAATATTTTTTTTACATTTTCAGAGTATGCACCCCATGTTTATGAAAATAAATTTGGTACAAGGACAAATTATTTGTTTGACCAGATTGATCTCTGACAATGAGGTTTTTAGCAGTGAAACAAAAAATGATATCTATGTTTGTGAAAAGGGGTTACCCACTTTTAAAACTATTACACATCAAAAACTAAATTATGAAAGCTAGGTTGAATAAGTTTTCTCTGATTGTATTAAGTGTATTTACACTTAAAGAAGAACAACATATTTTAGGCTCTACATCCATGGTTAGTGCATTCCCTTATCCCATTTGTATTGACTCAGAAGATGTTAAAATATCTTGGTCAATAACTGGAAGGTAATTTTAGGGAACAGCAATTTGGTGAGAGTTTTAGGAGATCACCCATTATTTATTTACAAAAATGTAACTAACATTAAATCCATGTTAAAGTTTGGTGAACCTTCACAATATGCAATGGTTAGGGACCCTGTGTGAACATATCCCTGCCATAATTGTAAGCAGTGCAGATTCATTAATTCTTCCCAGGGAGTTTATTTTAAACACTTAAATAAAACTAGATATAGTAAGAGATTTGTTGCAAAAGCACTGGCATGGTCTATTTAGCTTCCTGCACAAACTGTGAAAGGTTTTATATAGGGAAAAACTACTAGAGCTTTGTGTAAGAGGAGTTATGGACATTGATTGGCAATTAAGAGAAGGGATTTTGCTAACACTTTGGCCAAACATGCTAATGATTGCATTAATTTTAGAAAATTAATTTTTTTTATTTTGAATTTTATAGACCCAGGGCCTTATGTAACTGATTTTAACACTGCCTTAGAGATCAAAAAACTAAAATGGCAAGTGTTTCTTAATGCAGGTTGTGCCCCAGGATTAAGTGGGACTATAAACACTATGTTTTTGTTGAAAAATATGCTTATTTATTGGAAAATTTGTTTGCGCCTTTATTTGCTTTTTTATTGAAATATTTTATTGATTTATTTAACTTTATGACTTCATTTAAATATTTAATTGGCATTGGTCATTTATTGATTAGGTAATTAATATATGTTCTGTATATAAGTGCAGTACTGTTGTTCAATGTCCTGAGCTCTGAGGAAGTTCGTGTTAATAAACAAATGAAAGGGCTTAACATATTTTTGGCTACAGTGGTCACTTCTTTAAATTACATAATACATAAGGCGAGAGCTACAGAAATGAAACTCGTGTGCAATTGTGACAATTGGGAAAAATTAAGCTGTTAAAGATTGGTCTTGGTTTAACAGTAATCAATAACAAAATCATCAGGTAATGGTAAAGATTGTTTCAGCACCTGATAAACTTTTTCTTTTGACAACATACAAAAATAAAGTGTAAATAATACATAAAGCAGTTCTCTACTACATTAAAGCAAGATAACTTTCAACATGTTTTAAATGCTAGTCAATGCAGTTAGAGCACTTCAATGCAATACGTGAAATTACCCTTCTGGCTCTATAAAAGTAAACAAAGAAACATAATGTATCGAGGTGCATATGTGACAGCAGTTCATTAAGCAGAATAGCTCATATACTCTGATTACTATGTCATGGAATGGACTTTGACCTTTTCCATTAGTATATTTTAATTTTTGATTGTCTATGTACTTCTGGTTAAATGGAGCGAGTTTAAGCAATACACAGCGGAGATATAATTTTAAATACGCAAACGGAGCGCTCAAAACCCATTTGTATAAATGGTAATGTTAAATTTTAAAAAGGTCATAAAGATCTCCGTTGCTAAGCCAGTTGTTTATTTTTAAAAAAGAATATACATAAAAATGAGTTTAAAGATAATTTAAACATTACAAACAGCGGAGGCATCGTAAACTTGCTTATTTGTTTGTTAATGTCAATGTTAAATTAATTATAAAAACTTTAAACACACACTAAAAACGGAGATCCGCTAAGTCTCGCTGCTTTTGCCTGCGCGTCTGATGTATCGCGCAGACCGCAGTACATCAGAACGCGGCCGGATAAACAACAGGCCGCGGAAGCCAGTAAACAGGCATATTATTATATGCCATTTTTTAGCAAAGTTTCTTTTTTTATTAATAATAATTAATAGCAATAACTGTAATCTTTTCTGGTACGTTGGTAATGCTAATTTACGGTTTTTTGTTGTTTTTGCTCGCCCTCACCAAACAAACCATACCAACAGTGGGTTAGCATTACCCACACCCAGGCGTGGGTTATTGCTATAATATTTAAAGGCATCCTGCAGTGTTAAAAACAACATAAACAGATAGTATAAGCCGTTGTATTAAAGAATTAGGTATTAAGCCACAATGTACAGCATACCTTGATTGCAAGAACTCACATGAGGAGGATTACATGCCAGGGGAGACAAACAGCTGCTGTGGGATTTGAACCAATGTTTATGAAATGTTTTAACACCAGAAATTTTCAGAAAAAAAATTTGTGAGCATAGACATAAGGCAGATTAAAGTGTATGCGATTATACTGCTGAGCTAAGCACTTATTTTCATAGGTGGGTGAGTGGGTGTCATGTCACCACTTCTGAAAGGCTGACAGACATTTTGGTGAGGGAACAAGTCCTTAGCACTTTGCCTGATAACATGATAATCTGGTTGGCAGACCAAGAGCGTAACTCTGTAGATGAGCTGGGAAAAAAGGGTATCTATACTTATCAAGCAGGGCACAACTGCAAAAGAAGGGAATACCCTTTGCTGCACATGGATATAAAGGAACCCATGGTGGGCAGCCTAAACCACGCCAACAGAGTCCATCATTAACAGGGGAAGTCAGTAGTTCAGGTACACAGCCAAGATCAATGCTTATATGTTTTAAATGTAACCAGAGGGGCCATGCAGCATACAGATGTCCACTGAAGTAAGGTGAGGAACAAAAGGTGAGGGAGCCAGCAAGTGGGATTAACAGTATGCCAGTGGTAAGTTGTCTGGAGACAACAGGGGCACCAAACTATCCCTGAAGTTTATATCCTATCTTAGTGGATGAAAAACAGGCCACTGTTAAGAAAGACAGCTTCTGACATAATCATTTTGAAGCCTCAATGGTTAAAGAGGAGCAGTACTTGCTTAGGCAGTCTACTCCAATCTAAGCTTTTGAAGAGCCCGCATTTTAAATACCTTTGGTGAAGGTTCACCCTGACTGGGAGGGTTGAAAAGGAAGCAAGCAGGTAGGTGTGTTTGAGGATATCTCTGCAGATGCCTTCACAAGGAATGATTCTGATAATGCAGTACCTTGTGTGCATGCAGTTACATGCAGTCAGACTTGGAGACAGGTATGTGGGTCTGACAGCCTGGAGAGACCCAAACACATTCCACACCTGAAGCCGGTGCTGGTGATGTGTCAATTTCAGGGAGGGAGCTACCCTGTAGCAGTGAGCCTGAATGTGAGCCACAGCTGCTGATAGGTACTGATGTTCCCTTGCACAAGGTTACTGCAAGAGCAGAGGTGGAGTGGTATTACCCAGGCTGACAATGAGGCACAGCTGTCAGAAGATATCAGATTTCCTGTGGAAGGGGATCTGGGAAGGGTCACAAAGGTAGAGCTGAGACAGACTCATCTCTCAGACCCTACATTATGAGGACTGAGGGAGGTAGCTAAGGAGGCAGCTGATTCTCAAGGAAAAGGGGAATCTGTATACTGGAACAAAGGATTACTGTAAAGAGAGTGAACCCCTGTGGGAGGGCTAGAGGGTGAGGTAATACAGCAGTTGATAGTGACCTGAGACTACCATCTGGCACTTTTAGCCATAGCCTATGGCATTCCTTTTGCAGGTCATATGGGCATAAAGCATTCCGAGAGACATATTATGCAGAACATTTATTGGTCTGGGTTTGCAATGGATACAAGGTACTGCAGAACCTGTGAGCAGTGTCAAAAAGTAGGCAAGGCAGGGGATAAGGTCAAAGGTCCTTTGACACCTTTGCCTATGATTGAGGAGACTTTTCAGGGGGTAGCTATTGATAATGTGGGTCCTCTGAGAATCCCAAGTTCCACAGGGAAAAATATATCCTAGTGGTAACAGATCATGCTACTAAATACCCTGACATGGTGGTTCTGTCCTCCATCAAGGCAGAGAAGATGGGAAATGCTTTGTTAGATATTTTTAGCAGGATAGGTTTCCCATGAGAAATACTGACTGACAGAGGTGCCAATTTCATGTCAGGCCTGCTGGCTTGTCTGTGGGAGTGCTGTGGGGTGAAGCACCTAAAAAGACTCCCCCCTACCACCTCCAGACTAATGGTCTTTTGGAGGGGTTAAGCTCTACACTAAAGTCCATGATAATGGCATTTGAAGACCAGTTTAAGAGAGACTGGGACAAATATTTGCCCCATCTGCTATTTTCTTACAAAGAGGTACAATAGGAATCCACAGGTTTGTCACCCTTTGAGTTGCTGTATGGGCATAGGGTAAGGGGTCCCTTGGATTTGATTTGTGATGATTTGGCGGGTGAGCCCGACAGCATGCTGTGAGACAGCAGGTTATGGTGTTTATTCCTGTCAGACACAATAAGCTGCAGGCAGCTTGGGAAGGACCCTTTAAAGTGGTAAGGAAGGTCAGTGATGTTAACTACATGGTAAAACTGTTAAGCAGGAGGCAGGAGCACACACTGTACCATGTTAACATGATGAAGCCTTACCATGATAGGGAGGCCATTTTACTGAAAATTTGCAGTAGGCAGCAGGAGAAGTCTGAGGGGGGTCTGGTGACTGATCTCCTCAGTGATCATCAGAATAATACCTCAGTGGAAGAAGTTAGTAATACTAATGCAGATGTGCTCTCAAGACAGAGTATGGGCTAATGTACTCCCAGACAGGCTCCTTTCTCTCAAACAACATTTCTCCAGGGTCAGTTGAAAAACTAGTTTGAGTCTTCAAAGGTGGGAGAGATGGCATGGTGTGAGGTAGTGCCAGCTGTGTTAGGGGGAGTAGGCAGTGCATGTGTAACATATGCCAGTATATTTAGCTGTACTTTTGTAAAGAATTGCATGTCATTTGAATATCAAACTGATTTGTACAGATGCTTGATTAAACATTTATTTGTAAAGCTGCTTGTATTAAAAATGTATCAACAGTGAGTCATGCTGGACAGAAAATAAATATACATGTATGTCAGGCTGTATTGTTGTAACTGCTGAAATGTATATATTTTAACAGAGGATACTGGAAGGAAAGGTGTTAAGCTCAGCCCAGCTAACCTTAAGAAAAATACCATGAAATAAAATGACTTGGTTTAGGTCATAAGGATTCTATCTCACAGGTCTAAATGCAGTCAGAGATACAATGTCTATGAAAAGCCTTTCTGCAGGGAAGGTAGAAGTGATGGAATTGTTTTATAGCTTCCAGATGCTGTATTAAGCATTAGCAAATTTCTATGTGTGTATTGTGACACACCTGTGGCAAATCCTGGCTCAGATGCTGGTGAGGGTTTAGTATGGGAACCACAGAGTCAGGTGACCAGATATGATGTCATTCTTTAGCCAGCAATGAAATTGTTTTTAGATACTTGTAAGAGATGTCATAGAGGCACTCAGCACTTTGTTTTGTAACTGACAAGACCACTCACCCACTTCATCTTGCCTTGCTTTAGTAAGTAACTTAACTAGGGAACAGTAATTCTTCAGTCAGTTAGGAAAATATAGTGAGATTAGTTAAATGCTGTTTTTCTGTCTGAATTTTTCTGTCTGTGCTGGTTTTATATTTCCTGTGCTTGAAACGCTGCTGTTTATTGTAAATAGATCTTCAGTATTTTCATGTTTGTTTTATATTTATTATTAAATATAGCTAAACCTTTCATTGTGGCTGGTCTTTTAGAAAATATTTTAACCTTTGAGAATACTTGCTTTTATTCAGTGGCACTGTGGCTGCACACTCCTGAAAGTCTTGCTGCTTGGTTGAACATCCCCATTTGTTTAAGTGTGAATTTCACTAAAAGTAATTGGGTACCCTTGTAGGAGCCTTACAGCAGCTAGCCTTGGGGTGTTCTCATGGCAGTATCTACCTTATAGTCTGGGTGGAAGTGGCATAGCAAGTAAATCTGTGCTAGCCTTTCATGTGTGTGTGCTAGCCTTTCGTGTGTGTGTGTGTGTGTGTGTGTGTGTGTGTGTGTGTGTGTGTGTGTGTGTGTGTGTGTGTGTGTGTGTGTGTGTGTGTGTGTGTGTGAAAATCAAATCTCAAAGAGTGTGTGTAAGCTATTTTGAACAGGGACACAGAGCACTGATTTCACACAGAGGTTGTTGGAAGACTTGGCTTGGAACACCTGGCTGAGGCCTCAACTCCAAGGTAGTCAGTATGGAGTTTTTATTTGGGGTTTGAATAGAAAGTCTGGCCCCAGGACTGGAGTGTGCATTCCCTGTGTGCTCTTAAGAGTTGTTGCACTTTATGCAGAAAGCTGGATCTGAGAATACTGTGCCTGTATATTTTTTTCTCAGCAAACATTCACCACCAGTGGTGAGGATTGAGGTCTTTGATCACTGGTCCAGAGGAGAGATGTCACAGAAGGAAAGAGAAGTTAAAATCTAAACCAACTGTATTTGAAGTATTGAATATTGTAAAATAGATAACAGAGCTGTGAACGAGATCTTCAGGAAAGAGAAAGAGCAGATTATATACAAATAAATTAAATTTGTGAGAACAATATGTGCAAAACAATGTTCAGGATAAGTGAGGTTGAAGAGGAGGCAGTAATTTAGCAATTTACATAATGTTGGACTAAATAAGAGTTGCTATAGAGAAAGAAAACAAATACTTAATGTATGCTGTATGTTGTTGTTGTGTCTTTCGGCTTTTCCCGGTTAGGGGTCACCACAGCAGAACTCCGGTCTGCTAATGATTGGCAGTAGATTTTTACGTGCCGAGTTGCCGGCTCTGATGCACAACCTTCAACGAAGGTACGCCCATTCATGCATGTCTCCACACAGAAGACGCTCTAGCTGAGAATCGAACAGGACTTCTTACTGTGAGGTGACAACACTACCGCAGCACCACCACAGCAGTTGATGGCATAAATTAAGAAAATATTTATAAGATTTATTTCCTTTTCTAATAATGCATATAAATCCTATATTTTAAATGATAATTAGTAAGTAGCCATTCATCCAAGAACAGTGCAGTTGAATATGGGAGGAATTCAAGAAAGCCTACACTTTTTTCATGTAGGTATTGTGCCACAATGCTTACATGGACATGAACATATTAAGATTCAGTAAGTGCTGTTGAGCAGCTCGCACACATGTACAAACATGGAAAATTCCTTAACATGCAAATCACCTCATAAGCAGGTGAATCTTATGCAAATGAGGCAGGTAGAGCAATCCAACATGCAGAAAGGCATCTGTGCAGACCCCGTTTAAGTATCCATAATGTATGTGGAAAAATTCCACATACAGGAGTCTAGACAGAAAAAAGTGGGTGTAAAACTGTAGAAATGTGGACATAACCCCCTGAAAATGTTATACCACATACCCATATTAGCAAAACTATTATTCTGGATCTCAGAAAGATTACAGGAATATGTTAAATTAATATATTTTTTTAATAATCTAGGCATGTTTGCACTATGCGCCATAGGGGACAAACATGCATAATTGAAAAAAAAAATATGAAAAAAAAATAATTTAATAATATGTGACAGAAATACATTACAGGGCTTACATAGGACCCCCCACAATGGTACATTGCTGCTGTTGCTAAGGTGATAGGGATATGAAGTGTGTAGCTTCCAGGCTGTCAGCATGGATATGTATGCAAATGAGGTGGATTTACTGAACTGCAGAAAGGAGTAATCGTGCCCACATATCCCCTTTGTGTAGGCTCTTAGACCATGATGATGTTTACACAGGATGTGGCTGACATAGGGAGGGGGTCTGTCCTGTCAATTCTAAGCTCTTTTAAGCTTAGTTGCACGTGTTTGCTAAGTGCGCTGCCTAGCTGAACGTGTGCTTAAAACTGGATGTATTCAATTATTCATTTTGATCTTTGTATGCTGTATAATGCCACGGTGGTACGGCGGTAGCATTGTTACCTCACAGCAAGAGGTTCTCTCGTTCGCTTCTCGACATGGCTTGGGAGTGCCTTCTGTGTGGAGTCTGCATGTCCTCCCCATGGTAGGGTAGCGTTCGAAAGACATGCATGCATAAATGGGCGTGCCTTTATTGAAGGTTGGACATTGAGCTGGCACCTCGGTGTTTCATAAAAATCTACTGCCAATGATTAGCAGACCGGAGTTCTGCTGTAGCGTCCCCTTACCGGGAAAAAGCCGAAAAGACAAACAACATCTTTGTATTCTGTGCGTGGCATCACACACTGAAATAGGGCCATTAAATTATGTTAATTATATTGTAGGCAGGTGGAATGCATCATAGTTAGCCAGTTACACATTCTGGACCTACAGCAGAGCTGTATAAAGTATACATACACCCTACATTCTGATTTTCTCCAGTACTTTGGACCACTGGAATACAGACTTTGGAATTTTAACTGAAATAATGCTAGGGTCTGCTGCAGGTCTGCTACATATGTATGTGCCAGATGCTGAAGTCAGTGCTGCTGGTTCTGCTGACAATAGGCCTAGGCAGAGAAGGAGAAGAGTGTTCAGTCCCAAGGTAACCTTCTAGGAGCTACATGAGCTGGAGATTGTAGAGAGCTACAGGGTGGACATGGACATATTACAAGAACTCACTGAGCTCTGCCACCCTCATCGCAGACCCAGAGTCAACAAAGGGGAACCCATCCCAATGGAAACAAAGGTATGTGCAGCCCTTAGGATACTAGCTACAGGTATTTTCCAAAGACCAATCAGGGACATGATGGGGGTTTCACAGGCATCTGCATACAGGATACTCCACCAATTCCTGGATTCCATGCTGCCACATGCCAGTGGGGACATATTTTTTTCCCTCACTCGTGAGGTGAGGGCCAGCAATATGCAACACTTCTGTCATGTAGAACACTACCCTGAAGTACTGGGTGCCATAGATTGCACTCATGTAAACATCAAGGCACCACCTGATGAAGAGGGTAGAATCTATGTCAACCATAAGGGGTACCATTCCATCAACTGCCAGGTCATGTTCAATGCCCAGGGGATTATCCTGAATGTGTCTGCTGGCAGCCCTGGCAGTTATCAAAACTCCTATATCTGGCATGCATCACAGCTGTACCAGATGTTTGCTGGGGGGGACATCCCACATGGCCATTTACTGGGAGATGCTGGCTACGCCCTGGAACAGTGGATGATGACACCCATCAAAAATGCACATACACCCATGGAAGAATGCCATAATGAGGCAATGAGGCACTCACACAAACTAGGAATATCACAGAGTTTGTATTTGGGCTTCTGATGTTCTGGTTCCAGTGCCTAGATATATCTGGTGGAGCCTTGCAGTGCACTCCAGCCATATGTGCACATATGTTCACAGTATGTGCTATGTTGCACAATCTGATCTTGTGGAAACAGCTGCAGCAGGATCAGCAAAGGGAAGGGATAAATAGCCCCCCACCAGTGCCTAGGTCACCACAGTCACAAAAGGACTCAGAGGATGAACCCCCCTGATAATTTCCCTGTAGGCAGACGTAGGCATACTCAGTACACCCTGGCTTTGGCTAAGAGACAATGCATAGCACATTCACTGACAACCTAGGGACCTTGGGACTGACATCTTACTCCTACTAACACACATATATTAAAATTGATGCCAGGCAACCCACACAACCTATACCTATCCATGTACGGGTTGTGTACTGCTTGCCTCGGACAGAGTCAGCCCTGAACTACAGTCCTGTCAACTGCTTCATTCATAAGGTAAGTCTGTAACCTACACAGTACTAGTAACGATTATTATGATATGGCATTGCATGTATGAATCTGCTACATTTATGTAAGTAAATATAGTGGACTATTTGGACAGAAGTAACATCCACATGGGACTATAGATACCCATCCAATATCAATTGTCCTTTAATATTCACTAGGCCTCATGCATGGAATATTCACTACATAAGTCGAGAGAGATGTTACACAGTGGGTTTACATGATATTCGAACTACTGTGTATCCCAGCAGAACATGTGGTGTTGTCCCCCACCCCTACACAGCAGTGTTCCCATATAACTGCTTTTACAGTAAGTCATCAATGGTACATCAGCAGTCCAGGCAATCTCAGGGCAGAAACATAAAAATTGATCATACACTGTATGTCTCACTTAATGCAGCAATAATAACATTCATATATATGCTGTTGATTGCGTGATGAATGACTACTCTCTGTCAGGCAGTTTGTGTGGCTCAGTGGACTAGGGAAATTAGAATGCGTGATAGCATTGATGGTTCTAATCTGGAAGTGTCCACATCTTTTAGATGTGAGGTATTATTATGTTCTTCTTTTACAGACTGTCAGTCTGTGTGGTGTAACATTATTAATGTATATCACATATTAATTACATCAGACAGCTGAAGAATGTTGTGGACAATTTGAGTGAAGTGCAGTACTGCAGGAACAGGGACAAATGTCATTGTCTGTAACACAATAAATCCTGGACTGGAGTACAGGTAGGAGTGGGCTGGAGTCAGTTTATAAGTACTGACAATCCCACTGGGCATGCTCCTAAACTTTAGTTAAACAGAATGCAATTATGTTGCTCCTTGCTCAAAATGACCTGTTATGTATAGATATGTGTATAATATATATATATATATATATATATATATATATATATATATATATATATATATATATATATATATATATATATATATATATATATATATATATATATATATATATATATATATATATATATATATATATATATATATATATATTCTTCTTTTGGTTGTTCCCATTAGGGTTTGCCACAGTGGATCATCTGTTTCCATTTCTTCCAGTCCTCTGCATCTTGCTGTGTCACACCAGCCACCTCCATGTCCTCTCTCCTCACATCCATAAAACTTATCTTAGGCCTTCCTCTTTTCCTCTTCCCTGGCAGCTTCATCATTAGCATCCTTTTCCCAATATACCCAGCATCCCTCCTCAGCACATGTCCAAACCAATGCAATCTCACTGGCTTCGTCTCCAAACTGCCAAACCTAGGCTGACCCTCTAATATACTTATTCCTAATCCTGTCTACCATCGTCACACCCAGTGCAAATCTTAACATCTTTAACTCTGCCACATCCAGCTCTGACTCCTACCTTTTTGTCAATGCCACTGTCTTCAACCCATATAACATAGCTGGTCTCACTACCCTCTTGTGGACCTTCCCTTTCACTCTTACTGGTACTCGTCTGTCATAAATCACTCCTGACACTCTCCTCCACCCACTCCACCCTGCCTGTACTCTCTTCTTCATCTCTCTTCCACACTCGCCATTACTCTGAGATGTTGATCCGAATGATTTAAACTCATCCACCTTCGCCTGCTCTACTCTCTACATCCTCACCATTCCTCTATCCTCCCCCTCATTCACACACATATATTCTATCTTAGTCCTGCTGACCTTCATTCCTCTCCTCTCTAGAGCATATCTCCATCTTTCCAGGGTCTCCTCCACCTGTTCCCTAATCTCACTACAGATCATAATGTCATCTGCAAACATCATAGTCCACGGGGACACCTGTCTTTTCTCATCTGTCAACCTTTCCATCACCACTGCAAATAGGAAAGGGCTCAGAGCTGATCCTTGATGTAATCCCACCTCTACCTTAAGTGCATCTGTCACTCCCACTGCAGATCTCACCACTGTCATACTACCCTTGTACACATCCTGTACCACTCTTACATACTTCTCTACCACTCCCGACTTCCTCATAAAATACAACTCCTCTCTAGGCACCCTGTCACATGCTTTCTCTAAGTCCACAAAGACACAATGCAACTCCTTCTGACCTTCTCTGTACTTCTCCATCAACACTCTCAGAGAAAACATCACATCTGTAGTGCTCTTTCCCGGCATGAAACCACACTGCTGATCACTAATCATCACCTCCCTTCTTAACCTAGCTTCTACTACTCTTTCCCATAACTTCATGCTGTGACTGATCAATTTTATTCCTCTGTAGTTAATACAGTTCTACAAATCACCCTTATTCTTAAAAATCGGTATCAAAACATTTTTTCTCCACTCCTCAGGCATGCTCTCACTTTCCAAGATTTCATTAAACAATCTGGTTAAAAATTCTACTGCCATTTCTCCTAAACACTACCAAGCTTCCACAGGTATGCCATCTGGACCAACAGGCTTTCCATTCTTCATCCTCTTCATAGCTATCCTTACTTCCTCCTTGCTAATCCGTAGCACTTCCTGATTCACTATCCCCACATCATTCAACTTTCTCTCTCTCTCATTCTCTTCATTCATCAGCCCTTCAAAGTACTCTTTCCATCTGTTCAACACACTCTCCTCGCTTTTGAGTATGTTTCCCTCATTATCCTTTATCACCCTTACCTGCTGCACATCTTTCCTATCTCGGTCCCTCTGTTTAGCCAATCGGAAGATGTCCATTACTCCCTCCTTAGTGTCCAGCCTTTCATACAACTCTCCATACGCCTTATCCTTAGCCTTTGCCACCTGTCTCTTTGCCATGCACCTCATCTCCTTATACTCCTGTCTACTTTCTTCATCTCTCTGACAATCCCACTTCTTCTTTGCTAACTTCTTTCTCTGTATACTCACCTGCACTTCCTTATCCCACCACCAGGTCTCCTTGTCCTCCTTCCTCTGTCCAGATGTCACAACAAGCACCTTTCTAGCAGTCTCCCTTATTGCTCTGCTGTAGTTTCCCAGCTGTTCGGTAACTCTTCACTGTCACCCAGTGTCTGTCTTAACTCGTCTCTGACCTCCACCTCACAATCACCCTTTTTCAATTTCCACCATTTGATCCTTGGTGCTGCTCTCCCACTCCTCCTCCTATTCTTGCCCACCAACATCATTCTACAGGCCACCATTCTATGCTGCTTAACTACACTTTCCCCCGTCACCACTTTACAGTTGCCAGTCTCCTTCAAACTGGCCATCCTGCATAGGACATAGTCTACCTGTGTGCATCTCCCTCCACTCTTGTATTTCACCATATGTTCCTCCCTCTTGTTAAAATATGTATTCACCAAAGCCATGCCCATCCATTTTGCAAAATCCACTACCATCTGACCTTCTGCATTCCTTTCTTTAACACCATACCTACCCATCACTTCCTCATCCTCTCTGTTCCCTTCACCGACATGCCATTTGAAATCTGCTCCAATCATCACTTTCTCACCCATGGGTACAGTCATCACCACTTCATTCAACTGACTCCAAATTTTTTCTTTCTCATCCATCGCACACCCAACTTGCGGAGTATATGCACTAACAGCATTCATCATTACACCATCAATTTCTAGCTTCATAAACATCACTCTATCTGACACTCTTTTCACCTCCAAAACACTCTTGGCATACTGTTCCTATAGGATAACCCCTACCCATTTCTCCTCCCATCCACACCATGATAGAAACATTTGAACCCACCTCCAATACAACTGGCCTTACTCCCCTTCCATCTGGTCTCTTGCACACACAATATATCAACCTTCCTTCTGTCCATCATATCAGCTAGCTCTCTCCCTATACCAGTCATGCTGCCAACATTTAAATTTCCTACCCTCACTACCGCACTCCTAACCTTTGTCCTCTCTTCCTGCCTTCGGGCATGCCTACCCCCTCTTTTTCTCCTTCTCCTCCTTTGGCCAACAGTAGCCCAATTTCCACCAGCACCAAGTCGGCTAACAGTACTGGTGGTGGTCATTGTTAACCCGGGCCTCTACCAATACGGTATGTAAATCTGTATTGTTTTCCGTATATCTCATTTGGCAAATGTTTTACGCTTGATGTCCTTCCTGATGCAACCCTCCCCATTTATCCGGGCTTGGAACCGGGACAAAGAAATGCACTGGCTTGTGCATCCCCAGTGGCTGAGTTAAATATATATATGTATATATATATATATAATCTTGGACTCTCAAAATTATGACTTCCCAAAACACCACCCAGCGCACTAAAACATGTGTATTCTGGGGGAATGTATCCCCCCACTCCCGCAACTTAAATATACCAAGATCGCACTACAGTACTACTTTAATGTTATCTATTGCTTCATCTATTACCCCAATAGGGTAACCCCTGATTAAAAGTTTTTTTCTTAATAGCTCACATTCTTCCAAAAAATAGTCATCTTCGTCATTGAGTCTATTTATTCTATCAAGCGGACCAATCACAATATTATTGGAAATTTTTGAAGACTTTCCAAGAGTTAGGTGCTTTTTTATATGAGAGTCCTACTTTTGTCACAAAAAGAGGGAAAAGTCTTAAGGATTTTTTAGAAACCAAAAAATGTAATACTCCTGTTGCTTATAATGGGATGCCAAGATGTGAAGACTGCAATTATTGTAAGTTTTTGGTACTGGGGAACAAAATAGTAGTAAAGGCTCGGGACTCTACTATTAATATCAAGGGGAATTACAATTGTAAGTCTAAATTCATTGTGTATCTAGTATTATGTAATTCTTGCGATGGATTTTACGTAGGAAGAACTATACGTAGCTTCCATCGCAGAATTAATGAGCACCTGAGGGCAGTTGAAAACCTGGATGTAACTAATACCCTAGCAAGACGTTGTTAACTGTCATAACTGAGTTAAAGTGGGTTTTAGTTTTATTGTTATTGACCAAGTTTTAAATGCAGACAAGAGATGGGATGCAGAAGTGGATTTAAACTGGAAAGAATATGCTTGGCAAGTGAGGCTAAACACAGGTGCAGATCCAGGTATGAATGATATGGAAAACTTTAAAGCAGTGTTATGTAAGAAAGGTTAAAACACTGCTAATATTTTGGGTCATGTGACTTGAGCAAACTATAAATGTGAATTTTGTATGTGTGACAACCAGGTCTGAAGAAGTTCTTTGTGAATGAAAGTGCTTACCGGTTGTTTTTTGCTTTAATAAATATTGAGTGTTTTATTGTCATTTGAGCTGCATATTGAATTTATTACATTTACAATTAGAACTGAGGAGATTTATTTGGAGTTTAAAGGTTGACTTCAACGGCGCCGTATGGTGCAGAATGGGAGAATTTCCCTTTTCTGCACTGAAGTGCGGTCTTGGAGTTGGTATATTTAAGTATGGGGGTTGTGGGGGGTGCAGGGGGGCTTGCCCCGGGGTGTATTTCCTATTTCCAATCCACTCATCAATATTTTTCTTGAAGAGTGCTAATGAAGAACTTTACTTGACATAGATGGGTAGCCTGTTCCAGAGTATGGGAAGTCTCTAGGACAGGAATCTATCCCTCCAGCATGTCCTGTTTATTGTGGTGGCAAGGTTTAGGTCCCTAGAGCGTGTAGCTAGGAGGGATTGGGATATCTTTAGGTGTAACATGTCCAACAGCTCTGGGTTTGACATAGCTTTATATGCTAGGTAGAGATTACCTCGGAGTAGATGATGTGCTATGGAGTAAAGCTGGAGTTTTTTGAGATGGTCAGTGTAGTGCATTGGTTTGAGGCCAGTAATCCTCTTTGTGACTGCAGATGTCTTGTAAGGTTCATAGGTTCATAGGTTCATACTAGGCTATCTGCCCAAGGGCATTTATAAGCCTAGCCCATAGTTATGTGGCTTTCGCCACCCCTTTAGTTTGAATAAAACTATGCCTATTATTTTGCTATGCCTCTGTCAAGCAGTGACACTGAAGTAATCCCTGGGGTATATCTGCGATCTCCCATCCATTGGTCAAGATTCCTCTTGAACAAGGCCAGCGAAGTGCTCTGCCTCACATGTACCGGGATTTTGTTCCACAGCATAGGGAGTCTCTGGGTGATGAATCTGTCTCTCCAGCACGTTCTATTAATAACCGTGTCAAGGTTTAAGTCTCCCGCCCTTGTTGTTCTGAGGGATCTAGATTTTTTGAGGTGAAGCATATTCATCAAATCTGGGTTTGACATGGCCTTATATGTCAGGCACAGGTCACCTCTGAGCAAGTGGTATGAGACTGAATAGAGCTGGAGTTCTTTCAGTCGGGCAGCATAAGACATATTTTTGAGACCCTTTATCCTTTTGGTGAGGAACTTTTGGGGCCTTTCCAGCTTCTGCAGGTGTCGGGTCAGATACATTCCGAAGGGGGCATTGTACTCAATCATAGGTCTAATGAGTGATGAGTACAGGGAGACGATGACCTCCCTTGATCTAGATGTGAATCCCTTCATGATCAGGTGGGCAATGTAGAAGGTTTTCCTGACTACTTTAGCAACATGAGTGTCAAACAAAAGGCTAGTGTCAACCTGGGTCCCCAGGTCCCTGATGACTTCTTCTGTGCTCAGTGGATTGCCACCTATATGGTAGCTTGGGGTAACCTTATTTTTCCCGAAGGGTATGACTATGCATTTCTTGGTGTTTAACTTTAGGCCGTGGCTCTGGCACCAGTTATCCATTTCTGTGAGGCCCTTCTGAAGGATATCTGTGTCAGAAGTGTTTTCGACTATGGTGCCCAGTTTGCAGTCATCTGCAAACTTTGTCAGCCATAACCCTCCTGTGTTTGCTTGTACTTCAGAAAAGTAGATGCTGAACAAGAGTGGACCCAGGACTGAGCCCTGTGGGACACCACTTGTGACAGGCTTTGAGTCTGACATGGCTCCAGCAACTCTGACCCTGTGGGTTCTGTCACTTAGCCAGTTTGCAACCCATCTTGTGATGTATGGGTTTACATTCAAGCTGATGAGTTTTTTGATGATACCTGAATGGGGTATTGTGTCGAAGGCCTTTGCCAGGTCAAGGTAGGCTGTATGGACTGCCTTTCCCTCATCAATGGCCTTGGTGACTGTTTCGAAAAAGTCAACCAAGTTCAAAAGGCATGATCTGCCTTTGACAAAGCCAAACTAGGTTGGATCCAAAGTCTGCAAGTTCCCTATGTCTTTATTTATGAGTTCCATTATGATCCTCTCCATGGCTTTGCAGATAAGGCTTGTCAAGCTAATGGGACGGTAATTTCCAGGGTCGGTGGAGGCACCGCCCTTGTGAAGTGGTACCACAGTCGCCGTGCACCACTCCTTTGGTACGTATCCTGAGGTGATGCTAAGATTAAACAGCTGTCCTAACTGCGGGTTTAATTCATCATTGAGTTCGTGGAGCACACAGCCGGGAACACCATCCGGTCCCATGGATGCTGTGTTTTTTGCCTTGGAGAGAGCAGTTCTCACCTGGGCGTTGGAGATGTTTGGGGGGCTACAATCCTCTGGTATAGATATCTCTCCTTTTGGGGGGGAAGGGGGGGAGAAGTTTGCACTGGACCTGTCAGCCAGTATGTTGGCAATGTGTGTAGGTTCAGTAATCTTCACCTCATTTTTAACTATTTCTGAGCATATCTGGGAGTTTCCTCCTAGGTTTCTAACATAGCTAAAGAAGGCCTTATGATTGTCTTTTGTGTCCTTGGCGATTTTTCTCTCAAAATTTGCCTTGGATGATTTTATGAGAGCTCTTAGCTTTTTACTTATAATGATCAAAGGTGTCTTACCTTTCAAGGATTTTGCTCTATCTTGTAGTAGCTTCCTCCTTTTGTTGTAGAGCTTGTTTATGGCTGGGGTCCACCAGACTGGACGCTTGCCTTTGGTACAAAGAGTTTTAGTTTTGTTTGGGATTGCCTGATCCATGCAGTCCTGTAGGTGCTGGTAGAAGGCATTTGTAAGTGATTCAGCGGTTTGAGTAATGTTTACCACTGGCTCAGGGGCCTTAAAGGAGACCACACTAGTTTTTAGGAGTGTGAAGTCAGCTTTTGAGAAGTTTTTCACTGTGGTCTTTTTTATTTCAGGTGGGGGCGGGATGAGGACCTCCAGCGAGATTAGTTTATGATCTGATCTCACCAGTGAGGGGTATACTTCCGGTGTTGAACATTGTGATCCCATGTTCGTGATGTTGAGGTCAAGTATGTTTTCTCCTCTTGTGGGGATGGTGACTAGTTGTTCCATGGCATTTGAGTTTATGAACTCCAGGAACCTTTGGGCAAGGGTGTTTGGGCTTGAGTTGTGTTCCCAGTCTATATTAGGGTAGTTGAAGTCACCTAGTATTATGGTGTTTGGAGATACATTTATCCCCTCCAGTGTTTTCAGGAAGGCCATGTGAGGTTCCTGAGTTTGAGAGGGTGGCCTGTAACATGCTACAAATTGCAGAGCAGTCTTGCCTATGGTTAATTGCACCTGGATGGTCTCCAATGCATCGTGCGTTGCCACCAACCTTGAGGTGTGGGTGTCCCTTATGAATATGGACACCCCCCCTCCTTTTTTGGTGTTGTCCGGATTTTGGGGCCGGAACGCATGATATGAGGTGAAACCTGATAGTGCTGGGGTGCTCTCAGGAGCCTTGAACCAGGTTTCTGTCACAGCACAGACATCGATGTTCTCCATACTGAGAAGGGCCTCAAGTGCGTGCATCTTGAGATTGAGACTTCTGGTATTGAGCAGCATTACCCTTAGTACATTCCAAAAGGGGCATTGTACTGTATAATGGGTCTAATGAGTGTCAAGTAGAGTGAAACAATGACCTTTTTTTTCCTTGGATGTGAACCCTTTCATGATGAGGTGTGCCACGTAGAAGGACTTTCTGACTAGTGTGGCGATGTGACTATCAAAGGAGAGACTACTGTCCACCTGGGTCCCAAGGTCTCTTATCACACATTCGGTGTTAAGTAGATTGCTGCCTATGTGGTAGTTCATGGGTACAGAGTTTTTACTAAAGGGGATGACATTGCACTTTTTGGCATTGAGCTTGAGGCCATGGCTCTGACACCAGGCATCTCTCTCAGCGAGGCCCTTCTGTAGGATGTCCACATCATTTGGGGACTTGACTATGGCTCCTAGTTTGCAGTCATCTGCAAACTTCATTAGCCAGAGGTCTTCTATGTTAGCCTATACTTCAGAGAAGTAGATACCAAACAGGAGAGGTCCCAGGATGGAACCCTGTGGTACTCCACTTGTCACTGCTTTGAGGTCAGATTTGAAGTCTGCAACTTTTACAGTGTGGGTTCTGTCAATGAGCCAGTTGGCAACCCATCTTGTGATATAGGCATTTATACCTAGTTTAGTGAGTTTAGCTATAATTCAAGAATGGGGGATGGTGCCGAAAGCCTTGGCGGGGTCAAGATAGGCTGTGTGAACCATCTTTCCCTCATCTACGGCTTTGGTGACTGCCTCAAAGAAGTCAGTCAGGTTCAGGAGGCATGATCTGCCTTTTACAAACCCGAACTGGGTGGGATCCAGAGTTTATAGGTTACCAATGTCTTTGTTAATGAGTTCCATGATGACACGTTCCATAGCCTTGCAGACCAGGCTCATCAGGCTAATAGGTTGATAGTTCCCAGGATCAGTGGTGGCTCCCCCTTTGTGGAGTGGGATAACTGTTGCTGTGCGCCATTCAGTGGGCAAAGAGCCTGATGCAAGGCTATCATTGAACATGGTGCTTAAGTGGGGAGCCAGTTCGTTCTGAAGTTTGTGTAAAATGCAGCCTGGGATGTTGTCCGGTCCCATGGATGCTGTGTTTTTGGCTTTAGAGACTGCAGCTTTTACCTGCGTAGTTGTAATTACAGGGACTCTGCATTCTTCCTGTACAGATATGGGCCCTTTATGAGGTGAGGGGGGGTAAAGTTAGCACTGAACCTATCTGCCAGGATGTTGGCAATATCAGTTGGTTCTGTAATTTTCGTGCAGTTGTACTGTAACTCAGAGTGGATCTGGGTGTTGCCATTGAGATTCTTGACATAGCTATAGAATGCTTTGTGGTTGTCCTTAGAATTAGTGGCAATTTTGTTTTCCTAGCTAGCTTTGGAGGATCTTATAAGGGATCTCAGCTTCTTACTGAGGCTGACCAGGGAGCTCCTCCACTCATGGGATTTTACTCTCTTTTTTTCAACAGTTTCTTCCTTCTGTTGTACAGTTTGTTTATAGCAGGGTACCACCAGATTGGCTTCCTTTTTTTGGAGGATAGCATCTTGGTTCTGTTTGGGATAGCATGATCCATGCACTAGTGTAAGTGCTTATAGAGTGCATTTGTGTAGGATTCACCATTCATAACTGCATTGTCCATCTGCATGGGTGTCATGAAGTTCACCACTTCTGTCTTAAGAAGCGTGAAGTTGGCTTTGGAGAAATTTTTTACCATGGTTTCCTTAATGGGGGTTGGGGGCAGGATGTGGATATCAAGGGTGATTAGCTTATGGTCAGATCGGACCAACGAGGAGCTGACTTCAGGTGTGGAATACCGGTCACTCATGTTGGTAATGACTAGGTCTAGGATATTGTTGCCCCTGGTGGAGGGGTGGATAAGTTGATCCAGGGCATTGGAGTTTATGAATTCCAGAAAGTGTTGAGCTAAGGAGTTGGTACACGAGTAGTTTTCCCAGTTAATAGTGGGGTAGTTGAAGTCGTCCATTATTAGGGTGTTTTGTTGAACCCTAATATTTTCTAGTACATCAAGAAAAGAGGAGTGGGAATCCTGGGGCATGGTGGAGGATCTCTAGCAAGCTACAATTTGGATTGCAGTTTTGCCAGAGTTAGTTGCACTTGGATAACCTCAGATGCATTATGCTGAGCATCTAGCCTGGAGGTGTGGATATCCTTAATGAATATGGACACACCTCCGCCTTTGCTGTTTCAGTCTGGGTTACAGGGCCGAAAAGTGTGGTATAAGTTATAGCCTGGTAGTGCAGGGGTGCTCTCTGGAGCCCTGAACCAAGTCTCAGTCACTGCACAGATATCGATGTTCTCCATTTTAAGGAGTGCCTCGAGTGAGTGCATTTTGAAATTTAGACTTCTAGCACTGAGTAGCATTACCCTCAGTTTTTGCTTACCTGTTCCTGCTATGGTGGTGAATTTGTCATTTGAACCTTGCCTAAAAAATACACTACAGGGGCAGCAAGAGCCTTAGCCAGTATCCGGAATCCCAGGGGCGACAGGTGCGGGCCATCTGTGGCAAAGCATCATGGTCTGTCGACCATGTCTTCCCAAGCAGACAGATACTGGATCCCCTTAGAATGACACTAGAAGTTTAGCCAATTGTTGAAGTCAATCATTTTGTCCTTGTACTGCGGTATCATTCTGGGCGATGGCAGAATGCTAATCAGGGCTATGGTCATACCTGCCTGGGCTACAAGATCGGAGAGCTCTTCCATGTCTCTTTTCATGTAGTCCAGGGAGGTACATCTCAGGTCATTCACACCAACATGGACAATGACAGAGTCATATTTGTACTTGTTATGGAGTGACCTGAGTGCGTGGGTTATGTGGTGGATCCTGGCACCCGACAGGCAGCTGACAGTAACCTTCTCCTTGTTTAGCCTGGTGAGTGGGACATCAGTGTGCCTGACTATAGAGTCACCTATGACTAGTGTGTTGGGTACATTGTTTTGCCTTATTGGCTGTGGTTGAGTGATAGACTGAGTCTGTGGGCTATGTGTCATTTGGGTTGTGTTGGGGGATGGAGGTTGCTTGCTTTTCTGCTTTGGAGGTCTCTGTTGCTTAGACAGATTATTATTGAGAGCTTCTGCGAATGTTTTTGTGTTACTATGTGTGGATTTTGGTGGTGTAGATTTAGTGAGACTATGTGATGAGTGTGGTGTGATGCAAATGTTTATCTTCTCCTCATGACTGTCAAGTTCAGTCTTGGTTGGAGAGAGCTTTACCTCCAGTTTGGTTAGATAAGTGCATCTCTCACACGTTGTAATTTTGGGTGGTAGGAGGAGAGGTTTGTTTGTGTACATGAAGCAATTTCTACATTGTCCCAAGATGCCCAGATTCATCAGACAGACAGGAGAGAACACTGGGAGCTGACCTTTGGACATGCCTGAATAAAAAACTATTTTCCTCTAGATAAGTTAGGAAAGTGAGTACAAGAGCTGTTTTTCTCTAAGCAAGTGAGAAAAGAAAGTACAAAAAATTGTTTTCCTCTAGGTAATGAGGAAGGTTGAGTGCTATAGTAATTAGTAGCTTATTTAGTGCTTACAAGTTCTGAACAAGTGCTGAGCACGAATAAGAAAATGTAAGTGCTAAAACTAAGAATCTGTATCTGCACTAGATGAGTTACAGGACAGAAAGAAGTGCAAATGCAGGCTTTCAAATCCGAAAGTTGAAATAGATGGAAGAGATTGCCCAAATGGCCAATAACTACAATTTCTGGGCCAGAACCACTCCTTATGTGATAGACAGCTTACCTGGTGCCTACCACTCCCACTGATAAGCTAGAAGGCTTCCCTCCAACACAGAAAGGCTTGGGGGGCTCAGAATCTTACATACAGTCCTGGATACAGCAAATCTGTATCTGGAACACTAGTTACAGGAAAGGTAGGAAACAGGCTTACAGATTTTTTTTTTTTTTTTTTTACAGAAAAGTAGCAAAAATAGTAGTAAAAACAATTCACATGCAGTGCAAGCTAGCACGCTTGAGCATGTAACAATATTAGACCAAACACAGTTTAAAAAATGCAATTAAATTAAAAAGGACTAAAAGCAAGTACAGAAAGAGTTTATTAGGTAGAATGTAGTAAAGAGATGGGACTGGGGGGGGGTGTCCCTGATCAAATCTACAGTGGGGCGGGCAACTGCAAAAGCCACCAAATTTAAACTACAACCCAGAAATAGAGAGGGTGGGTAGGACAAAACAGTTTCAACAGAGATCTAAGCAACAAGTAACAGTACAAACTCTAAAACCAATCAAAAACTGCAATTTCCAGTAGTGCTTAGAACGGTACATTACCAAATGGTCATTGCATTCAAATATTGGTGTGGTGAGGGAAGAGTACATTGAGGCTATGGGTATGTCAGTTTTGGGTGACTGTGCCCTCAGTTATGACATATGATTCCCATCTTACCACTAGGGAGACATGGTGATCTATGTTAAAGTAGGTGTAAACCTGTGTGGCCAGGCCTGTGTTCCCAGGTCTATCACCCCTGAGTATGTACATCAGGTGTTGCTACTGATGTGCTACTTACCAGGTACATAGGTGTTACTGATGGAAATGATACTACATATATATTTGCATGCAGTTTATGGCCATTAATATGTCAACATGCATTTGTTCATCACTACCCTCTTGTAGGATATTAATACAACTCACAAATTCTATGACCACTCACAGTTTGTAGGCATCAGCCATTGTTGTCAGCCACAGACATTCAGTTTTCACTTGTATCATGGTTAAATAGATTCCAAGCAGTAGAGGACTCAGGACTGAGCCCTGTTGAACACTGCTGCTTACAGATTGGCTATTGGAGGAGTATTTCCCTATTTTGAGTATGTGTGCCATCAGTGAGCCACTTAGTGACCCCCTATAGTAATATTACCATGGATGCCTAAGTGGGTGCTTTTGTCAATCATGCCTGAATGGGGGATAGAGTCACACAGCTTGGCTAAGTCCCAGGGGTTGTATGCCCTGATGTACCCTCACCCAGGTCGCCGGTGACTGCCTCAGACATGTCCACCAGGTTTAACAGCCATGATCTCCCTGTCAGAAATCCAAACTGTGTACAGTCAACTGTTTGTAGATTACATATAAGTTTGTTGATCAGGTCCATGATGATTTGCCCCTTGGGTGTACATATATGGCTACTCAGGCAAATAGATCCATAGTTCTGGTGGTTGGTGGATGTGCCACTTCTTGCAAGGGGATAACAGTTACCATTGTCCAGTCAGCTGGGATGTAGCCAGTGGTTACAGTATGACTGCAAGGAGTTTCCAATGGTGTTAGTAATCCTTGTTGTATCCCATTTAGGATGCAGTCTGGGATGTTAGCATGCCCATTGTATGCTGTGTATCCCCCATAGACAGGCCAGTTATGACCTGCTTTGTAGATATAGACGGTGTGAGACAGGCTGTAGGAATGCCATGTGGCATGTGGTGGGGACAGGTGAGAGAAGTTGATGCAGAGCTTGTGAAGCAACAGGTTAGCTATGAGTACAGACCCATTATATGTGGTGTGATGCCTGTGCACTTGCCCAGCAATCAAGGAGCCTCAGTCCTCACCACTAACACCAGTGAGGGCCACCTACATTGGGAAGGATAACAAATACACACACAGTAAAGTACAAATTCCCTTAAGACCACACAGAGATCACAGCCAGTCTGGGGCTGGTTTCTCCCTTTCTCTCCAGATCCCCAATAAGACACCCCACTGGCACAGCTATAGGGTCCAGATCTCAGCCTAGTGGTCAAGCTAAAACCTGCAGCACCCTTTCTGTCCAACCAGTGCTTCATGTCCATACTCAAGTAGCTGACACACACACACACACACACACACACACACTTTGAGATATGAGTTATATACAAACACACAGACACTTGTGGGGAAGGCTGGCACAGGTTCTCCAACTATGCCCCTTCTGCCCAGACTGTAATGTAGTACCACTTGCCACCAACCACTAATATCCACTACAAATAAGGCCCTTATCAAAGGGTGTCCAATTATTACTGTGCAATATTATTATCCAAATGGTAAGTGTGATGAACAGCAAGGCTTAATTGGGGTGGCTTGGACAGTATCACAATATACATGCAATGTACTCTAGAGCTTAAATTATCTCTACATAAAACAGGCACCATTGAAAGGTTTAATACTATTTAATAATAAATAATAAGAATACAAGACAATGCTTCTTACTACACAGTCCTAGTCAAGAGTTCAGAGACTACAGAGAAATGCTTAAAATAATCAGTAGAATAGTTCTGACATCAGTGAAGAAAACAACTAGTCTAATCTTCCTGTTTCCTAGCTATTGCTAAGAGAGACACTAAAGTCTAAGATCCTACTTACAAACAGACACAGGCAAAGTGCTGGTGAGACGGATATTCTCAAAACAAAACCAAAAATCTCTCTCTCTGTCTCTGAGAAAGTCTTTTAAATTGATAATACATCCTGCTGACTCATTTTAGATTACATCACTCTTAACAATTCTCTGGTTTCCCAAACTAACAGAAATCTACATTAACATTTCTTAGTAAGCTTGCACCTGGTCAGTAAGCTACAACAATTAAAGACATTATATATGTAAAAGCTAGCAATTAACTCTTGTCTCAAAGTAATAGAAATAATTTCTTATTTCAGATATCTCGGCTCCAAGTTATGAGATCAAACAATTATACAATGCTTGACTTATCAGCTTTCTTCCAGCAGAGTACAATGTGGTTACATTTTTGAAGTTCAACATTTAACACCATTTTCTTCCATTTAAGAGATCAAGCCTGTGGCTTATATTAATATTTACAAATGACAGAATTATCTACAAAATTCTATCTGGCTAGGCTGGCAGCCTTCACATATCTTCACATGTGGTATCATTAAGTAAAGGTTCACTGACAATCTGGGCCTTTCTTCTGAGGTTACATATGAACTACACTGTGCATTGTGGATCAGATTTGTGAGGAAGTCTAATTTTATCACATAATGCGTCTGAACAATGTCACAAGAACACTATGTGCTTGTTTTAGCTTAGGAGGTTGTGCCTCTACTTTAGGGGGGGGCACCTTCACTCCAACTGTCACACAGAAATGTCCACCTCTTATTGTACAGCCCGCTAATGGCAGTTGTCCACCAGGCAGGTTTGCTGTGTCATGAGGTGGTCATTTTCCTCCTGTTAGGTACAGTCAAGTCTATCCAGTTGTACTGCTGCTTACATAAAGCATGGGTATAGAGCTCTGCATAGTTGCCTGTCCCATCTGAGGGGAGAGGTGCAGTCAGTCTATTTAAGCCATCCCATAGGAGGTAATACATTGCTTTATTGAAGTATATTTCTGTATTTTCTGCCAGGGGGGTTAGGTCTGATAGTTTTAATGAGACTGATCTGTGGTCAGATCTCACCAGGGAGGACCTCACAGTGGGGGGCTGCAGTGGTCACCCATATTGGTAAACACATGATGCAGTATGTTGACTCCTCTTGTGGAGATGTCACACCACTGGTCCAGGGCATTGTAGTTAAGGATGTGGACTAACCATTGGGAAAGTGAGCTTCAGCATGACTAAGCAACACAGTTGGTGGTTACTTAATGTTACCCCAAACCATGGTGTACTGATATATCTTGACAGACACAAGCATATTCAAATAAGCACAGTGGGTGTCTGGATCCATGTAGCTGCTCCTGTAGCTGGCAATGGCTTGATTAGGTGCCCTTACAGCAGTGAATAGCACCTGCAGTGTCTCTGGGAAAGTACAATGTTTTACCAAATCTGGATGTGTAGCTATCCTTAATGAATATGTATACACCACCTGCATTACCTCGCACACTGTCACTTTGAGGTCTGAACATGTGAAAGGATGTATCGTCTGGTATGGCTGTGGTGCCATCCACTGCCTTGAACCAGGTGCCTTTGACTGCACAAATGTCTGCATATTCCAAAGTGGGGACACCTTCCACAGAGTAGAGTTTAGTGTTGCCATTCCCAGCATGTAGCAGCATAACTGTGATGATGTATGAAGATGGCATTCTCATTGGAAAGTTTTTCCTCCTGGTGGTGCCTATATGATGCACTGTTGGGGTGTCAGCAGCCTTGGGCCTGTACTCAACATGCCAAGGGTGAGAGATGAAGACCATCTCTGGCAAAACTTTGATGTCTGTTGAGCAAGTCATCCAAGGTGGACATGTAGTGGATCCCCTTACAATGACACCACACATTAAGGCAATTATTGACATCCATCATTTGCTTGTGTACTGAGCCATCATCCTGGGTGAGGGTTAAATGCAGCTGAAAACTATGGGCATACCAATGACAGACACAGAGTGTCGAAGCTCAGTCATGTGTCTGCCTACAGTCTGGTGACATATGTCCCCAAAATGCACAAAGCACAAAGAAACAAATAAAAAAGATGTCAATGGTAGTACAGGTCCAAACAATTTATTAAGTGCTTTTCGTCAGTGATAGTATACAAACTTTTTCAGATAAAACCATCAAACCTCATAAAGCAATTTAAATACTTAGCTTAATGACTCATTAATTACACAATTAACGATGTCATTACCTGTGTCATCCACTAAAATCAATGTTGAAATATAAACAAAACATAAAATACAAGTACAAATGCAAATATAAATCTGCATAAAATATTTTTGTACACATATAACAAATATATGAGAAAATTATTTAACATATATAAAATATGTATACCTATACAAAAATGCCTCTGGGTAATAAAATTATCTATTCAAACTAAACATTTTCAAAAAAGGTGTAATAGAACACATATCATTTAACCCCAGAGGCTTAAAAGCATCTAGCTTAAATTGCCACATTAATTCCAAACATTCCAACTTCAAATTAAAAGGACCACCCCTTAAGTCAAATGTAATTTGATCTATGACCCTGAACTTAAACAAGTGCCTACTATTCAAATCTATATGTTTAGCCAAGGCATTTTCTTCCTTCCTTCTGTTAATACAATATAAATGTTCGTATATTCTTTTGCGTAACCTACGCTCAGTTTTACCTATATAGAAGGAAGGACAAACTTGGCATTTAGCTAAATAAATAAGCATTTTAGAATTACATGAGAATTTACCCCCTGGTGTAAAAAGTCAGATTGCTGACAAAATATTTTTTACCAATTTCTATATGTTTACATTAAGAACAGGATTCACATCTAACCATTCCAGGGTTTTTTACTTCAATGTTCATTTTCTCCACTAAAGATTTAAGTGTTATTCCTTTTTTGAAAACAAAGCTAGGGACAAGTCAAATTCTACAAACTCTACTATCATCCTCTAACCAATGCCCGTTTTTTATGACAATTCTCCTTAAATCACTAGTGTCCACTGAGAAGGGTGTAAGAAAACGAAGGGCGTATCCTTTCCTGAAGCCAAAATTACTTCCCATCTTTTCTAGTGTTGCAGGTCGAGTGGCGTTCCGAAAGACATGCGTGAATGGGCATGCCTTCGTTGAAGGTTTGGTGTCGAGCTGGCAACTCAGCACCATGAAAATCTACTGCCAATCATTAGCGGACCAGAGTTTCGCTGTGGCGACCCCTAACCGGGAAAAGCCGAAAGACAACAACAACTTGTGTTGCGTTGTTACCTCCCAAAATGGGCAAATAGGTACCCGCATACCTTTTGTTTTTGACCTCCTGTATTAGGGATTGCAGTAAAGAGTTAGGGTAACCCCTCCTCAAAAACATTTGTCTTAAATTCTCACATTCTAATTCAAATTCTTCATTGACAGTAATGATCCTAGTAGCATGCACTAATTGCCCTTTTACTACAAAGCGTGTTTGATGGTATGGGTGCGAGCTTAGAAAAATGAAGGAATGAATCTGAGTAAGTTTTCTTTCTGTAGATTTTATAAGTACATCTACTGTTTTAAAAATCCTTACTCAATTCAATATCCAAATAAGTTATGGCTTTAGTATGGAAACAAGACGGAAATTTAAGGAAATCAGTAGTATTATTTAAATATGCCAATAATTGGTTAGCACTTGATTCATCACCTTCTAATATCATAAAGATGTCATCTAAACAACATGTGTAAAACACTATATGCTCACTAACTGAAGTTTTAGTGAAAATAAATTCATGTTCCCAATAGGCCATAACTACTTTTGCAAAGCTCGCCCCACAGGGGGATCCCATTGCTACACCGACTTTATGCAGAAAAAAATTCTTTGTTGAACATCAAGTAGTTGTTAGAGAAAATAATATCCAACAATTCTGAAATCAAACTAATATTTGCTCTTGGAACACCTTTATGTTCCAAGAATAAGGACACCCATTTTATACCAGTGTCATGAGGGGTACTTGTATAAAGATCCTTCAAGTCTACTGTTAAAAAATTCTTATCCCCCTGAAAGGGGATAGCATTTATGCTGGCTACAAAGGACCAGGAATCCTTGCCAATTTGTTTTTCATTGCTCAAAACTTTCTTAAGATGACTATCCACAAACTTAGCACATTCATATTTTGCAGAATTGGTCCCATCTACTATAGGCCTAAAATGTGGATTACTTAGGTCCTTATGAATCTTTGGTATTCCAAAGATCTTGGGTGTAATGGGACATAGCATACTGTGATAATTGAAAATATTACTGTCTATCCTAGATTCAATAAAAAGATCATTTATATAACTCTGAATGTGGTGTTGAGCTGTATTGACCTCACTCAAAGAACATCTAATGTAAGTATCTGTATTTAAAATTTTATACATTTTATCATCATACATACATTTACCCATAAAGACCAGGCCACCTCCCTTATCGGGCTTCATAACCCTAATATTGCTTTTTCTTAACAGTTCCAAAGCTTGTATCTGTTCAACAGAAAAATTATATTCAACAAACGGTTTATTCTTATACCATGTCCGTAGTTCATTCTCACAAGCTTGTTCAAATAAGGAAACTGCCGGCTGTAAGGGAGGGTTATATGTACTAGGTACTCTGAATTCAGGCACCTCCTCCCAGTCGTTATGGAACATTACAGCTAAATTAAGTTTTCTGGTAAAAAGTTTTAAATCAACCAAAGTATGGCTAAATTAAGCATTCTTGTAGGGACAAAAGTGAGACCACAAGCAAAACGACTAACCAACACAGGCTCAATATCAATGGAACTAAAATTAAAAATATTAAAGTCCCCTTCATTGTTATTAATCACACTACAATAGTCTATATGTACATTTACCTCCTCCTCTTGTTTCTCCGGCTTTGTTTCTGATGCGTTTGATTCCGGGCATTGTGTTTGGCTTGGTTCGGTCGATAAACTTGAAAATTTCCATTGTTACTTGTGTTATTGGAATTGTTTTCATTATTTATTTATTTTTATTTTACATTTGTTAACCGGGCTAGTCCAACTGGATACATGTCCATTTTTAGTAGAGGCCCGGGGAGATAAGCTCCACATTAAGTAAATAATACAGATCAGCATAAAAGAAAAAAAGAAGAATTTTCAAATAAGAACTTAATATTGAGAGAAACTCAGTCCAAAAAGATGCGTGACTTTCCAATGAGCAATAAAATGAAAGTAGAAATTCAAACAAATAAATCCATGTAAGTTAGCAAATTGTTTATTCCAAACGAGTAAGCGCTTTCGCCAAAGGCTTCTTCAGACTCTTTACACAAACTAAAACTTTGAACATCACTTTTAAAACCAACAAAAGCTTGTGATAGGATCTCTATAATCACATGTTTCCTTCATTTAAAAATACAGTAACCCATTAAAGTCAGTTCCATGAATGTTACCTTGTTCAGCTAAGAAAAATACTGGTATATTAAAAGTAAGAACTGAATAGTTCAAAATAAACATACATAAAAACATACATAAAAAACATACATAAAAATGCATCGGTGCCCAAACATACATTATATTATATTAAACAATTGAGTATATCTCAGAGCCTTGTCATATTTACTTATCATCTCATGGTGCTTTAGGAAAATCTCGTACTGAACTTTCAGGCAGTATATATCACAAAGCCATTTCAGACTTGGTTAGCATAACCCAAACTGCTTGTAATGCACATATTTACAAAGTGTGACTTTAGATATTTCCGTGTTTTACTGGAAGTTCATACTATCCAGAGTAGACTCGTAAAACAGTCAACAATTACAGGTGGTTAAAAACTTGTATCACATTAGTTAGGCTATTCTCGTATAAATCAAAAGTTAAAACAGTTTTTCAAAATTACTTATTTTCTGCAGACTCTGAAACGCTTTTAAAAATCACAGCACAACAAAGTATTCCTTGCGTATGTGCCTGGTTAATTCTTGAATGCAAAACAAAGAACGCTATTGCGTACTTATGTACCATAGCATTCATAAAAATAAACATTGTGTCTATTTAAAAAAGCCGATTAGGCTTACGACAGGCATAAGTACATGACGAGCTTTTCAATAGCTGTCCATTAGTTCATGCCTTAGTCTCTTCAATCTCCGTTAATAAACAGGGACATTTGACATTTCAGGATGTGAACGTAACTTACAAAAATGTGGGTGGAAGAATGCTTCAACAATAAACGAAGCAACAAAACGTCTATATGGAAACAGAGCAATATCTTAATAATTAACTTGACTCTCGTACAGATCCACAATGGTGGGAATAAGCACACTGACTTAAGCAACCATTAATTGCACTTTATAACTGTTACATCCTTGATACCCAAATTTAAATATAGACATTGTGAAATGTTAAAACTCTTATGTGGTGAAGCGGAAAATATAGGAAGGAATACATGAGGGGGAAAGGGGAAAATGGGAAGTATTTTGGCACATATATTCTGTTAATCCCGAATGGCATCCTGAGGTGTCTTACATTAGTTTTTATAAACAGTACTTTTCAATACTAAATATATGTGTTCAAAGATTCATTTCTTATGACAAATGTTGAAAGTATATGAAATGCCTACAATATGTCTGAGTATATAGATAGGTCATCTACACCAAGGTCATAATGTTGTGAGGAAAATGTACCTAACTAATGTGGAATTTAGAACAGTTAGTGGGAGATCTCTTTACCTCGTAATCTTCTACTTTTCAAAAATGGCTTTATTTGGATTTTATCGTTAAGGCCTGGTGGTTTATCGGACCTTAATCTTATGATCCATCTTGTTTCTTGTTCTAAAGTTCTGTTAATTAGATCACCACCTCTGAATCCTTCATACACACATTGAATGGCACAGAACTTAAAGGAATGACTGGTACCAGTTGAACTTTTATGTCTAGCCAATGCATTGGTTTCTGTACCTACTCTAAGGTGGTACGTGTGTTCCATAATCCTCTCCTTAAATGATCTATTTGTTTTCCCTATGTAGTAACTATTACATCCTAAACATTTAGCCATATATATGACATTTTACTTTCACAGTTGGTGTTAGTGTTAAAATTGTAAATGCGTCCTGTAGTAGGGTGCTCAAAACTAGTTTCTTTATTAATATAAATACATTGATTGCAATGACCACAGGGTACTGTGTTTCTATTCACTGTCAACCTGTTAACTAGTGGATGTCTTGGTCTACATAGGATACTCTTCAGATTGGGAAGGTTTTATAAGCTATACGAGGTGTGGGGCCAGCAATCTCACTAACTTCTATATCTGAATTCAAAATACCCCAGTGTTTCTTCATAATGCTTTTCACTTGCAGGCTCATTTTACTAAAAGTAAGGTTAGCTCTAACTTCATTCCTAGGGGAACCTGAGCTAGTGGTCATTGCTTCATGTGCCATAAAATATGGTTTCGCAGTACTTGTTCTTAAGGTCTCCACTATGTTAATAGTGTCTAATATTTCTTTTCTTTGTAACCTCTCTCCAGAAATCTCTCCTTCATGTCCTCTATTCCTGAAACATAAGTTTCTTGTTGTGGATTCAATCTAGATACCCTCATAAATTGTCCTTTAAGGACGTTTTGAAATACATGGCGGGATGCATACTTTGTCTATGTAATATATTGTTTCTTTGGCAATCTTTCCTATAAATAGTTGTGTTGATCATACCATTGGTCATTCTAAATACTTCCACATCCAAAAATGGAAGATTGCTAACTGAGAAGTTTGCAGTAAATTTTAAGAAGTCCGTGGTATTGTCCAAGTAAGAAACAAAATTTAATAGGGAGGGTTCATCTCCAAGCCATATAAAAAGAGGTCGTCCACAAAACGACAGTACATTGCAGCATGTTCTATAAATGATAGATTATTGAAGAGAAAAATATCTTCCCATCTGGCCATGACTAGGTTGGCGTAGCTATTTGCACATGATGTGCCCATAGCCACGCCATCCTTCTGTAAGTAAATGACTTCTTCAAATGCAAAGACATTATTAGTTAATACAGTCTCTAATAGCAGGGTCACAAGGTCAATCTTTCTATCAGTGAAGTCTGAATGTGCTTTCAAATATTCAGTGATCAGTCTTATTCCTACGTCATTGGGAATCACTGTGAATAAGCTAACCACATCAAGTGTCACAAAGAAAAAATGTTGGTTCGTATCCAATGAGTGAGTTTGAGAATATAGGTCTAAAAGAAATTGCTTACTATCTTTCAGGATCTTCTTATTACCATTAACTAACGGTCTAAGTACACTCTCTAGATAAATAGATAGGGGTTCTGTTACCCACCCTTGACTTGCAACAATAGGTCTAAATGGTGGGTCTCTGCTGTTCTTATGGACTTTAGGAAGTCCCTGTATGATCGGTATAGTGGGATTGTTCACCTTTAGGTATCCATACAGCTCTTGTGTTATGTCATGCGATAGTACCAGGTCATCTAGGGTATTGTAAACACTAAAGACCATGTTATTTAAATTAGCCTTAGTTACTTTTGTATATGTAGTTGTATCTTCAAGCATCTGAAACATTTTATTTGCATAGTAAGTATAGTCCATAACGACAACCGGTCCTCCTTTATCTGCTGGTCTTATTACAATAGACCTGTCATTTCTCAATGAATTCAAAGCTTGCCTTTGTTTATAGTTTAAATTACGTCCATGTTTGGATGGTTTATTCTCTTGATGACTTCTATATATTTCATCTTCCACTACATTCCCAAATACCTCTATAGTCGGGTTCAGTTGTGGAACATATGTACTATTTGGACGATGCTTACTCATAACTTGGCTACTATCTGAGTTGCCAAAATCCAACCTTAATTGTAAATTCGAACATACATTTTGTTTCTATAATAGTATCTACTAGATCGTTAGGTTTTGTAGGAATAAAACCTAGGCCTTTACTTAAGACCTGTATTTCATATTCATTCAGTGCCCTACCAGATAAATTCATGATTAACGATTTTGTCTCCCCCACATTTTCTTGATTGTGGGGCCTAGTTGTTCCTGTTCGTCTATTGAGCCTTTCCTTTTCTGTCTCCCCCTGCTTGTGGACCTTCTTTTGTCCAAAAAATTGTTCTGCGCTATGGGGAGGGGCGGACATCTGTTTGAATTGAAAATGGCACTGTTTGCTTTTGGTCTAACTACTGCTTCACCTGATCTCTGTCCGTCTGTGATGCAACCTGTCAAACTCTCACCTAACTCACCTTGGTTCTCTCTCCCATTACTTAGTATCTGTGAGGGGCTGTGAGTCTCTGTCTCTATATGATTAGATTCTGTCAACTGTGGATCAGGTCCTGTGCTGTTTCCAATAATTGGAACTTCAGGACCATCACTCTGTTTATTACGTGGGGTGAGTTTGTTGGACAATCTATTTTCTGTGTTAATATTTTGTTGATAACTATCTGGTTTGTTAACAGGTGTGGTTAAGGTAGTATTCCTGAAACTTTTACCTGTTACACCTGATGGTCTCTGAGATCCATTTAAATCAGAATTGAAGTGTGAGTTCGGTGTCATTTCCCTGGGCCAAGTGAAAACATTATTATTTCTAAAATCTCGTAAATCCCTGGTAATTTTACTTTTTCTGGTCTAACATCCGTTTCTCTAAAAATAACACATCTTCTATAACTTTTCTTAGTTTACTCATACATATTTCATTATTACTATATTTGCATTCAAAATCTTTAAACAAATTGTTAACAACCAATCTCAATCTCTCCTCTTCAGGTAGGTGAAATTCAATCAAAAGTTTCATATAGCTAAAACTCAACTCAAGGTTGAGTTGCTGCCAACGATATAGAAGATCTGGCAGTGAAGTACCAGAGGTGGGCATTTTAGTACTCTTAGCCCACGAGGTATGATTTGCTTATTTAAACATACTTCAAAATAATGTCTCTGAACTTGTAGTTTGATTAATTTAGTAAACACAGTCTCTAATTCATGTAAGTCTTTGGAAACATCCAAGTTAGTCATACCTAACTGAGTATCAGTTCCTCCATCTACGACTGGATTAAAGTCCATGAGTAGGTTTGTACTCCCAGAGACACAAGTCTTAAATCTGTCCAGGACACTTGAAGTAGGTTCTAACACTCTCGGTACATAAGGCAGTTCAATATTCACATTACTTTCATTCGCCATCCTCACTTTCTGCAGCTCTGACAAAAGTAAAAGTAAATGCACAAATCCAAAACTCAGAGCTGCTGTTAGTTGAGGTAGGATACTCACGCTAAAACACTAGTAAAACTCAGTCCAAAAAGATGTGACTTTCCAATGAGCAATAAAATGAAAGTAGAAATTCAAACAAATAAATCCATGTAAGTTAGCAAATTGTTTATTCCAAACGAGTAAGCGCTTTCGCCAAAGGCTTCTTCAGACTCTTTACACAAACTAAAACTTTGAACATCACTTTTAAAACCAACAAAAGCTTGTGATAGGATCTCTATAATCACATGTTTCCTTCATTTAAAAATACAGTAACCCATTAAAGTCAGTTCCATGAATGTTACCTTGTTCAGCTAAGAAAAATACTGGTATATTAAAAGTAAGAACTGAATAGTTCAAAATAAACATACATAAAAAACATACATAAAAACATACATAAAAATGCATCGGTGCCCAAACATACATTATATTATATTAAACAATTGAGTATATCTCAGAGCCTTGTCATATTTACTTATCATCTCATGGTGCTTTAGGAAAATCTCGTACTGAACTTTCAGGCAGTATATATCAAAAAAGCCATTTCAGACTTGGTTAGCATAACCCAAACTGCTTGTAATGCACATATTTACAAAGTGTGACTTTAGATATTTCCGTGTTTTACTGGAAGTTCATACTATCCAGAGTAGACTCGTAAAACAGTCAACAATTACAGGTGGTTAAAACTTGTATCACATTAGTTAGGCTATTCTCGTATAAATCAAAAGTTAAAAACAGTTTTTCAAAATTACTTATTTTCTGCAGACTCTGAAACGCTTTTAAAAATCACAGCACAACAAAGTATTCCTTGCGTATGTGCCTGGTTAATTCTTGAATGCAAAACAAAGAACGCTATTGTGCGTACTTACGTACCATAGCGTTCATAAAAATAAACATTGTGTCTATTTAAAAAAAAAGCCGATTAGGCTTACGACAGGCATAAGTACATGACGAGCTTTTCAATAGCTGTCCATTAGTTCATGCCTTAGTCTCTTCAATCTCCGTTAATAAACAGGGACATTTGACATTTCAGGATGTGAACGTAACTTACAAAAATGTGGGTGGAAGAATGCTTCAACATCTATATGGAAACAGAGCAATATCTTAATAATTAACTTGACTCTCGTACAGATCCACAATGGTGGGAATAAGCACACTGACTTAAGCAACCATTAATTGCACTTTATAACTGTTACATCCTTGATACCCAAATTTAAATATAGACATTGTGAAATGTTAAAACTCTTATGTGGTGAAGCGGAAAATATAGGGAAGGAATACATGAGGGGGAAAGGGAAAAATGGGAAGTATTTTGGCACATATATTCTGTTAATCCCGAATGGCATCCTGAGGTGTCTTACATTAGTTTTTATAAACAGTACTTTTCAATACTAAATATATGTGTTCAAAGATTCATTTCTTATGACAAATGTTGAAAGTATATGAAATGCCTACAATATGTCTGAGTATATAGATAGGTCATCTACACCAAGGTCATAATGTTGTGAGGAAAATGTACCTAACTAATGTGGAATTTAGAACAGTTAGTGGGAGATCTCTTTACCTGCGTAATCTTCTACTTTTCAAAATGGCTTTATTTGGATTTTATCGTTAAGGCCTGGTGGTTTATCGGACCTTAATCTTATGATCCATCTTGTTTCTTGTTCTAAAGTTCTGTTAATTAGATCACCACCTCTGAATCCTTCATACACACATTGAATGGCACAGAACTTAAAGGAATGACTGGTACCAGTTGAACTTTTATGTCTAGCCAATGCATTGGTTTCTGTACCTACTCTAAGGTGGTACGTGTTCCCTAATCCTCTCCTTAAATGATCTATTTGTTTTCCCTATGTAGTAACTATTACATCCTAAACATTTAGCCATATATATGACATTTTTACTTTCACAGTTGGTGTTAGTGTTAAAATTGTAAATGCGTCCTGTAGTAGGGTGCTCAAAACTAGTTTCTTTATTAATATAAATACATTGATTGCAATGACCACAGGGTACTGTGTTTCTATTCACTGTCAACCTGTTAACTAGTGGATGTCTTGGTCTACATAGGATACTCTTCAGATTGGGAAGGTTTTTATAAGCTATACGAGGTGTGGGGCCAGCAATCTCACTAACTTCTATATCTGAATTCAAAATACCCCAGTGTATCTTCATAATGCTTTTCACTTGCAGGCTCATTTTACTAAAAGTAAGGTTAGCTCTAACTTCATTCCTAGGGGAACCTGAGCTAGTGGTCATTGCTTCATGTGCCATTTAATATGGTTTCGCAGTACTTGTTCTTAAGGTCTCCACTATGTTAATAGTGTCTAATATTTCTTTTTCTTTGTAACCTCTCTCCAGAAATCTCTCCTTCATGTCCTCTATTCCTGAAACATAAGTTTCTGGTTGCTTAAGTCAGTGTGCTTATTCCCACCATTGTGGATCTGTACGAGAGTCAAGTTAATTATTAAGATATTGCTCTGTTTCCATATAGACGTTTTGTTGCTTCGTTTATTGTTGAAGCATTCTTCCACCCACATTTTTGTAAGTTACGTTCACATCCTGAAATGTCAAATGTCCCTGTTTATTAACGGAGATTGAAGAGACTAAGGCATGAACTAATGGACAGCTATTGAAAAGCTCGTCATGTACTTATGCCTGTCGTAAGCCTAATCGGCTTTTTTAAATAGACACAATGTTTATTTTTATGAATGCTATGGTACGTAAGTACGCACAATAGCGTTCTTTGTTTTGCATTCAAGAATTAACCAGGCACATACGCAAGGAATACTTTGTTGTGCTGTGATTTTAAAAGCGCTTTCAGAGTCTGCAGAAAATAAGTAATTTTGAAAAACTGTTTTTAACTTTTGATTTATACGAGAATAGCCTAACTAATGTGATACAAGTTTTTAACCACCTGTAATTGTTGACTGTTTTACGAGTCTACTCTGGATAGTATGAACTTCCAGTAAAACACGGAAATATCTAAAGTCACACTTTGTAAATATGTGCATTACAAGCAGTTTGGGTTATGCTAACCAAGTCTGAAATGGCTTTTTTGATATATACTGCCTGAAAGTTCAGTACGAGATTTTCCTAAAGCACCATGAGATGATAAGTAAATATGACAAGGCTCTGAGATATACTCAATTGTTTAATATAATATAATGTATGTTTGGGCACGATGCATTTTTATGTATGTTTTTATGTATGTTTTTTATGTATGTTTATTTTGAACTATTCAGTTCTTACTTTTAATATACCAGTATTTTCTTAGCTGAACAAGGTAACATTCATGGAACTGACTTTAATGGGTTACTGTATTTTTAAATGAAGGAAACATGTGATTATAGAGATCCTATCACAAGCTTTTGTTGGTTTTAAAAGTGATGTTCAAAGTTTTAGTTTGTGTAAAGAGTCTGAAGAAGCCTTTGGCAAAGCTACTCGCTTGGAATAAACAATTTGCTAACTTACATGGATTTATTTGTTTGAATTTCTACTTTCATTTTATTGCTCATTGGAAAGTCACATCTTTTGGACTGAGTTTTACTAGTGTTTTAGCGTGAGTATCCTACCTCAACTAACAGCAGCTCTGAGTTTTGGATTTGTGCATTTACTTTTTACTTTTGTCAGAGCTGCAGAAAGTGAGGATGGCGAATGAAAGTAATGTGAATATTGAACTGCCTTATGTACCGAGAGTGTTAGAACCTACTTCAAGTGTCCTGGACAGATTTAAGACTTGTGTCTCTGGGAGTACAAACCTACTCATGGACTTTAATCCAGTCGTAGATGGAGGAACTGATACTCAGTTAGGTATGACTAACTTGGATGTTTCCAAAGACTTACATGAATTAGAGACTGTGTTTACTAAATTAATCAAACTACAAGTTCAGAGACATTATTTTGAAGTATGTTTAAATAAGCAAATCATACCTCGTGGGCTAAGAGTACTAAAATGCCCACCTCTGGTACTTCACTGCCAGATCTTCTATATCGTTGGCAGCAACTCAACCTTGAGTTGAGTTTTAGCTATATGAAACTTTTGATTGAATTTCACCTACCTGAAGAGGAGAGATTGAGATTGGTTGTTAACAATTTGTTTAAAGATTTTGAATGCAAATATAGTAATAATGAAATATGTATGAGTAAACTAAGAAAAGTTATAGAAGATGTGTTATTTTTAGAGAAACGGATGTTAGACCAGAAAAAGTAAAATTACCAGGGATTTACGAGATTTTAGAAATAATAATGTTTTCACTTGGCCCAGGGAAATGACACCGAACTCACACTTCAATTCTGATTTAAATGGATCTCAGAGACCATCAGGTGTAACAGGTAAAAGTTTCAGGAATACTACCTTAACCACACCTGTTAACAAACCAGATAGTTATCAACAAAATATTAACACAGAAAATAGATTGTCCAACAAACTCACCCCACGTAATAAACAGAGTGATGGTCCTGAAGTTCCAATTATTGGAAACAGCACAGGACCTGATCCACAGTTGACAGAATCTAATCATATAGAGACAGAGACTCACAGCCCTCACAGATACTAAGTAATGGGAGAGAGAACCAAGGTGAGTTAGGTGAGAGTTTGACAGGTTGCATCACAGACGACAGAGATCAGGTGCAGCAGTAGTTAGACCAAAAGCAAACAGTGCCATTTTCAATTCAAACAGATGTCCGCCCCTCCCCATAGCCCAGAACCATTTTTGGACAAAAGAAGGTCCACAAGCAGGGGAGACAGAAAAGGAAAGGCTCAATAGACGAACAGGAACAACTAGGCCCCACAATCAAGAAAATGTGGGGAGACAAAATCGTTAATCATGAATTTATCTGGTAGGGCACTGAATGAATATGAAATACAGGTCTTAAGTAAAGGCCTAGGTTTTATTCCTACAAAACCTAACGATCTAGTAGATACTATTATAGAAACAAAATGTATGTTCGGAATTTACAATTAAGGTTGGATTTTGGCAACTCAGATAGTAGCCAAGTTATGAGTAAGCATCGTCCAAATAGTACATATGTTCCACAACTGAACCCGACTATAGAGGTATTTGGGAATGTAGTGGAAGATGAAATATATAGAAGTCATCAAGAGAATAAACCATCCAAACATGGACGTAATTTAAACTATAAACAAAGGCAAGCTTTGAATTCATTGAGAAATGACAGGTCTATTGTAATAAGACCAGCAGATAAAGGAGGACCGGTTGTCGTTATGGACTATACTTACTATGCAAATAAAATGTTTCAGATGCTTGAAGATACAACTACATATACAAAAGTAACTAAGGCTAATTTAAATAACATGGTCTTTAGTGTTTACAATACCCTAGATGACCTGGTACTATCGCATGACATAACACAAGAGCTGTATGGATACCTAAAGGTGAACAATCCCACTATACCGATCATACAGGGACTTCCTAAAGTCCATAAGAACAGCAGAGACCCACCATTTAGACCTATTGTTGCAGGTCAAGGGTGGGTAACAGAACCCTATCTATTTATCTAGAGAGTGTACTTAGACCGTTAGTTAATGGTAATAAGAAGATCCTGAAAGATAGTAAGCAATTTCTTTTAGACCTATATTCTCAAACTCACTCATTGGATACGAACCAACATTTTTTCTTTGTGACACTTGATGTGGTTAGCTTATTCACAGTGATTCCCAATGACGTAGGAATAAGACTGATCACTGAATATTTGAAAGCACATTCAGACTTCACTGATAGAAAGATTGACCTTGTGACCCTGCTATTAGAGACTGTATTAACTAATAATGTCTTTGCATTTGAAGAAGTCATTTACTTACAGAAGGATGGCGTGGCTATGGGCACATCATGTGCAAATAGCTACGCCAACCTAGTCATGGCCAGATGGGAAGATATTTTTCTCTTCAATAATCTATCATTTATAGAACATGCTGCAATGTACTGTCGTTTTGTGGACGACCTCTTTTTTATATGGCTTGGAGATGAACCCTCCCTATTAAATTTTGTTTCTTACTTGGACAATACCACGGACTTCTTAAAATTTACTGCAAACTTCTCAGTTAGCAATCTTCCATTTTTGGATGTGGAAGTATTTAGAATGACCAATGGTATGATCAACACAACTATTTATAGGAAAGATTGCCAAAGAAACAATATATTACATAGACAAAGTATGCATCCCCGCCATGTATTTCAAAACGTCCTTAAAGGACAATTTATGAGGGTATCTAGATTGAATCCACAACAAGAAACTTATGTTTCAGGAATAGAGGACATGAAGGAGAGATTTCTGGAGAGAGGTTACAAAGAAAAGAAATATTAGACACTATTAACATAGTGGAGACCTTAAGAACAAGTACTGCTAAACCATATTTTATGGCACATGAAGCAATGACCACTAGCTCAGGTTCCCCTAGGAATGAAGTTAGAGCTAACCTTACTTTTAGTAAAATGAGCCTGCAAGTGAAAAGCATTATGAAGAAACACTGGGGTATTTTGAATTCAGATATAGAAGTTAGTGAGATTGCTGGCCCCACACCTCGTATAGCTTATAAAACCTTCCCAATCTGAAGAGTATCCTATATAGACCAAGACATCCACTAGTTAACAGGTTGACAGTGAATAGAAACACAGTACCCTGTGGTCATTGCAATCAATGTATTTATATTAATAAAGAAACTAGTTTTGAGCACCCTACTACAGGACGATTTACAATTTTAACACTAACACCAACTGTGAAAGTAAAATGTCATATATATGGCTAAATGTTTAGGATGTAATAGTTACTACATAGGAAAACAAATAGATCATTTAAGGAGAGGATTAGGGAACACACGCACCACCTTAGAGTAGGTACAGAAACCAATGCATTGGCTAGACATAAAAGTTCAACTGGTACCAGTCATTCCTTTAAGTTCTGTGCCATTCAATGTGTGTATGAAGGATTCAGAGGTGGTGATCTAATTAACAGAACTTTAGAACAAGAAACAAGATGGATCATAAGATTAAGGTCCGATAAACCACCAGGCCTTAACGATAAAATCCAAATAAAGCCATTTTTGAAAAGTAGAAGATTACGCAGGTAAAGAGATCTCCCACTAACTGTTCTAAATTCCACATTAGTTAGGTACATTTTCCTCACAACATTATGACCTTGGTGTAGATGACCTATCTATATACTCAGACATATTGTAGGCATTTCATATACTTTCAACATTTGTCATAAGAAATGAATCTTTGAACACATATATTTAGTATTGAAAAGTACTGTTTATAAAAACTAATGTAAGACACCTCAGGATGCCATTCGGGATTAACAGAATATATGTGCCAAAATACTTCCCATTTTCCCCTTTCCCCCTCATGTATTCCTTCCCTATATTTTCCGCTTCACCACATAAGAGTTTTAACATTTCACAATGTCTATATTTAAATTTGGGTATCAAGGATGTAACAGTTATAAAGTGCAATTAATGGTTGCTTAAGTCAGTGTGCTTATTCCCACCATTGTGGATCTGTACGAGAGTCAAGTTAATTATTAAGATATTGCTCTGTTTCCATATAGACGTTTTGTTGCTTCGTTTATTGTTGAAGCATTCTTCCACCCACATTTTTGTAAGTTACGTTCACATCCTGAAATGTCAAATGTCCCTGTTTATTAACGGAGATTGAAGAGACTAAGGCATGAACTAATGGACAGCTATTGAAAAGCTCGTCATGTACTTATGCCTGTCGTAAGCCTAATCGGCTTTTTAAATAGACACAATGTTTATTTTATGAACGCTATGGTAAGTACGCACAATAGCGTTCTTTGTTTTGCATTCAAGAATTAACCAGGCACATACGCCAAGGAATACTTTGTTGTGCTGTGATTTTTAAAAGCGTTTCAGAGTCTGCAGAAAATAAGTAATTTTGAAAAATGTTTTTAACTTTTGATTTATACGAGAATAGCCTAACTAATGTGATACAAGTTTTAACCACCTGTAATTGTTGACTGTTTTACGAGTCTACTCTGGATAGTATGAACTTCCAGTAAAACACGGAAATATCTAAAGTCACACTTTGTAAATATGTGCATTACAAGCAGTTTGGGTTATGCTAACCAAGTCTGAAATGGCTTTTTGATATATACTGCCTGAAAGTTCAGTACGAGATTTTCCTAAAGCACCATGAGATGATAAGTAAATATGACAAGGCTCTGAGATATACTCAATTGTTTAATATAATATAATGTATGTTTGGGCACCGATGCATTTTTATGTATGTTTTTATGTATGTTTTTATGTATGTTTATTTTGAACTATTCAGTTCTTACTTTTAATATACCAGTATTTTTCTTAGCTGAACAAGGTAACATTCATGGAACTGACTTTAATGGGTTACTGTATTTTTAAATGAAGGAAACATGTGATTATAGAGATCCTATCACAAGCTTTTGTTGGTTTTAAAAGTGATGTTCAAAGTTTTAGTTTGTGTAAAGAGTCTGAAGAAGCCTTTGGCGAAAGCGCTTACTCGTTTGGAATAAACAATTTGCTAACTTACATGGATTTATTTGTTTGAATTTCTACTTTCATTTTATTGCTCATTGGAAAGTCACGCATCTTTTTGGACTGAGTTTTACTAGTGTTTTAGCGTGAGTATCCTACCTCAACTAACAGCAGCTCTGAGTTTTGGATTTGTGCATTTAATATTGAGAGAAGTGAGTACAGTTTATGACAGGAGTACAGTACTATAGAGAAAGAGAGTACAGAGTATTAGCACAGCAGTACAGTACTATCGATACAAAGTCTAACACAGAAATACAGTCCTATTTACATAGTAAAGGGTATGACATTAGTGAGTACAGAGTTTAATACAGCAATATAGTACTATTTACATGGTAAAGGGTATGATATTCAACATACTCTATGTTAGGAATGAAGGCACAGATTTAAAAAGTGAATTCAGGTATAGTCTTAAAGTATAACTTAATGCACAAGAGAGTTTGTGTATATGCATTTAAAACAGAATGTTATACTCATAGTAAAAAGATAGTTAGTCTGTATACAGATGGTAGAGTTTTGCTAATTGCCGAATGAGTATACAAAGATCAAAATACAGAGATATTTCCCTGGGAGTAGGAAAGTAAAAAGGGGGGGTTAAGTGGAAGATTACTCATTCCACACTGCGTTCTTAGAATGTTGATTACTAATATGTTCACTTTTAAGTTCAGGGTCATAGATCAAATTACATTTGATTTAAGGGGTGGTCCTTTTAATTTGAAGTTAGAATGTTTAGAATTAATGTGGCAATTGAGGCTCCTTGATTACTGGGCCAGTGCCGGGGTGTCACACACCTATAGAGTTGTACCTTGCTGAAGACATATTTCTTCTGTGCTGATATTCTATCCTGTGCTGTGACATCTACGGGTATATTGCCACTGTGTAGCCATAGGTGTCCCCTACAGATGCCTGAAACAGAACCATAAACATTGCAGTAAATCTACATCTGTAACAAAACAGTGCTGTGCTTACCAGGAGCAGGACCGCAGCCTTGTCTGATTCCTGATGGACTTGAGAAAAGTTGAGAGAGAGATAATGTAAACACCACCACATGTTGCACCACAGCAGGTTAATATGCCCATGTATCTCACATTCACAGTAGATACTTTGCACTTGTTATGTTGGTCAAAATCTGAGCATGAGATTCAAACTGCAGTTAACCCCCCAAAAAAGCAAACACCTGACACCCACATAAAAGTATGTACAACCTGACACATGAATGCTACAGTATTCCAGTGCTGATCAAACTAAGCCTACCTGGATGCTCATCTGGTGTAGAAACTGTGGCATCCACATCCATGATATACAGTGTGATGGATGCCTGGGAGCTGTCATGTGTTCCTAGGTTCACCAGGAATTCCTCAGTAGCTTAGAGTGGTTATTCCACTGCAGGCCCTACACCAGTGGCACCATGATCCCTGGTCACATCTGCTTCTCTTTTGCATGCAGTATTTATCATATCTGTCACACCATGTCAAACCTGTTCATATGTTCTGCTCTGGTGATCTATGGCATTAACATCACAGACAAGGTCATTCCACAGTGCTGCCTGCTGTTCCCTGTTTTGCCTCCCCCGGACATTTGGAGTTCATGGTATTGACAGAGGCCTTCCAGGATTATATCATTCTCAGCATCCATAAAAGGGGCACGACATCTTGCATACATGTTTCCTGAAAGACAACAAAATGGGAACATATGTCAGGATCACATACGTGGGAGTATACTATATAGAGATACAGCAAGAACAAAATGGCTGGCAGTATCCACTGCTTGATCACACATGCCATATTCCACAGTGTGCAAACATACTAAGCATGCAGATACAACTAAGATACCTGCAATAGTCAGCTATTCCTGTTTGTGCCATGACAGATACTGCTGTATGATCACACACCCAACACACCCAACACAGGAGTCCATTATAGTGTGTCCACTAGGGGCAACCCTCCTGATAATATGTCAAAACAAAAGTGCCAAATAGCAGTGTGCTATGACAACCACTATAAAGGGACATTTCCATGAGACCAGTGTGCCACATTGACTAAAAACATTCCACCCTTAACGTATTGTACTTCCTCTGTAGGTGCATCAAATCTGGAGATCAATGATATTTCATCATTACAGGTCTCAGAAAGACTTAATGCTGTAATCCCCATTTCCCCTAAGTATATTCACACATATGCATCATATTGTAAACAAAAAGGTTATGTATCTGATGGAGTACAATACTCCTCTATTGATATGTGCAGATATATAAAGTTTTTGTCAGCGCGTTTACTGTGTGAAGAAAATCCCATACAGACTGGTTCCCCTAGCCAGATGTTTGCCTTTTTAACTCATTCACTCTAATGCAGCTCAGGAAGTTTGCACTGTAACTTCCAATGGGCGGAGCCTAAGCCTTTTGACAGAATCAAATTATGTCCTCACATTCAAACAGACGTTCATATCTCTGAAACAATAGGGGTTATGAAAGAAGTATAAATGGCAACCCCTTCAGCACATGCTATTTTTATAGTGGTAATATTCTTTATGTTCTAGGTCTTAAACTGAATTTTATAAGTCAAAGTAAGTACTGTAACTATTACGTTTGTAATATTTTGTAAGCGACTTTCAGTATCTCAAGAACCACTCAAGTCACTCACATACTGTCAGCAGAATTTTATTTGTCTATCTGAGAGCTTTTATAGGAGGCTAAGAAGTTCTGTCTGTGTTACTTGGTTGCCAAGATATTTAGAAAAATGTGAAAATGATATCTATATAAATTAATATCATAAAAACAACAGTTAATATCTATTTACCTGCAGTAGACAGAGGTCAAATATTAATGCAGTTGAGTTTGCCATTGTGTAAGCTTTAAGATGAATTTTTTAAAACCTTGTACATAGCATGTGTTTGAATTTATTGATGCAAATATGAACAAGCAATATTTGATGCCTAGAGGAGTCAGTAGGAGTTAACTGCAGATGCACCTGGAGGCATCACTCGGATCTAATGAGTTAACATGGTTCTCATTACCATGTGATTGGTTCTTAACCAATTTGTGGTTCTGAATTGCAAATTGCAGCCAACATAGCTGATTTGCAGTATAATCAGCCAATGACACGCAACCACTGAATAAGATATAAGGCCTTCATGTAGATTAGCAGCCCTTTCAGATATGTGGTGTTGGACATTACTGGGGTCAAGATATTATGTCATCACAGAGTGTACATGTGTAGCAGCTACTTTTACATACAGATATGTGTGTGCTACAGGCTGCAGCTGATGCTGCAGGCAATAGGCATAGGCAGAAAGCATGAACACTTTGGAGGACAACAAGCTGTAAGTGTAACTATGGGAATGGTGCAGCCTTGTTTTACAGGCAGAGCCAGATTGAGGGTACCCATTCCACTGAAAATTAAGGTATGTGTATAAGGTAAGTATGTTAGGCAACTATATCACTAACAAAGTACTAGGCAACATGTTTGTTCTGTCCTTGAGCAACATAAGGGGTAAATATACCATTATGTCAACCATTTGTCCAACTGCCAAGCCATGTGCTACATAATGGTGGTCATTCAGAATGTGTGTACTGGCAGTCCTTGTCAGTTACAGTACCTCCATATGTGTATGTTGTTGCGCAGCTGTGCTAATCTGTAATATCATTATGAAATGATTGTATGCTGCACTCTGATATTAGTTGTCCTCATCTGTTTTACCTAGTTAAACACATCTATGAATGCATATTAATGCATGACCTGACACTTTATGCACTTTGAAGTGTTGCTATAGGGATATGTCATGTGTGTTCCTATCTGCAGGCCTTTCCATCACTGAAAGTAGACATTGCATTTGGAATTTACTGTGTGGATAAAGAGTGCATGGCTCAGTCATTCATTGATGGCTTCACAATAATGTAATTTAAATGCTACACACCACTGGATTTTAACCCAGGAACATGTGTGCCAAAAGTTACTGTTTGCAAAGCATTTAACAGACTGAGCTACTAGGTCACTGTTACAGCATATGTATTTATAAAGATATAAGTGCACATATACAGGCTGTGACATACCCCACTGTATCCATTATTATATGCCTGGCTTTATAGGGATGCATTTTTCCACCAGAGTCCCAGCTGAACATGTATTTTGTCATTAATATTTTACCAGGTGTACTTCTACATGTTGCTAATAAAAGTGCACATTTACCTGCCATTAGACATGTCACTTGCAGCCATTATTCTGTGCCTGGCTTTCTAGTGGTTTAGTCCTGTAACATCCTCCAAGTTACACTCCCAGTTTTTCCATTACTCTTTCAGGAAGTTTGCTTGACACAGTGCAATGCGCAGCTGTGCTTAAACACTCTTAATGACAGTAACTTGCAATTACTATGTTTTGCCTAAACCAGCTGTGTGGCATGGTAGGTTAATACAGTATTCTTCAGGTGCAATGGTCTTGGGTTTGAGATAGGGAGCAGATGTTTATTTTGCATGAGTTTACTAATATTTAAAACACATATATCAATACAGCTCCATTAGGCTGAGCTTAGTGACACTGTGTAATGTGCCGTGTCCCACAAAAAAATCTTTAAAGGAAAGAAAAACGGGGAGATAGGACAGTGGTGAAAAAGGATGCAAGCAGGGGGGAAACAAAGTAAAAGGCAGGTAGGGATGTGCAGGAAGGGTGTAGGTAAGAATCACAGCTATTCATTTCTTCATCAGCAACAACTGTGTACTATGACAGACTCTGTAGATTAATTTGGACTGTCACCCCAGAGAGACTGGTGGTGACAACATAACTGCATTATCAAGCCAATTGGACCAAATTATGTGTGTTTGATGGACGTGTGTGAAATGGAGAGCTATGTATGGGATGATATGTTTTTTGGGACAGGTACCTATTTTTTTTCTTTAAAGTGAGAGTGGAATGTTGGGGAAGGGACATAGGTATGTGTGGGGGAGGTAAGTTGGAAAGGTGAGGAAGCTTTTGCAGACAGACAACAGACAAGACAGTTGACAGGGGTGGTGCATAACACAAGAGGGGGATGAACACCTCGGATGGGGAGGGTGTTGTGGAATCTCAGTCTCACGTGCCTCCTCAAGGTAGTAGGATGACTCAAGTCCCCACCTATGGGACTTTCGGTACTGCTCCTTCACTGCCCCTGGGATGGGAGTGGTGGAGGTGGGACTCCAGGACGAAGCTGCTGCACCAGGTTGGTGAACATGTCCTGTATCCTGTGCAGGTGGCATCCAAAACCTCAGAACACTATTCTGTGCACCAATTCTGGTAGGTTGTCATGGGTGACACCACCCCCTCCACCACCACTCCCAGAGGGGGGCCCAGCCCCGGCCTGTGGGGCAGAACTACCTAATGCCACAGGTAGTAGAGGGGCAGCAGAAGGGGCACAACCAGGATGCAACCCAGACATGCTGGGCTCCGGTGTCACAGCTTGAGGAGCCAAGTTAGGTGGATCACCTGGAACTGGCCTACCTTGTCGTGCTGTAGTAAATTAAGTATAACAATACGTTTAGGTTAGTAATAACCAACCGAATGTTAGTATTAACATAATAGAACATAATATTGATTAATCCAAATACATATTAAGGTATATGATGTGGAACACAATAATAAATAACAGTAAGTATGTTAACAGCAAATCAGTATTAAATAAGCCATAAGACCAACATAACATTTAGTTTAACAGAATATATTAATATTAAATCATAATAATAAATAACATTAATAAATTAAAGAAGATAAGGGGTGGAGAGAGAGAGAGAGAGAAACACATATCATTAGTGAATTTGCAGATGATATTAATACACAGACAAATACATACTTCTACAGGTGTGCAGTGTCAGTTGTGAGTACAGTGACTCAAATTCCTCTATAGATGATGTAGCATGTACAAACCTCTCAAACTGTTGGCATGGGACAGTATGAGCCAAGCACTAACAAATGCAGGTACACAGCTACACGGAACTGTTTCATATAACGTGCATGTACATAATTACCAAGATGTTCTGTAAACAAATTTGCAAATACATTGCATTCCAGGTAATCATTTACCTGCTAATCATGGACCAGACAGATGGGACAGTTGTCATTACATTATAGAAAATAGTGACAGTTGAGAGGTATGTTTGTGTACATGAAGTAGAGTCTTAGTTGGTAGGCATAGGAGTACAACCGAAAAGCTGTGACTCCAGGGGACATGTGTACATAATTTAACAATTGACTGCAGTGACATTAGAGCACACATGCAATGAAGATAGCTCTACTGCACTTATTTGAGCACATTACTTATCAAACCACAATCCTGCCTTACACTTTGTTATTACCCTTTAAAATCTGTGACGTTTACACATTATATCTGCCCAGAATGTGGGCTACCTTAACTATATACTTTGCACCTGGAGTGGGAGGAATAGAGAGCATTATTTGACTGAAAGTGCCTGAAGACAGCCCTGAACCATACTGTGGGTTGTGCAATACATTTATCAGGCAATTACTTTTGCATTCTTTATTTATTTAATTTTTTTCAGTTGACTGCAGTGGCATTGAAACACACATGCAGTGAATACAACCCTACTACAGTTATTTGCACACATTAGTTATCAAACCACAATCCTTTAAACCTTATTGTTATTTTTATTGGAATTGTTTATTGTTTATTGCACTAAAGTTATCAGAAAATGTCCGTACTTACCACACTCATGGTGCATCCTGGCTAGGCACCCATCATGAGACTGGACATTGCAAGCCCATTTAGCTGCAGCTGTTGGAAGAGAAGTACACCATTATGCATACCAGGTTTGCATGGATTCAGCTTGTATTTTAGTAAAGTATTAACAGACATACTTACATATCTGTGGGGCATGCCCAGCCCTAGCTTGTTTGACCCAGGTGACCAAGGTTCCCTTCTTCCTTCACTTCAGGTCATCATAGTGGTGATGACACTGCTCACCAGTGCAGGAGATACCAGTAGCACTTGTAAGGTCCCTGGCCAACCAATCCCAAGCTTCTGCTTTATATTCTGAGCCCTTTTAAATGCCCTGCAACAGCCAGAGTTCATAGTTCCAGACCAGGAGGCAAAAAACACTCTGGACTTCTGAACACCCCCACCTTTTCACCCTAAATCATGCTCCTTCACCAATACAGCCAGGCACAGCAATAAGTTAGTAAGACTCCAACAAATACCGCAGGACTCTCACCTACTGGCCTTAGTATAGGCTGTTTTGCTGCCCTTACACCTCCTACTGTAACAATCAAAAAGGCACTGTGTTGCTTAGCATCGCAAAAAACACACAACTGTGTTTTAGCAAAGCTTAGCAATGCACTAACAGTAGTAGCCACTGACCATGTTTAAGCAGTGCATAGCACCATGCAGCTTTTCCAAATATTAAAAATTTTGTTTTTAAATTAAACTACCCTTTAGGTCACCTCACACATTGCCACAGCACTAAATATAAAAAGGTGTGATTGCTGGGGACTCGAACCCAGGACCTACTACACTTTAGGTCATGCTTCTACCTATTTAGCTACTTGGATAGTGTGAAAGCTAGCATGCCTTCATATATACTGCTAAGCTACCCAATAGCATTGCTAAGCACCACACCACACCTCACAAACGGCCATTCCAAAAAAAATAAAATAAAATAAAAAAATGTAGACAACTATAATTAATTATGTCCAGTTTCTATTTTTAGATGTATGGCGGGTGGCAGCTGTCCATATGTAAGTGCACTCTGCACTGTGCCATGCAAACGAGCTTAAAAAAACTATTATAACTCACAGATATTTCTACACTAGCAGGATACATTACAGGGATTCTTATCCTGTACATAGCACCTCTCCAGGAATTCTCTGGACAATCCACAACCACAGGACAGCCTCTACACTACTGCCTACAAAGATTCAATATCTGTGTTACTATGATCTCCATTGGCAGTGGGCCATGATTAATATGCATGGCACGGTGCTGAGGGGGTACCATGGCTGTGTACATGGATATGCAGAACCTGCACAGATTTTATTGAGTCCTGTGGTGTCTTTTTTTATCAGTTAAAATGTCATATAGGTTTGCAGGTTTAAACAAATCTTTTGAAATGCCAGAATTGCATTGCATTGCATTGGCTGTGGAAAAAAATCAGTCTTTGAAGTAATTTGTGCCTCAGTGAGGTCAGCTTATTGTGCTGAAGGGAATTATGTGCTTGCTTAAGATTTCTTTCATTTGTATGCCCTAGTGTGAGCTTAGAAGTAGTATACTGGGAAGTCAGGAGTGGTATGATTACAGATGGGGGGGGGGCAGAGTCCCTACAATATGGAGTGCAGGGGGAACTCATGATTATATTAAAAATATATTTTAATTTAAAATTCTTTTAATTTTTTTACATTTATTTTACAGTGCTTCAATTCCCGCCATAGTGGGGCTGGATACATTACTAACAATCCGACCCATCCATTTTCTAAACAGCCTAGTAAGGGTTTCAATGGCAGTATGATAGGGAGGATAGATCAGATTTACCTATCTTCACCAAATGCAGACACCTTATTTTTTTGGGATCATTACATTTTAAGAAAGGCTAAGATACATAATCTTTCCAGTATGTCCTGGGCATTTTGCAAGGCCTTTTCACTAGAGGTCACACCTCAATCATTTATATGGGAGACACCCAAAGACAAAATCGCTAGAAATGAAACCACCTGAAATGACTTCCCTCAGCCTGCAGGAGCAGTCATTCAACTCCAGGATTCTCCCAGGCTACCAAGTTCCTCACTCCATCAGATTTATCCTTGCCACCTTGAGAAGGAATATAATTTCTGTCACTTGTGTCTGTCATCTTCATCCATTCAGTATCAACCCAAACCTGAGACCATAGGTAAGCATGGTCTGAGACACTTCTAAACTTATAGTAGAAATGGCAAAGTAATTATGCAGAGGTAATTTAGATTTTAACTCTTCAGTATTTTTCTGAACCTTGCAAGATGAGTCTGTGTACAAGGCATAGATATCCCTTTTATAGCATTATACACTTCTACATATTACAGTCCTATTTTTGCAAAGCTACAAGCAACATTGCACTAAATAAATCATAATGAAGTTTTAATGTATACATATCCTGAAAGAAGTGCTCAAGTATATATTAGCATGTTACAGGGTGATACGTATACTTTTTGCAAAATCATGACTGCAAAACATCCTTTTTATTTTGTTATTCTCATCCTTAAACAAGTAAATGCAATCACTGCAACATATTGTTTTACATATTATTCTTCCAAATATGAATATTTGTATAGTTCCTTTTTTTTTCATCAGGCTTTTGTACTTCTCGAATACTCAGCAATTTTATAACTCATCAGTCAGGAAGATTTTTCTCTAGACTTGCAGAACATGACACTCCTTATTCAGAAATGATTTTAGACTTGTCTGCATTTGTAGACTCATTGGAGTCATTAGCAACCTCAAGATTCATTTCTCTTTGAGAGTGTGGTATGCTTAGCAGATTCTTTCTATCCAATTAATTTTACTGCATTCAGTGCTAGCTGTTTCATATACCGATATCGCTTGTTGTGTCTGTACATGGGGTAATCCTGTCCCCTTGGTCACTGTGCCTTCCCTAAGACGTATTGTACTTATTAATTCACTACTGCTTGTTCCATACTTGCTCATTATCCTATGTCTAAAGATTAGAAACCAATATGACATTTCTGTCACAGAAATCACAGTAATGCTGTCTGTTTTACTTTGATACCTTTTCAAAGACTGTATGCCAGTGCTTTTACCTTCAGGTATTAGCAGTAAAGAAGTGAGCCTTCTACTCACTAGCAAATGAGCTGGGGCAAGTGCTTGTCCTGTTCCTTGTGGAAGCATATTACAGTGGTCTAGTACAGACAGACATCTAGACAGCAATCAGCTTTTCAGTGCATCTGCATTTCAACATGAAGCTCTTCATTGTTTTACTCACCCTCTTTACTTGTCCATTGCTCTGGGGATGAACCGTATACCTTAGATTGGTTGTAACAAGCTTAGACTCTTATTGGCTTTCAGACCTTTGGAATTATAGAATTATTGACTGCTTAACTGAGGTGCTCTCTCAGAGATCAAACTTTCTTGTATTCCATATCTAATAAACATATATATATATATATATATATATATATATATATATATATATATATATATATATATATAGGGTTCAGCTCTGAGCCCACTGCTGTTCATACTGCTAATGGACTACATCAGCAAACAGGTTGGAGGGGTCAGAGCAACAAAGCTGCTGTATGCAGACGATGTGGCAGTACAAGCAGACTCTGAGCTAGAACTTCAGCAAAGGATAGGAGAATGGAATGCAAATCTGAAGGCACATGGGATGAAACTAATCACAGATAAGACAGTGGTAATGGCAGCAGATTGGGGAAATCAGAAGAATCTGAGAATAGAGATAGATGGGAAGATAGTGGAACAGGTAAACAGCTTCAAGTATCTTGGAGGGGTGGTTGAGGAAAAGGGTAGTCTGAATGAAGAGGTCAAAGCTAGAATCAGAGGGGCTGCAGCCAACTGGCATAGAGTATCAGGTGTAGTCTATGACAGAAGAATGCCAAAGAAGCTGAAAAGTAAGGTGTACAAGACAGTGGTGCGACCAGTACTACTATATGGTACAGAAACCTGGGCAGTAAAGGCAGAACAGTTGAAGAAGCTAGAGGTGATGGAAATGAAGTGCCTGAGAAAGGTGGTAGGATGCACACTGCGGGACAGGCGAAGAAATGAGGACATAAGAGCAGAAGCCAAAGTAGCTCCAATTGCAGAAAAGATCAAAGAGAACAGATTACGATGGTATGGGCACATGTGTAGAAAAGCAGAAGATAATCTGGTGAGGGAGATTTGGGACAGACAGGAAGAATGTAAGAGGAAGCGAGGGCATCCAGCAAAGAGGTGGATGGATTGTGTGAAAGAAGATCTGCGACAGTCAGGCATGAGTGTTGAAGAAGGCAGGAGAGTGGCACTGAACCGAGAGAGTTGGCAACAGTTAATACGATACCCTGACCCCATGTAAATGGGAAAAAGGGGGATGATGATATATATATATATATATATATATATATATATATATATATATATATATATATATATATATATTATTTAGTACAATACTTTCACTTTTGCTCATTTTATCTGTAGTCTAAAGGAAATTTAGGGAAATAGCTCACATACATGGTCATCTGTAAACTAAAGCTAATCACTTTTGCTTTGCTTAACAGAAGTTTTAATATTTCATGAGAAATCTATTCTTCCCAAGAGTTCTGACTATGACATACACTGCAGTCTTCTAAGCATCGAGCAACCCTTTCTGACTGCTTTGACATTTTTGACCAGTAAAGGACATTCCACATTTTCTCCTTCTACCTTGAAATACCCAAAGCCATTTATGGATCAGAGAGTCCATCTGATTTAACCATGAGTGCCTGAATGTAATTCACCTCATTTATGTATAGATAGTGCAGATAACTTATCTGGACATGCTTTCATCAAAGTTTCTTAAGTACACACTCCATATATGCACCCATAGTTTTCCTGTTAGATAGCAGATGACTCCACACTCATAGGTTCATAGGTTCATAGGTTCATACTAGGCTATCTGCCCTAGGGCATTTATAAGCCCAGACAGACTGTGTTTGGCTTTCACCACCCATTTTAAATTAATTTTGCTATGCCCTTTTTCGAGGTTAGTATACTCTGCCTCTGTCTAACAGTGACACAGAAGTGATACCCGGGGTAAACCTACAATCTCCCATCCACTCATCAAGATTCCTCTTGAAGAGAGTCAATGAGGGACTCTGCCTAACCTGGGCTGGGATTTTATTCCAGAGTGAAGGGAGCCTCTGGGTTATGAATCTGTCCCTCCAGCATGTCCTATTTATTTCAGTGCTGAGGTTCAAGTCTCTCTCGAGAGTAGCTCGATGGGATTTGGATTTTCTGAGGTGCAGCATGTCCATTAATTCCGGGTTCGACATGGCTTTATACATCAGGCACAGATCGCCTCTGAGCAGGCGGTATGCCACTGAGTAGAGCTGGAGTTTCTTTAACCGGGCAGCATATGGCATCTGTTTGAGCCCTTTGATCCTCTTGGTGAGGTACTTTTGGGGTCTTTCCAATTGCTGCAGGTGTCTGGTAAGGTACATCCCAAAAGGGGCATTGTACTCATTTATGGGCCTGATGAGGGATGAGTAAATATGCACATACATCATATACACAGCAAACAAGGCACATCTAAAAAAAGTAATCAGCCACTGAAACATAGCTTTGTAACTCACAAGTCATGCTCAAGCTGCCCCCCCACCCCAAAAAAGCAAACTACTTTTTTCCACAAACCATTCTCTAGTGAGAAAACAACATTTAATCCTTCTTTGGATTTTTTTTTGAGATGTGCCACTTAATATTACAATCATTGAAGTCACTTCCCATAGCAAATTATTAGGGATAACAGTAGATGATAACGTTAAATTTGATTTGCATGTACAAAATTGCATACACAAAATCAGCAAAAATCACATATGCTTTACAGAGTCAAAAACGTTCTTATCAATACAACTAAAACTAAACTTGGTACTATTTGCCACCTACTCTAGCTGATTTATGGCACTGTCATCCTTACTAACCTCCAGGAATCGCAAAATGCAAAATATGAAAAACACCATAATAAAATGGGTAAATTTACAGCAAATACCCTTTGGGAAAACCACCACTGCATAGCACTAAAAATCCAAAACTGGTTAGAACTACCCAATCAACTAACAGACCTTCTTACCATCTATAAAATGATCCAGCTTCCATCTGCTTATGTAGCACTAAATACCATTCTACACAGCTATGTTCCCACTCTGCCATTAAGATCAAAGTACGAAAAAATAGTCTGTGTCCACAAACCAGCATGGTCTATACTCATACCATGTTGCTAAGGCCTGGAACTCCTTACCTGTATCCATCAGGTCAATAACTTTTCTCCAGTCCTTTAAAACCATCCTGAAAGACTTCCTAGCCAAAATGTGTCTCTGTTCTTACTCAACCCCATTGTAACATATATCCCTTAATATGAATGAGTGGGTCTATATTAGAACACCGAACATTTGAAATGTTGGGTGTTCTAATATTGACCCATTTTCAGCTAACGCTGAAAATATCGAAGTAACAGGAAACCAAATTCTTTCCTAGGGAAAGAATTTGGTTGTCCATTTCTGTTGCTTCCGTATTTTCAGCGCTCTGGTGGAAAGTTATGGGTCGGGTTCAGGTAAGTGTGTGATTGTGTGGACGTGTGGGTTAGGGCGGGTTAGGTCAGTTAGGGTTAGGGTGCGGGTCAGGTAAGTGTGCGACTGTGTGGATGTGTGGGTTAGGGTGGGTTGGATGAGTTAGGGTTAGGGCATGGGTGAGGTGACTGTGCAATAGTGACGGACCTTAGGGTTAGGATTTGGGTTAAGGTAAGTGGATAGTTAGTGGTGTTTGTATAGTTTAGTGTAGGATTAGGTATTAGAGTTTAGGTGTGTGGATTGCTGTTTGTTTGGTGTGCTTGTGTTGTGTGTATGTGTTTTGGAACAGCAAATTTTTTCCCTAGGAAAAAATTTGCTGTTCTGAATGCTTGATGTTTTTTTTTTTTGATTGCTAGGGTTCGATATTAGAACACTAGATATTTTGATTGTTCGATGCTCTAACCCGAACGAGTACCTGTTCATATCTTACACCTCCTTACTCTGCCCTCTTCACTCACTTCCATACTTCAATCATTTTTTCTCCCATTACTCTCTTTTTAAATATGCCTTAACCCTGTTTTTCTCTCTCTGACTTCATATTGCAATTCCTGTTTGCATTAAACTAATTTAACATGAATTTTTCTAAACTGGTTAAATATTAAATCATTGTCATAAAGTTGTATCGATTCTCAACCAATGTTTTCACATTATGTTGAATTTGGTATAATTATTAAAATGTAGATGTTTTTGTATTATTTTTGAAGACTGTAAAATTATTGTTCTTAAAATGTTTTTGCAATTTTTTGGAGCTTTTCTCCCCATGCCTTGGCTGTAAATGGGCACTTACCCAGTCAGACTTTCCCGATAATCAAATGTCAGTAAATAAATAAATAAGTTTGCATGTCACTATCATCATGTACACACCATTTACACTTCATTACTTTATCATGTACACACCATTTACACTTCATTACTTTCTATTTTGACATGGTTAGCTGTAGAGTAAAATAAATCTCAAATAACTAGCAGTAATCTCAAATAGTGTAAACACTTTAGTTTAACAAAAACATAAAGGGCAGGATAAGCTATTCTGTCTTTTTGCAAATAAAACAAACATAAGTGTCATATACCATGCAAATAACTGATAACCAAAAATGTGGTGCATTATGGAAGAAGCAAACTCAGAAGTATGTAGAAAACACTGTTTAATATAAAATTAATGCAGAAAATAAAAGTTAAAAGCATTGTCCAAACAAATATTATCTTGGACTTCATGAGAACTAATCCCATTAATCTCCACTCTCCCTATTTATATACTGTCATAAATTACCTATGCTGATCTTTTGAAAGGCACCATCAAACTTTGAAGCCCGGGTATGTTGCAAATTAATACTTAACAGTATCACTTACACTGATCTTGTTGATTTAGCCAACCTTTTGACATCCCTGATACTTGTCTCGCACCTCACATCTCCATAGAACAAGTGTTAAAGGCCCTATACAAGGCAAAGAACACAACTTTCGTGGGATGTGATTGTATCCCAGGCTGTATTCTGCACCATCTCTAGCAAGAACTAGCTTCTCCACTGAGCACCCTATTCAACCACAGCCTAAGTGCAGACTTCATTCTAGCGGAGCGGAGAACTACCAATGTCATCCCCTTGCACAAAGGTGGTGCCACTACTGACCATGGAAACTATCGCTCCATTAGCTTGACAAGTCTGATTTATAAAGCCATGGAGCGCATTATTATAGATCTCATAAACAAAGACATAGGCAATCTCCAAGCATTTGACCCCACCCAGTTCAGATTCGTCAAGGGCAGAATTTGCCTGTTGAACCCGACTGACTTCTTTGAGGCTGTCACCAGGGCCCTGGATGAGGGAAGTCAGTACATACAGCTTACCTTGACCTGGCCAAGGTCTTTGACACAATCCCCAATATATATAACTGTGAAAAGTGATGCATGTGATTTGTATGACTATCTCTATATTGAGCCCCCATTTGTCCCAGTTATATATGAACTGCCCAAAGTCCACAAGGATTTTGTTGAACTACGAATGAGACTGATTGCTTCAGGTAGAGGGTGGCTGACAGAGTCTATGTTTATTTATTTTAAAATGACTGTCAAACCATTCTTGGAGGCAGTGCCCACTGTCCTTAAGGATACTAAACATTTTTTACCATCTCTTTTTGAGGTTACTCAATGTTTGTCCACTGAACAGGTTGGGTGGATGATAACCTTAGATGTTACATCACTTTTTGTGGTAATACCGAACAATGAGAGCTTGGAACATGTGAAGAGTTTTTTACATATGTACAGTGATGTTTCTGAAGGTAGTATTCCTTTGATTTGCATGTTTGTGGAACTGATCTTGGACAATAATATATTTTTGTTTGATGAATGTTATTATTGGCAGAGATCTGGCATAGCTATGGGCACTCCATGTGCCCATAACTACGTCAATATGGTTTTAGCTTTTTGGGAAACTGCCTATTATTTGGAAGGGAATCACTTCTCTGAGACCATCATATACTACAAGCAATTTGTTGATGATGTGTTTGTCTTATGGTGTGGGCAACACTTTGAAATTTTGGAGTTTGTTGAGTTTTTGAATACTTGTAATGATCTCCTGCATTTCACTATACATTGCTCTAAAAACAGTATCGATTTTTTTCGATGTGACCATCATTAGGAAGCAGGACAAGCAGTTTAGATCTAAGTTATTTAAGAAATTGTGCAACAAGAATAACTTCCTACACAGAAAGAGTATGCACCTCAACCACATATATTGCAATATTATTAAAGGCAAGGAATGGGACTTTCTATGTTGAATTATAGTGATGATTGTGGTGAATCTGTAGATGAGTTTAAAATGTTGGCCATGGTAGTGCAGTGGTTAGTGATGTGGCCTTACAGCAAGAGGTTCTTCAGTTTGATTTTTAGCCAGAGTGCCTTCTGTGGAGAGTCTGCATGTCCTCCCTGCGGTCAATTGAGTTTTAAAGCCATGCAGTAGGTGCACATGTGTGTGTGCCTTCTGTGAAGGTCGGGCATTGGGCTGGCAACTCAACAGCATAAAACCCCCACTGCCAATCAATCTGTGGACTGGTGATCCTCTGTGGTGACCCCTAACGGGAGAAGCCAAAAGACATTGTTTGGCCTAGATGAATTCAGAAGCGATTAGCCCACAGTTACTCTGACCAGGAAGTGAATCTGTGTTTGCAGCCTGATAAGGTGGATTGATTGGGCAGAGGAAAGCCCTACTTTTCTAATAGGTTGCTCACTCATGCAGGCACCAATGATAGAGCCACCACATAGTAGTTTGGTGTAACCATACCTTATTCATCTGATGTTAGTCTGATATGTGATGTGTTCAGTAAGAATTCATCCATTCTAACTACAGATAAAGAAATTAGATTGTTGGCCATCATCCAAGATTTCTGTTTAGGAATAAAAAATCCCTGATGTGCATGTTATACTATAAGTGGAATAAACATGGGACTAGTAAGATCAGTTACACACAACAACCAGGTATATATATAGTTGTGGTAAAGGTGTCATTTGTTCCAATATTGTCCCAATATTGATTGGGTGTTTCTGGCTCTGTTTGTTTTGCAGATGTGTTACAGGTCCACTAAAGCTGAATCAGATGATGTTTTGTAAGCCAGGTATAAGTTACCTCTCAGCAGCCTGTAGGAAATAGAGCATAAGGACAAGGCTTTGAGGCAGTCTGCATAGGACTTGTTTTCTAAGCCATTTATTCTTTTTGTGAAGAACCTATATGGATGTTCCATTAGTTGCTTGGCCTGTTGCTGCATATGCCTGGTCAAGTAAATGCTGAGTGGAGCATTGTACTCAGTGACTGGGTTCATTAGGGTAGATAATTACAAGATGATGGCATCTATGGACCTGGATGTCATGCCCTTGTTATAAGTTATGAAGTAATCTTCATTCACCTCTGTCAAAGGAAAAACAACTTCAAAAAGATCAACACACGGCAGGTTCAGGTTAAGGCACTTTAATCTTGCAGCAAGGAGACAAAAACATGCTAATACAGAGTTTGTCTAACTAGAATCAGGAAGTGAAGCCATTCTTATACATTTCTTACAAGACATTGCCTACTAAGCTGACGTAATAAATCACAAGTTCTTTCAATATTATTTCATAGCAGCTGTTTGTCCATGATTTTCTGCTGGCATATCAAGTTTACAAAAAAACTTCCTAAGAAAAACAACGTGGCCTTGGAGACCACCGGTCAGATACAACTTCTCACTATGCAATGTTACCATTCAAGGTACTATGGATAATTCGAGCACAAAGCAAGTACAGATTATAGTTAATTTCTTCAAGCAGTCTTTGTTCAACTGTATCTATCTTTTCTGCAGCTGTGCATGTTCTCATAGCACGAACAGAGCTGATTGTTCAAGTTCAATAACATTATAGAAAACAGTATTGTTCTATTCATTATTTTCCTGACCTAGAAGATAATCATCTGCTTCTCAGTAAATTTCCAAAAGGCATAAACATGAATTTTGCTGTGCTAGCAAATACTAGGTCAGAAAGCATCTTGCAGTTTCAGAAAGCATATTGCAGTTTGAAAAGCATCTTGTAGTTTCATACAAAACTAAGCAGTACATAAAATAGAATGAAATATGTTAACCCTTTTAGCTTCTAATAAGCACTAAACATACACATTAATACATATTTTTCTAACATTTCCCCCCTGTTAATACTTTTTATTCTATTTTCAAAAGCATAAACAGTTTGCTTCTTCTCCTAACCCCTTTCGTTCAGAATTTGCAGTTAAGAGAGCCATTCAGTTTAAACTTATGAAAGTGTTTCATCTTTCAACAGTTCTTCAAATTCAGTACTTTGATACAAAGTCTCAGAAACTGACATGTCTATAAAATCTTTAATTAATCTTTTCATGCAGGGAATACCACAACAAACACACACTCCTAATAGGAGTAATCCCACACAAATGGCAATCAAGATGTGCATTAGGATGCTACCCCACCCCCCAAACAAATTCTGGAAAAAATCCATCAGTGGGTTTGGGCCTGGTTTGGTCATAGCCGACACTTGCTAAATCACCTCAAGATGGTCATTTATCTTATGCTGGTTGTCAGGAATATATGAACAGCACTCCTCTTTTATTAAAGTGCACGTACCACCTTTTGCCGCTAGGATGAAGTCAAGAGCCATGCGTTTTTGAAGCACCTCAGTTCTCATAGCGTTCAGTTCATCAGTTACTAATTTGAGAGCAGAAAAAGTTGCATTGCTCATTACTTCGAGAAGTTTGGACAGTTTTCTCAGCTCCCAAATCGATTTTACTGTGCCATATGCAGGGGCTATACCTGCCCACGATATAATAGTGTCACTCAAGTCCATGTGTGTCAGTTTATCTTTGTTTTTTATGGAGTTATGGTTTCTCCAGCCTGCTTCAATTCATCCCACTGGACTCTCAGGTCTCTTGATCGAATTTCCAGGTTTCTTGGTGACCTCTCTGACATTTTGAATTCCTCCCTGAGGCAAAACTGCAGTGTGTCGTATGGCCGGAACCAGTTAACCCAAAAAACAACTGCCAGACCAATTCTCAGGTAACCATTTGTATGCCTTTTTCCCACACACAAAATAACAATTCTCTACTTTAGGATTAATATATACTTGCCCTGCATGAAACATTTTCTTATCAATGATAGATAGTTGTTTAAAAAGAACAGGATTATGTTGTACTTCATCAACGGTTTTGTGCATTGATTCGAAATATGAGTCATAGTTTGTATCACAAATATAACCTGCATTATTAGCTTTGGTATAACACTTGTAAGGAACAGTCACATTACAATCGCTCCAACCCACCTGAACAGTATAATTTTTGTAAAAACATACAATTCCCTTTTGTGTAACAGGCAGGTACAATGCTATTTTGTCTTGTGATTTCACAGTCATAGTATCAAAAATGAAATTTTCCCAGGTCTCATTGACCCCTGGGGGACAGCAGTCATTAACAGTCCCCTGTATGCTGTTAGTATAGCTGTACAAACCCAACAATTTGAAACATTAAAAGTCTCAGCATACACATATTTAATTGCTTGGCAAGTGTTAAAGTTCGGATGCCACTCTATGAGTAACACATTTCATTTATTCAGTTCAGCTTGTGTGGCTGGAAAGAGAAAAGGCCACAACAAAAAGATTAATGTTATCAGTATAGTTATCAGAATAATCATGCATTACTTCTGAGGTTGTTCTGTATTCCTATTTTCTCCATATCTGGTCATTTTGTTCTTGTGTAACAGTAACAAGTTTTTTGTACAGTTCAAAGTTTTTAACCAATTTACAGTGTGTCAGATGAATCCAGGACGCTCGCTCTGCGATCTTGACTGCAGTGGGTGTTGACAGTAGCACTTGGTATGGCCCTTCCCACTTCGGTGATGTCCAATTTTTTCTCTTGATGACTTTCACCCAGACCCACGTGCCTGGGATTACTGCTGCTTCCGATGGTCTGGTTTGTTCTTTATCTGAAACAGAATTTAACTGCAAAAGTTGTTTATTACTTAAAAGTCATCTCATATATTCTGTGAGTGAACTGTCGGCCTCCTGGTCTGCAGGCATGAGAGGTTTCCACTGAGGTATATAGTATGCCCTCCCAAATAATTTTTCAAAAGAAGTCAACCCCTTTGCATTCGGAACATTTCTCATGCTCAACAGTGCCAGAGGCAGGCAGTACACCCAATTCTTTTGTGTCTCACTAATTAACTTCCTAAGTCTATTTTTCAAAACCTCGTTATGCCTCTGTACTAGTCCTGTGGATTGTGGATGATATGCACAATGGTTCTTTAAGGAAATTCCGAAATATCGGCTCAACTGTTGTATAGTTTGATTTACAAAGTGTGTGCCGTTGTCACTGTAGATCTTTTCCACTATGCCAAATCTAGGAATAATTTCTTTAACAAGGACTTTTGCAACAGTAGCTGCATCTGAATTTTTGGTCGGAAAAGCTTCCACCCATTTGGAAAACATATCGACAATGACAAGACAATACTTCTTATTTTCGCATTTGTTCAGTTCTATGAAATCCATACAGATAGTATGGAATGGGTACGGTGGTACAGGGAAACTCCCTTGCTTAGGCTTCAATGCCCCTTGTGCATGATGTTTATTACAAACATGGCATGCTACACAAACATTTTTTGTGTAGTTTGTAAATCCATATGCTGTGAACACTCGATTCACTAACTGTACCATCCCGCTGTTGAGACATGGCACTGCCCATGGCTCAACAAAGCTGCATATCTAAACAAGTTAGACGGCAAAATCGGTTTTCCTTCTTCGGAGATGTACAGCCCTTTCTCAAGAATTGCTCCTCGTCTTATCCATTTTTGTTTTTCTACTTTCGTAGTAAGTGTCTGCATTGTTTTCAACATTTCTAAATCTAAAATTTCAGAAGGTTGTAATTCCTCACTCAAAAGAAATTCTGAAGCTGAAGCTGCCTGCTTTGCAGCTGTATCAGCTGTCGCATTACCTTTTGAAATCCTATCTTGTTGCTTGGTATGAGCTACACATTTACAAATAGCTACTTTCTGAGGTAACTGAATAGATTCTAACAAATCTAAAATAAACTGTGCATGATTAATCGGTTTACCAGTAGATGTTATCATTCCTCTATTCTTCCACTGTTGCGCAAAAACATGTACAGTAGAAAAAGCATACTGGCTGTCAGTAAAAATGTTCACACCTTTACCCTTTACCAAGGTACATGCCCTTGTCAAGGCAATCAATTCTGTTGCTTGTGCAGATAAGTTGTGTGGTAAAGACTTTGCTTCTAAAATCTCAGTATCAGAAACTACTGCATTCCCCACTAGGTTCTGCACTGTAGGACCCCTTCTGCATGAGCCGTCCACGTAATATGTCACCTCGGCATCATCCAAGGGAACATCCATTAGATCTTTTCTAGGCAGTGTCTTTTGCTCAATCTCCTGCAGGCAGCTGTGTGGTGTGCCATCCGCAGGGGTCGGGAGCAAGGTAGACGGATTCAAAGTTGTACATCGTTCAATTGTCATATGAGGTTGGCTCAACAGTATAGTCATACAGGAAAGATGTCTAGCAGGAGAAAGATATGCTACTTTTTCTTGCAGTAAAATAATCGCGACTGCATGAGGCACTCTCAATGTGAGAGGGTGGAATAACACTACTGAGGCTGAAGCCTGCACTGCCATTGCAGCTGCGACTACTGCTTGTACACAGTGGGGCAGGGATCACGCCACTGGGTCCAGCTGTGATGAATAGTAAGCTATGGGGCGTTGTTTGTCCCCATGTTGCTGTGTTAACACTGATGTCATATAACCTTGCTTACAATCTACAGTTTGGAAAAATCGTTTATGATAGTTTGGTAATCCTAAAACTAATGATGATGCTATCAATTGTTTTAGTTTGCTGAAAGCTGATTCTGCTTCTGGTGTCCATTGTAATAAATCTTGTGCTGCCATAGGCTTCTTGTATATCAAGTTGGTCAGTGGAGCAGACTCCAAGGCATAGTTTGGAATCCAACTCAGACAGAAATTAGTCGTACCCAGGAAGGACATCATTTCCTTCTTGGTAGTCAGTTTGGGTGCTTGTAAAATTGCTATTTTCCTATCTTCATCTAATGTTCTGCCTTCTTTGGATATTACATATCCCAGGTATTTAATCTGCTTTCTCCAAAGCTGTAACTTGTTTTTGTTTACTTTATGTCCTTGAGTGGATAAAAAATGTAATAATGCTATGGTATCTTCTCTGCATTCTTGCTGGGTGGGGGCTGCCAGCAGGATGTCATCTACATAAAGTAAAATCTGACTGCCTCTTGGTGGGCTAATTCCCGCCAAGTTTCTCGCCATCTCTTGGGAGAATATTGTTGGACTTTCACAATATCCCTGTGGTAGTCGCGTGTATGTATACCTTTTCCCCTGAAATGTAAATGCAAACCAATGTTGGCTGTCAGGGTGTATCGGTATCAAAAAGAACGCATTGCTAATATCTACCACAGAAAAATACTTCTGTTGAGGCTTCAAATCAGTCAATAGGGTGTGTGGGTCTGGCACCGTAGGTGCTCTATGTATTACTGAATCATTTACAGCTTGTAAATCTTGGACCATACGCCATTCTCCATTTGCTTTCCTGACAGGAAATAAGGGTGTGTTATATGGTGACTCGGGAGATTCTACCAGTACTCCTTCCTTAAGTAAAGCTGCTATTATAGGTTTGATTCCTACTTCTGCATCTTTCCTTAAGGGACACTGTCTCTTTTGTGGTCTAAATGCTGATTTTGGTGTGATAGTAACTGGTCCTGCTGTACGAATTAGTCCTACATCTGATTTCCCTGTTGACCAGATAGTTTCTGGTATGCTCCGTAAGGCATTTTCTTCCTCTTCTAGTAAGAGTGCTAATCAGCTGTCCTTGCTAGACTGCAAGTGTACAGCTGGGTGTGTCTGTGTTATCCAATTTAACTTCTGCTTCTCTACTCCCTGTTCTGACAATTCTAACTCCGTCTGTTTTTCCCACTTTGTGACTTTTTCTCCTAGGTCTGCCCATTTCACATTCTTGTCCTTAGTCAAACTAACATGTGGTAATCGATTAGATTTATAGAGTGCAAAGAATTCCTGGGCAATGAACAACTAACTACACTGTTCCCTTCTGTGTCCCAGTACAGATTACGTAATACTAATCTGTTTGCATGGTTTCTAAACAATTCTTGCTCATATTCCTTATCAGGTCCTGGTGTGCTACAATAATACAGAGTACAGTGCAACAAATGCTGTTTATCAGTGTCAAGGGAGGGGGACTTACTGATGGCTACATTCATCAGTTCTTCGGTTACTGCCCCTGGACCAGTCGTACCAAGTCCTAGCTGTACCAATAAAATGTTTCGCCCTCCGGTCACACCACAAATGTATCCATTTGTCGCTGTGCTAACATACCCTGCATATTTGGAACTACTGCTATGCCAAATATCTGCATACAATCTCTGCCAAAAAGGTTTACCGGGCATTTCGCAGAAACAACAATTTTGCTTTTCTGGGTCATCCCTGAAACAGGGTCAGTTATTGCTATGTCATGGGAGAGTGGCTCCCGATACAGCTGTCCATTAGCTGCTTTCACTAATATGTAATCAAATGATTCTGAATTTTCTGGTAGTTTGGAAGGATGTATCAGGGTCCGTGATGCCCCTGAGTCACACAAAAATGTAACTTCCCTCCCCTCTACCAGAAGTGTAACTTCCGGTTTCGTGTCTGCTAAATAGAGCTCTAGGCTCAATAATGCTAAGTCCAAAATTTCACTTTCTTCACTATCCGTTATTTCTTGCACTTCCTCTAGTTCTTCTATCACATTCTCTACTCCCTCTATCACATTCGCATTTGTCTTTTCTTGGTTATTCCTTTCTAGTGATTCCTGACTATCATATAGTCAGTCCTCACCCTCCTTATCTTCCATGGCTACCTTCTTGTTTTTCTTGCAATCCCTTGCTAAATGTCCCTTTTTTCCGCACTTAAAACATTCACCCCTTTTTTTTCTCTCTTCAAACTCCTCTGATTGCTTATCAGATTGTTTGTTTCCTTGGGTATTTTTCTTGCCCTTTTTCCCGGACTGTACTACATAAACCTCTGCTCCATCTTCTACAGAAAATACTTGGGCTTTCTTTTTCTTTTTACTGTTAAAATGCCTTTCAGCATGTCTAGCATATTCAAGTAGTGACTGTAATCTACTTGTATGATGATCTACCACGTGCTTTGTAATAAAGCTGCTTATAGGCAAAATACTGCCTTTTAAAAATGCATTCTTTAGTTGCTGCTCATACGGGGAATCATGTGTTTGGTCTTCAGGTACCTGCATTCCACAATGGTTATTAAAACACTCTAATAATCTAGCATAATATCTGTCAACAGTTTCACCTTCTTGTTGGATGCATTGATTAATGCAAGTCCAGTCTGCTCTAGGCTTCCATTTCTCAGAGATTCGGTCTGTTAGACCTTTCACTCTGTTATCCAGTTCTGCGTTGCAATGTGGGAGTGGCCTGTGTTCTGCGTCACAGGGATTCCAGTTGCCACTGATCATGTGCCAGTCTGGACCTACGATTTGTCTGACTACTTTCTCTACTTCTTCTCCATTTAAATGATAGCTTAATCTCATACCCTGCAAGTCTTCTAAGAATTTTCTAAAATTAACTTTTTGATGGGGAATTCCCTCTGTGGCTTTCCGGATGTCTTCCGGTGTCCACGGTCTATATACCGGGAGAGTTGGGTCCTGCCCTTCCTGTCCTGCCTGAGGATTTGGTACTTCTATGAGCGGACATATCTCTTCTTCACTCATAGCTTGTGAATTTTTGTTCATTTGATATAACTCAATATCCCCTCTTAAGTTACATGTTCGAGACCTAGTCTCCATGGGATCTCTGACAAACGGTCTTGGCTTCGCGGAGACAGCCGGGTATAGCGGAGGTGGACCAGCTTGTCCACTCGCTACATATTCTGGTAAGGGAAGCAGAGGAGGCAGAGGGGCTGATGCTATTGCCAAATTATTGTCCTCTTTTCTAGAAACATAGCTTTTGAATTATTACTTTTTTGTTCCCTACGGTTTGCTTCCTCAATTCACCTGTGTGCCTGAGGAATGCCTAATTGACGTTGCTTTTTTACCTGACCTTTTGCGTTGGTTTTAAGCTGTTTGATGAGTTTAATAAGTGAGGATTTTTATAATTTTCCATCAAATTCATATTTATTAACCCATTTTGTATAGTACCTAACATTGTCGGCATGCTGTAATTGCATATATTTTGCATCTTCAGTTAACGGTGGATCTTGGGAACTTTTTGTGCACTTATTTCCCATTTTGTTCTGACTGTTAAAATGTTACATAACCCTTCTTATTTTCACGTGGTACCACAATTTCTCTTTTTCACAGTTTATCTAGAATAACTGCCTTACCTATTCTGTCTCCCTGATCTATGACAAGACTGCAATCTTCCTGTACCTGACTTGTACAAGACAAATCTCCTGACAGAGATACAAATGAAGTCCCTGATCTAAAACAGAATAAAGGTAAAGCTCACCTTACCTGAGCCTCAGTGATTGATCGTCTGGTTCGATGGAAAACCGTTAACTCATCCTCCAGTCGCAGATCAGAAAAGTGGCTGGCCTCTTTTGAACGACAATTCAGTTGGAGGTCTTTCAGAGCAGAAGAACCAATGTGGTCTCTTCCTCGTACGGTTTCATGCCACCTGGCCCATCTGACCTGAGGCAAAGTGAGAGTTTCTGGTCCGAAGGACCAATCTGTCAAAGGAAAAACAACTTCAAAAAGATCAACACACAGCAGGTTCAGGTTAAGGCACTTTAATCTTGCAGCAAGGAGACAAAAACGTGCTAATACAGAGTTTGTCTAACTAGAATCAGGAAGTGAAGCCATTCTTATACATTTCTTACAAGACATTGCCTACTAAGCTGGCATAATAAATCACAAGTTCTTTCAATATTATTTCATAGCAGCTGTTTATCCATGATTTTCTGCTGGCACATCAAGTTTACAAAAAAATTTCCTAAGAAAAACAACGTGGCCTTGGAGACCACCGGTCAGATACAACTTCTCACTATGCAATGTTACCATTCAAGGTACTATGGCTAATTCGAGCACAAAGCAAGTACAGATTATAGTTCATTTCTTCAAGCAGTCTTTGTGCAACTATATCTATCTTTTCTGCAGCTGTGCATGTTCTCATAACACGAACAGAGCTGATTGTTCAAGTTCAATAACATTATAGAAAACAGTATTGTTCTATTCATTATTTTCCTGACCTAGCAGATAATCACCTGCTTCTCAGTAAATTTCCAAAAGGCATAAACATGAATTTTGCTGTGCTAGCAAATACTAGGTCAGAGAGCATCTTGCAGTTTCAGAAAGCATATTGCAGTCTGAAAAGCATCTTGTAGTTTCATACAAAACTAAGCAGTACATAAAATAGAATGAAATGTGTTAACCCTTTTAGCTTCTAATAAGCACTAAACATATACATTAATACATATTTTTCTAACAACCCCACCACCAGGAAAGAATTTAGGTTTAATGTTTATGCTGATTGTAACACCTGACAATTAGTTTATCTAGCTAAGTGTAGAGCATGCAATTCATTTTATTCAGTCAAGACTAATCATTCATTTAGAGAGTGGGTGTGAGAACACATCTATAATATCACTTCAGTGGCCTTGCTTGACAGGGGTACTGGGAACTAACTTTGGGTGGCATGATGCCAGGGAATCTTCTTGGGCTAGGCTTATATAGGCTCCCGGGCCATTAGCCCAGTACACACCTATGAACCTATTAGGAGATCTGACAAGAGGAATGCTTTAGCGAGACATGATAATCAGTATGACACTTATTTTACATTCATGGTGATACAGGTTGTGAATGATGACCTCAGGGTGGGAGATATCAGTAACTAAATGATCATTATGGAACTCACAAACAAAGACATTGGGGACCTACAGACATTGGATCCTACCCAATTTGGCTTTGTCAAGGGCAGATCCTGCCTTTTGAACTTGGTCGACTTTTTTGAAACAGTCACTAAGGCCATTGATGAGGGTAAGGCAGTTCACACAGCCTACCTTGACCTTGCAAAAGCCATTGACACAATACCCCACTCGGGCATCATAGACAAACTCACCAGCTTAAATGTAAACCCATATGTCACAAGATGGGTTGCAAACTGGCTCAAGGACAGAACCCACAGGGTCAGAGTTGCTGGAGCTATGTCAGACTCTAAGCCAGTCACAAGCGGTGTCCCACAGGGCTCAGTCCTGGGACCTCTCTTGTTCGGCATTTATTTTTCCGAGGTACAGGCAAACATAGGAGGATTGTGGCTGACAAAGTTTGCAGATGACTGCAAACTGGGCGCCATAATTGATACTCCAGCGGACACAAACATCCTTCAGAGAGGCCTCATGGAAACGGATAATTGGTGCCAGAGCCATGGCCTTAAGCTGAACGCCAAAAAATGTATAGTCATACCATTTGGGAAAAACAAGGTACCCACAAATTAAAACATAGGTGGTAATCCATTAAGTACAGAAGAGATAATCAGGGACCTAGGGACCCAGGTTGACAGTAACCTCTCATTTGACACTCACATTGCCAAAGTGGTTAGGAAGACCTTCTATATTGCCCACCTTATCATGAAGGGTTTCACATCTAGATCAAGAGAGGTCATTGTGCCCCTGTACTCTTCTCTTATCAGGCCAATGATTGAGTACAATGCCCCATTTGGGATGTATCTCACCCGACACCTGCAGCAGTTGGAAAGACCCCAAAAGTTCCTCACCAAGAGGATAAAGGGTCTTAAACATATGTCATATGCTGCCCGACTGAAAAAACTCCAGCTCTATTCAGTCGCATACCACCTACTCAGAGATGATCTGTGCCTGATGTACAAGGCCATGTCCAATCCGGAATTAATGGACATGCTCCACCTCAGAAAATCCAAATCCATCAGAGCCACGAGAGCAAGAGACTTAAACCTCAACAGAGAAATAAATAGGACGTGCTGGAGGGACAGATTCATAACCCAGAGGCTCCCTACACTCTGGAACAGAATCCCTATCCATGTTAGGCAGAGCCCCTCACTAACTCTATTCAAGAGAAATCTTGACGAGTGGATGGGAGATCGTAGGTTTATCCCGGGGGTCATCTCTGTGTCACTACTAGACAGAGGCACAGTAAACTAAACCCTAAAAGGGTGCAGTATTCTCATCCTAAGGGGTGGTGAAAGCCACACACACTCTGGCTAGGCTTATAAATGCCCTAGGGCAGATAGCCTAGTACAAACCTATGAACCTATGAACCTAATAGGGTTAGAACTCAGGTGGATAATTATGTTACAATCTCACAAAGGGGATGGGCAAAATGAAGCAGTTCCTCTGAAACCGTATCTAAGATCATGTGGTTTTGTTAATTGAGAGCATTGGATACTTTATATCAAGGGTAATTATTTATTCATCTAACATTTGTTGACCAGGAAAGTCTGACTAGGACAGAGCCTATTTTCAATGGAGGCCCAAGGAGAAATGCTCCAGATGCACATCTTTGGAATGTGATAGGAAACTGGAGTACCCAGAGGAAACCCATGTGAATGCAGGGAGGACATGCAGACTCCACACAGAAGGCACCCCAGCCAAGAATTCTACTGGAGATCCTTGTGCTGTGATGTGACAATGTTAACTGCTGTACCACGGTTAATGTTAAATGTTTTTAGCTTTCCTGTGTTTGTTATGATCTGAGGAAGCATCTAGTCATAGATGCTAGAAGTTATGCAAAAGCGCTTATCTATTTATTAAACGTTTTACTTATCTTTCAGCTGTGCAGTGCATATATTTTTCTTACATTTCCATCACATACTTTATTATTTTGTGTAGAGTTACAGCTCACATTATCCAGTGGTGGAGCAAAGCTACCATGACATGATTGTTGGTGTCCACTGTGTTGGCTTGCAGTGCCAGGGCTCAATCCGGTCTGCGTCAGGAAAAGTTTAGAAGTAAATAACATGAGAACCTACCATGATGGAGCATACCATGTGTTGATCCTGATAAGTGCTGTTGAAAATGATTTGATCAATGCCCAGGAAAAAGTGGCAGTCAGTGTGCTCAGACATGACAGAGAATGGTAGAGTAAACAGAATATGTGAGTGCAATCTTATTAGATTTCCCAGATGTCATTTCAGAAGAGTGCCATTGCTCAAGACCTGTACAATACTGATAATAGGGCATGGCTGGCTTTTTACCAACAGGTAATAGTGATGTAATTTCACCAATGAACTGTGTAGTCTGAGCTGGGACAATCTGTTGTAGAGCTCCCCACATCTGAACCTCCCATGACTATAGAAAGTATAGAAGAAGACTGAATTGTGGTTGCAGTGCATATAAAGGCGACATCTACTGAGGCAACATGTGACATCAGTGACCTCAGTAGCATTGTGTGATCCCTATCACTATACACTTTGTGTCATAGGTGCGTATTGACCTGTAAGCTACTGAACACGCTCAGCATATCTACTAATTATTACCTTGTGCACTGACTTACATATCTGCTGGTTAATGCCAAGTCTTATAGCCATATCAAGGAAAACCCTAAAGTCATGGCAGTGCCTCATCACCCTCTATGATGCATATGTACACTTGAGAGATGGTGTACATTTCAGATACATCTGTGAGGCTGTGTGTTTAGCCTGTATTTCTACAGGGGCCTCTGTAACTGTCAATATTTGGAAAGTGAAGCATGTCCTATTTATGTTGCATGCAAGGTTTAGGTACCTGGATTGGGTGTTTCTGATACTATTTGTTTTGCAGATGTGTAACAGGTGCACTAAACCTGAATCAGATGATGATTTATAAGCCAGGTAGAGGTAACCTCTCAGCAGCCTGCAGGAAACAGAGCATAAGGACAAGGCTTTGAGGCAATCTGCATAGGAATTGTTTTCTAAGCCATGTATTCTTTTTGTGAAGAACTTATATGGATGCTCCTGTAGTTGCTTGGCCTGTTGCTGCATATGTCTCGTCAAGTAAATGCTGAGTTGAGCATTGCACTCAGTGACTGAGGTCATTAGGGTAGAGTATTACAGGATGATGACATCTATGGACCTGGATGTCATGCCCTTGCTATAAGTTATGCAACATGGAAATATTTTCTTACTACTGTAGATATATCATGGTTAAAGGCCAAGTCACTGTCTACATGCATTCCTGAATCCCTGACTACTGGGTCTACTCTTAGGGGTGCATTATTAATGTAGTAACTTGTGGGTATGACTGTCTTACCAAAGAAACTGTTATGCACTTTTTGGCACTGAGTTTAAGACTGTGACTCTGGCATCAGTTATTAGTCTATGTGAGGACCTGTTGGAGGGTACTTTTGTCTTGTGGAATTCAATGACTGCACGTAATTTGTGATTGTCTGAAAAGTTAGTCAGCAAGACGTCTTTGATATTAGCCTTGACTTCAGAGAAGTAGATGCTAAACAGAAGCAGTACAGTCACTGAGCCCTGAGGCACTTCACTAGCGACCAGCCTTTTTGTGGAGGTAGACTCCTCTATCCTAACTTTCTGGAACCTGTCTATGAACCACTTGGCTTGCCAGCAGGTGAAGTAGGAGTTACTACCTAATTCTATGAGCTTATTTACAATGACCAAGTGAGGCATTGTTTCAAATATGTTGGCCAGGTCAAGGAAGGCAAGGTGCACTATCTTGCCTTCTCAAAGAAAGACAACCAGTTGAGTAGGCATGGACTGCCCTTGATGAAACCAAACTAAATTGGATGTAGTGTTTATAGGTTTCCTATGTTGACAATTAACATACCAATGATTATTCTTTCCATGAATTTACATATTTAACTACTCCAACCTATGAATCGATATTTCCGTGGGTTTATGGATGACCCACCCTTGTGTAGTGGGATGACCATTGCAGCCCTACATTCATTTGGCATGAAACTTGTTTGGAAGGTGTGGTTAAATATTAATACTCGTGGGCCAAATAGCTCATGGGTCATGCTATTAAGAAGGCATCCCAAGATATTATCGGGGCCCATTGATGCAGCATTCTTGGCCTTCAGGAGCGTCTTGAGGACCTGTTCACTAGAGGTAGTTTGGGGAGTTATGCTTGTGGATATTTTCTGAGGGATGTCTTCAGGGGAGAGGGGTTTAATTTGGAGATAAATTTGTTGCCACTAGATTTGCTACATCTTCCAGTTCAGTACAGGTGGCTCCATTTACAACTAATTAATTACACTGTTGAGTAGTGCCTTTGAGGTAGTGGATATAGCTGAAGAAAGCTTTGTTACTGTCCTTGGCCTGTGAGACTATGTTTTACATCAGACATGGCTCTGGTACACTTGACAAGCACCCCACTAGGTTGCTTGTTTAGACAGATGACAGAATTTGGGGTCTAGATCACACAGTCGAACTGCAATAAGTTTGAAATGCAATAACTTCGAACACACAGAACAGCGATTTTTTTTCTCAGGGAAAAAAATTGCTGTTCCGGTACAAAACAAAAAGACACACATACACTATAAAATGTTCCTAATATGGGGGACTTCACCCCACACACCCCCTACTTAAATATACCAACTCCAAGATCACACTACAGTGGAGGAAATAGCAAAGCCACGGAAACAGCCCACTGAATTTTTTCCCTGGGAAAAAATTTGGTGTTCTGCGACTTCACTATTTCGACATTTCAGACTTCCCAGTTTGATGTTATGGCGTTCGGACACCTATGCGTTTGAACTTCTAATATAGACCCCAGAAACTGTACCTTGCTGGGCATTGCACTTTCTAATTTTACCATGATTTTTCTTCCTTTTATTGTACAATGTATTGATATTTCAATTTCACCAGGTGACTTGATTTTTGTGTTAGTCCTGCACTTGTTATAGGTGGATATTACTGTCTTTATTCAGCTGTTTATTATAATTATGCAGGGTTTCCATGAACAATTCCTTAAAGGCAGTGGGTGTTCTCAGGCTTTGGGGGCTTGGAATTTTATCAGGGCATCACTTAAAAGTAGGAAGTTTGCCAAAGCATAAATCCTGAAAGTTTTAGGGTTATTTGGAGTTCCATATTTTATTTTTATTTCAAAGAAGAGATATTCATGGTCTGGCCTGTCCAGTGACGACAATACACAATGGATAGTGCAATGTTCTCTCATGTTTCTGAGGACCAGGTCAAGGATGTTTACACTCCAGTGGGTGTTCAGATTAGCTGGACCAAGGTATTGGTGTCTGCAAAGCCCAGTAATCTCTTGGCATGCATATTATAGGTTGAGTATGATTCCCATGCTATGGAGGATAGATAATGTTGCCCAAGAAAATGATTTTTTGGTTGAATGGGGAGTGTCTCCAATAAATTTAAGTATATGTTATGGATCTCCTGAGTCACGGAGTAGGACCTTTTTCCTGCAAGGATATGATATGGAAATTTCTGTACTGTAATTTGGAAGTGTAGAAGTTCAAGAATATTGTACTGATTGACTGACATTTAGGTATTTATGCTTTTGATGTAAAATGAGACACCTCCATCTTTTGTCCCTTCATGTGCAGTAAGTAATCTAAATGTGTGGATGGTTGTTTTTCCTTATGGACTTAGAGGTTGAGATGCTATGAGATGTGGCTGTATGTGTATTGGTGGGTGTTGTTTTGGTAGAGTACTTCTGAGGTTGCATTGGATATTTATATTGGGTGCAATATCTCAGAGGCCTTTGGGGTTAAGGAAGATTACATTTAAGAGTCTCGGCATATGTGGGTCTATGTGTCAGGCACAATGTATATGTCACAGGTGTAGTATGTGTGTTTTTGGCATCCTGTTTCATAATATAAGTGCTTGCATGTGACAGCTTTGTCTTAAATGGCAGCATGTAACTACATCTCATACATACTATATCAATTTGTTTAACAATTAGATAGTTGTCAGTAAACAGAGACAATTGTTACATTGCCTTAGGATGCCCATATCCTCCAACCTGGCTGCAGAGATAGTATAAAAGTGCATATCAATAGCTCTACATTCCTATTTCATGATCACTAGGGAATGGTACATGGGGGGATTACAGTTGGCTATCTTGGGTGCTGTATAAGCATTGAATTCTATCAAGACTATCTAAGAATAAATGCATGGGGCAGTGCTTCTCAACATGCAGAATAGTTGCTCTGTGTGCAACTAAGACTTAAGGAATTCTGAGAAGTAGTTTTATAGGGAAAAATGTCAATTCTAAATGCTTGTACCTATACAATGTAGCATTATCTGCCACTCTGTGATGAGAAGCATTGTGCAAATGCCAAGACTGTATGCAAACAGAAAAAATGACCAAGCAAACAAAATGGCCTCCTGTCCAATCAGGAAATTAGAGTTAGTGCCATCTGAAGGGATTTCCAACTCAGAATGAGATCAGGCTGTTCTCTACTGTGACAAAAGCTAAGTCTAAAACCATCTTAATGTGAAATCACCATGAGAGACAGAAAGAGCAAAAGTAAGCAGTATTAGCCAGCTAATCCAATCACAGGGAGTGCTCACAAATTATAGAAACCAACAAACACATACTGCGAATTAAAGGCACTTTATGTCAATTTCAAGTGTAAGGACACAGCAGATAATATAAAAATGTAACACTGGCTCAGTTAGGAATTGTCAAAAAGTAAAATTTAAACAAGTAAATGTACTTATCTGCCAAGGTTGGAACAGGATTGCAGCAGAACTCTAAGAAATCTCAGACGTGGAAGCCAATTGTTTGTAAGCTCCTAGGAAATATAAGCAAGTCCTACATTGTCTTAAGGATTCTATGACAGCTGTACTGGGGCTAAAAGTGACTCTCAGTGCCCTGAATAGATTATCATGCCATCAAGATAGGTAGCTGGGTATCTGGCATGAGGCTTCAGAACACTGGGTATCTGGCATGAGGTTTCAGAACTTCACCCACAGACCTTTGAAACGTTTGAGGAACTCTTGTGAAGCCCAGAGGACAGAAAATAATGTAAATGACTTGTGTGGAACTAGAATGATAACTTTTCTTTGGCTTCAGGAGGAACTGATTATCTGCTAGTACTATTTGGTTAAATCTAATAAAAACCCTGATTTACTATAATCATTATAAGCTCATCCACTCTGGGCACTGAATAGGTGTATAACTTAAATACCTTATTCATTCGCTAGAAATCATTGTAAAATGTTATGGAATCATCTAGGTTAGGGACAAAGACAGTCATATTTCCATTCACTGTAGGATTGGATTTCTCAATAACTCCTAGTTTAATTTCATATATATATATATATATATATATATATATATATATATATAGACCTACTTTGACAGGTCGAAATTTCACAATTTTGAAATTCAGTCTGCAGAGACCAAAATATTGAAGTTTTGAAACCTTGAAACTTTAATAAAAGAAAAAAGAAAAAAGAAAATTATCATTTCTGCAGGGGGACACCCCCACACCTCCACACACCCTGCTTAATAAATATTCCAACTCCGAGATCACACTTCAGTGAGGAAAATGGTAAAAAATGGCGATCTCCGTTAAGAACTTTCAAATTTCCAGGACTTCTATATTCTGGTCTCTGCAGACTGAATTTCAAAGTTTTGGAATTTTGACCTTTCAAAAAAGATCCATACACACACACACACACACACACACATATATATATATATATATATATATATATATATATATATATATATATATATATATATATATATATCGTAATGACAACAGCAAACAGTTCCTTGATGTGTGCGACCATGCAAACGGATTCAAAGCACTAGATAGTTCCTTTTGTTATAAAACAGATTTAATATGTGCACAGGTTAGCGCTTTCACAATAGCTTCTTCAGACCATCAAGCACATCACTAAAACACTCACATTCAAATACTCAATGCAATTATGATGTAACTTAATTGTTAAAGGCATATCTTAACCTTAACTCTCTATAAAATACTTAGTATTTCACCTTTGTCTATTTCCATCTCTCTATATCCACGATTAGAAAGTCTATCTCTAGAACTGAAAAATTCCATATCAGAAATTAATAATATGACAAGCTACTTGAAATTTACATATAATTATTCCAATGTATATATAGAATATCTAGATTTATATTTAGAAAGAGTAATGGAAAGATATATTAACACAGGAGTATATAGGAAACAATGCCAAAGAAATAATTTATTGCATAGACGAAGCATGCACCCTCAATACATATTTAGAAATATCATAAGAGGACAAGCTATGCATATATCACGCTTAAATGCCACAGATACAGATTTTCATGAAACTATAGATGTTTTTAGAGATAGACTTTCTAATCATGGCTATAGAGAGATGGAATAGACAAAGGTCTTTCTGATATAAATGAATGTACACAAGATAGAGCAGCACCATATTTTTCCACTAGAACAGTTTTACCTAAATCTGAAAGACTTTTAAATAAGAACATTAAAATACCTATGTTCTACACTAATGATAATAATGCTATATATAATATTATTAATGATAATTGGAAAATACTCATGAGTGATAATGAAATTAGAAATATAGTTGGTGATAAACCACACTTCAGATTTAAAAATAAACCAAATTTAAAGGGATTATTATGTTATCATTCAGATAAAGATGTATTAAGTAGATTCAGTAACACTAAACCTTGTGGGCACTGCAATTTTTGCAGATATATCAACACAAATAGTGAATTTATTCATCCAGACACAGGACAAAGTTACAGCTTTAGAATAAATGCTACATGTGATACAGAAAATATTGTCTATTTAGCTCAATGTGAAGCCTGTAGTTCATTCTACATAGGAAAGAATAACAGAGCTTTTAGAATTAGAATTAGAGAACATTTATATGCCATCAGAACCCAATATTTAATTATACAATGCCTACCCTAAAAACGTGCACGCTGATTGGCCAGCCCAACCAGCGCGTGCCGGTAAATCCTTCAATATACTAACGGAAAAGGTCCGTCGCCCGGACTTTTTCCATTAGTATAAAACTGTCGCTATGTTAAAAGAGTTTAACATAGCGACACAGATTTAAAAAGCAACGGACATCTCCGTTGCTTTTTTTAAAGCTGTCTCGCTATGTTAAACTCCTTTAACATAGCTTAATAGTAAAGCAACGGAGATCTTGCGATCTCCGTTGTTTTTAAACCTGTCTCGCTATGTTAAATGAGTTTAACATGGCGAGACAGCTTTAAAATAAGCAACGGAGATCTCCGTTGCTTATTTTAAAGCTGTCTCGCTATGTTAAACCCATTTAACATAGCGAGACAGTAAAAAGCAACGGAGAACTTGCGTTCTCCGTTGCTTTTGCCCACAACTCTGATGTACTGCGTAGGCATGCGCAGTACATCAGAACTGCCGCGGAACACCAGACAGGTGCGGAAGGGCAGCAAAGAGGCATTATACAATGCCATTATTTAAGAAAAGTAATTATTTATTTTCTTAAATAATGGCATTGTATAATAGCAATAACCCACTTCTGGGTGTGGGTAATGCTGGATTTACCCACGGTTGTCTTTGTTTGGTCCCTCGGGACCAAACCACGCCAACCGTGGGTAAATCCAGCATTACCCACACCCAGGCATGGGTTATTGCTATAATAATGCCTTAGCTAAACATGTAGATATGCACAACAGTAGTCACACATTCACATTTGCAGCTATAGACATTATTAAACCTATTATTAGACAAGGTAATATAAGAAATAATACAGAAAAAAAGAGAAATATAATGGATTTTGAAACTTAGAGCGGATAGAAATCATGGTCTCAATGAAAAAGCTTCACTTAAACCTATACTATCAGAAAGACCTTTGTCTATTTCCATCTCTCTATAACCATGATTAGAAAGTCTATCTCTAAAAACATCTATAGCATCATGAAAATCTGTATCTGTGGCATTTAAGCGTGATATACGCGCAGCTTGTCCTCTTATGATATTTCTAAATATGTATTGAGGGTACATGCTTCGTCTATGCAATAAATTATTTCTTTGGCATTGTTTCCTATATACTCCTGTGTTAATATATCTTTCCATTACTCTTTGTAAATATAAATCTAGATATTCTATATATACATTGGAATAATTATATGTAAATTTCAAGTAGCTTGTCATATTATTCATTTCTGATATGAAATTTTTCAATTCTAGAGATAGACTTTCTAATCGTGGATATAGAGAGATGGAAATAGACAAAGGTGAAATACTAAGTATTTTATAGAGAATTAAGGTTAAGATATGCCTTTAACAATTAAGTTATGTCATAATTGCATTGAGTATTTAAATGTGAGTGTTTTAGTGATGTGCTTGATGGTCTGAAGAAGCTGTTGTGAAAGCGCTAACCTGTGCAGATATTAAATCTGTTTTATAACAAAAGGAACTAGCTTTGAATCCATTTGCATGGTAGCACACATCAAGGAACTGTTTGCTGTTGTCGTTACGATTTTATTTTGTGCTTGGTGTGTGGAGTTTACTCCTTCAGGTGCAATTTGCTGTTCTTATATGCATATAATTTGTGTAATTCTACAAATGAGTTTCATGTTGAATAGCACCACAAAAGTCATGAGCCAAATGCTCGTACCCCAAAGCAGATCCATAAATAGAGCAGGAAAAAGGGGGTGGCTTTCATGGGTGCATGCTTTTCAGGGACGTGCTGGGGCTGTAACTGCAGTAATGGCATTCATTTATGACACCATCACCCTCAGAAAGACACTTTAACTCACCTCAAGTTTGGATTGTGAGTTTAAGGAACTGCTCAGGGCAGCAGATGTTCTTGCTCTTGGTCTAGTAAGGAGACAAATGGGTTTTTACTGCCCATCTATGGACAATGCTACATGAGGACATAGAAGGGCATGTGCCTCTGCTTTAGAACTTGCATGTCTGCCTGAGTACCCCAGTCCCCAAGAATACTAAGCATTTTAAAGAATCCTTATACAATCAATCAAGCACAGTTGCTTACCTGTGACTCTTTAAGCTTTCCCTCAATGTCAAATCATGGGAGCAGTTCACAAAATGTCACACCATAAAAATAGCTCACTTAAGCGTGGGCATTCCCCTAAATCTGTGCAGTTACCGAGACATGGTTTAAAGCAGCTAAGAGTACCCGAGTGCTGCAAGATTTCAGTACCTTCCACACTTTTAGCCTAATAGCTACACAGATGAAGACTAAAGCTGAAGGTGTCTCAATATGCATCAATAACAAGCATACCTCTAGGGTGGTCATACAGGATGAATGAAGTTCCTCCAAATGCAGGTCATCACAGACAAAATCTGTATCATATCCTAGCCAGTTATAATTCACCATCCATATCCCAGAGAGCTCACAGTACATTCATGGACCTACTGGAGACACCATCCAACTTAATATCCAACTCATGGGAGACTTTAATTATTCCTCTGTAGAATGGGAATCCTACACATCCTCACATCTATAGGCAGAGAGATTTCTGGTCTTATTAAATATAAACACCATTGACTAAATAGTGAATACAACCACTAGAAGCTCCAAGAAACTGGACTTTGTGCTCATATATATTGGAGAATGTTGCACCCCCCTCCAATGTCTCATCCTCCCTGGTAAAGTCCGACCATAAAGGTCTCTCCTTAGAAATCAAAATTAACTCCATAATCCCATTAAACCAGCAACAGTTAGGAAATATGATGGCTTGTCAAAATTGAATTCCCCTCCAAAACCCAAGAACACGATAGCCTGTGGTGAATTGCTCTCAGAAACTCTGCACAACCATATTAGTGGCTGCATATAGGCTGCTGTACCTACCAGAATAAACCCAGAACAATACAAGGTTTCTCAGGACTCTGTATGGTGTCCCTTCCTCTGGGCCAAAAATCAAGGAGCCTGAATCTTCACCACTGACACCACTGAGGGACATTCACTTGGAATAAAGATAGGTGCACGCTATTTGTTTCCAGATATAGCTGGCTGCACCAAGCACAATTTCCATTAAGAGCACAGAGGGAATGCACTCAGTTCAGGGTCTGGGTTTCCATCTCTCTCTGTCCAGGCCCCCACTAAGACTCCCCACTGGTACATATATAGAGTTGAGTCCTCAGCCAAGTGTCCCAGGCCAATTCCTTCATGACCCTATCTTTGAAACCATTGCTCTGTGTCTCTTTTCCAAGTAGTTGCCACACACACTCTTTGAGATTTGATTTTCACACACACACACACACACACACACACACACACACACACACACACACACACAAACACACATCTGGGAAAGGCTAACACTGACTTACTAGCTATTCCCCTCTGCCCAGACTATAAGGTAGATACTGCCACTAGGACACTCCAAAGCTAGCTACTTTACGGCTCTTACAAGGGCACCCAATTATACTGAGTAAAATTAATACTAATACAAATGGTAGTGTTTGACCAATACATTAAGGCTTGAAGGAGTGAACCCACTGTCACCAAATAAATACAAGCACTCTCAGAGGTTAAAGTATTCTCTAAAGGACCAGCCACAATGAGAAGTTTAAATATATTAAATAATAAATAATAAAAGAACATGAAAATACTAAATACCTATTTATAATAAACACCAGAGTTTCACTCACAGGAAATATTAAAAATAATACAGATGAATAGATTAACACAGATAAAGAGGAACAGTACTTAACTAATTCCACTATATTTTCCTGACTGATATAAAGAATTATTATTCCCTGGTTACTTACTAAAGCAAAGCAAGATGAATCAGGTGAGTGATCCTTTTATGTCAGGTTTCAAAGACAGACTGCTCTGAGACTTATGTCTCATCTAGTATGAAAAACATCATTTCAGTGCTGGATTACAGAATGGTATCACATACACCTGGTCATCTGACTTCTGGTTCCCATACTAGCCACCTTTACTAGAAACTAAGAATCCTGCACATATATGTTACCATTCACATAGACTGGGCTTTGCTAAGATGTATTACAGCATCTAGAAGCCATAAAACCAATTTAACACTTCTACCCTTCCAGAGTAACAATTAATTCACTGCTAAATAGAATTCAGTAGGATTCCTAGTCCTGGTCTTCACATACACTTCATCTCTGGCTGCAATAAGAACTGTAAGATGCAATCTTTATGGCCTACCAGATAATTTAATTTCAGACTATTTTTCAAACTTAACTGAACTGAGATTAAACTCTTCTCTTCTGGTATCCTCTGTTACAATATTAATTTCAACAGTTACAATACAGTCTGATATACAGGTGTATTTCTTTTTCTGTCCAGAAAGACCCACGGTTGGTACATTTTTTAACACAAGCAACTTTACAAATGCATTTTCAACACAAGTACCTGTACAAATTGGTTTGATATACAAATGACATTAATAATTCCTTACAAAACTCTAGCTAACTATGCTGGCATATGTTACACATCCACTGCTCTACTTCTCCTGACATAACTGACAATATGTGTTTTGAGGCTGGAATGGATTAATGGGGGAAGTGATGTCACAATTGGGGATGCACATTGTGTATAAAAACTGTCCCTGCATTATGTATGTTTTATCACTGAAGAAGGTTTGTTACCGAAACCGGTCTGAAAGGAAAGGAATAAAACTTTAATTGCCTCTGAGTGCTGGCTTTTTCTTTTTTGATTAATTTAATAGTTTGGTTATGCCGTGCACCAGTAATACTTGCTAGCTTTTTTGGAGGTATAGCTGACAATACCTCACATCATCACACCCTGGTTTGATGAATCTTTTGCACATCTACAAAACAAAGAGCATCAGAACTACTAGATTAAAAGACCCAGATTTTGCTTGGAACATAAACAGGACATGTTGGAAAGACAGATATATTTCTCAGGGAATTCCCATTCACTGGAACAGGCTTACCATCCATGTAAAGCAGAGTTTCTCCCTATCACTATTTAAGTGCAACTTGGACCAACTGATGGCTTATTGGAAATTCACCTTTTTTGAAACACATTGGAGAGCATGCAGATGATCAAATGGAGAAGCAGATCACAGACATCATTTTTGAGACATCAGTAAGAATATGTGTGTGTGTGTGTGTGTGTGTGTGTGTGTGTGTCTGTCTGTCTGTCTGTGCGTGCACGCATGCATGTGTGCGTGTATGTGTGTCTGCATATGTCTGAAATGTCCCAGTTACAGTTATTTTTTTTACCTAGAAGAGTACATATGTTGACAGTAGACAAATGGAGGTAGAAAGAATCAGGCCCTCAACCCTTAATTACAAGAGGCAGATTTTTAAGAGCTTGGAGCCTTATTACCCCACACCAACTGTCAAACCTCCATTAACTTCTTTTTTTAGGTAAATTACTGAGGACTACAGTCAATCAATGTCTGAGTTTCTTAGTTCTCTTTGTTCAGTAAATGAATGACTGTGCAATATTTGTTATTGCTCTGTTAACCTTTGAAGTGAATTAGAGTTGTATGGCACATAAGGCTCTGAGCTGTTAACAAATTGCTTCCTGTAGACAAAAATGAAGTGTTTGAATCTCCTCACCTCCATCTCCCTAATGTGTGACAATGAGCAACTCACTCAGACAGTATTCCTGTGTCACTCCAGAACAGGGGCACTTTCTCCAGTGGGTTTTCTGGATTATCAAATTAATAAAAATAGTATAAAAATAGTATGCAAAATTTGCCCTCCCCATCCCCACCATTATTTTTGTCTTTGTCTAGAATTCTTGAGCAAAGGCATTGAAAATTGTTTTGGTCTGTTCCCTATGACCTTTGTGGCTTTTTGTCAAATTGTTGTGAAATACAGTGACTAAATAATGGCGGGCATTTGAGTTGCAGACTTTGTGTTCTTCAGTAGATGCTTGCTAATGTAAATCACTAGGCATGTAAGAGAAAGATATAAAATATGTTCCTAATTGTTGGGTCTTTGTCACTGATTTTTCAGCTAAGAGATTGAGAGGGCATAGGGATGCAACAGGATTCAGAGTAAGGAGCTGAAATACACTTCCCTGTCAATTTTTATGCATATATACATTAATTTTCTCACAAGCAAACATCTGAATGGACGCAGTCATAAAAGGGGCATTGATGGTATCATCAGTGTGTGTGTGTGTGTGTGTGTGTGTGTGTGTGTGTGTGTGTGTTTCTTGCATCTGTGAGTAGTTATGGTGTAAAGGAAAGAATAATTTATAGTAAACAGGAGCTTCATCATTTTAGCCATGTATCTTTGGGTATGATCATTGGTTCCCTTGTATCGTTGATTGTTGACAGTGCATTTTTTTGGCTGTGAACAAACTGTACAGCATGAAATTAACATTTAAATTTAAAATATTAACTGTGAATGCATTTTTAACTTTTCTTTTTGTAGACACATGGATGTGAAATGCATTGTACTGGGCTCCAACAGTTTGTCTGATACTTAGCGCAAGTAAGTTAAGGCTATGAGCTGTTAATCAGCAGCTTCATGTAATGCAGCATTTGATTCTCTCAGGTTTTGTTTGTCTACTGTGAGTCCAAACTAGTCATTTTAACAGACACTGCTCCTGGACTGTCCCTGAAAAAAAGTAATTTGTGTCCAGTAGGCTGTCCCAAGCTGTTATCAAATTCATTACACATTTGTCTTTTGAATTTTTGCACCCTTCAGCTAGGCCCTAATTAGTGTTACAGTATATGATATTTTACTTTGAATCCTTGCACATCTGTTGTAGTATAATAGATTGCCAGATGCATTTTCAATAGACAGATTTAAAGGGAACAGAAGTCTACTGTTACTCATGCTGTCAGGTTTCAATGTGAGGGTGTTTTATTTTGTTTTATTCATTAAATTGTGCTATTGTTTTTGTTGTCAAATGTGAAAGAAAGGTTTTAAATTAAATTGAAACCTCTGTGTTCATTGTAAAAGTAAAGAAGAAAACAATACATACAATAACAGGTTTGGGGAGACAGCCAAGTCATGGGATATTGGTATGGCTGGGGGGTAGGTCTGGTCAATTAGTCTGCCTACGCCCCATTTGACCAAGATCCTGCTCTGCTGTTCTTCTTCAGAAACTGCAATGGGTATTTAGTCTCATACATATGCCCTATTGTTTTTCTAATTTTTATAATAGGAAATGGGCAAAATGGGAGTACTGTCTGGTTAAAAGACTTGCTCAAAGTCATACAGTAAGAAAATAAAGGTAATAAGAAACAATTAAACCATATAAGATATTTATAGGAAGACAAGACACTCACTAAGAACTTAGACCCTTAATACTCTTTGCTAATTGCCAGCCCTTCTCATGTCTTCATTTCTGATAAAGCACTGATGGTTAAAATCAGTAAGGTTTATAGTCAGTCAGTAATACCAGTATTTGGAGTTTCACAGACTTGGTTTTTCGCATGTTTATAAAATACTTATTGATGTAAAACCATTTGTTCTGGTAACTTTGTAAGTGAATTAGAGTAGTCTGCTTATTATTTGTCTCCAATTTTACAGACGTGATTTTGTCTCATATTTATCCCTGCCCCTCATTAATGTCTTTCTTCTAGTAAATCACCGAGGATTACTGCCAGTCAGTAATGCCAGTCATTACAGTTTCACAGATTTTAATGTTCAGAGAATGAATGTCCATGCAGCACTTACTGTTCTGTTAACATTTTAAGTGATTTGGAGTTATTTACCACTTATGATAATGACCTGCTTCATCTAAAGGTAAATGCTTTGAATATTTTCACATCAGTTTGCCTACTTTATCACTTTGAGCAAGTCACTTAACCAGACAGTGCATGAGTCACCCCTTAAAAGGACATTTTGCCCATTGGATTTACATGGTTAACAAATACTTAAATTAATATTTAAAATTTTACCCATTTTTGTTCCCCATCATATATGGCTTTGTCCAGAATTCTTAGTGAAAGAAATTGAAATGTAGTATGGTTCTTTCCTTGTAAAATTTGCTGCTTTTGGCAAATTGTTGTGGAACATGGTCACTAAATAATGACAGATATAAGTTTCAGCTTTTGCCACTTAGAGAAAATACTTGATAATGCAAAGTTGGCTGTTCTATCAATTTTCTCAGGATATAAGAAAATACTTAAAAGCTGTTCCTGATTTTGAATCTTTTGTTTTCTGATTCTTGAGCTAGGGAGTTGAAAGGGCAGAGGGAAGTTGCACTTTATAGTTCTGATATCATAGAGCTGAGATACATTTCTGGGCCATTATTTATGTGTTTATTCATTCACATGATATCAAGAAAATATCTAAGGGTGCTGTCATACAACTGTCTGTAATTGGTGTGTGTGCATACATAATGTGTGTGTGTGTCTGTGTGTCTGTGTGTGCGTGTGTGTGTGTGTGTGTGTGTGTGTGTGTGTGTGCGTGCGTGCGTGGGTGTGTGTGTGTGTGTGTGTGTGTGTGTGTGTGTGTGTGTGTGTGTGTGTGTCTATGAGTGTACAAATGTACATCAAGCATTTATTTATTTATTTGTTTTTGTTAACCAGGAAAGTCCACTGGGCTGAAATAAGCACATTTTCAGTGACCCTGGGAGAAAAGCTCCAAAAAAAAAAACAAAAAAAAAAAAACAATGTACATAATTAAGAGATTATTTAGAAAGTTAATAACAGTGTTTAACAATATACAAGAGTAATAACAGCATTTAACAATACACAATAGAATAATATAGGAGTCAGAAGTGACAAAGTAACATAAGCAACGTATAGCAACATTTTGTGGAAGACTCGGGTGCTTGGCAGGTATTCAATAGATCAGACTGATAATGATAATCTGCACTTACACAATTTTTACATACCATGTTTGGCAGGGTGAGGCACACTGTGCTGTGATTAAGGGTGAGTGCACAATAGGGAGAGTGAAGAAGAGTGTGGGTATCTGAGCGATGAGTCAGGTTAGTAATCAGGTGACTGAGGAATTGAGGATGGTGCAAGGGCATAGCCAATGAGAGATGAGATGTTGGTAGAAAATCATCCACATCAAAGAACAAAGTATTAGCAAAATAGTAAATATAATGAAGTAATAATAACTGAGATGGGGAGAAAGTCAAGGTTTGTTTGTTTGCCGTGGAGAATTTCCAACTACAGTTGCCAAGAGAGAGTAAGAAAATATTTTGCTTAGTTTTGTGTGTTGGGGGTGCCGTACTTTTGCAACTAATTCTCAAGTCTCTAATGTTTGAAGAAATGGGAGTGTGGTAGAATGCAATATATAACAACTGCTGTACAACTTTTTGTCTTATAAATAGTGTGAAAGGAAAATTTTATATTGTATCCAAGTGATTGTTCAGGCAACCAAAGACAGACTGAAGGTGCCTAAGAAGTATAAAGTAGCATTGTAACCACGCTGTGAGCTTCCTTCATAGTTGGAATGTAGATGTGTCACATGTCATCCATCTTTTCCACATGTACAAGATAGTGCTGTATCCTGCATTTTGAAGATGGAAGGCTGACTATGGATATAGCTTCTTCATAGGTTCATAGGTTCATAGGTAGATACTAGGCTATCTGCCCTAGGGCATTTATAAGCCTAGCCAGAGTGTATTTGGCTTCTGCCTCCCTATTAGATTAACCTACTGTGCCTCTGTAAAGTAGGTCACAGAAGGTACCCTTTTAAGATTAGTTTTCTGTGCCTCTGTCTAGCAGGGACACAGAAGAAATCTCAGGGGTGAATTTGCGATTTCCCATCCACGCGTCCAGATTTCGCTTGAAGAGGGTCAGCGAGGGGCTATGTCTAACATGAATTGGGATTCTATTCCAGAGTGAGGGGAGCCTCTGGGAAATGAATCTGTCCCTCCAGCATGTCCTATTTATTTTTGTGCTGAGGTTTAGGTCCCTGGAGCGTTTAGCTCTAAGGGACTTGGATTTTTTGAGGTGGAGCATGTCCATTAATTCTGGGTTTGACATGGCTTTGCATGTCAGGCATAGATCGCCTCTGAGTAGGCGGTAAGCAACTGAGTAGAGCTGGAGTTTCTTTAGTCGAGCTGCATAGGACATCTGTTTGTAGCCCATGATCCTCTTGGTGAGGTACTTTTGGGGTCTCTCCAGTTGCTGCAGGTATCGGGTAAGGTACATCCCAAAAGGGGCATTGTATTCAATTATGGGCCTGATGAGTGACGAGTAGACGGGCACAATGACCTGTCTTGATCTAGATGTGAACCCTTTCATGATAAGGTGGGCTATATAGAAGGTCTTTCTAACCACTTTGGCAACGTAATTATCAAAGGAGAGATTACTATCTACGTTGGTCCCCAAATCTCTAATTACTTCTTCCGTACTTAATGGATTACCACCTATGTGGTAATTTGTGGGCACCTTGTTTTTCCCAAAGGGGATGACTATGCACTTTTTAGCATTTAGCTTGAGGCCGTGGCTCTGGCACCAAGCATCTGTCTCTGTGAGACCCTTTTGGAGGATGCTTGTGTCAGCTGGAGATTCGATTATGGCCCCCAGTTTGCAGTCATCTGCGAACTTTGTCAGCCATAATCCCCCCGTGTTAGCCTGAACCTCAGAGAAGTATATACCGAACAAGAGAGGTCCCAGAACTGAGCCCTGTGGGATGCCACTTGTAACTGGTTTGGATTCGGACATGGCACCTGCGATTCTGACCATGTGGGTTCTATCTCTGAGCCAGTTTGCAACCCATCTTGTGATATAGGGGTTGATATTTAAGCTGGTAAGCTTATTTATGATGCCTGAGTGGGGTATTGTGTCAAAGGCTTTTGTGAGGTCCAGGTAGGCTGTGTGGACTACCTTGCCCTCATCTATGGCTTTGGTAATTGTTTCAAAGATATCAACTAGGTTTAAGAGGCAAGATCTGCCCTTAACAAAGCTGAATTGGGTAGGGTCCAGTGTCTGGAGGCTCCCAATGTCTTTTTTTATGAGTTCCATGATAATACGCTCCATAGCTTTACAGACCAGACTAGTCAGGCTTATGGGGTGATAGTTTCCGGGGTCCGTTGTGGCACCACCTTTGTGGAGTGGGACCACTGTATCTGTACGCCATTCTTTGGGTACATATCCTGTAGTAAGGCTAAGTTTGAACAGTGACTTAATGTGAGGGTTCAGTTCTTCTTGGAGCTCATGTAAGACACAACCTGGGACACCGTCCGGTCCCATAGATGCTGTGTTTTTTGCTTTGGAGAGGGCAGGTTTCACCTGTGCATCTGTGATGTCAGGGAGGTTACATTCAGTTGGGATAGGCATTTGCTCCTTTTGGGGGGAAGGGGGGGGTTTGCACTGAATCTGTCTGCCAGGATGTTGGCTATGTCTGTAGGTTTGGTATATTTTGTACCGTTATGCAACAATTCAGAGCATATCTGGGAGTTTCCACCCATGTTCCTGAAATAACTAAAGAAGGCCTTGTGATTATCTTTAGTGTTTAGGGCAATTTTTCTTTCGAAGCTGGCCTTTGATGATTTTATGAGGGATCAAAGTTTCTTGCTAATACTGATCAGCGATGCCTTCCCTTTTTGGGATTTTGCTCTGTCATGTAGTAGCTTCCTCCTTCTGTTGTATAGCTTATTTATGGCCGGGGTCCAACAGACCGGTCTCCTGTTTTTGGAGGAGTGAGTCTTGGTTTTATTTGGGATAGCACGATCCATGCATTCCTGCAGGTGCTCATAGAATGCATTTGTAAAGGATTCTGCGGATTGGGCTGTATTATCCTCTGGCCCAGGGGCTTTGAAGGATTGCACCTCAGTCTTGAGAAGTGCAAAGTTGGCTTTTGAGAAATTCTTTACAGTGATTTCCTTGGCTAGGGTGGGACGGATATGGATGTCCAGGGAAATTTGTTTATGGTCTGATCTTACCAATGAGGGGTTTACCTCTGGTGTGGAACATAGAGTCCCCATGTTGGTGATGACCAGGTCCAATATGTTGTTCCCTCTTGTGGGAGTGGTGACCAGTTGTTCCATTGCGTTAGAGTTTATAAATTCAAGGAACCATTGTGTGAGGGTGTTTGGGCTTGAGTAGTTTTCCCAGTCAACGCTTGGGTAGTTGAAGTCACCCAATAACATAGTGTTTGGAGAGACCTTCATATTCTCCCCTGTTCTCAGGAATGCCAAGGGGAGTTCCTGTAATAGGGAGGGTGTTCTGTAGCATGCTACAAACTGAAAGGCAGTTTTGCCAGCTGTTAGTTGCACATGGATGGTTTCCGATGCTTCGTGCAGTGCCACTAACCTGGAGGTGCAGGTATCTTTGATGAATATAGATACTCCCCCTCCTTTTGTGCTTCCGTCCGAGTTTTGGTGCTGAAACGCATGGTATGAGTTATAACCTGGTAGTGCTGGGGTGCTCTCAGGAGCCTTGAACCAGATTTCTGTTACTGCACAGACATCGATTTTCTCCATACTGAGGAGAGCCTCGAGTGCGTGCATCTTAAGGTTTAGACTTCTGGCATTGAGTAGCATTACCTTTAGTTTTTTTATCCTTGGGTTGTCTATGGAGGTGGGTTTGTCCTTTGAGCCTTGCCTAAAAAAGGTACTATGGGGGTGGCAAGAGCCTTGGCCAGTAAACGAAAGCCTAAGGGTGACAGGTGCAAGCCGTCCCTAGCAAAGCAACATGGCTTGTCGAGCATGTCATCCCAGGCTGACAGACACTGGATCCCCTTTGAATGACACCAATACTTTAGCCAATTGTTGAAACTGATCATTTTGTCTTTATACTGTGGCATCATTCTTGGTGAGGGCAAGATGCTACTCAAGGTCAGGGTCATACCAGCCTGGGCTACATGGTCAGAGAGCTCCTCTATGTCTCTTTTCATGTAGTCCAGGGAGGTAGATTTCAGGTCATTCACACCAGCATGGACAATGACGGAGTCATACTTGTACTTGTTTGGCATGACCTGAGTGATTGCATTATGTGGCGGATCATGGCACCCAACAGGCAGCTTACAGTGACCTTCTCCTTGTTCAGTCTGGTGAGCGGGACGTCAGTGTGTCGGACAATAGAGTCCCCTATAACAAGTGTATTTGGTGTGTTGTTTGGCCTTAAGGGCTGTGACTGTGAGGCACAGTGATTTTGTGAGATATGTGATTCATGGGTATTGTTGAGGGGTGGCTGTTGCTTGGATATCTGCTTAGGAGGTCTTTGCTGTTTAGGCAGATTTTTATTTAGAGCCTCTGAGTATGTTTTTGTGTGTTTATGTGTTGGGTATGCAGATGCAATAGGTCTGTATGAGACTGGATTTGTGGTGTGGGTGGTTACCTTTTCCTCCTGACTGACTGTGCCAGTCTTGGGTTGAGAGAGCTCTGCCTCCAGTTTGGCTGTGTAACTGCATCTCTCACATGTATTAGAGTTTGTTGGAAGGTGGAGAGGGTTGTCTGTGTACATAAGGCAATTGTAACATTGCCTCAAAATTCCCAGATTCACCAGCTGGACTGGAGAGTAACCTTGAAACTGACCCTTGGACATACCAGATTAGTATAGGGAACTGTTTTTTACTGATCAGATTAGGGAAGGAACTGATTTTTCACTTGATCAGGAAGGACCAATTGGGAGCCTAATACTTATGAGAAGTCAAGGAGGGTGTAGTGCTTTAGTTAGTTAGTGTTTCCTTATAAGAGCTGAGCAAGTGCAGGGCTTTAGAAAGAGAACAGAGTGATTACTTTGAGAGTTTGAACAGTTCTAAGGGAAAAAGTGAAGAGCAGACTTTGTGGAGCCTGGAATAGTTTAAACCTGTTTAGATGGCGCTGCCCGATGCTGCTCAGTGCGCAAAACCACGCAAAGAGTTATAGGGTTTTAAGAGAGAGAGATCAAGGAGTTTAGAATTGACCCAAAATGGCCAATAAACTACAGCTTCTAGGTAGTAACCACTCCTCCAGGGACAGGCAGGCTGTTCAGTGTTAACCACTCCCACTGGTGAACACAGAGACTTCCCTTTAGCCCAAGCAAGCACTGGCCTTCTAGAAACTTCCAATTCTTTTGTTTGTTTATGTTATGGATGGTATGGTTTTCATGATGTTGCACACCTGCTCTTACCTGTGTTACTTGATTGCTTGATGCTGACTTTAGCTGATTGTTTTTTTTTCCTTTGGATGGGCAGGGGAGGGTGCTGTTTGGCTTACCCATATGGGACTATTAAATTTTGCAGCTTGATTTGTTTTTCCCCAGAGTCTCTAATAGTTGAAGAACTGGGTATGTGGTGAAAAAGTAACGTTGTAACCTTGCTGTGACTCCTTCCCCAGTAGTTAGTAAATAGTCCACCTTTTACCCATTTGTTCCACTTTACGACAGGTAGTATTGTGTTACATATTTTCAAGCTAAATTGACTATGGCTCTGGTTTCTTTCATTCTTCTGCTTACTGGTGTTGTGGATATTATGTTAATGTCAAACCATACTAAACTGTCTGAAAATGAAGAAGACTCATCTAAAGAGTTTAAAGAAATGTAGTTTTAATTATCTCAGTCATTAAAACTACAAACTCTTAAAGTAATCTGCTGAGAATTGTTCATAAACAGTTATAACATTCAAAAAATTATAACTGCATTATTTAAACTCTCACATATCCAAATATGCATTCAAATCCTGGAATGGCTTTTTGTGACCAGACATTCCATATTGATTTATTACCCATACCTCTCAGCTGTCCTTATTTTTGCAGAATGTGCCTAATTTTGCTTCTGATATTTGCCCTGTCCCTCATAACAGTTTTGATTTTCTGGTAAATCACTAGTGATTGCAGTCGGTCAGTAATGCCAGTCATTAGAGTTTTGTACTTCATATTCATCAAAAAATGCATATTGATGCAAAAGTTGTTGTTTTTTAATTAATTAGAGTAATATTTAAAATTGTCCCTGGTTTTATCACCCATTAGTTTTGGGTTTGCCCAGACTTCTTGACCAAATAAGTTGAGAGGTTTGATGCTAGCCCCATATATTCAAATCTAAATTCATCTCAGTTATTGTTATTACTCCAAACCAGAAACAGAGTCCTAGGAAGTTCATGTTACTGCATTCACTTGGTACAGTTTTGGTTTTCTCAGTGCTGTTTTCCTTGGATGAGATTTGAAACTGAACATATTTTATTTATGCTTGCAACTGTATCTCATTTATTTGATCATGTCTTTGCACTATGACTATTTTAATGCATCAGAACCAAGAAGTGGTTATAGTTATTACTATTATTTCAAGTGGACCTGCTGCTGTAAGGTGATCTCGGAGATATTTTCCCCAGAATAAACTTCAAGCTGTTTTTTATATCAGTCATGCTTAACATAAGGAAACCATCTTTTTCATTCCATGTAAATAGAATAGTTTCTAGAACCTAATTTCATTTATATATACATTTTTTTTGCTTGAATTACTCTGATTTGTGTTCTTAGAGCAACTATTAATTTACACATTTAGAAAACTGTCTAATCTCCCTCACTGTCATAAAATCTTTAAGAAAAGTGACTATTTGCTCTTGATTGTAATGGACAGCTTGTCACAAAAATGTGAGCCTAAGAAAAACATGAACAGTCACATAGGGAAACATTGCAATGTTTTTCTTTGAAGGCAAACATGGCTGTGGGGCAATCATTACACAACCTTTCTGAAGAGTATAAGCTATTTTTAATAATCATTAAAGTTATGAATGTCGAGCTGACTTTGCCTCTGGCTTGTCTATGAATATATGCAAAGTCAGCTGCGGAGCCAGTGTTTTGTGTGTATGACTATTCATACATAGAATGATACTCTCATCTCTGCTACCTACACAGAGGTTAGCACTTATTAGAACGGCTGTCTGTCATCTGAGTATATTGCTGGTACACATGCGGTACTCATTCTAGGAAACTAATACAGATATGGATATAGGCTCCATCACATTATCTTCTACTTTGAAACTTCAGGTAGGATTTGAACATGTGAGTGAGGTAACATTGCTTAAAAAGGCAGTTATAAATACTATCAGAGCAATCCTTCACAATAATGTACACGTGGTATATTTTAGATCATTATCTAATACATTACAACATTACCATTGGACAAGTGTCTCCTGAAGAAGAGCTTCATATCTCAGAATAGAACCATGTATCACTAGTGATGTACTTCATACAGTAGGGATTCCTGTCTAGAATGCTGAAGCATGACCTAGAGTTTATACGAAATGTTCATGCTATACAGTATAATTGTTTCCATCGGTTAATGATTATAGCGACACAAGTGAAAATGTGTAATATTGCAGAAAAATAGTTTATATCAATTAATACTTGTATTACCATGAGTGACTGGTGAGGTTGCAGTGATTTTGAAGTGGGATGATTGGTTGGAGGCTGCAAGAAACAAGGACTGTGATAGGTTCATAGGTTCATAGGTTCATACTAGGCTATCTGCCCTAGGGCATTTATAAGCCTAGCCAGAATGTGTTTGGCTTTCGCCACCCATTTTAAATTTATTTTGCTATGCCCTTTTTCGAGATTAGTATACTGTGCCTCTGTCTAACAGTGACACAGAAGTGATACCCGGGGTAAACCTACGATCTCCCATCCACTCATCAAGATTCCTCTTGAAGAGAGTCAATGAGGGACTCTGCCTAACCTGGGCTGGGATTTTATTCCAGAGTGAAGGGAGCCTCTGGGTTATGAATCTGTCCCTCCAGCATGTCTTATTTATTTCAGTGCTGAGGTTCAAGTCTCTCGAGCGCGTAGCACGATGGGATATCGATTTTCTGAGGTGCAGCATGTCCATTAATTCCGGGTTGGACATGGCTTTATACGTCAGGCACAGATCGCCTCTGAACAGGCGGTATGCCACTGAGTAGAGCTGGAGTTTCTTTAACCGGGCAGCATATGGCATCTGTTTGAGCCCTTTGATCCTCTTGGTGAGGTACTTTTGGGGTCTTTCCAGTTGCTGCAGGTGTCTGGTAAGGTACATCCCAAAAGGGGCATTGTACTCAATTATGGGCCTGATGAGGGATGAGTAAAGAGGCACGATGACCTCCCCTGATCCAGATGTGAATCCCTTCATGATTAGGTGGGCTATATAAAATGTTTTTCTAACCACTTTGGCCACGTGGTTTTCAAATGAGAGATTGCTATCAACTTGGGTCCCCAGGTCCCTAATTACTTCTTCTGTACTTAATGGATTACCACCTATGTGGTAATTTGTGGCACTTTGTTTTGCCAAAGGGGATGACTATACACTTTTGGCATTTAGCTTGAGGCCATGGCTCTGGCACCAGTTGTCTGTTTCTATGAGGCCCTTTTGGAGGATGCTTGTGTCGGCTGGAGAGTCTAATATGGCGCCCAGTTTGCAGTCACCTGCGAACTTGGTCAGCCACAGTCCTTCCGTGTTGGCCTGTACCTCCGAGAAATATATACCGAACAAGAGAGGTCCCAGGACTGAGCCTTGTGGGACACCACTTGTAACTGGTTTGGAGTCGGACATGGCTCCAGTAATTCTAACCATGTGGGTTCTGTCCTTGAGCCAATTTGCAATCCATCTAATGACATAGGGGTTTATATTTAAGCTGGTGAGCTTATCTATAATGCCCGAGTGGGGTATTGTATCGAAGGCTTTTGCGAGGTCCAGGTAGGCTGTGTGGACCACCTTCCCCTCATCAATGGCCTTGGTGACTGTTTCAAAGAAATCAACCAGGTTTAAGAGGCAGGATCTGCCCTTAACAAAGCCGAACTGGGTAGGATCCAGTGTCTGTAGGTCCCCAATATCTTTATTTATGAGGTCCATGATGATCCTTTCCATAGCTTTGCAGACCAAGCTAGTCAGGCTTATGGGGCGATAGTTTCCAGGATCCATTGAGGCACCACCTTTATGGAGAGGGACCACTACTGCTGTACGCCACTCTTTGGGCACACATCCTGTAGTAAAGCTGAGATTGAACAGTAGTTTTATGTTTGGGTTTAGCTCTTCTTAGAGTTCATGTAGGATGCAGCCCGGGACACCGTCTGGTCCCATTGATGCTGTGTTTTTTGCTTTGGAGAGGGCGGCTCTTACCTGAGCATCTGAGATGTCAGGGGGGCAGCACTCTGCTGGGATAGATATTTGCCCTTTTGGTTGGGGGGGGGAGAAGTTTGCGCTGAACCTGTCAGCTAGGATGTTGGCAATGTCTGTGGGTTCAGTGTATTTTTTGTCATTTTGGACTAATTCTGAGCATATCTGGGAATTACCACCCAGGTTCCTAACATAACTAAAGAAAGCCTTGTGATTATCCTTAGTGTCCTGTGCAATTTTTCTCTCAAAGCTGGCCTTAGACAATTTTATGAGTGCCCGTAGTTTTGCTAATACTGATCAGTGATGCCTTCCCCTTTTGGGATTTTGCTCTATCATTTAGTAGCTTCCTCCTTCTATTGTATAGTTTGTTTATGGCTGGGGTCCACCAGACAGGACATCTGCCTTTGGAGGATTGGGTCTTGGTTTTATTTGGGATCGATGATCCATGCATTCCTGAAGGTGTTCATAGAATGCTTTATAAAGGATTCTGCGGTCTGGGCCGTATTTTCCACAGGCCGGGGCTTTGAAGGATTCCACCTCGGTTTTGAGGAGTGTGAAATTTGCTTTAGAGAAGTTTTTCACTGTGGTTTTCTGGGAAGGGGGTGGGGTCGGGATGTGAATATCCAGTGAGATTAGTTTATGGTCTGATCTTACCAGTGAGGGATACTCTTCTGGTCTGGAGCATAGAGTCCCCATTTTGGTGATGATCAGGTCCAGTATGTTTTCTCCTCTTGTGGGAGTGGTAACAAGTTGTTCCATAGCATTTGAGTTTATAAATTCTAGGAACCTTTGGGCTAGGGTGTTGGAGCTAGAGTAATGCTCCCAGTCTATGTTTGGGTAGTTGAAGTCGCCCAATATAATGGTGTTTGGAGAGACCTTCATATTTTCCAGTGTTCTCAGAAAGGCCGAGTGGGGTTCCTGGGTTTGGGAGGGTGGTCTGTAGCAGGCTATAAACTGGAAGGCAGTTTTACCCACTGTTAGTTGCACATGGATAGTCTCTGATGCTTCGTGCTTTGCCACCAACCTGGAGGTGTGGGTATCTTTGATGAATATCGATACTCCCCCTCCGTTTGTGGTTCGGTCCAAGTTTTCGGGCCGAAAAGCATGGTATGAGGTATAACCTGGCAGTGCTGGGGTGCTCTCGGGAGCCCTGAACCAGGTTTCTGTTACTGCACAGATATCGATGTTCTCCATGCTAAGGAGAGTTTCGAGTGCGTGCATCTTGAGGTTTAGACTTCTGGCGTTGAGTAGCATTACTCTTAGTTTCTTATCCCTTGTGATACCTGTGGAGGTGAGTTTGTCTTTTGAGCCTTGCCTAAAAAAGGCACTATGGGGGTAGCAAGAGCCTTTGCCAATATCTGAAAGCCCAGGGGTGGCAGGTGCAAGCCGTCCCTAGCGAAGCATCGTGACTTGTCGAGCATATCATCCCAAGCTGACAGGCATTGGATCCCCTTTGAATGACACCAGTACTTAAGCCAATTGTTGAAATTTATCATCTTGTCTTCATATTGTGGCATCATTCTTGGTGAGGGTAAGATGCTACTCAAGGTCAGGGTCATACCAGCCTGGGCTACATGCTCAGAGAGCTCCTTTATGTCTCTTTTCATGTATTTCAGAAAAAAACTTCTTTATTTCAGAAAAAAACAGATGGCTTCTTTTCAATATTACACACTGGCAAATAGGTATTGCCTGGGTGCTGAAAATGGAAAGTTAATGATTTAGGACTGCGATGGTGGTGCTGCAGTAGCATTGTCACCTCACAGTAAGATGTTGTCCTGTTCGATTCTCAGCTAGAGCATCTTCTGTGTGGAGACATGCTTGAATGGGCATACTTTCGTTGAAGGTTGTGTGTCAGGGCTGGCAACTCGGTACGTAAAAATCTACTGCCAATTATTAGCGGGCCGGAGTTCCGCTGTGGCGACCCCTAACCAGGAAAAGCCGAAAGACACAACAACAACAATGACTTAGGACTGCTGCCCGGAATGAAATTGCTGTTCATAGTTTTGAGGTGATATATTGCAACTGCCAAGACAAGATGAGGATACAAAAAATGGAGTTCAATTTGATACCCATGAGAATGGGGTAGGGAAAAAGTAAATGGTGCATGCTGTCATTGCTTTTCTGAGAAGATTGTTTTCTTTTTCCTGAGGTAGAGGAGAGCATCAGATGAGGCAACCCGATGTGATTCAAATGAAGAAGATGACATTGAATAGACTGTGGACTGAACAACTCTAGTATAAATGTGTTCTTGGTGGCTCAATACATAACAAGCTTATTGCAATGCAATAAAAAGATAAAATGATGTTGCATTTTTGGTTTCTCACAAAGAAGTTGTCTTCCTTAAGTTAGGAAAGATACAGTGGCTAAGTGGCCATTCATTAGAAAACAGTTTGTACTGAAGGAATGGGGCACTGTTATTGTTTATTAATGTGTGTGTGTGTGTGTGTGTGTGTGTGTGTGTGTGTGTGTGTGTGTGCGCGCGCGTGCAATTGGGTTACCACCTGTCCCTCTTTGCAAGGGACAGTCCCACTTTGGACAGTTGTGTCCTGCGAAAAAAACGAAAAAATGTCAAATGTGAGATTTTAAGACAAAATTTATTTCTTAAGTTTTCTTTAATAGTTGCATAAAACAGTTATTTTATGTCTGAAACACATAAATATTATATGAAATAGCATAAGCACTCAAATGCTACAAAAATAAGCTTTTATTTTGGCAAAAAAGTAAAATTCTGTCCTTTGCACTGGCGTTGGGTATGTTTTGTCCTGCAAAATTTCACATTTTTACGAAAAATGTCCCACTCTGGGCATTTTAAAGGCTGGCAACCGTAGCGTGCAGGCATGTTTTGAGGAGTGAAAAAAAAAAGAAGACTGGCAATGTTGTGTGAGACTTGCTGTAGGTCTCTCACTAAAGGAATGCAGACTATAATCGCTTTACCTTTAAAACCGCGTATTGCAGAAGGGCGAAAAGAACATTTCCGAAAGGCAGTCTGCAAGGTTTGCAAACGCCGAATGGAATGGACAGTGAGATTCCTTCATTGAACATTTGACATTCAGGGATTGCACTATAGTGGGGATCAGGAAATGGTTCCTTTTCCCACTGTAGTGCAATCTCGGAGTTAGAATAATAAAGTAGGGTGGTGTGGGGGGTGCAGCCCCCCACATCGAGGGTGCAGGGGGGCTTGCCCCCTGCTTTACACTTTGTTTTTTTCTTCGATATTCATGTTCGAAAACCAGTGAATCTGCTGTTTGATTTGCTGTTGTTCGAACATGAAAGTTTGTCGACATTTTCACTTTCATGGTTTTGAGTCACTCATATGAGCACTCGAACCACTGTGATTCATGGTTTTAAAAGTAAACCCTGTAATCCACATGCTGACAAAGGAAGTTGTTCATCAGTCTGGTTTTGGTGGTATTTTTGTTTTCAGTTCCATGGGGAATACGTTACCTGTATGACTAAACTAATGGAGTACTTTGTAATTTCTTATATGAAAAAATGCATATTATTGGGTAACCACTAAAGCAAACTGTATCATCCCCACACTATTCATACTTTTGAACAATTAAGCATTAGTCTGAAGAAGCCATGAAGACAAAAGTACTTAACTGTATTGTTTTAGCATATTAAACAGTGTGGTAGTTGAATTGTGGCTTCCTGGTCATTTGTTCTTTTTTTTAAGTACAAGTTTCAGGGTTTTCACTGAATTCTTGGTTTATGGACTGTGAGGATGTTACATGTTTCATCTCAGGACTCCATGAATCCCATAACCAGCACTAATCACATTGTATCATAGTTAAAATAAACTTTTGGTAGGGTGGCAAGCAAGGGATATGCACAGAAACATGTGACCAGTCATTGCAGCTACAACTGCTATGCACAGAGTAGTACGACTAAAAGTAAGCCGACACACAGAGTAACATAGAGAAACATCACCAAAATCACATTCTATTAATCCATATTAAGTAATTCAAAGGAAACACTATAAAACAAAAAGTTGTGTCATTTTTTTTTAATTTCTCCAAATGTTTTCCATTTGTAAACTGCGATGGGAAAGGACCACATTACTAAGTGTACGATTAAAGTTCATGAAATTTGTATTGTTTCAATCGTTGATGTTAGCTAACAGTCTTATTGTCAGTATCTGCAATATAACTGCCACCTTTTGTAGTTTATATGGGGTTACATGTACTGGTAGCATATTTAAGATATGGGGTTACATGTACTGGTAGCATATTTAAGTACGATAGTAAATTATTTTTAATACTCTCGTCATTGCTATGATTGGAGTTCTTTAGGAATCATTCTTCCTCGTTGCTCTCATTTCTGCTTGTAAATCCTGCTTTTTATGACATTGTGTCTCTCTGTACATAAAAACTATAATCAGTGGGTGTATTGATGACAATGGTAAATGCTATGTTTGTCTTTTTCTTTGAGTACTACAATTTGGGGTTTTTTGCATCTATTTTTTGAACTCCTTATATTGGGCAATCCCGTGTTATATAAACATCATCACTGTTGATAGTGCTTTGTGGTTAACAGCTACGTCTCTGTTTTAGTCTATGCACAATCCCTAGGTTAAAGTCTTGCCATATTATTGTTCCTTTCAATATACATATACTCAGCCATGAATATATCACACCCAGCAACAAATATACAAATGTTTCATGTTCTGTTTTACAGAACCTGCATTTGTCTATTCCTCCCACTTGCTTTCTAGACTTTGCAAATCAATGTGTATGCAGCCCACTATTTTGGGTTGCCATTATTAGCTTTTTATCTCTTGGTTTCATTCCATCTCTCTTTAACCATTCCTGCATCAAATTATAGTCAAAGTGCTTGTTCTAAAAGTTGTCTACATTTCCCATCATACCTGTGGACTTTCTGTTTTTCTCTTCCTTTTTTTCTGGTTCTTTTCTTTATATTCTTTCTTTTGTTGTTTGGCACTTTCAGGTGCTGTCTTATTCATGTCTGCTTCTGCTTTAAATTCCATTCCCAATCCTTTCTGAAATGCTTTGGCTAAACTAAGCAAAGAATTTATCTTAAACTTCTTCTCTTCTTGCCTTAGAACTATCACTATGTTGGGATATCATGGGATCAGCAAATATGTATACAGCACAACAACTGCAGACCTATACATGTAGTCAGTTTTGAGGAGGCCCAGTGTCTTCCTCAGAGCAAGGAATATACAATCTTGGTATGCACTGTTTTTTGTATATTATTTGATAGTTGGAAGCATTTTTCTTTTTTTCGTGTCCAGCTGATTCAATGATATTTGGGGCCAGTCAGTCTCACCAAAGCATTAACTTAGAATAGGAAGAGTGAATTGCTTTATCGCTTATAGTTTATTTAGTTTTTCATATTAATTTTAGCTTTCTGAAATAATCCTTACTAAGCTTTGTTCTCGTTATTTTATGATTTACTGCCAACCTTCATCTATTCACAAATGTTTATACACCCCCCCTCACCCGAGTTCCCTTTATTCCTGTCTCAGGTTGATATTTTTTTGCTGCTACAGCTTTTCTTTTATAATGTTGCTTTTGCTCCTTTATCAGGACCAGTTGTCATTCATATATCACCTAAGAAGGTTTTAACCATTTGTAGATGTTTTAAGATCTTCATCTGATGAGCATTGCAATTTTAAATCATCCACAAAAAGTAGATGAGATGTCATTAAACAAGGTTGGTTTCTGGAAGTTAAAACGTAAATATAGCCTAATCTATGAAGTAAACAGCTTACACAGGATGGTGTAAATAATATTCCACTTATTTACCCTAGCAACATTTACCACCAGGAGAAATGCTGACATCACGCAAGACTTAAGCTTCCCCAACACTATATTATCATCAAACTGAGCAGTCTGACATTCTCCGTCAGCTTTGTCTGACTCTACCCACCCTCACGGAGCATGCACACACTTTTTATCAATGAAATATGGTTTTACTATGAAACACTAATTTCATGAAAAGATGATGTTCCAAAAGAATAAAAAATAAATATAAAAAAAAAAAAGAGTTAAAAACTTCTTTTTCTTTTATTTTCAGGGGGACACGCCCCATGTTCCCCCCACACACCCAAAATTATGTATACCAACTCCACAATCACACTAACGTGAATAAGGGAGACATTTCTCTTAAAAGTGAATCATTACTGGTGAAGAATTAGCAATCACACTGGCAAAAATTTCCTACAGAAAAAAGTGTTCATTGTTATACTGTTTTTTTATTTCTCTCTCCAAGTGAATGTTGCTCAAACAGTTTCATCTCAAGCATGTGTAGGGATGCCACGAAATATCATGGTCCTTCCTTTAATTGTGTATTGGCATACTTTCCATCCATTTGTTATAAATGTTGTTATTTCCTTTCATCCTTTCAATTGTTTTAGAAATGTGTGCTATACAAAGAATATGGCCTTTCTGATTTTTTTTTTATTGTTGTACAGTTTGAAGGCAAATGAGCTGACTGCTACAGTTCAAACTCTTTTGGTCAAGAATTTTTTTGTATGTTTCTCTATATCTCATTTATGCAGTTTGAGTCTCCGGCAGTATATGAGTTTAGGCTTAGAATTAATTTTTTTCAGTTTTGACTTTATCAGTGATTGTTCTTTCCTTATTTGTTAATTTCATACTAACTGACTCTTAGATAACTCTTTTAGTGATCACAATATTTTTATTGGCTTGTATAGAGGGATTTTTTACTATAACATGTTTTTGAATGACTCAGTCATAAAGTTTTAAGCCAAAGTATAATATGTTACATGATATGCTTTGAATAGTGCTGAAGCTGACAATTTGTATAGTAATATTTCTCACAGATCTGGCTTAGAATATCTGAAATGTTTCTTTGGTGAGTCTTCATTTGCTCATTTTGTTTTTTATATCACTTATTTCTGTTTGAATAATACTTTTATTTTAACATTTGATACTGTCTATAATGGCACTTCTGCCATTAGATTAATGCTGACATACTGTATAGCAGTGATTGTGGGAAGGTCTGTGATATTGTTAGGAGAACTAGGCCTATCTTGCTGTCAGATGATAATATCAAAAACATTGTTAGTGATAGACCCTTTTTTGGCTTTAAGAACTATCCATCTTTGAAATGACAGATTTGCTATGGACCTAGGATAAGGAAGAAATGTTTATTCAGTAGGGTAGGTACTTTTCCTTGTACAGCCTATAAAGCTCTACAAGGAAAAGTGGTTTAAATGGGGTATGAGCTCCACCTCATTCATTCGTACATCCTTTAACACACACTATATATAGCTTAAAAACTTATGCTGATTGCAAAACTAAGATTTGGTCTGACTAATTGCAAGGTATGCAATGGGTGCTAGATAGGAAAAAACAATAGGCTTTTGAAAGAACACATTTTGCCACATATGAAAGTCACTAGGAACGGGAAGATTCCTAATGCCTTATATAAACATATGTTTAATAACCACGGCATTATTTCACCTTCATGGTATTGAAAGTAGCAGAAGAACGATTAAAAGGTACTGAAGTGGCGGAAATGAAGTGGATTGCCAAATTCCAGGCTGATAAAGACCCCAGTTTAAATGGGGTTGTGCTTTTAATGCCTGCTTTAAAAGCTCACAGGCTTTCTTATCAGAGTTAGTTAATTTCACTGCCCTGTTGGCTGCTGGTGTCTTTAAATTAGGTTGATCTTCTTGAAGGTAGCTCTGAAGAAGCACTTACTGTTTGAAAGTACTATTCTTTTATTTTAGACCACATTGCATGTCTTTATTTATTTATTTATTGGATTAAAGTACATGATTTTAGCTGTGGCGGTCACCTTGATTTTTATTTCATTGGTTTTATTTGTGCAAGATTGACCTTTGGCTGCCTGTGGTATTTTTCTGGTAATTAAAAGTGATAACAAGTGCAGCCACTTTTATAAATGTATTGTTTATTGCTTTCTAGCAGTATCTACATTAAACAGAATAAGTATAAAGAAAACAGCCCAGTGTTTTCAATCTCTAACTCCCCTTTCTCAAAACCATCAATTTCCCATTATATACCTAACCTTATAAAAGGTAAAAGTTTTAGATAACCCAATCAGATGACATCATTCCACAACTATAAAATGATCTCCCCTTTCTTAAAGTGAAGCCAACCTTGAGACAGAAAATGTAACACATATTATATGGCATAATATAGCATGAAAACCCATAAGTAAAAAGGTCATACAACCAAACGATTTAGTAAACCTACAAAAAACACTGCTAGAGTCTTCTTTTTGCATTATCTTAAACCTCCTGTAGTGTATACCTATATGATATATGCAAATTACCCTTTATGAACATATCAGTGCTTCATCGGCATGGCTTCTGAATGTCCATAATGTTTTATGTCTCTAAGTCTTTATGGGTACATTCAAGCAAATAAATCCACACCCCACTAATTTTTGACACGCCACGCTTTGGTCTTTTTCTGGTTTCATTACAACATATAAATGGATTGTTTGGCTATACTTTACAAAATTATCCCAAATTACATCCAAAATAAAGGGGAGAAAGGTCACACAGACAAACCATTCAGTAAGAACTGCAAGAAAGACCCTGCCAAACTAGACTTCACTGTGTAATACCTTAAACCTCCTGCAGTGGGGACCCATGGAGTATATGCAAATGACCCTTTTAGGATATTCTACCAAATCAAGAGAAATATTTAAGTCTGGATTTGGAATATCTCAGAGTATTATCCCTTCTAGGGAGTACAGTGATCTTGATGATAGCATATATGTTACAGGAGTGCGGTGCTGTAAACCCCCAAAGTCAATGCATACTGGTGGGCTTGCCCTTGCAAAAATGCTATAAAATGACAGACGTTTAACAATGTTATTATGCTTACTAACTGTTCACTTCTTCTACCAGTTAATGTTACAACCTGCAAGAGATGCAAATATTAAGAAACATGAATGCAGTCCTCTGGCATCAGACCACTATCGGTAAGCATTATACCACCATAGAAACATATTGGTCACAACACATTACTAGACCTATAAAATATGCTGAGACTGTAGGGAAAACAATACCAAAGTCTCCTAGAACCCACTGTAAACACACAAGGCAACACCACCTCCTTCTGCCCACACATATTGCAAATCCACAAAACTCACCCAGGAGTCATCGGGAAAGCAGGCCTACATCCATAAGGCCTACTAAGTCTGCTTTCACACATGGAAGTGTTTTAGTCATTGGTGACTCTATAGTTAGGCATACAGACTTCACAATCACCAGACTGGATAAGAACAGGGTGACTGTAAGATGCTTGTTTACTGCTTGGATTTTTTAAGTTACAAAGGCCATAAGGATCTTTAAGCCAGACAACTGAGACTGCGATCTAGTGGTAGTGAATGACCTGAGACACTCCACCCAGAGGGCCATGCACAGAGACATGATGGAACTTATTATGCATGTGTTAGTGGCAGAAAAGATGCTGGCCTTGAGTAGTATCTTACCTTCACCAAGAATGATGGACAGATATAAAGACAAGAACATTGGCTTTAACAATTGGCTAGACAGTTGGTGTTGTTATGTCAGGCTCAAGTATTTGCCAGCCTGGGATGACATGGTAAATAAAACTTATTTTTTCACCAAGGATGGCTTATACCTGTCATACCAGGGTTTCCTCAGAATGACTAAAACCTTTGCTGTCCCCAGAGTGCCATTTTTTAGGCAGGGTCCTCCTACTGAATATTCTAACACAGAAATTTCAAACTCAAATTTGGACATCAGTGTGGCACTGATCAATACTAAGGGTCTAAACAGAAAGTTGCCAGAAATTGAGGCCCTTCTGCCATTTGAAAACATTCATATTTGTATAGTTACTGAGACATGGTTTCAATGCAATGACAGCACTCCGTCTATACCAGGGTTCAACACCTATCATGCCTTCAGAACCTTGAGAAACTGTGGGGGAGTATCTTTATTTGTTAGAAACACCATCACTTCACATCAAATTACCCAGAGCCCTAACCTAGAGCTCATGGAGATCCAAATCACTCTTATCAAATCCCACTATTACATCATTGTTATCTATATATTCCCATCAGTGTCGCACAAAGATCACAGAGATTACCTCAACACCATTGAGACATTAAATATCAAACAAGAACCTTATACTAAGGGATTTCAATTGCTCCAATCACTGACTGGCAGCTAAAACCTTTAAAATAGTTATGCTCAACATTTCCTAGACTTCATTAATACCAATGCACTGGAGTAAATTTTAAAGCTACCCACTAGAAAATCTAATATCCTTGACCTGTTTGTTACTAGCCTAGCCCCTGCCTCCATGCACCCCATCCTGCATCTTCTCATCCCTGGTTAAGTCTGACCACAAATAAACATCTTCTATGGCAGGTCTAGTGGCATCACCCCACCACTAATGAGACTATCATTAAGGACTTCTCCAATGTAAACCTACAACAGATTGTAGAAGACCTGTGCAAAATTACCAATAATCCCTCACAAATTAACCTGAGAGGACTGCTGCATTCACCTCTGACTTTTAACAGCACCTGAACAGTTAGTTAGAAAAGTCAGTTTCCATCTGCTCTAAATGTAATTGTAATTTCAGGAAAACATTCTCTGGTGACACACCTGTATTATAACTGTATAAAAAAGAAACACGGTAATGAAAATTTGAAAGAAATCCCCATCTTCCTATCTCAAAATGACATTGAAAATTGCCAGCAAAGAACATAAAACCATTATTAGAACATTTAAATCAGAGTATGGACTTAATACTGCTAAAGAATCTAAAGCAAACTGCATATCTTTCTTCAGTTATGTCAGGAAAATATCCCAACAATACATTGAGCTTAATCATAATAATATCACCCATTTTTGACCCTCAGGATATAGCTAATATATCAATAGGCAGATTAAGTGTGAATTATACCCTTTTTACCCACATTGCTGCTTCACTATCCCTGTGAATTTAAAAATAATATTTCCCAAGACTAGACAACATAACAAGATGCAATTATTATCGGTGCCAAGAATGTACTATCTGAGCCTCTGTTGAAGCTGTTCGACCTCAACCTATTTACAGAGATTGCTCCTGATGCCTAGAGAACAGCCACTGTGACTCCCCTGTACATGGATGGCCTCTCTACAGACCCAGGTAATTACAGACCAATCAGCTTCACCAGCCTTATGTGCAAAGCCAGGGAACTTACCATAGCAGAACTCATGAATGCAGACATAGACAACTTAAGTGATCTGGTTCCTTATCAGTTCAATTTTGTGAAGTGCAGATCCTGTCTCCTGAATCTAGCAAGCTTCTCTGAAAAGGTTCCAGGGGCTGAGGACAGTGGTCATTCTGTGCCCACCACTTATCTTGACCTGGTCAAGACCCATGACACTATCCCCAATACTGGTATTATTGAAAAGTTAGATATACTTAATGTGAACCCTCTGCATTGTTGACTGGATTACAAATTAGCTATCCAACAGATCCCAAGTTGAGAAACTTGCTGAATCCCACTCTGAATATAAATGTGTACCTAGTGGGTGTCACATGAAACAGTTCTGTGTCCTTTCCTGATTAGCATTTATTTTGTAGACATTCAGTCCTATATCCCAGATGTGTGGTTCACCAAATTTTCTAATCACTGCAAACTGGATACTGTTATCCGCTCAACCACTGATACAAAACAGTTCAAGCAAGGACTAGAATATTTACATATATTTGTGTAGCAAAACTAGTGTCAAACTAAATGAAAAAAGTGCAGCATAGTAGCGTTTGGCAGAAAAGTTGTTCCCACCTCATATGTTATAAATGATACTCCTCTTCAGACAGATACAGCCATAAGAAACTTAGGCACATATGAGGACAGCTTTCTCTCATTTGATCATCACATTTCAGCTACAGTCATGGCCCAGTTAATTTACAAGGGAATATCTACAAGATCCAAAGAAGTCATCTTACCGCTGTACTCGTCCCTTATCAGACCCATCAGTGAATACAATGAGTCCTTTGGGATGTACAAATCCAAGCATGTCACTTGACTAGAGAAACCCTAAAGATTTCTAACCAAAAAAATTAAAGGTCTTAAATACTACAGCTACCCCAATAGATTATCATGACTCTCCTTTTACTTGGTATCCTACAGATTGTGGCAACGTAACCTTTAGTCTCACTTTTTGAGCCATTAAAGACCCATTCATATCTGACCTTCTATTTCATCACACAATCAGTCACTCTGCAAACACCCATGCTGTCTTAAATTTGCACCAATAAATAAACAAGACTTACTAGAGAAACAGGTTCCCAACTCAATGTATCCCTCATCTGTGGAATACATTACCACTACAGGTCAAACAAAGCACTACTTTGGCTATCTTTAAGTCTAGTATTGATTAATAGATGGATCGAAACAAATTTACACCACTGTTATCATGTATGAGATGCAAGCAGTATTAAGTGTTAGAAAAGGGTGGCAAGAACTTTTAAGTTTGTCTGCATAAAGGTGTACATGACTAGGCATCTTAATGGCGTACATAGGCATCTGCTGTTCCCCATGATATTTTTGTGCAGTATGTTCATATTTATTTATTTATTTGACATTTGGTTATTGGGAAAGTCCGACTGGGTAAGAAATCCATTTTCAGTGGAGGCCCAGGGAGAAAATCTCCAATACAAGGAGAAACAAAAAATCACTTTTACATAATGAATAATAGCATACAAAACAATAATGAGAGAGCAGAAAATAACTTTTCTATAATAAATAGCAGAGTAGGAACCCAGAATACACATGAATATATATATATATATATATATATATATATATATATATATATATATATATATATAAAGAATAGTAAACAAAACTGACATGATTACATTTTTCAAAGATAATTATCATATATATCTACATACATGTGAAATTCCATGGAAGTAAAGCAATTATGGTAGATTAGTCATTTATTTATTTTACATTTGTTTACCAGGAAAGCCCTACTGAACCAGTAGCCCATTTTCAGCGGAGGCCCAGGGAGAAAAGCTCCGAAATAATAAAAACATTACAAGCAATATAACAAAAAAATAATACAAGAAATATTATAAGAAATAATAATGAAAAAAAAATATGTTGGCAGAGACAGTGAGGTATTAGAGGGGGGTAAGAGTAAACTACATAAGTTACGAGTACTGGTAGTGGGTTGACACTAAATAAAAGTAGCATTAGTAAATATATATAAAGTAAGACTAATACGAATTAGCTGATGGAAGACAGTGCTGACAGAACCCACTAAGAGTAGCTGGGTAAGTTGAGTTAGGTTTAGTTAGGTTGCTAGGTAATTGAGTTGGATTGTTCAGCCTGGGTCAGAACATGTACATTTGATCCTATGTTCCTGCAGGCTTTGACAATTACATAATCACTGAATTACCTACTAGTGCTTCTGTTAAAGTTGTATCAAAGTAATCTCATGATTACAGTACAGTTGGAATATTATCTTTAATATAAGCAAGATGTGCTCCGCACATCTGTTTATGGGATGAATGCCATTAGAGCTTATCTTTTCTGCCATGTTTTTCTCAACGATGCAATCCAAAAGTCAAAACCATATTCAAAGTCTCACTGAAGTCCCAGTCTTGTTATTCTTAAGTATGTTGTTTAGGCTTTTGTCAGGATAATAGACATCATCTTTAACACCCTCCTCATCAAGTGTTCTGAGAAGTGGTACTGATAACAACTTGGTACTAAGAGTTCTGAAGCAGACATAGTACCAGTGAAGAGCTCTGTAAGCTAGTTTGTGAGTTTCTTGATGGAAGGTCCAGCCTTAAGAATATATCTGTGTTATAATGGCTTTTTCTTTTCCTAAAGTAAGAGGAATCTATGTACATGAGACTTATTGTCATAATAGGTCTTTGCTTTTCTCAGTTTGATTGACAAAATCATCACTGACAATGTTTATCCACAGATTTTAGTTATGGTTGCGCATGACAGAATAATTACAGTGTTAACCATTTTACGCATGTAGCATTCAGTTCTTTGAGTTATGTCAGGCTGCACTTTTTTTACACATCACCCTGTGATGCATTTTCATCTAAATTTATCTGAAGTTAAATATAATGCAATAAAAAAAGCAATATGAAAATTACTATATGAATTTATTTCCATTATTTCTTAGCCTTCTACTTTCACAACTGAATATAGCAAATAGAGTCTCTCCACAAGTTTGCAAGTTTCTCTTAACAAAGTAGATTGCGTTATCTTCATACACAAACTTTCACTCAAAATGATATGTTATTTGGATTCACTATAATTTACAAGGAGTTTCACCATACCTTACCTTACCTGGTCTGCAATTAAATAATCCAGCAAATGTTTGCACACTTCTAAAACTTGTGGAGGTTACGCTGACACCTAACTTGATGGGGAGTTTCTATACGTTTTGCTATGTAGACATAGGTTCATAGGTTCATACTAGGCTATCTGCCCTAGGGCATTTATAAGCCTAGCCAGAGTGTGTATGGCTTTCACCACCCATTTTAAATTAATTTTGCTATGCCCTTTTTCAAGGTTAGTATACTGTGCCTCTGTCTAACAGTGACACAGAAGTGATACCCGGGGTAAACCTACGATCTCCCATCCACTCATCAAGATTCCTCTTGAAGACAGTCAATGAGGGACTCTGCCTAACCTGGACTGGGATTTTATTCCAGAGTGAAGGGAGCCTCTGGGTTATGAATCTGTCCCTCCAGCATGTCCTATTTATTTCAGTGCTGAGGTTCAAGTCCCTCGAGCGTAGCTCGATGGGATTTGGATTTTCTGAGGTGCAGCATGTCCATTAATTCCGAGTTGGACATGGCTTTATACGTCAGGCACAGATCGCCTCTGAGCAGGCGGTATGCCACTGAGTAGAGCTGGAGTTTCTTTAACCGGGCAGCATATGGCATCTGTTTGTGCCCCTTGATCCTCTTGGTGAGGTACTTTTGGGGTCTTTCCAGTTGCTGCAGGTGTCTGGTAAGGTACATCCCAAAAGGGGCATTGTACTCAATTATGGGCCTGATGAGGGATGAGTAAAGAGGCACGATGACCTCCCCTGATCTAGATGTGAATCCCTTCATGATTAGGTGGGCTATATAAAATGTTTTTCTAACCACTTTGGCCACGTGGTTGTCAAATGAGAGATTGCTATCAACTTGGGTCCCCAGGTCCCTAATTACTTCTTCTGTACTTAAAGGATTACCACCTATGTGGTAATTTGTGGGCACTTTGTTTTTGCCAAAGGGGATGACTATACACTTTTTGGCGTTTAGCTTGAGGCCATGGCTCTGGCACCAGTTGTCTGTTTCTATGAGGCCCTTTTGGAGGATGCTTGTGTTGGCTGGAGAGTCTGTTATGGCGCCCAGTTTGCAGTCATCTGCTTACTTGGTCAGCCACAGTCCTTCCATGTTGGCCTGTACCTCCGAGAAATATATACCGAACAAGAGAGGTCCCAGGACTGAGCCTTGTGGGATGCCACTTGTAACTGGTTTGTAGTCTGACATGGCTCCAGCTATTCTAACCATGTGGGTTCTGTCCTTGAGCCAGTTTGCAACCCATCTAGTGACATAGGGGTTTATATTTAAGCTGGTGAGCTTATCTATAATGCCTGAGTGGGGTATTGTATCGAAGGCTTTTGCGAGGTCCAGGTAGGCTGTGTGGACCACCTTCCCCTTGTCAATGGCCTTGGTGACTGTTTCAAAGAAATCGACCAGGTTTAAGAGGCAGGATCTGCCCTTAACAAAGCCGAACTGGGTAGGATCCAGTGTCTGTAGGTCCTCAATATCTTTATTTATAAGGTCCATGATGATCCTTTCCATAGCTTTGCAGACCAAGCTAGTGAGACTTATGAGGCGATAGTTTCCAGGATCCATTGAGGCACCACCTTTGTGGAAAGGGACCACTGTTGCTGTACGCCACTCTTTGGGTCCATATCCTGTAGTAAGGCTGAGATTGAACAGTAGTTTTAGGTTTGGGTTTAGCTCTTCTTGGAGTTCATGTAGGACGCAGCCCGGGATACCGTCTGGTCCCATTGATGCTGTGTTTCTTGCTTTGGAGAGGGCAGCTCTTACCTGAGCATCTGAGATGTCAGGGGGGCAGCACTCTGCTGGGATAGATATTAGCCCTTTGGTGGGGAGGGGAGAAGTTTGCGCTGAACCTGTCAGCTAGGATGTTGGCAATGTCTGTGGGTTCGGTGTATTTTTTGTCATTTTGGACTAATTCTGAGCATATCTGGGAATTCCCACCCAGGTTCCTAACATAACTAAAGAAAGCCTTGTGATTATCCTTAGTGTCCTGTGCAATCTTTCTCTCAAAGCTGGCCTTAGACGATTTTATGAGTGCCCGTAGTTTTTTGCTAATACTGATCAGAGATGCCTTCCTTTTTTGGGATTTTGCTCTATCATGTAGTAGCTTCCTCCTTCTATTGTATAGTTTGTTTATGGCTGGGGTCCACCAGACATGATGTCTGCCTTTGGAGGATTGGGTCTTGGTTTTATTTAGGATTGCAACATAAATTAACATTAATTATTGTATTGCAGTTACCGTAAATATGGAGTGTATCTAACACCTAACTATAATTACAATCCAGTCCATGATTAGTATACCAATTACATGCAATAAGCCTTTCAGATGCTCTTACATACCTTTTGTGATAAACTATCTATAGAGATAATCAACAATTCAGTATAACAAAGTTCAGAATGCTGAGATAAGATTACGTTATCTACAGGGAATACAATCTATCCATCCATCTATCCACAACTCCTTTTTTCCTGTTTTGCACAAGAGTGACAATTATCTAGAACTAAGGTTTACACTGTTGAATCATCAGCCCTGCTGTGATAACTGTTCCATACCATACACTAGCATGCACACCCACACCTATGGCCAGTCTGGAGTGTTCAATCCAACTACTGCATGTCCCTGGAATGTGGAAAAAAATCAGAGCACCTGGAGGAAACCCACACAAACCCATGGAGGACAGTCGGACTTCACAAAGGAGCCCCGGCCTAGAATCAAACTGGGTGACCTCTTACTGTGAGGTGACAACGCTTTCCCCAGGGAACACAATGATGCTGCAAAATTCACTACAGCTTAATATTTATTACCCTGGCCACAAAAGTTATATGACCCCAACTGTCATTAACTCAGAGCAGTAAATTTTGACAGTAGAGATTACAGCAGCAGTTGTTATCTCACCTAGCATATGTTCATGGCAATTGCTATGTGAGTTGAAAGGAATAAGCATGTCTGTGGTACTGGATACACTTTGGTTTTTTGAAAAATAGATGAAAAAACATTTGGTCACTTTGGCATCTATTGATGTATTTTATAGTCACATAGCAGGAGTGACTATAGTCTATGAGACATATGACATATATATCCTAAAATTCTGTTACACACTAGGGAAATGAGAGATGGAATGGATTTTGGGAAGCAGACCTGCATCTCTTCCTTTTGTCATGGGTGAATTTCTTTGAGTTTGTAGAGCACTGCCCAGAATGTATATGTGAAACTCTGTGGTGGTCATGGACATACGTATAGATGCAAGAATTTTAACTTAGACTTTCTTTTATGAATTTTCTTCTGTGTGGAGACATGCGTGAATGGGCGTACCTTCGTTGATGGTTGTGCATCAGGGCTGGCAACTCGGCACATAAAAATCTACTGTCAATCATTAGCGGATCGGAGTTCCGCTGTGGCGACCCCTAACTGGGAAAAGCCGAAAGACACAACAACTTTCTTTTATGAATTTTCTGTGTTCATTTTTTCCTTTATGTTTTACTTTTATAATTATGGCCATTCTTGATATATTAGGCTAAGCATTGTTCTTTGGTATTGAAAAGAAAAATATACACCATTGTTATCTGTATAGATTGTTAGAGGGTGTAAAAATATGCAATCCTGCCAGGAAACACCAGAAGAATAAAACCTTCCACTTCTGGAAAACATTCTTTTTGAGGACATATTTTTCTCTGCCTCAGGGATCTCTTTCAGTAACAAACAATGCTGTCTCAATAACAACCCAAGTTTTTTTCAGGATTAATTGTGGTTAGACAATTTAGTCCTTTCAAACAAGTTAAGTATTGCTATTGGCTCAGATTTCTGAGCTACAGTCAATGCCTCTATGCACTAAGATATTATGGATTTGACACTACATTTTTTTTCTGGCTAAGGTATTTCCTCATTGCTACAAGTTTCATTCCTGACCTCTGGCATCCATCTGTGTGGAGCTGAAAAAATAAAACAAAAAAAAAACAAAGAAAGAAAAACAACTCTTCCCTACAGAAGTATTTGAACAACGATCTCGCTTGTCTAGACAATTTAATATTACAAAGTGTATCACTGTGTTCTTTTTTAAGAATGTGTTCCCAGTTAACAATGAGGGTTGAGGACTAAAATATATCAAGTTTTTAAAGACCATGAAGAATGTCTGATAACAACATTAGCTTCAGTCAACTTTACCACAGTAATCCCCACAGCCTATGGGTAACACATTTAGCACCTGCTACTCAGCGAGATAGAATGCCACTGAAAGGAGGGTGCTATTACCCGACACACACATATATATATATATATATATATATATATATATATAAATATATATATATATATATATATATATATATATATATATATATAAAATATATATATGTGTATATATATATATATATATATATATATATATATATAGATAGATAGATAGATATAATATATATTCTTCTCCAATCCACCCAGTTACAGAACATAGTCTCCATTCTGCAGTCTCCCTAAACAAGCACCTTGTCCAACTAGAAAAATGCTCAAGGTTTCCTTACCAAGAAGATGTATGGCCTCAGATACAGAGTTAGTTATTTAAAAATACCAACTTCTTCTTCTCAGTATCTTACCACCTCTTCAGTGGTGAAATGTGCCTCCATTCTGGACTTTGAATAACCTTTTGCTATTTCAGAACTGTATGTGCAGAATGCATGAATGCTGAGGTATACCTACACAACTCATTTCAGTATTAAAATGATTATTAACAGTAGTAGTTTGTCAGTTTCGCCACCCAGGAATTCCTTCATTTCTGTAATAATGTAGGAAGGAGGGTGGGAAGTTGGTATAATGGTTAAGGTGTTTGCCTTAGAAGCACAACATGCAGGGTTTGATTCTCACATGGGGTAATTGGCTAGGCTTAAAATGGATCCATGACAGCAGTTAACCTAGTACTAATCCATGAACCTATAATCTTTCCCTGACCATAACACAGAACAGGCCTCACTTTACATTTAGAAACAAAATTAATGTTTAAAAGTGAACCTCTAAATTCTAATATGGGAGAGCAACTGTTAAGCTTTTGGAAGGCCAGAAGATTGTTGGCTTGTTTTACAAACTTGAGAATAAAGGCTGAAAACTTCCACTATATTCTCTGTGTCTTTTATTTTTTCCTGGTACTTAGTTTGTTCTCATCTCCTAGCTAGAAAGATGCTGTGTTGGGAGGGAGAAAAAAATCACTGTGGTTAGCCTTGCTGTTCTAGCATGCCCCCCACAAACATATGTGTATGTATATGTGTATAATATATACACAGAACCAAACCCTCCTAGGGAGTTAAGACTCGGAAACTCTTTTTTATTAAGACAGACCACAGTTAAGCACTTCCATCTGTAAAAGACATCTTCAGAATCATGAATGAATTAAAGAAACAGAGACTCACTAATGTGACTCATTAAAAAGTTTTAAATAACACTACCCCCAAGAAAAACAATCACAAACAAGAATAGTGAAAAAGCCAGCCAAAATATTTAAGTGTAGCACAAACATTGTAGATCACATAGCATGTTGAACATACTAAACAAATGCAAACACACCAAGCAGGATATAAAGATATAAAAGTATAAATTATAGTCTAGCAGCATTAGTTGTTGTTTGACTTTTCGGCTGTTCCCGGTTAGGGGTCGCCACAGCGGAACTCCGGTCTGCTAATGACTGGCAGTAGATTTTGTTTATGGTGCCAAGTTGCCAGCCCGATGCCCAACCTTCAACAAAGGCACGCTCATTCACGCATGTCTTTCGAACGCCACTCGACCTTAAACCAAAGTAGTAATCAAAAAACATAAACGTACTTACAAAACTATAGCTAGTCATTCTAGCATATATAACACAGGGTAATTTATAATTATTTATTATTTATTTTATTTATTTGCCGTTTGTTAACCAGGTTAGTCCACTGGGATGGGAGCCCATTTTCAGTGGAGACCTGGGGAGAAAAGCTCCACAAACACATAATAAAAAAATTATGCCAAAAATAATTCACATATATCATAACAAAACCAAATTGCATTTCAAGTTTAAGAACATTAAAAAGGGCACGATAAAGAGATATGTGTCACAACATTAATGCCTTGTAGAAATCATTAAAAGTATGCATTTTGTGCATGTACAACAACAAAATGATAGAGGTAGAGTTGGTGGAACAAAACAGAAGAATAGTAAGTGGAGTGGAGTGAAGAGTGAGGGATAATTGAAGAGACAGAGAATAGCAGAGTGGCAGTGTAATTATTTACAAGTATTTAAAAAACTGCAGCCAGACATGCTAGCACAGATAACAATACCTGATATCTTCACATAAGTGCATGTAAAAGTTGAGAAATATGGATGCCCATGAAAAGATACAAAACACATATAATGGACGATTTATACACTGTGGATGTCCAAAGGCATCGGGGGGTGTCAGATTTGTATATACTTAAAATATTTTTTCCACATTTTTGTGCAGTGTGCTGCTTGCGATAAAAGGGTTTAAATATGAATAACAGAAACTTCATTGAAAAGAGGAGTATAACGTAGTGTCACAAGTACATTAATACCCTGTCTTGTGTCTTTAAATTCATGCTCTCATGCTGTTGCTCAGCTTACGTGGCTACTAATCATGTAAATTCCAGGCTGTCAGCACTGTTATTATGCAAATGGGTGAAAAAGCAGTGGATTTGTTGAATAACAAAAAGCAGGAGCTGTGTATGGCTGTTCACTTTGTGTAAGCTTCTACATGGTGTTTATGTTTTCCATGGGTGTTGATGATATCAAGGGGGGTTTGTCAGGCAACTTTGTTGTTTATTTTGTGTTTTGTGTGTGTTTACACAGTGCACTGTTTTGCACAAACAGTTATGGCGATGCATTCCTTGTTTGAACAAGCAGACCACCCACATATCAGACTTGAACTAGACATCCAAAAAATAGAGACTGGATCAATGAATATTGCTGACCACTGCTAGGAATTATGCAAACTTGGTAAGTGGGGCTATGATCTGCTCATTTCCTTCAGTTACAGGACTTTGCATAACTATTCCTATGGTGACAGGTGTTAGATATTAGACTGGAGCGCAGATTGTCCTGGGTTCAAGTACAGGATACGGCAACTTTTCTCATACTGTTCTGACATTGCACATTATAAAAATGAAGTGTAATTAGCATTTTTTGCACGTTTCATGACAAGAGGGATGAAAATATAACATTTTTACATGGCTTAATTTAATTATGCACAGCTGCACTATGGTGCTCGCTGATGCCCAAAGCACACTACTGTGCACTGAAGCAGAACCTTTAAATCATGTTAATTATATCCTAAACAGGTGAATTCCATCTTAATTAGCCAATCCCACATGGTGGACCTACTCAAGAAATGTATAAAGTATGCATACAGCCTACATTCTGATTTTCCCTCGATACTTCAACACCATTGCAGTAGAAACTTGGAAATTTTAACTGACATAATGCCATTGGCTGCTGCAGCTATTCTACATCTGCATGTGTTAGAGGCTGAAGTCAGTGCTGCTGGTGCTGCTGACAATAGGTCTAGACTGAGAAGGAGAAGAGTGTTCAGGCCCAGAGTAGCCTTCCAGGAGCTACATGAGCTGGAGATTGTGCAGCGCTACAAGATGGACAAGGACATACTACAAGAACTCACTGAGCTCTGCCACCCTCAACTCAGCGCCAGGGCCAACAGAGGGGAACCCATCCCAGTAGAAACAAAGGAATGTGTAGCCCTTAGGATACTAGCTACAGGTGATTTTCAAAGACTAACTGGGGACATGATGAGGGTCTCACAGGCACCAGCATCCAAGATACTCTGCCATTTCCTGAATGATATGCTCCTACATGCCAGTGAGCACATTTCATTTTTACTCAGAGCCAGAGCCAACCAAGAATAACCCATCCTAGTGGAAACTAAGGTATGTGTAGCCCTTAGGATATTAGCTACAGGTGCTTTTCAAAGACCAACTGTGGACATGATGAGGGTCTCACAGGCACCAGCATCCAAGATACTCTGCCAGTTCCTGAATGCTATGCTCCTACATGTCAGTGAGCACATTTCATTTCCCCTTACCTCTGAGGAGAGGACCAGCAATATGCAATGGTTCTACCATGTAGAACACTACCCTGAAGTACTGGTTGCCATAGATTGGACTTATATACACATTAAGATGCCACCTGGTGAGCAGGGTAGAATCTACATTAACCTCAAGGGATACCACTCCATCAACTGCCAAGTCATGTGCAATGCCCAAGGGATTATCTTGAATGTGTGTGCTGGCAACCCTGACAGTTATTATGACTACCATATCTGGCACACATCACAGCTGTTCCAGATGTGTGCTGGTGGGGGGGCATCTCACAGGGCCAGTTACTAGGGAATGCTGGCTATGCCCTGGAAACGTGGATGATGACACCCATGAGAAATGCACACACACCCACAGAAGAATGCCCATAAAGAGGCACACGCACAAAGTAGGAACATATAAAGCATGTGATTGGGCTTCTGAAGTCATGGTTCCATTGCCTAGATATATTCAGTGGAGCCTTGCAGTATACTCCACGCACATGTATACAAATATTTACAGTATGTGCTATGCTTCACAGTGTGATCCTGCAGAAACAGCTGCAGCAGGATCAGCCAGGGAAGAGGCACACATCCCCCCACCATTGCCAAGGTCACCAGAATCACAGTCACAGGAGGACTCAGAGGGGATACCCCCAGCTGCCGTCTCTGTAGGCAGATGTAGGCATGCTCAGTATGTCCTTGCTTTACCTAGGAGACAATGCATAGCATATTCACTGACCACTTAGGGACCTAGGGACTAATACCTTTCTCCTACTCACATACATACATACATTAAAAATTATGCCAGACAACTCACATAACCTGTACCTGTTCATGTATTGGCTGTGTGCTGCTTGTATCAGACAGAGTCAGCCCTGACTACAATTGTGTCAATGACTGCATTTGCAAGGTAGGCTCTTAACCTACACTGTAGTCTTGTGTGGTATTGTGACATATCGTTTGTATCTATGAACTTGGTACAGTATGCAAGTAAACTGTGGAGAATCCATACAGAAAATTAAGTAACATGTGACTATTGACACTATATTACTAGTACGTGTACACTTGTAATTGTAGTCCTCATGCATGAAATCTTCATCGAGTCCTACTGCAGCAGATTACTGGTACATCATTCAAGAGAGAAGCTAGAAAGTTAGACTACAAATTGCAGATTCTGACTTCAGACTTGTCTATTTTCTAACAGCAGAAGTGGTTTGTTCCCCACCCCACAAAACAGGGGTATCCTCTTGCAACTGCCATAATAGTAACTCATCTATGCTTCCCCCAAAACACATAGTAAATGGGTTTTTTCAGTATTATTATTCCCCAGATTTCCAGGAGAATACTGTAGATTTGATCATACATGGTATGTGTTAGGAAACTCATATATAGCAGTGTATATTGTTATGCAGTTGGTTGCATGATGAATGATCCCTGTTCTGACATGCTGCTTCTTTGACTAAAAGGATGAAAGCAGCCATCCTTTCTGATCAAGCTGTAATGCTGTTGATGGTTTGAATCCTGATATAAGTAGAGGTTTTGGATGTGTACTAGTAATAGGTTGTGTTTTACAGACTGTGACCCTGTGTCCCATACTGCTATCAAGTTTGTCTTGTTTTAATAACATATTTTCATGCTGCGCCACATGGTTAAAACCTTTTTGATAAGGCTTAGCCTGTTTGTGCAGAGCATGGCAGTGCAGAAACAGTGAAAGAGAAAATAAGATTCATGTCTGACCACCAACCACAGACACAGATACATTCAATCAATGCCATTAGTAATTGTGAAATCCTAGCCTGGATTAAGTATAGAAGTGGGCTGTCATAGCAGGTATATATTACATACTAGTAAAACTCAGGTGTGAGCAATGCGCCTTGTGTTTGTGCACAGCTTACCGATGTGCAAACAGTATAAAAAAGGCAAAGGCACATCTGTGCATATCCATAGCACAAATCCGATGCTTCCCATGCTATAGCACTCTCTCTCCCACTCATTCACTCTGTCTATAAATATATATATATATATATATATATATATATATATATATATATATATATATATATATATATATATATAGCTATATCTGTATGCATATATATGTATAAAATGTCCATAGTGCCCTACATAAAAGCAACAAATAATGGGAGGACAAAGGTCCAAAAATAAAGACACTTTTTAAATATTCCACTGGCAAATTTACTGAAGAATATGACGTGTGAAATTCAGATGTCTGCTATTATTTACTGACCTCATTTCTCAATTATTTGTCATTGATTTTCCAGAAAACCACAATTTTGTGTGAAACAGACTACAAATATGAGTCAGACATTTGGACATTATGTGAAAATCTGGACAGTTGAGAGGTATGGTGCCCTATCATCCTCACAAATCATGTCTCCTCTAAGATTACATGTGGAAACAGTGCAAACTGAGGGCACAGTGTAAGTATATGTATATAAATTGCCAATCCATGGTCTGCTGATGCCATCTACCATAAGATCACCTGCAGTCCTATTTAACTCAGACTTATGCTGTGGTGGTAAGGATTTTGATCTGTACTTTATAAATGTACATTGGGAGGGGTTCTATTCTTATTGCAGTCAACTGTGTTTGTATGTGTGTCAGATGTTGGTGGATGTTACATAGAACATTTTACAGCAGCCTAAGGGACACTGTCCTTTTGTGTTTAACAGATACTGCTGATGTCATCAACTATATCAGATTATTGGATATGTATACGTCATGACAGGCCATGGTCACACTCTGGCCTGACAGATGGAGAGATGTCACCTCATCCTATATAAGATAGACAACATTGACATTCCTGTTATTGTATGTACAGACATCATCTATTTGCAATGGTGATGGACAAGTTGACAAATTAGATCACATAAGAGTCCACATGGATTATGTATTTTTGTAGATGATATTGTGGTCTGCATTGAAATTAGGGTATAGATGTAGAGACCATGGGGAGGTGGAAATATGCTTTACAGAGGTGAGGAATGAAGGTTAGCAGGACTAAGACAGAATATATGTATGTGAATAAGAGGGAGGATAGAGGAATGTTTACCATTGGTGGTACAGTGTTGAGCATAGCTGCCTTCCAAGCAGTTGATCTGGGTGTGATTCCCGGCCAATGCAATGTAAGAATCCAGGAAGTACAGTTGGTGAAGGCATATGATGCTAAATGCTGTGGACCAACAGTTCAGAGTAATGGTGAGCCTGGAAGACAGATGTAGAAGAGAAAGTATGCATTTTGGAGTGTGTGGAGAAGAGTGTCAGGAGTGATTTTTGATAAATGGGTGCCAATAACGCTGACATGTAGGATCTACAAGATGGTAGTGAGATCAGCTATGTCATGGTTCACAGACTGTGCCACAGACAAAAAAGGCAGGAGTCATAACAAGTGTTTGCAGAGTACCAGATGCTATGCATTGTGTGGGACAAGGATGGATAGGAGCAGTATCCATATATTACAGTGTCAGCTCAGGTTGTACAGTTTGGAGATGAGGACAGAGTGGTAGGATTGTGTTGGTTTGGATATGTGCTGAGGAGTTATGCTGCATATATTGGGGGGAGGATGCTAAGGGTGGAGCTGCAAGGTAAGAAAAATATAGTAAGTCCTAAGATAAGGTGTATGGATGTGGTGGCAGAGGACATGCAGGTGGTTGGTGTGACAGAGCAAGATGCAGGGGACAGTTAAAAATGGAAGCAGAACATATGCTGTGGCAAGTCCTAGTGGTACTGTCCAAAAGAATAGGTAGAAGAAGATGACATCACTATTTGAAGAAACCTCATCTGTACACTTGTGGCATAAATGTACTGTAATAGCATCTAACTAATGGTTACTGTATCTGGACTCAGTTTGGGCTTTAATAGTGTGTCTTTGCATTACCTGCTCTGGATTGTGTGCAGATGTTGTAACACATTGCCCCCATATGTGCAGAAATGTCAATAAACTTGCTTTTAAATACAATTGGCTGCTGCTATGTAGAAAAACAGATCTAGCTGTCAGAACCACTGGTGCATAACAAGCAGCAATTTACCCATTTACCTACCAATAACAGAGGTATTGATCCACCTAGGACGTCATAATGTACATTCCATAGATTAGTGACCAGATAATGATAGTCAATTCACATATACCCCTACTGTTTGCATTCTCTATGCAGATACCAGGTTCAAACCTCCCATTAGCAACTATAATTTCCCCTCTGTTTCCCCTGATAGCATAGTTAACATGAATTCCTGACTCAGTGCAGATAATGCCTCATATGCACTGAATAGCCTGCATCCCCTACACTGAATTACAAATTTCAAGAGATCCACATATAGTAGGGATATGGAATCAGTGCTCTCTAGCTTGCAGATGAGTAACATTAGAAAGGTTGTCTGCTCACACACCTTGACTCCTACTGATAATATGCACCCAACACAAACCATCATGTGCAGAGGTACTCCTCACAAACCGAACTAAACATCAGACACATCCTAAACACATTCAGGCTACAATCAGAAAATACACAACAGACATATCATCACCACTGTCTCATCATATAAGTGTTCAAGACAATGGGCATGTATCCCAAGGGTTTTCATAATAGTTGTCTGTATATTGAGATGTACAGATACCCCACTCAACAGTGTACACAAGCATATGTTTAGTGTCAGCTGTGTGGCAGACACAGTCATCAAAGCACATATGCAATTAAGTCTCTCAACAACAAGTTCCCACTCTTATCCCAGCATACTTCATCTTGATATGCACAACTTGAGATGTGACTATATGAAATATATGAACACAGACATGATTACGCTCTCTATATCTATATGTTTGAGCAGCATTATACCCTCGTCCAGGATCATCATCATCATCTTCTTTCAGCTGTTCCCATTAGGAGTCGCCACAGTGGATCATCTGTTTCCATTTCTTTCTGTCCTGTGCATCTTGCTCTGTCACATGAACCACCTGCATGTCCTCTCTCACCACATCCATAAACCTTATTTTAGGCTTTCCTCTTTTCCTGTTACCTGGTAGCTTCATCCTTAGCATCTTTTTCCCAACATACTCAGCATCCCTCCTCAGCACATGTTCAAATCAACATAATCTTGCCTCTCTGTCTTTGTCTCCAAACCTTCCAACCTGGGCTGACCCTCTAATATACTTACTCCTAATCCTGTCCACCCTCTTAACACTCAGTGCAAATCTTAACATCTTTAACTCTGCCCCATCCAGTTCTGATTCCTGATTTCTTGTCAATACCACTGTCTCCAACCCATATAACATAGCTGGTCTCACTACCCTCATGTAGACCTTCCCTTCCACTCTTACTTATACTCGTCTGTCACAAATCACTCCTGACACTTTTCTCCACCCACTCCATCCCACCTGTACTCTCTTCTTCATCTCTCTTCCACACTCGCCATTACTCTGAACTATTGATCCCAAGTATTTAAACTCATCCACCTTCACCACCTCTACTCCTTGCATCCTCACCATTCCTCTATCCTCCCTCTCATTCACACACATATATTCTGTCTTAGTCCTGCTGACCTTCATTCCTCTTCTCTCTAGAGCATATCTCCATCTCTCCATGGTCTCCTCCACCTGGACCCTACTCTTACTACAGATCACAATGTCATCTGCAAACATCATAGTCCATGGGAACTCTTGTCTGATCTCATCTGTCAACCTGTCCATCACCATTGCAAATAAGAAAGGGCTCAGAGCTGATCCTTGATGTAATCCCACCTCCATCTTAAACGCATCCATCACTCCCACCGCAGACCTCACCGTTGTCACACTACCCTTGTACATATCCTGTACCACTCTTGCATACTTCTCTGACACTCCCGACTTCCTCATACAATATCACAACTCCTCTCTAGGAACCCTGTCATATGCTTTCTCTAAGTCTACAAAAACACAATGCAACTCCTTCTGACGTTCTCTGTACTTCTCCATCAACACTCTCAGAGCAAATATCACATCTGTAGTGCTCTTTCCCGGCATGAAACCATACTGCTGATCACTAATCATCATGTCCCTACTTAACCTAGCTTCCACTACTTTTTCCCATAACTTCATGCTGTGACTGATCAATTTAATCCCCTCTGTAGTTACTACAGCTCTGCACATCACCCTTATTCTTATAAATTGGTACCAAAACACTTTTTCTCAGGCATGCTCTCACTTTCCAAGATTTCATTAAACAATCTGGTTAGAAACTCCACTGCCATTTCACCTAAACACCTCCATGCTTCCACAGGTATGTCATCTAGACAAACAGCCTTTCCATTCTTCATCCTCTTCATAGATATCCTTACTTCCGCCTTACTAATCCATTGCACTTCATGATTCACTATCCCCACATCATCCAACCTTCTCTCCCTCTCATGCTCTTCATTCATCAACCCCTCAAAGTACTCTTTCCATCTGTTCAACACACTTTCCTCTTGTAAGTATGTTTTCCTCATTATCCTTTATCACCTTTACCTGCTCGGTCCCTCTGTCTAGCCAATTGGTACAGGTCATTTTCTCCCTCCTTAGTGTCCAACCTTTCATACAAGTCTTCATATGCCTTATCCTTAGCCTTCGCCACCTCTCTCTTTGCCATACACCTCATCTCCTTATACTGCTGTCTACTTTCTTCATCTCTCTGACAATCTCACTTCTTCTTTGCCACCCTCATTCTCTGTATACTCTCCTGTACTTCCTCATTCCACCACCATGTCTCCTTGTCATCCTTTCTCTGTCCAGATATCATACCAAGCACCTTTCTAGCCATCTCCCTTACTAGCTATGCTGTAGTTATCCAGCTATTTGGTAACTCTTCACTGCCACCCAGTGCCTGTCTTAACTATTCCCTGAACTCCTCCTCACAATTACCCTTTTTCAATTTCCACCATTTGATCCTTGGTGCTGCCCTCACACTCCTCCTCCTCTTCTTGATCACCAACGTCATCCTACAAACTACCATCCTTTGCTACCTAACTACACTTTCTCCGGTCACCACTTTACAGTCTCCAGTCGCATTCAAACTGGCCCTCCTACATAAGATATAATCCACCTGTGTGCATCTTCCTCCACTCTTGTATGTCACCCTATGTTCCTCCCTCTTGTTAAAATACATATTCACCACAGTCATGTCCATTCTTTTCACAAAATCCACTACCATCTGACCTTCTGCATTTCTTTGCTTAGCACCATACCTAGGATGATACCACTATATAAAGAACAACAGATTCACTGAACCTACCTAGGTTTCTGGTGTCATAGTATGGAGATACAGAACCTGTCAGGGTGGAATAACATGGTGGATAGAGCATGCTACTTTGCCAGACATAAGTCTCTTGAGTGCACCATAATTTCTTTGTTAGGCAAGGTCACAAACACAGAATAACCAAAGTGAAAATGTACGCCTCCAACAAAGTGAGAGCAATGCTGTTAAACCCTAGGAGTTCACATCTGAAACCTCACACTCTGTAAGCATTCTTTGCAGTGATGTTGATTTCTGTGCAATCACAGAAGCCGAGTTCAAGGCAACTGTATGCACTTTGCCCATGCACAGCTACAATGCCTCCTAAACATCCACACAGCAAATGGAAGTTGTGCATGCCACAGATATCGTCGTATGTATTTAGATTGAAGATTAGTACACTTCAAGACTATTTAGAGAAGATAACTGATAACTAGATGGAGTTATTCTATGTCCAAAATACAGAAGGCCACATAGCCTATATATTACTACATGGTACAATTAAAGTAGAGGAAAAACAACCCAGGCAGGAGTGATATGTCCACTGATCAGGGTGATTATAGGACAACAAACTCACCTGCACAATATTACCTGCAGTTTGTGAACTGAAATGCCATGGAAAAAAGAGTGCAATACTCTATAAGGTTATCTCATATTCCAATCTTGTACCTCAACAATATGAGTGTACAATGTAATGGCACACATCTAGTGCTTGCACTGTTAATCCAACCATAATGTGCTACATTTTGAAGTAGATATAGCTACTGAACTCCTTAAAGGGGGAGTCAGGTTCACAATCATCATCCAAGGTAACTACACACTCCTAAGGGGTGGTCTAATATACTTCCAAGACACAGTGCATGCCTGATAGGCTCAAATAAAGATGCTCTGGAAACTGCAAACCATGCTGGTGTATGTCTGTCATAACTACATTATATAGTAAGTGGAAAGAAGCTGCTGTTTAAAAATACAACACTGAGAAACCAGGGGTGGAAGGCCATTCTCACCAACATAAACATGCAAATAAGACACCTTCAAAAACCTAAACAGAGCAACAATGCAAAGCATTTACACAGCAACATATTCAGGGATAACTAGAGGGCTTTCTTCATGTACATCTGCAAACTGATATAACTGTAGTTGAATCAAATTGTGTATGACAAAGCACACATTGACCCAGTGCAACTTCCAAAACTACTAGCAGACACGTTTTGCTGAAAAGAATGCCTCCTGCCACCACCACACTTAGTACCAACCATGTGTGACACATCACCTCTGAGCTGTAATATCTTCAGTGAGGAAGGTATCACTGCCCTCTCAAAGACTATAAGCACAGTCTCCATGGGACCGAATGGAATTCCAGTCTATGTTCTTCATGTGCTTCAACAGTGAGCTACTCCCCTATGCACCATATTCAACTACAGTCTGAATATTGCTATTGTCCACATTGAATGGAATACAGTCACCATTCTCCAACCACATAAGAGATGACTGGCAAAATACAAGTGTAATTAAGAAATATAAATTTATGCAACCTCTGACGTAAGGCAATGGATAGAGTTTGCATGCATCTCCTACACAAGGAAATAGGTGACCGCCAAACACTAGATGTGTTCCAGTTAGGTGAGCTCAAGGGTATCTTGTGGCTTCAAAACTTGTGTGAGTCAATGCTGTGCCCAGAGACATACACAAGGACAAAGATGTGCACATATCCAATTGTAACAGCATTCAACACAATCCAACATTTGTTGTCATTGAGAAAATAACCAAGCTGAGTATGAAATCCTATGTTATCAGTTGGTTTTCAAGTGAGATCAGTGACTGTAGAATAGAGTATGTTTGCTGTATCTTTAAGAAGCATGTCAAAGACTGAACATGCATATAAATAGTCAGCACATGCTAGCTTCTATTTTGAAAACGCAGCCACAGAGTGAGTTTGTGTGAGTGTAATAGCTAGTTTGTTTATAAGTTTAACGAAGTTAAAGTTATTAAGCCTCAATCCTGATGTGTTTGCACATAATAGCTGCTTGAACAGAACCCACAGTCTTGTTTATTGTATCCTGACTAGACGAGTGACATGGTGTCAAAAATGGGATTCCCGAGACTGATATCCAGAGCTACGGGGTCCAGAGATGATAGTGAAGGTAAGCTAAGAGAAATGAGCACAAAAAGAGACAGAAAAGAACCAAAGTTAGTGAAAACTTGCACAAACAGTTTGTTTTATAAAAAAAAATACACCTGAGCATAACAAGGGCACAAACCACATTATTAAACAAGTGAGGGGTACAAAAGGTTTACTGATTAAACTAAATGTTTAAGATTAAGATATTTGATAAAACAATTGTCAGAAAAGCACATAAAGGGTCAGAAATTACCTTGGAAAAGCAAAACGAGTGTGTTTAAAGCACAACGGGCATGTTTTCAGAAAAACAAGCACAAGAAAAGTACAACTGGCATGAAAAGAGATTAAACGAGCAAAACAAATATAATAAGGCCAAAAAGGACACATTAAGCATAAATAAAGCTAGATGACTGCATGTTTTCGTCAAAATGCTGTGTTCTGGCATAGCTACTATTTTGTATTGTATTCAGGGCATAACTAGAGTTATTCAAAGTGTGTAAAAGTGCTTACTGTATGTGCTTATTGCTGTGCATTTATTCCAAAGAGTTTGTTTGTGTGCAAAGATGGCTTAGTGGTTAAGTGCTGTGACTATTGTGTACAGGTTCCTGGGTTCAAGGGCTGTTTATTATAGAGCTCTGATGGTGTAGTGGTGCATTCCTCTTACTATCGTGTTCAAGATCATGGGTTTGACACTTGGGACTGTTGTTTTAAGGCACTGGGAACTAAGGTTGTGTGGCATGATGCCAAGGTAATCCTATGGGCTAGCCTTGTAAAGGCTCCAGGGCCATTAGCCTAGTACACATCTATGAACCTAAGTGCAACTATTTTGCAAAGTGCAGTCGAAATACAGCCATTTTCAAAAGTTTCTTGTGCTGGGTGTCTATTTGCAAAGTTCTGCCATTATAGACTCTTTCTTGCACTATAAAGAGTTATTTAGCAAAGCATTGCCATTTTTGGGAAGTTTCATTGTGCTGTATACTGTTTATTCACAAAGTCCAGTTGTTTAAAATGTTTCTTACTCCGAGATTTTTCTGCCCAGTTCATTCGCACAGTGCAGTTATTTTGAGATGTTTCTTTCACTGATAAGAGGTGACTTCTTACAGTGCAGTGATTTCAAGAGTATTACAGTGCCTGGGAGATTTATTTCACTAAGTTCAGTTATTCAGAGGCTTGTTGTGCTATTAGGCATAGTTACATGTACTGGCATAAATTTGTGGCATATGCATATGTATGTATGTTTGTGCATATTTGCAAAAACCTTCACTGGTATGTGTTAATATGGCAGATGGATTTCGAAAGCCTTCACCACTTGTATTTGATAAGAATATTACAGAGAACTGGAGAATATTTCGGCAAGAATATGATATTTTTATACAAGCAGCTTATTCTGACAAAGATGCATGCACTAGGGCATTCATTTTGCTAAACCTAACTGGGTTAGTGGCCATTGAAAGACAGTGTTCATTTGTGCATGCACCATCTGTATATGAAGGATAAGGTGAAAACTGTCATATTGTTGTACAGGCTGAATCAAGGGAAGACCCCGAGTGTTTGATGTACAAATTCAGGGAAATGTGTAACCCCTAGACAAATATTACATTAAAGAGATATTTGCTTTACACAAGAAATCAGAAGCCAGGGAAAATGTTTGCAGCTTTCATAACTGTCTTGAACAAAGCTAAAATATGTCAATTTGGTGACTTAAAATATGAGTTAATAAAGGACAGGCTTGTGTGTGGTATTAATAGTGCTGCTGTGAGAAAGACTATGGGCAGGATTCACGAATGCTTGAACAGAGTGTAAGAGACGTGTAACACTCCATGCAAGCCTCGCAATCCAGGAACAGCCCTAAACTCCATGTAAGAGACCAGCTAAAACGTCTCTTACAAGGACTGGGCGTGGACATGCTAAATACCTCACTTGCAGCCGAAAGGTATGCAAATGAGGTATATTAGTGATCCACGAAGCAGAAACCAGCCCATGTAAGAGACGTTTTAGCTGCAAAAATGTACTCAGTTGACAACTGAGTACGTTTCTGCAAAAATCAAATGGAGCCATATCAGCTCCAAATAAAGGGTGCATATGTGTCAGGCAGCATGCCAATGGCCAAATATGTGGCCATTGGCAAGGTAACCCGATGCAAAAATATAATTTTTTTTTTCGGCAATCGCCGATGTTTAAACGCAGCGCAGCCCCGTGCAAACGGGCTGCGCTGTATAAAACATAAAAATAAAGGTTATAAACCCACAAATGTTGGTTTTATGCAATACATGGAATGACAATGCAGGGACCAGCAGACCAAAAACAACAAGGCCACCGTGTAGTGGTTGCTAAGGGGGGAAGCTGAGTCTAAGACATGTAACTAAGCATTAGTAGGCAATCTCATGTAAATGAGGGTTAGGATACTGAATCCCACAGTCACACAGCAAATGAGCACAGTCTGAGTAGTGTAAGAGATACATAAGGGGGAGGAATAGAGTAGGAGATAGGTGACATCACAGGGGGGAATGGTAGAAAGAAATGCAGTTCATTGGAGGTCAGTGTAACATGACAGATGACAGACACAGATCAGGGAAAGAGGAGTGCCCCAAGATAAACATGGGAAAGTCAAGAAATGGAAGGTGTACACTGTTACTTACACTAAAGTTTCTTGCTGGGCATGCATGCGCACGTGTGCGTGCCATGAAGCGCGACTAGGGCAGTGTGCGCGTGTGTAAGGCAGACTGAGCATGTGGGAGCGTGTTGGTAGATGTTTAACACTGTTTGTGCTGGTGTGCGCGCATTTTAACCCGGATAAGACGATTGCAGTAAGCATGTGTGCATGCGTGTAAGCCACTGTGAGCGTGTTTCTGCTGGTATGCATGCTGCTCCCCCCTGAGGAAACAGAAAGGAAAAAGGAAGCAACAGAATTAGTAGGAAGCTAGCAGGGAATACTGCTGGAGCTAGCAGGTGAAAACAATTAGAAGCAGGCAATTACACAGGCAGAATAGTAGCCCAGCCCAGCACTTAAAACTCTGCAAACAGCAGTGCAGGATGTTTCTCTCAAGAGACACTGCAAGACAGGAGTAAGCTATTAGAAGTGAAAACTGAAAAAGCTGAACTCAGAGCAGAAATGTTAGGGGCTGCCATAGCTGTCATAATGAGAAATAGGTGACTTGCTGAGAGTGGTGTCAATGCAGATGGTGCCAGACAACCCACAGTGAGGAGACGGAGAAGAGTGTACAGGCCCAGGGTCACCTACCATGGGTCACATGAGCTGGAGATAGTAGAGTGCTATAGAGTGGACAGAGAGCTCCTGCAGCAAATAGTAGAGCTGTGCAGGAAACGCCTCACACACAGAACCAACAGAGGGGAACCCATCCCAGTGGAAACCAAGGTATGTGTTGGCCTAAGAATACTAGCAACAGGTACCTTCCAAAGACCAACTGGTGATATGATGGGGATATCACAGGCATCAGCCTCCAGGGTACTGCACCAGTTCCTGGATGCCATGTCAGCACATGTCGGTGATCATATATATTTCCCCAATGCCTGTGAGGTATTGGCCAGCAATATGCGTCTCTTCCATCAAATAGCGGAATACCCTAAGGTAGTGGGTGCAATAGACTGTACGCACATACGCATCAAAGCACCAGCCGGTCAGCGGGGTAGAGCCTACATTAACCGCAAGGGCTTCCCCTCCATCAACTACCAGGTCATGTGTGATGCCCAGGGCATAATAATGAATGTGTGTGCTGGCTGCCCTGGGAGCTACCATGATTCTCACATCTGGCATTTGATGCAGCTGTACCAGACATTTGCCAGACATCCCACACAGACACCTAATGTGGGATGCAGGTTATCTTGGCTGGAGCCATGGCTGATGACACCCATCAGAAACGCACACACACCTGAACAGGAATGCCATAATGAGGCACATGCACAAACACGTAATGTAATAGAGCGTGTGTTTGGGCTGCTCAAGTCACGGTTCCGGTGTCTGGACACATCTGGTGGAGCCTTGCAGTACTCACCAACTATATGTACCCAAATTGTCATGGTATGTGCTATGCTACATAATATGATCTTGAAAACAGCTGCAGCAGGACCAGCATAGGGCTGGGCCAAACAGCCCCCCACCATTGCCAAGGCCATCACAGGCAGAGCGTGACTCGGAGGAGGAACAACCTGAGCCTGCCCCAGTAGGCAGAAGGAGGCGTGCCCAGTATGCCCTGGCCTTGGCAAAGAGGCAACGCATAGCACATACACTGGCTCAGTAGGAACCCTGGGAATGATACCCCTCTGACTCACTCAAATAATAACAGGGATGCCTAAAATGACATGACCTGCTCACAAACATGTACAGGGAGTGTAATATGCGCATCCAACAGAGGCAGCCCTGCAGCACCACCTGAGGCATGAATGCCATGTGTTAAGTAATGTAACACCATGTACTATATGCACACCTGAGGACCCTGACTAACATCCACCCTCACCAAGCATGAAGCCACAAAATGACGATGGGATGATCAAGTGGAATAACTGGCTGAAGTAATGTAGTTAGTCAAAGGGGAGCCAATGTGTTTCAGGCTGGGAAGACATGCGGAGCATTACATGATGCACCACCTGCTAGGGGTGGTGTGCACCTATCAGTCCATGCCCCATGGATACTGGCAAAGGCTGTCAGTACCCACAGCATGCCCTGAATAGGTAAGTCTCAAAACACAAACCCACCTTCATAGGTACCACAAGGGATAGGAACCTAGATGTAATGCTACCCAATGCCAGATGTCTAAACAGCAAGATGTGTGCAGTGTAAACGCACACAGTATGGAGAATGTAGATATCAGTCCTGTAATAGAAAACTGGGTCAAGGCTCACATCAGCACCCTAACACTACCAGGTCACACCTCATACTGTGCTGTACAGCTGCAAAACATGGAACAAGCTACAAAAGGAGGGTGACTAGCAATAAATGTCAAGGATAACCACACCCCCATGTTGGTACCACAACAAGAAGCAGCATGGATTAGCCATGGTCAAATCCCAATGGCTAAAACCGCCTCCCAGTATATAGCCTGCTGCAGACTACTGCCCTAATACCAGGAACTGCACCTGGCCTATGTTGGAATACATGAATATATCAAGCCCCCCAAACTACATTATATTGCTTGACTGAAAATACCCAGACATACACAGGGAGCATTATACTAGCACCAACACGGTCGGAGAAAAGTTCCCAGAATTCATAAACCAAAATGCCCAGGAACAACGTACCACTCCCACAAGAGGGGTAAGCATACTGGATGTGATAATCAGCAACATGGGTACTGGATGGCAAGATGAGAAGTGTATCCCTCACTGGTAAGACCAGACCATAGAGTAATCACACTGGATATACACATCCCGACCCCAGTCCCTGGCCAGAATACCACAGTGAAAAACATGTGTAAAGCATAGGTTGCACCCCTCCAAACTGATGTGGAATCCACGAAAGGCCCTGTGCAAGTGCAGAATATGGGATACACCGCAGAACATGTTATACAGGCATTCCATGAACACAGCCAGGAATGCTTGGAGTATGCAATCACAAATAACAACAAGACAAAATGCCATACACGCAGGCATCTGGCATGCTGGACTCCAGCCATTATCAAACCATGCAAGAGAATGAGGAAGCTACTACATGATAGAGAAAACATAAAAAGGGAAGTAATCACTGATCAGTAGTATGGCAATAACATATGTCCACACATACAATCCACTAAGGCCAGCCACAACAAGTAGAATCTGTGAATCCAGAGGCAATGTGACACCTGGCCCAAGTACACAGACAACCCACAACACACCCCAATAAATACAAATATATGCGATAGATGCAACCATGTATCCAAACCGGAGGCTGAGCTCCCCCAACTCAGTACTGTCCAAACTAGTCAGGAGGAGTAGGTAACCATATACACCACAAACCCAGTCCCACATAGACCTACCACAACTGTAAACCAAACACATAAACACAGAAAAACATTCCCAGAGGCCCTAATTACAAACACACCACACCAACAGAAGCCTCCAAAGCAGATCCCAAGCAACCACAACCTCCAAACATAGCACATGCAACACATAGTACACAAAGCTGGTGTGCCAAACAGTCACAGGCCAGAAGGAGAAATAACATGCCTGATACAGTTGTAATAGGTGTCTGTATAGGCAGACACACTGCTGTCCCACTCACCAGACTGAACAAGGGAAAGGGTACAGTAAGCTGCCTGTAGGCTACCACAATATGGCACATAACACAAGTACGCAGGTCTCCCCAAAGCAAGCAGAAATATGATGCACGCAATGTCCATGCTGGTGTGAATGACCTGAGATGTACCTCCCTGGACTACATGAAAAGAGACATGGATGAGCTCTCTGAGTATGTACCCCAGGCCGATATGACACTTGCCGTGTGCAGCATCCAACCCTCACCAAGAATGATGCCACAGTACAAACATAGAATGATCATCTTTAACAGGTGGCACAGTTACAGCTGTCAGTCCAAGAGGGTCTAATGTCTGTCTGCTTGAGATGTCATGCATGACAAGCCATGCTGTTGTTCCAGGGATGGCTTGCACCTGTTACCCCTGGGAGTCTGGATACTGGATAAGGCCTTTGCCACCTCAGTAGAACCGTATGTAGGCAAGGCCAAAAAGACTACCCACCACCCTAGAAAACATAAGTGGTAAGAAACATAAGGGTAATGCTGACCAATGCCAGATGTGTAAACTGCAATATGCATGCTCCTGAGGCACTTCCCAGTATGGAGAACATCGATGTCTGTGCAGTGACAGAAGCCTGCTGCAAGCCTAGTGATAGCACACCAGCACAAACAGGTTATACCACATATCATGCATTATGGCCCCAACACCTGGACCAAAACATCAAAGGAGGGGGAGTATCCATATGCAGCACAGACACCCATACGGCCAGGTAACTGACAAAGCACAAAGCAGCAGAGACCACCCATGTGCACCTAAGTGTAGTCAAAACTGCTGTACAGTCCGTAGCATGCGACAGACCACACTCTCACACACAAGAACTTCACCCAGGCATCCTGAAGACACTGGACAGTATGAATGTCCCACCAAATACCAGACAAGGTACTCACAAATTACCACATAGGTGGTAAACCATTATGTATGCAAGGAGTAATCAGGGACCTAGGGACACAAGTCGACAGTAATCTGTCATGTGACACTCACAATGCCAATGTGGCTAGGAAGATTGTCGATATTGGACACCGTATCATGAAAGGATTCACATCTACATCAACAGAGGTCACTGTGCCCCTGTACTGTTCCCTTATCAGACCCATAATCTAGTGCAATGACTCATATGGGATGTACCGTACGTGACACCTGCAGCGGTTCGGAAGACCTCAAAGGTACCCCACCAAGAGGATAAAGGGTGTCAAATATATGTCATATGCTGCCTGGCTGTAGACACCCCAGCTGAATGCAGTCAGATATTGCCTACACAGAGGCATTGTATGTCTGTTGTACAAGGCCATGTCCAACACAGGAGTAATGGACATGCTCCACCACAGGAAATCAAAGCCATTGGAGCTGTGAGAGTGACAGATGTCAGCCTCAACACATAATGAAATAGGATGTGCTAGAGGGACAGATACATAACCCAGAGGCTCCCCACACCCAGAAACAGGATCCCAATCCATGTTAGGCAGAGCCCCTCACTGACACCCCTCAACAGGAATATTGCCAAGTGGATGGATGATCGTACATGTATACTGGGGGTCTTCACTGTGTCACGACCAGACAGAGGCACAGTAAAGAAAATCATAAATGGCCATAATAGTCACATAGCAAAGGGCGGTGAAAGACACACACACTCTGGCTTGGCTTACTAATGCCCTAGGGTGGATAGTCTAGTATGAACCCATGAACCTATGAAGATACAAATTGTACAGGACACTAAGGATAATCACAAGGCTTACTTAACTGATGGTAGGAACCATGTTGGGAATCCACAGATATGCTCCGAATCACACAGATATTACAAACAACATACCAAACACACACACATATTGCTAACATACAACCTGACAGGTGCAGTGCAAACCCCCCCCCCCCCAGAATGCAAAATATCTATCCCAGCAGACCGCTGGTCCCCTGACATTGCAGATGCTGAGGTAACAGCCATCATCTGCAAAGCAAAACACACAGCAGCAAAGGTATGTGATGGTGTCCTGGGCTGAGGCCAACATGGACTCCAAGAATAATGGAATGCCAAGTCACACTACTGCCCAATGTCAGCCTTACCACAGGATATGTACCCAAAGAGCAGTGCACAACAACAGTGGTCCTTCACAACAAAGGTGTTGCCTGAATGGATACTGCAAACTACCACCCCAGGATCCTGACAAGGTTGGTCTGCACAGCTATGGAAAGGATCAGTATGTACCGCAGACATAAAGCTATTGTGGACCTACTGATACCAGACCCTACACAGTGGGGCTGTCGTAACTGCAGATCCTGCCCCTAAACATGTTTGACCCATTTGAAACATCCATTAAGGTCATTGATGAGGGCAATGTGGTCCACACAGCGTAGCTGGACTGTGCATATGCTTCTAGACAATACCCTACGAGTTCAGTATGGATATGTTCACCAGCTTAAATATATACCCCTATGTTAGTAGAGGGGTTGCAAACCAGACCAAGGACAGAACTGACATGGTCAGACATTCTGCATCCATGTCAGACTACTAGCAGATATGAGTGGCATCCCACAAGGCTTGGTCCTGGGACCCCCCCCCCGTTCTGTATATATGTTTCATAGGTATAGACCAACATGGAAGGACTGTGACTGAACATGTATGCAGAGGAGTACAAACAGCCCACCATATCTGACCCCCAGCCAACACAAGCAACTCACAAAAGGGCCACCTACAAACAGACAACTGGAGCCATAGCCATGTCAGCAAGCTAATTGCAGAACTGTGTATAGACAACCACCGTGGATATACAGTAAGTGCCCACAAATTACCACACAGGTGTTAACCCATTACGTACCTAACATGTAATGAGAGACCTGGGGACACAAGGTGATAGATATCCTGCACTGGACAAACATGTGGCTGTAGTGTTCGCAGAAACATACCATATACCCACCCAATCATGAAGGTTGTCAGATGTAGATAACGGGAGGTCACTGTGGCTCTGCAGCCATACTTCATCAGCATCACAATTGACTACAATAGCCCCTGTGGGATATACCTCAGTAGACACCTCCATCAACTGTAAAGTCCACAACAGTACCCCACCAGGAGTAGCAAAGAGCATGAACAGATGCCATGTGTTGCCTGAGTAAACAAACTGCAGCTCCACACACTGCCATACTGCCCAGCTACGGGAAAGCTGTGCCTGATGTATGAAGCCATGTCCAAGCTAGAATCAATGAACATGCTGCACCTTGTACAATCTGAATGGCAGTGAGCTATGCATATGAGATACCTGAACCCCAGCACTGACATACATAGGACAAGCTGTACAGAATGATCCATAACACAGAAGGCACCCCCACTCTTGAGTAAACTCCCAGTACAGGTTAGCCAGAGAGTCACCTATCAACACCCCTCAAGAGGAATCCCGATGAGTGGATGGGAGATGGTAGTTTAACCCTGGGTATCACTGTTATGTCAGAGGTAGACGGAGGCACAGTATGCTAACCATGACATATGTCATGGCAAACTCCAGTTACAATGTGTGTCGAAGGACAAACACACCCTGTGACTGGCATCAGAAATGGGCTAGGGAACATCGCTAGTGTTTGCCAATGTCCACCTATGTTGTTGAATACACTATCAATGTTGGACGAGCCTGGTGTAGGTAGTCCATATCTGAACATAATGCAACATGGTCATATGTGCACAACTGGCCCCTACACAGTCTGTTGTGCTCACTATGAAGATGTCAAGCAGTGATAGGACTAAAGCCCAGGATACTGTCAACCACAGTGAAAGTACTGAACCAGTACACTATACGGTACTACAGTGTTAGGTCATTATGAAAGTATGTTGACAACTGTCTGCAAAGTATCCCATGCAATCCCTGCAGGCACAGTATAATCCCTGTTGTGGCAGACATGAAGCAGTTGGCCAGTTAGTACACAACATGACACCCACCACACAACCATAAACTTGAGATATTGCTGAAGCTCACACACACACAAATATGTGGTGGACTTCAGAGTGCAACATATGGAAAGCTCACACTGGGCATGCTCACACACTTTGATAAATGAGGCATATGTCAGACAACATGCCATGGAAAGGCTGAACTGGGCATACTCACACACTTAGGCCATATCTCCATTTAGCAGTTGGCCACACATATCTGGTATTTGTATGTGTCATTCCAGGAACCAACCACAACACAGCAATCTGCCCAGTGCACACAGTAAATGACTACAGAGACATAAGTGATATCATGGATCGCCATCATATGCAAACATCTTCCACAGATACACAAGTTGGTCATAGGAACAGGGAATGCTATGGCAATAAAGACCTGCAAACAGTAGAACAGCACAACAAATTTTGTGCATCTGACAATTGAACATATGGGTGTAGAGGTCAATACTAGGCTAGGGAATGACAGCTCAGCCAGATTGTGCTTGGCATCTGCATCCCCAGTACAGTAGGCTACTGTTCCACTGTAAAGTAGGTCACATAAGGCAACGTGTGAGGCTAGTGAGCTGTGCCTCTGTCAAGCAGGGGCACAGTGAAGATCCCAGGGTTTGAATGTGCTAAGCCACAGCCTTGTGGCTGGTGTGTGCTGGAAGAGGGTTACTGAGGATCTCTAACAGTAAGTGGCCGTCAATAACAGACTGAGGGGAGCCCTATCTGCATTGTCTGGACAATTCCACTGTCAACACTGTGTTGTGATGATTATGTGGAAATGAAGTGTCATGCCGGAACTGTTCACAGATGTCCTCCTCTGTGGGCTACAGCTCTGCAATGTATTAGCTCACTCTGTGTGTTGGATGGCTCATATATGGCTGGTGTATACCTGACAGGTGTCTTGTTGTGGAGCAGTCATGGGTATATGTGGGATAGCATGATCAATGCAAACCATACACATGCTCATAGAATGCAATTGTCAAGGATTATGCTGAGTGGCCAGTATAGACCCCGAGCATGGGTCCTTTGAAGTCATCCACCCCAGTCTTCACAAGTGTAGAGTCTGCTTGTGCTAAATAGTTTGTGTGTAGTGACAACCTTGCCTGGGGGTGGGGATGGGATATCGATGTCCAGGGAAAGGTGGGTATGGTCAGATATCAACAATTGTGGTCTACCTCTGGTGTGGAACAGTGAGTACCCATGTTGCAGATGGACAGGTGCAATATTTATTCCCCCATATGGCTGTGGTGTGTGGTTCTGCCATAGCACATGGACCCACAAATTGTAGTGGCTGTAGGGTAAAGTGGTAGAGGCCTGAGTAGTTCTCACACACAATATGCCTGTACCTGATGTTAACAACTGGAATGGTGTATGTGAACACCTGTATATCCCGGCACTGTTCCCAGGGAAGCTAAGTGTGTGTCCTGGATGTGGGTGTGGTGTTCTGGACTGGTTGTGTTGTGTGTTACAGGTCCTGTGGTCATGAAGCATGGTATAGAACATTACCTGCCAGTGCGATGTGCATATCTGACCCTGACGTAGGTGGGTGCAAATGCATATATATGCTATCCCCCACCTGACAGGTAGTACTAGATGTACATACCTCTGTAGAAATAAAGATGTCAGCACCCTATAAATACTGCAGGTGCAGACCAGATGCCCACTAATTTGGTTAGCATGCTCTGCTAATGCATCTCCCTCAAGCGTCATAATATAGGTAGGTAGGAGTTCGAACCATGCAATTGCTCAGTGTGTGTGTGTGTGTGTGTGTGGGGGTGAGCGGGGTCGATGTGTGTGCAAGTCTGTGTGAGGAAGATGTCCCTTTTGGCAACTGTGAAAGCACTCTACAGGATGCACATTCCCCTATCTAAGCATGGATGATGTCAGCACCCTATAAGTACAGCAGGAGAAGGAAAACCTCCCAGTAATTCGAATAGCGCGCTCTGCTAATGCGTCTGTCATGAGTGTCATAACATAGTTAGGTAGGGGTTTGAATCCTGCAACTGCCCAGTGTGTGTGGAGAGGGGTTAGTGTTTGTGCAAGTCTGTGTGATGGAGATGTCCCTTTTGGCAACTGTGAAAGCACTCTACAGGATGCACATTCCACTATCTAAGCACGGATGATGTCAGCACCCTATAAGTACAGCAGGAGAAGGGAAACCTCCCAGTAATTCAAATAGCATGCTCTGCTAATGCATCTGTCATGAGTGTCATAACGTAGCTAGGTAGGGATTTGAATCCTGTAACTGCCCAGTGTGCGTGGCGGGAGGTTAGTGTGTGTGCAAGTCTGTGTGAGGAAGATGTCCCTTTTGGCAACTGTGAAAGCACTCTAAAGGATGCACATTCTGCACGGATGATGTCAGCACCCTATAAGTACAGCAGGAGAAGGAAAACCTCCCAGTAATTCGAATAGCGCGCTCTGCTAATGCGTCTGTCACGAGTGTCATAACATAGTTAGGTAGGAGTTTGAAACCTTCAAATGGCAAGTGTGTGTGTTTGGATGTGGGGAGTTTGTGTGTGTGCAATTCTGTATGAAACACATGTGCTTTTTTGCAATCAGGAGATCACACTACATGATGCACATTACCCTATCCAAACACTGATGATGTCAGCACCCTATAAGTACAGCTGGAGAAGAGACACCTCCCAGTAATCCGAATAGCGCCGTCTGCTACAGCGTCGCTTATAAGTGTCATAACATAGTTAAGTAGGGGTTTGAAACCTGCAAGTGTGTGTGTGTTTGGATGTGGGGAGTTTGTGTGTGTGCAATTCTGTATGAAAAACATGTTAGTTTTGGCAATCAGGAGATCACACTACCTGATGCACATTACCCTTTCCAAACACTGATGATGTCAGCACCCTATAAGTACAGCCAGAGAAGAGGAACCTCCTAGTAATCCGAATAGTGTGCTTCGCTAATGTGTCTCTCTCACGTGTCGTGACATAGTTAGGTAGGGGTATGAATCCAGCAAGTGTGTGTGGGGGGGTAGTAGGGTGTGTGTAAATGCAAGTGTGAGAGAACAGATCCTTATGGCAAATACTACAATACACCAGATGCTGCATATTCCCCCAGTAAACACAGGGGATGTCACCACACTATCAGCACAGCCAAACAGGGCTAGTTGGCCAGTAATGCCAATAGTGCGCTCTGCTACTGGTTCTATTACCATTGTCAGAGTACAGATAGGTATGTTTTGGTAACCCACAACTGCCACGTGTGGTTGTGTCACACATTATGACCTTGTGTGGGTCTTTGTGCATAACAATGCATGCCATTGCCTAAACCAGCAATGGCAATGCACACATGATGTATGTGTGTGACACATACACATAAATACCTGTGACCTGCAGTAGTTACCATGTCTGACACGTGCCTTGAGTGGATAAATGGTATTTGCAATGCATAACAATATGACTGTGTCTTACTGTGCAGGCCGCACGCGGTATGTGTCTATACAGTGTGGGTGTATATGGTAAAATACCTACAGCAGGGGATACACATCTGGTCTGGGCCATATAGTCTACATGTAGTTGATGTACAGGTGCTGCATGTTCCCACCTGTTGTGGGAGTGGTAACATGTCATTCCACTGCAATTCAGTGACCACATGCTGGGAACCCTTCAACTAGTGTGTTGTAGCTACAGTAATGCTCACGCACAATGTTTGGCTGGATGCAGTCCAGCCATATAAAGACAGTTCTTGAAACTGTCATATTGCCAGTGTTGTTATGGAGGATAGGTGGGTTTCCTGTGTATGGGAGGGTTGTGTGTGCCAGGTTATGAACCAGACGGCAGTCTGACACACTGCTAGCTGCACATGAATAGGCCCTGATGCTTTGTGCTGTGCCAACAACCTGGAGGTGTGTGTATCTGTGGTGCCTTGGGATACCACCCCCTGTCCATGTGTGCTACCTGTGTAGGGGACGACAGGCATGGTATGAGGTATAACCTGGCAGTGATGGGTTGCACCTGTGAGCCATGAATCAGGACTCTGGTACTGCACAGACATTGCAGTTCACCATGCTGAGGACAGTGTCCAGTGCATGCATCTTGTGGTGTACACTGCTGGTGTTGTGTAGCATCACTGTTAGTGTCCTATCCTGTGTGATACCCGTGGAGGTGGCTATGTAATCCATGTCCTGCAGCATAAGGCAGTATGTGGGTATCAAGGGGCTTCGCCAATATACATTGGGCCATGGGTGTCACATGCAAGCTGCCCCTCGCAATTCATTGTGGCTTCCCTAGCATGTAAGCACACATTGCCAGCCAGTGGATACCCTATGAATTACATTGGAGATTGAGCAGAATGTAGACATAGAACACCCTTCCGGCATATAGTGGTAGCATACCTGGTGAGGGTATGATGGCAACCAGGATCAGGCTCATACTGGCCCGTGCCACATGCTGAGAGATCCCTTCTATGTTCCCTATCATGTAGTCCAGGGAGGTATGTCTCAGGTCATCCATAGTGGCATGGTCAATGACTGAGTCTTATGTGTCCATGCCTCTGAATGACCTGTATGCATGTGTTTTGTGGTGGACCATAGTGCCCCAGTGGCATATCACTGTGACCTTCACCATGTACAGCCTGTTGAGCGGGACCCCTCTGCAGCGGCCACGAGAGGTACCTGACACATCTGTAGCAGGTGTGTTTTGTAGCCCTACAGGCTGTGAGTGTGTGGCACATGGGATGTGTGTGCCATGCGTGGCATGTGCTCTGTCCCGACGTAATGTATGCCTGTGTGCCAGCTGTGGAGGTGTGTAATGCTCAGGCAGGATGTTATTCTGAGTCTCCAAGTATGCCCCAGTGTGTTCAGATTGCTGTCAGTGCGTTCCTATGTCTGACTGGTATTGTAGTCACTGTAGTATGACATGCCACCTGACAGGGTATGGCATTACTGGGTTCAGAGTGCTCAGTCCCCAGATTGGCTGTGTGGTGGCATCCCACACATGTGTTGTATGTTCCTGGCCAAGGGTGACGGTTGACTGCATACATGTGGCAGCTGTGACATTGCCACATGACTCACATCAGCCACAACTGGACCATAGAGGTGATTCACAGGTTACCTTTGCACATGCTACCCTAGTAGTGTGATTGCCATGGTGATTACCAACTCATAGGGCCAATGGGGAACAACACACTGAAGGTGTGTATGTGTGGGTGTACTGCTACTGTTTCATAGCACTGGCATATATGACTGCACACATGGGTAAATGCCAGGTAAGACATGTGCAATGTGTCACAGGCAACGTACATGTGAACAGGACAGACAGTGACATTCTGTCATGTGTAAACTTGACATACGTATCGTATGCTATGCAGATGTCACTAGCAGTCCACAGAAGCACTGTAACTCTGCATTGCAGGTGGAAGCAGTGTTGCAGGGAACCCCAAGCGAACATGCATGCAAACAAAGCTACAGTAAGAAAGGCTGGAAGTAGTCCATTGTACAACAAAGAAGGGGTAACACTAACAGTAGGTTGCAGTGCAAATATGTGGGCACTATCAACATGTACCCAGGAATGCACAGTGCAGATGCCCATGGTAGAACTGATATTATGTCATAGTTAATTGTGACTTGGATTACATTGGTACTGCATACATATCAACATGCGCAAACATCCACATTGCATAGTCGTTGTGGGCAACTTGCCACCATTACTGTACATGTCCATCATTGCGTATCTCTAATTGCTAGTGAAAAAAAAGTATCTTGAACCTCCCAAGGAATCAACAGCCAAAACGAAGGAATACCAAGTAGAAATGTAAACTGCTGATACCTCCACGAAGCAGACAGGAGTCAATGCTGAGATAACCAAACTTTTATTGAACCATAAAACCATGAAAAAATAAATGATGAGCGCTTTCACGTGCCACCTGCACGCTTCTTCAGATCTAACATTGTGAATAACTGATGTCCTTATATACAGAGCTCAATTAGCATAATTAATCCAATCAAACAATTAAAACCAAATAACTAATTAAAATTGCTTAGTGTAATAATACAATCAACTTATAAATGTTCATGCAGTTAAAGTGCAAGACTGCATTGAAATCGCATCTAGACCATATAGCGCTAAACAAAATCATGAACCCATGTTCATATTATAACCTTCATGAATGCAAAATGCATGACAAATTTCAATCTGAACCCACAGACAACTATAATAGAATTTACAATGACACAGGGTCTTAATTTACATATATTTTTCACATCATGGTGATACATCAGTTCCCCCTTTTTCCGCATGAAGTGTCATATAATATACGTGTATAGCGTAAATTGATGTTCTGTCATACATTTTTATGAATGCTGCTATACTCATTTGTATACGTTTATATTTTTGTATTATTTCATCCTAGGTGTATTTTCATCACATTTATTCATTGTAAATTCTATTATAGTTGCTGGCATACAGCCATGTCGACGCTGCAGCCGCACACCATTGCCCTGGCTCATGGACATTTGGTTGTGGAACTGCTGTAATATGTCCCCACAACATCTGTCTATGACATCGGTGAAATTACGGATAGCATCCGCGATGTCACGCATACTGTCAGTCATGGCTGTGCGACATGCTTTCAGCTCCCTCAGACCCTGTCTGGTGTACCTTTCCATACGCGACTGTGCCTGCATGACAGCCCGAAACATAGCTGAGGTTGACAGACCTCTTTGGGCACGTCTGCCAGAGGCAGTATGCCCATGGATGCTCCCACAAGAACCCATGGGCAACTGTCTGTGTGGTACCATCGCAGGACCCTGCCCATGGCTGCTGTGTGGGGAAGCATGTGCCACAGATACCACATTACCCTGGTCAATGCCCACTGTATTCTGTCCATCACCTAGGGACAATCGTGACAAAGGATGTACTGGCAGGATGACTGTGTGCAATGATGGGGTTGACAGCTGTGTACTGTCAATTGGCTGACCAATGGTGGACCCTGACACACCTTCCTGTGCCATTACACAGATATCATCATTACCAGTACCTGTGGCACCAGATTCAGGTTCCCTGCTGCAGGACACCAGAGCAGCACTAGAACCTGTGGGAGGAAGACAGGAAACACAGTTTACAGTGTCCACACAATGTTACCAGTGATGCACTTATGCACACATGCACACATGCACATGTGGACACATGCACACATGCACACAGGCACACATGCACACATGCACACATGCACATGTGGACACGTGGACACATGCACACATGCACACGTGGACACGTGTTCACATGCACACATGCACGTGGACACATGCACACATACACACGTGGGCACAGGCACACATGCACACATGCACACATGCACACGTGGACACAGGTACACATGCACACATGCACACATGGACACAGGCACACCTGCACACATGCACACATGCACACCCCGCAGTATACACACAGAGCACTACTGAGTTACACTAGTATTACTAGCACTATCAGGACTATTATAGGTATTGTTAAACACACTCACCAGCATGGATGGCCTGCCTTGCTGTAACACCGGAGGGACCTGCAGAAATGAGGAGATTAATGTCAGTGGGCACAACTGTGCTATTGATACTGCATATGATACAGTGCAGTAGTACACCAGTTGCCTTTCACACGTCAGCTGCTGATATTGTCAATATCACACCTGCACAATTACATACTATGTTGACAGCTACATACCATGGACACACCTTACACATGCATAAACTAACAGTGTACAGAACAGTCAAGTGTACACATGGCATATTACCTGCATGCTCCATGTCGTGCTGCTGTGTGGATCCAGCCTCCATCATGATGCAGGTGTATTGCTGTTGCTGTTCCGGGGCTGGAGCCACAACACGTAGGAGTAGCCCCTCCAGTCTGGTGAGGGGGGGATGTGTGGCCACCCCACCTCCTGTGGCAACCAGTTGCCTGTGGATATACAACGCACGCTGATGGACATTTCTGATTAAATCACTGCAGTGATGTCGTACCTGCTCATATGCCCTATTATGCGTGCCAATGTCATTTACCCTACGGACAAGGTCTTGCCACAGTGCAGCCCTCTCCTGCTGATTCTGGCTGGTGCGGGAAAACAGTATGTCATAATCCCGCACCAGGCACTGGTGGATCTCCTCATCTTCCGCTGCAAAGTAGGCGGGATTACGCTGATGCGCCATCTCCCTGGAAGAGAACACAAACAGGATATCAGCAGACTATGTCAGCAATATATGGCACACATACTATACATGATACTCAACTGTAGTGGTATAATACTACTCCCATATGTTGCATGTGTGTGTCTCGTGGTGGATACACAAGTACATGGCCAGATATCAGTGCTCAGCCAACACCTGTGCAACAATACCTGCCACATTCCATACAACATAGTAGCATGCCCCATCGGTCAGCACACTGCGACAGGTCCAATGCACAACCTCACTCTGGGGGTTCATACCATGGTACTGTATGTGGAACGCCATCCAGTAGTGTGATCTGGACACAAGTTACTCGGCCTGGATATACATATCCCACCACCACCACCAGCACAGTAGACTACTTTGATATGTATGTGATTAGACAGTTATTCACTTGTTAGGACTGAGATGGTATCCATGCAGCCCACTGGGCCAGTGGAAGCCACAACCCACACTGCTGACCCCTTTGCGAATGCTTACCATGGACATCCCACAGATTGCATGGAACTTGCACACACATTTCTAACCCAGACCCTATGCACAAAGGTTAGGTATCCTGTCCGGTGGACCCCAGCCAGAGGCAGATTGTATAACAATAGCAGGAGGCTACTGCAGGACAGAGCAGATTCACATTAAGGGAAGGCATCTGTGGTCAGCACTGGTAATATGCTATGGTCTCTCATAACAACAGCCACGGCCTACTCTGGGAGGGAAATGGCCACAAACACTATAGATAACTACAAGGCCTTTTTCAGTTATGTTACACATATGGACCAAATGCCTCAGATATGCTCTGAGTTAATACACACCTACTTAACATTCACCGAACACACAGATATTGGCAACATTCTTGCAGACAGGTTCGGTGCACGTATTCCCCCCTCCTTCTCCCCCACAAGTAGAAATACTTATCACAGCTGAAGGTAACCTCCCTATCATCTCACATGTCCAGGTGAGGGCCACCCTCAGCAAAGCAGAACACACAGCATCACTGTGACCTGATGGTATCCCTGGATGTGTGCTACGTGCACTCCAAGAGGACATACAACCGCATATAAGACTGATATTTAACCTTGGCCGTGCTACAGGATATGTACCTGAACACTGGCATACAGCAACAGTGGTCCCACACCACTAAGGAGGCACCTCTACTGACCCTGGGAACTACTGCACCATAAGCATAACTGGCCTGGTCTGCTAAGCTATGGAATTATTCAGTATGGGACACATATACAGCGATATTGGGTACCTGCAGACATTTGTTCCCGGCCAGTTTGCCTTTGTGATGGGCTGATCCTGCCTTTTGAACCTGGCTGACCTTTCAAAACAGTCACTACAGCCATTGAGGAGGGCAACGCAATCCCTACAGCCTACCTGGACTTGCCTAAGGCCTTCAACACAGTACTCCACTCAGGCATCATAGACAAGCTCATTAGCTTACATGTTACTACATATGTCACATGATGGGTTGCACACTGGTTGACAGACAGGATCCATAATATTGATATTGTAGGAGCCATGTCAGACTCAATGCCAGTCACATGTGGTATCCCACAGGCCTCTGTCCTAGGACCCCTCTTGTTTGGCATTTATTTCTCAGATGTAGATGCGAACATGTGCGGCTTGTGGGTGACAAAGTTCCCAGATGACTGCTAACTAAGCGCCATAGTCGTTACACCAGCTGACACACACATCCTACAGACGGGCCTGACTGCAACAGAAAACTGCTGCCAGGATCATGGCCTAACACTGACTGACATGTAATGTATAGTCATCCCCTTTTGGTGGAACTACGTGCACACAACATATCACATGGACATACCTATAGTTACAGACCTATGACACATTTGGAGGGTTCACAGTATGCAGACTATTAACCTGCTACTTTACATTACCTGTGTTTGTCGCAGCTGGTTGCGTTACCACTACTTCTGCTTCCTGCTGCTGCTGGCACGGCTTGCTACTGTCATTGCTGACAGCTTAGACTCAGTGTGTGTACCGTGTTTTTTTTGTTTTGTTTTGTTTTTCTCTCACTCTCTGTCTCTGTCTGTCTCTCTCCCTCTGTCTGCCTCCAGACAGTGCAATGAACGTATTGCATGTGTGGAGTGTTAGTACAGGATGCTTTTGTAGGTATCTGCATAAGTCCATGTGATGGCCTCTGCACCAATTGTAAGCTAGCATTTTGCTAATTGCATGCAGCCAGTTGTATACTGATTGCAGTTCTCACTGTGATTTCAGGACAGTGCTATAAAAGGGTATGTGAGATAGGCGTTGCCCTTTCAGATTGTAAGGGCGGGGACCATGCTGGTATGCTGTGCTGTGGACACTGTTCTGTGAGTGTAAAGGTTAGTATCTCTCTCATGATTCAGGCTGTGTTGTAGTTTCACATTTCTCCATTCCTCTCTCCTGTTCCCTGTAGAAAGTGTGTATGCAAAATGACACCTACAACTATATATATATATATATATATATATATATATATATATATATATATACACACATGTAAATATACATACATTTATGTATGTACATTAACTGACATTATTACCTACTAGCTACCAACTAGCATGGCTGTTTCTGTTCACACACTATTATTATGGAAACCCACTAGTTTTGACAGTAATTCTAAATGACATGCTTTGTGTACTACACATCCTATATTCCCTTTACATTCATTCCTACTATTACATGATATATTTATTTTAGCACAATATTCTTGTATAAGAGTCATGGCTTAGTGGTTGGTCATGTAGACTACTGTTTCCAAGGTCCTGGGTTCGGGACTGACAGGGGGATTTTATTTTGCTTTTGAACTGACTACAGGACCTGTCAATCACAGTGACTAAGGCACTTTTAAGCAGTTGTAACTGGGTTAGTGCTGGTTTGCGTGGAGCTCACGCATGTGCACTGGCGTTTAGCTCTGCACACACACGCGCACACCTGCTTACAACCGGTTAACAGTGCTTACTCTGGCGCACACCTGCACTATTTTCTTTGAAAGAAATGAAAATGGGGAGACAGAAAAGTGGTGAAAAAGGGGTCACAAAGAGAGTAAGACAGTAGGGAAACAAGCTTGGGATTTGCAGGAGGGATGTAGGTAAGGCCCATAGCTGCCCATTTCTTCATCAGCAACAGCTGTGCATATGTATGTAATTTGGTGTGACATTTGAAACCTTCCACCCCTGATAGAGGTGTCAAGACAACAATAATACTTGTTGTACAGCCAATTGTAATTGATAGTTTCCATGTCCAGCAGACATGTGTGTGGAATGGGAAGCTATGTATGGGGCATAATTTTTTTGTGGGTACAGAGTGCCCGTTTTTTTTTTTTTTTTATTTCAGGTGAGAGTGGTATGTCAGGTGAAGGAAGTCGGTATAGCTGGGGAGGTAGGTTGGGTAGGTCAACAGACAAGACAAACAAGACGCATACAGGGGCAGTGTATGACATGTGTGGGGGGTTACACAATTGACGGGGACGGATGTTTGGATATCCAGAGCCCATGAGCCCACAGATGGCAACAGTGGAACTGATATCCCCATCCATGGGCAGTTGCCACTGTTCCTTCACTGCCCAGGATGGGGCTGTGCTGGGGGCTGTGTAGGCCGGGCAACAGGCATGCCCGTAAGTTGTGCCACCTGTGCCTCAAGCTGGCATAGGGGCCCAAGAACAGAGTCCTGGATCTCCCTACGCACCACAGTCCGGACGCTACAGAGGGTGAGTGGTGGTTCTCTTACGGCCACACTTGCAGAGGGGGGACAAGCCCCATCCTCTGCAAGCGCTTCCACCCGCAGTTGGCACAGGGCCACCGGAGGAGGGTCCAGACTGGACACTAGTGACAGGTGCACTCGCCAGCTGAGGTGAGAGAGGTGGGTCCGCTGGAACCCGCCTTCCCTGTCGTCCTATGTTTTGCATTATGTCTTGACAGTTTGGGTTAGTAACATATAATACCATTCGCAATTAGTTGTAACAGCATGCATTAGTATTCCCATTAATCAAACACCCAGATATTCACACCATTGAACAGCGAGCATAACACATGCATAATTTGAAAAGCAATATACACAGTCCAACAACATGCAGGGTTGATTGATGGCAACAGGCCATCAGGTTTGGATGTATGAACAGGGCAGATGCATCAACGGACATGCAAATATTTATGACCCAACAGGACAAATGTCCAGGAGTGTTAATTGTGATTGCACATACCATTTTCACGTGGAATGGGTTATATGTGGTTATAGGGTGGGGTGAAGAAAATAATATTAACACCTTTGAATACCAATACATATGCTGTACATTTCCAATAGCTGCACATATATACACACTACTGTTCTACCTACAGTTTCCTATATGATAACTACTTCAATTTGGTGATAGGACTGTTACTGCTACATCAATATACATTTTATTGTTCTTCATACACATTCATATCTGGCTTTGTTCAGCTACATCATCCTGCTACATTTGCTTTATATAGCTATAGACAACTGTGGATGTTTGGTATGTCAGACAATCCTACTATCTGCATATTGCAGACTGAGAGCAACATATTCAGATTTTGGGATACACATTCCAGCTGCAGCAACACTTTGAACAGATTTTGCTGTTTGGTTTTGCTTCTCACATGCATTTCATTCTGTACTGACTGCAGTATACTTTATTCACGGGTTATTACTACTTTATTGGTGGATTCATAACACTTTCTCACACTCTCTCACTTGTTTTCATTTTACTATTCAGGATGGTACTTACTTCTAGGCTTTATTGACATGTTTTATCTGTAGTTATTACAATCCTTTCCAGCAGTCTCACTTCTGTCATGTTTCAGTATTTCAACAGGGGTATATTTCACACATGTGATTTGCTCATCTTCTGCAGCTGTACTTTTCAGCCTGCTGCAGGTTGTGTACTATTATATTACAGGTGGGGCATCTTTATTTCAGACATTTTCATTTTTCTGTTTGGATTACAGACTGCAACACACTTTTGTAATCAAGCAATACTTGCAAACACTCTTACACTGTTACTTGCACATTCTATTACTTAGTGACTACACTGCACTCTTTTGCTGTCATACTTTTATATTTCTTTACAGTTACTGGGAGAGGATTACTGACCTGCCTGGTAAAACAACTGCACCAGCCTATCGCCATAGGCTCTGTGGTTCACAGAATGGACACCTGCAGCTGTAATATAAATGAAGTAATATTGGAATACACATCTCCATAATATCAGCTAGTTTAATTTCTTACATACATAATTACATGTAACTTACTCAGTAGTGGGGCGCTGGGCATTTGCCGGGCCTCCTGGATCCAAAGGTTCAATTGGTCCTGCTTGCGTCTCTTCAGGTCCGCATGGTGGTGATGGACCTGCTCACCAGTCCTTGGAATCCCTGTGGCACTGGTGAGATCATGAACCAACCAGTCCCATGCCTCAGCCCTATATGCTTCCCACAGGACCTGGCCCTGCATGAGTTGGGCCTCATGATTGTGGACTAGGAGCCAGACCATGTATCTGGACTCCTCAATGCCCCACCTCTGTGCTCGAAAGCAACTACCCTCACCTACTCCTGTCATTCTGGCTGCAAGTCAGTTCTACAATTGTTTATGCTGTGTATTCCCACCTATGGGGCTTATATATGCCATTTTTCCCACACATATCTGTGATTGGCCATTTTGGAATTGTATCAACTTCACAAAACCTGTTTTGTCATGCTCCACTTTGTATTCATTCCTATATATTTGCTATTACTGCATTTATAGGTATTGCTAACATGGCTTAGTGGTTCAGTACCTTGACTATGGTGCATAGTATCCTGGGTTTGAACCTGGCCACTGCTTTTTTTATGACTGTCTAGACAGGCTGAGGGGTGTGTCTGTGTAAAAGCAGTTTTGATACGGCTTGCTCAACGTTGCCCGTTGGTTAGATTTTGGCGCAGTGCACAGCTCCGCGCAAACGGGGTACGCTGGTTTACGCCTCATTTGGCTATCAGCACGCATATTACACTCAGCTCAGCTAGGGGTACACAGTTTCAGCATGTTAAACTGCTGCACACCTTCGGGCACTCATTTTACACCTGTTAAACCACTGCTCACCTATGGGCAGATGCACTCAACTTGTTAAACTGTAGCTCAGATATAGGCACAGCTGGCATTTTTTATTCTTTTGTTATCTCACATTTCTTCAAAATAACTGGCCCATTGCATTACATTTTACATAAAATATAATTTTATATGTGTACATATATGTCAGGGACTTGTTTCGTGCTTATTTCACTGAAAATAAAAATTGATGTTGTGGGGACTCGAACCATGACTGCCTGCTCTTCAGCCGACATCTCTACCGCTACGCTATTGCTTTTTGTCTTGCTTTGCATATGTAGTTATTATATGCTTTTCCACTGACTGCTAACTGTGGCTAAGCTATGGGCATGCCCGCGCAAACGAGTGCACTCACGAGCAAACATCTTTACAATTTAAAAAAATATATAACATGTTCATTTATATATTTTATGTTCATAGTCTGTGGGGGCATGTGTTGTGTTGTGTTTGTTGACATTTACATGGACTCGCTCGTGGGTGTTTACTTTTGGGACTGTGACTCTTCTGGGTGCGTGTTTGTTTGCATGTCTCGCCCTGTGGACACGCCCCCTTCTTTCTTACACGGACCGTGTTCGCCTTAGGTGTGAGTCAGCATGCTCTCATGAATATGCATGACATGCTGACATCACTCCGTTTAACTGCAGCCTCCATGTAAGACTTGTTACTCTTACACGGAGGCTTCGGGAATCCTGCCCTTTGCTTTGTGACAGTGATTTAATGCTGAGCAAATATACAGATTTGCCAAATCCAAGAAGTTACAGAAAGGCACACAAGTATGCTTGTAAGTGATAAGAGTATGGTTTTAGCAGGCTCCAGAGCAAATGTAGATAGTATGCAACACGTGGCAAACAGAAGCAGGCCTAAGCACATGACAGCCACAGCCCCTGCTGGTTCACCAGGGAACTATGTAGTATTCCAGCACTTGCTAAGAAAGGAACTTGCTCAGTGCAGTACAAACGTGAGTCAGCAAAACCCAAATCCACCTTTATTGTTAACTGTCACAACTGTGGTGCCAATCATGAGTCTAAAAGAGAGAAATACTCATTGTATGGTCAGCAACACCACAAGTGTAAAAAATGGAATAATTTTCAAAAGTTTTGCAAATCAAGTAATCCTCATGTAGTTATAAAGAAAGGTCACTCAAAAAAACAAATTGATCAAGTAGAATTGCGGCAGTCTACTTTCTATGTAGATGGTGTATCAGTAGGTGTTGACAAAAAATGAAGTGTTTTGTACTGTCCCCCCAATGGTAAATCCACCAAACTCAAAGTAGACACTGGTTCAAAGTGTAATGTTATGTCAGCAGACACTTTTGCTAAAGTGAGAGCTAACAAACAACTCAACGTGGTTAGTTGTGCGAAACGTGTTCTTTATGGAGGTGAAGAAATTCAAACAAAGGCTGAGTAGTACTTTCATGTTATTTGGCTGAGAACTGCTACAGCTTGTTGTTCTGTGTAGTCTGAAGATCTGTGCAGTCATTATTGGGTTTCAGAGACAGTTTGAGAATGAATCTGCTTTCTTTTGCCAAAGACGTTCATCATATAAGCATATCTCCTAGTTCCAATTTTACTGAAGCCATTTTTTCAGAGTATGCTGAAGTTTTTGATGACAAGTTGGGCAAACCTCCAGTTGTGCATTCTATGAAATTAGACCCAGAGGTTAGTCCACTGATCAGACCAGCAAGAAAATTTCTGATATCCATGCAGGATGGAGTCAAAGCTCAGTTGGATAAAATGGTGCAGCAAGGTGTAATTTGTCCAGTTACAGAACCAATTGAATGGGTGTCGTCCATGGCAGCAGTCCACAAAAAAGGCTCAGAAAAAATTGATGTGTATTGACCCAAGAGATAAACAAAGCATTAAAGAGGCTGCATCATCCAATGCATACAGTCAAAGAAGTCACAGCCCTAATACAAAAAGCCACTGTTTTTTTCTGTCTTAGATGCAAAAAGTTCATTTTGGCAAGTGATGCTTGATCACAAATCCTCATTACTGACTACTTTTAGCACACCATTTGGCAGATATAGATTCCTAAGGATGCTGTTTGGAATAAATTCTGTAACTGATGTCTTTCAGCATGCAATGGAGCAAAATGTTTCTGGTTATCCTTGTGCCATAATAGTAGATGATTTATTAGTTGGAGGCAATAGTGAAGCAAAGCATGACAAAAACCTTAACTGAGTTCTAGTCAGACCATGTGAAGTGAACTTAAAGCTCAATCCTCTGAAGTGCAAATTCAGACTACCAGAAGATACATATGTAGGTCCTTTACTTACTAGCACTGGCTTGCAAATAGACCCCTCCAAACAAGCAGCCATTCTTGAGATACCAGCACCAGATAATGTTCAAGCTCTACATTTTCTTGGTATGGTCAAATATTTAGGAAAGTTTATACCAGGCTTCAGTGAGTTGAAAGCACCTTTGAGAGAGCTGACATGGAAAAAATGTTACACTGTCTTGGTTGGAACAGCACAAGAAAGCATTGGAAGACCTTAAGCAGAACATTGCCACCCCACCTACATTAAGATACTATGATGTTAACCAACCAGTAATCCTTTCCTGTGATGCTTCAAGATTTGGTCTTGGTGCAGTTATTCTCCAAGAAGGCAGGCCAGTAGCCTATACATCAAAAACTCATACCCAAACTGAAATGCATATGCTCAAACTGAGAAAGATCTTTTGGCAAAAGTATTTGCATGTTCAAAGTTTCATTATTATATCTATGGTTGAGCTATTGTGATTGAAACTGATCACCAACCTCTAGTTACTATTCTAAAGAAGCCTATGCATTCAGCTTCAGTGAGATTGCAAAGAATGATGCTCAAATTGCAAAAGTACAACTTCAAAATGGTCTTTACAAAAGGCAAACTTCTTTATCTGGCTGATGCCTTATCCAGATTGCCCAGAAATACAACGGAACAGCTTCATGCAGAGAATTTTGACTTTGACTTTGACATCATGGAAGTCCACAATTTTTCTACCACAAGTCTTGATGAGCTGAGAGATCCAATTTTGCAAAAGATCAAATACTACATCAATGTTGGATGGCCATCAGATCAATCTATTGCACCACATGAAGTGCAAACCTACTTTACTAACAGAGATGAGATGTTGATGGAAGACGGCATTATTTTCAAAGGTCCTAAAATTGTTGTTGAATATATCCAGATATTGCATCATGGTCACCCAGGCTCTGCATCTACCAAAAAAAGGGTGAAAGGACTAGTATTTTGGCCTTCTCTAGAAAACAACATTGATAAAGTACTTACTTCTTATTCAGTATGTAATAGTACTAAACTACATTTACAAAAAGAACCACTTCAGCTAAATCAAGTTCCTGAGCTACCTTGTGTATAAGTAATGTGGGATTCAAGTTACCCATTTCAGGGACCTCAATGAACACAGTGGCACACATAGGCCGTAGGCTTTAAATCTATGTCAAGGAGAGCACCTCCATTGCCCTGTTTAAGCACAGGCTGGATGACTTCATAGGTTCATAGGTTCATAGGTTCATACTAGGCTATCTGCCCAAGGGCATTTATAAGCCTAGCCCATAGTTATGTGGCTTTCGCCACCCCTTTAGTTTGAATAAAACTATGCCTATTATTTTGCTGTGCCTCTGTCAAGCAGTGACACTGAAGTAATCCCTGGGTATATCTGCGATCTCCCATCCATTGGTCAAGATTCCTCTTGAACAAGGCCAGCAAGGTGCTCTGCCTCACATGTACCGGGATTTTGTTCCACAGCACAGGGAGTCTCTGGGTGATGAATCTGTCCCTCCAGCACGTTCTATTAATAACCGTGTCAAGGTTTAAGTCTCCCGCCCTTGTGGTTCTGAGGGATCTAGATTTTTTGAGGTGAAGCATATTCATCAAATCTGGGTTTGACATGGCCTTATATGTCAGGCACAGGTCACCTCTGAGCAAGCGGTATGAGACTGAATAGAGCTGGAGTTCTTTCAGTCTGGCAGCATAAGACATATTTTTGAGACCCTTTATCCTTTTGGTGAGGAATTTTTGGGGCCTTTCCAGCTGCTGCAGGTGTCGGGTCAGATACATTCCGAATGGGGCATTGTACTCAATCATAGGTCTAATGAGTGATGAGTACAGGGGGACGATGACCTCCCTTGATCTATATGTGAATCCCTTCATGATCAGGTGGGCAATGTAGAAGGTTTTCCTAACTACTTTAGCAACATGAGTGTCAAACGAAAGGCTACTGTCAAACTGGGTCCCCAGATCCCTGATGACTTCTTCTGTGCTCAGTGGATTGCCACCTATATGGTAGCTAGGGGTAACCTTGTTTTTCCGAAGGGTATGACTATGCATTTCTTGGAGTTTAACTTTAGGCCATGGCTCTGGCACCAGTTATCCATTTCTGTGAGGCCCTTCTGAAGGATATCTGTGTCAGATGTGTTTTCGACTATGGCGCCCAGTTTGCAGTCATCTGCAAACTTTGTCAGCCATAACCCTCCTGTGTTTGCTTATACTTCAGAAAAGTAGATGCCGAACAAGAGTGGACCCAGGACTGAGCCCTGTGGGACACCACTTGTGACAGGCTTTGAGTCTGACATGGCTCCAGCAACTCTGACCCTGTGGGTTCTGTCACTTAGCCAGTTTGCAACCCATCTTGTGATGTATGGGTTTACATTCAAGCTGATGAGTTTTTCGATGATACCTGAGTGGGGTATTGTGTTGAAGGCCTTTGCCAGGTCGAGGTAGGCTGTATGGACTGCCTTTCTCTCATCAATGGCCTTGGTGACTGTCTCAAAAGTCAACCAAGTTTAAAAGGCATGATCTGCCTTTGACAAAGCCAAACTGGGTTGGATCCAAAGTCTGTAAGTTCCCTATGTCTTTATTTATGAGTTCCATTATGATCCTCTCCATGGCTTTGCAGATAAGGCTTGTCAAGCTAATGGGACGGTAATTTCCAGGGTCGGTGGAGGCACCGCCCTTGTGAAGTGGGACCACAGTCACCGTGCGCCACTCCTTGGGTATGTATTCTGAGGTGAGGCTAAGATTAAACAGCTGTCCTAACTGCGGGTTTAATTCTTCATTGAGTTCGTGGAGCACACAGCCGGGGACACCATCCGGTCCCATGGATGCTGTGTTTTTGCCTTGAGAGAGCAGTTCTCACCTGGGCATTGGAGATGTTTGGGGGCTACAATCCTCTGGTATAGATATCTCTCCTTTGGGGAGGGGGGAGTTTGCACTGAACCTGTCAGCCAGTATGTTGGCAATGTGTGTAGGTTCAGTAATCTTCACATCATTTTGAACTAATTCTGAGCATATCTGGGAGTTTCCTCCTAGGTTTCTAACATAGCTAAAGAAGGCCTTATAATTGTCTTTTGAGTCCTTAGCGATTTTTCTCTCAAAATTTGCCTTGGATGATTTTATGAGAGCTCTTAGTTTTTTACTTATAATGATCAAAGGTGTCTTACCTTTCAAGGATTTTGCTCTATCTTGTAGTAGCTTCCTCCTTTTGTTGTAGAGCTTGTTTATGGCTGGGGTGCTTGCCTTTGGTACAAAGAGTCTTAGTTTTGTTTGGGATTGCCTGATCCATGCAGTCCTGTAGGTGCTGGTAGAAGGCATTTGTAAGTGATTCAGCAGTTTGAGTAATGTTTACCACTGGCTCAGGGGCCTTAAAGGAGACCACACTAGTTTTTAGAAGTGTGAAGTCGGCTTTTGAGAAGTTTTTCACTGTGGTCTTTTTTATTTCAGGTGGGGGCGGGATGAGGACCTCCAGCGAGATTAGTTTATGATCTGATCTCACCAGTGAGGGTATACTTCGGTGTTGAACATTGTGATCCCATGTTCGTGATGATGAGATCAAGTATGTTTTCTCCTCTTGTGGGGATGGTGACTAGTTGTTCCATGGCATTTGAGTTTATGAACTCCAGGAACCTTTGGGCTAGAGTGTTTGGGCTTGAGTAGTGTTCCCAGTCTATATTAGGGTAGTTGAAGTCACCTAGTATGATGGTGTTTGGAGATACATTTATCCCCTCCAATGTTTTCAGGAAGGCCATGTGAGGTTCCTGAGTTTGAGAGGGTGGCCTGTAACATGCTACAAATTGCAGAGCAGTCTTGCCTATGGTTAATTGCACCTGGATGGTCTCCGATGCATCATGCTTTGCCACCAACCTTGAGGTGTGGGTGTCCTTTATGAATATGGACACCCCCCTCCTTTCTTGGTGTTGTCCGGATTTTGGGGCCGGAATGCATGATATGAGGTGAAACTTGATAGTGCTGGGGTGCTCTCAGGAGCCTTGAACCAGGTTTCTGTCACAGCACAGACATCGATGTTCTCCATACTGAGAAGGGCCTCGAAAAGTGCATCTTGAGATTGAGACTTCTGGCATTGAGCAGCATTACCCTTAGTTTTTTTCCTTTTTTGTGTTCTAGGGTGGTAGGTTTAGAATTTGAGCCTTGCCTAAAAAAGGCACTATGGGGGTGGCAAGATCCTTTGCCAATATCCGGAAGCCTAGGGGTGACAGGTGCAAGCTGTCCCTCATGGCAGCGTGGCTTGTCCAGCATGTCATCCCAGGCAGACAGACATTGGATCCGCTTTGAATGACACCAGAATTTAAGCCAATTATTAAAGCTGATCATCTTATCACTGTATTGTGGCATCATTCTAGGTGAAGGTAGGATACTGCTCAAGGTCAGGGTCATACCTGCCTGGGCTACATAATCAGAGAGCTCCTCAATGTCTCTTTTCATGTAGTCCAAGGAGGTACGTCTCAGGTCGCTGACACCAGCGTGGACAATGACTGCGTCATACTTGTACCTGCTGTTGTGAGTCCTGAGTGCTTGCATTATGTTGCGGTTTCTAGCCCGACAGGCAGCTTACTGTGACCTTCTCCTTACTCAGTCTGGTGAGCAGGACGCCAGTGTGTCTGACTATGGAGTCACCTATGACAAGTATGTTTGGTGTTGTATTTGGCCTTAAGGGCAGTGACTGCTTTGCACACTGATTTTGTTGTTTATGTGTTGTTTGTGTGGTGTATTGAGTTTGCAGTTGCTTGGGTGTCTGCTTTGGAGGCCTCTGCTGTTTAGGTAAATTTTACTCAGAGCCTCGAGTATGTCTTAGTGTGTTTATGTGTTTGATTCAGTGGTGTGGTTGAGTTATGTGAGACTGGTATTGTGGTGTGTGTAGTTGCCTTCTCCTCCTGCTTGGTCTTGCCAGTCCTGAGTTGAGAGAGCTCAGCCTCCAGTCTGGCTAAATAGCTGCATCTCTCACAAGTGTTAGTGTTACATGGGAGGAGGAGAGGGTTGTCCGTGTACATGAGGCAATTGTAACATTGTCTCAGAATTCCCAGATTCACCAACTGGGCAGGAGAGGATGCCAGCATCTGACCCTTCGACATGCTAGAAAGAATTATGAGTTGGTATGAGACAGAAAAGTAGTGGGCTTAGCAGGGAAGTGGGCACTCCTGGGGGGTTTTGCTAGTGAGAGATTTGTATAATATAGGAGTGCTTGACCTGCAAAGAGAATGCTTATAAGACAAGGGATATGCTTATAAGACAAGTGCTGAGCTTTTTGAGAGGAAAAAGCTATTTGGAACAAGTGCTGCACTTTTTAGTGAAGGTGTAAACTGTTTAGGTTCCTAACTGTGAAAATGTTATCTGTCAAGGATCACTGCTGCTTCTCTCCTGGACATGGGTGGTCCTTGCTAGACAAAAATTGGCCATGCATTATATCTAACTGTTAATATTATATTGTGATGTAACAGCTATGCTTCTGAACACCATCAAGTCAATACCCTAGTCACATCCTATGAACCTCAGAACATACGGTGATGTACATGCAAACAGGAGCATTATACTGTATTACCATTCTGATCAAATTTTTCTTCAGTGCTGACAAACAATCCGGATATATGAATCTCATGGGTTTACTTTGGATGTGCACCCAAACGTGTGCACTAAACAATCCTTCAAGAGAAAGTTAGATGTATTAATGACACACATTTAATTGTCTGATTTCACCATCCTTACAAAAGCATCGACTATAAAGTAGATAAATTATTATGCTAGCAACTGTTTAAATGGCTATGTATAATCTAAATGACATGTACAATTATCAGTTCAACAGCACAAATGAAGGTAATAACATCATATTAATATAGATTGTCACCCTGTGCATCAGACATATAGCTTTAATATCCCTGTATCCAAAAGATAGATGACAGGGCTGTGGCACAGTTATCATCACTTACACAGGGTGTTGTGGGGGGGGGGGGCAGGAGGCCTAGGCTGACACAAAAGGTTGGCAATTGTTTGCATGAATAAGCAAGGAAAGCAGGCAAGATGGACCATGTAAATGTTGCATGTGTGCCTGTAGGTGCCTTCAATGTGACATTAGTGTATGAGTGTCTGCATGAACACAGCCAAGCTCAGTGCTAACCCTATGTATCTGTATGTTGGACAGCTGTGAGCCATGCATGGTAGAGCTGACAGTTCATCTTCTCCACCACCAAACAAGAGAACTGACTCTTCCAGGAGTTGCAATGGCACCTACCCGCCAAGAGACAGATGCTGTGTTACTGCCTGAAGGAAACCAATGTCTGCTGGATGTGCTGCCTTCATGGGTACACCCAGGACCATGACCCCATGACCTGCTACATCTGGGTGTGGACAGCACACGCCCTGCTGGAGCAGTGGATGTACTCACACTCTAGGAGTGTGATCGGGCATGGCCATGTTGGCTCTCAGCAGATGTAGTTGCTGACCTACACCCATTAAGCTGATGCTCCCCTCCCAGCAGACATTCCATCAGAGACAATGTGCGTTCCATGACAGATTCACTGCCCTCCCTCACAGACACATCCTATTCCAATGTGACATTCAAATTTTCCAGGGAATCAACAGCATGGTGGAGGCAGTCACAGATGTCAGACTGTGCTGCATCTATAACCCTGAGCATTCTCCAGAGTTCCTTTCTGAATGAGCCCGTGCCTCCATGACGGACCTAAACATACATTGAGTGACATGTGGCAAGACAACTGCAACAGGTTGGGGAGGGACAGCAGGCCTCCTCTAAACATCCCTATCAATCCGCCTGTGTGGCATCCTGCCAACAGTTTGGTTATGGCCAGTGTCAACAGTAACTGAAGCTGCAGTAGTAGCCACACTTCCCTGGTCAATGTCCTAATCCTCCAACTGCCCAATATTTATGGCCTTGGTGGACTGGGTATGTGTAGGGGAACACTTTATAATCCCAAAATTCTGAAATACTGAATTTCAGAATCTCGAAATCATAAAGCCGAAGGCTGACAATACCGAAACACCAGAAGCACGAAATACAAAAATCCCGAAGTTCGGAGATTTTGAATTATTGCTTCTGGTGTTGCGCTGTATGAATGGATAGGTGGAGATTCAGGTAAGTATTTATGTTTAAGGGTTTTGTTTAGGGGATTTAGAGTGTGTCAGTGTGTTTTGTTACAATGATGTGTGTGTGTGCAAGGGGAATGTAGCTTGCATGGTGGTGTTTTTGTGCGTGTCTGTGTAGTGTGACATTGGAGTTAGAATATTTAAGTAGGGGGGTGTGGGGGCGCAGGGAGTCTGTAGTGTAGTTTCATGTGTTTGTGTGTGGGGGGAGTTGTGTGTATGTGCAATTGTGTACGTAATATTCGGGATTTCAAAATTCGCGCTTCTGGGGATTCGGTATTGTAAACTTTCAGCTTTATAATCTCGGGATTCTGAAATTTGGTATTTCAGGATTTCGGGATTATAAAGTGAATCCATATATAGACATACTAGCTGTGTCTGGTGATAATGAGGGGGGGTTGCTGTGTCAGACTCAGCCTCTGCAACCCCTGGCTGTGCTTCACTTTAGCCACCATCATCATCATTAGAGTCTGATGAGACACTGACATCAGGAGGTGTAGGGGGCACAGAACCACTTCCATGTTCACCTGTGATAAAAGGAAGGAAAACAGGAATACACTAATGCCTGCACTATTATACTGTAATATATGTTAAGCAATTTAGACTGCTGTCATTATTATTGACATTCATAGGTCTCAACTTCTTAGGGCAAGGAATGTAGAAAAAGCCATGAATAACGGGTGTACAAAAGCCCATGAATTGGCATCATTGTGACATATTTCTCTTACAAACCTAGAAAGGTGATAGAATAACAGGTATTGCATCACCATGACATTAATGAGTGGTATGTATTTTTAATGTGAGATCTGTCATTATTTTATGTCCGTGCTTTATAATGACCTGTCAATAGTTTGCAACTCAATCACTATGATCTTAAGTATGGACTAGAGATATGAATCACACATCTGGACATTCTGAAAATATATGTGCAGTTGACAAGTATGCAGATAGTACAGCAATCCATATAGCAGGCCTGAGATGACATTTTATCAGATATGTTGGAATATTTCTGCATTACTGACATAAATGTAATCTGCTTACCAACTGCAGGAGGCCTAGATCTCTGGATTCCTGATGGCCCTAGAAAAAGTAAAGGGAAAAGGGATGGCAATATCACCACATTTGACAGTATAACAGGGGGTAATACTTTCAATAATCTATATCTACAGTAACTGCAATGTTAACAAGAACATGTCGACAATCTCTAAATTACCTGAAAACTGCAGCTACCTTAAATACACCCACCAAAACAGCAATCTGCCACACATTAAAACTATACACACTATTACACAATGAATGAAACAGTATTCTACTCATTGTCTAACAAAGCCTACCTGGAAGCTCCTTCTGAGATGCAGGAGTGGCACCCAGTTCCAGAACACACTGGCTGATGGACTGCTGAAATCTTTCCTGAGTGGCAGTATTTGCCAGGAATTCCATGGTGGCAGTGAGTGGTTGTTCTGCTGCAGGCCCAGCACCTGTGGCCTGATGATCATGTGTCACTTCAGCAGCACACCTCCTTGTAGTATGAATTATGACCATGGCTCTGTGTCGCACCTGCTCATAGCTGCAGTTTTGCTGACCAGCTGCGTTTACATTTTGGACCAATTCATCTCAAAGGGCCACACACTGTGACATATTGACCCACCCCTTGTACATAAAGACCGCATGATGTTGCCTGAAAGCTTCAATTATGAGGTTTTTCTCTGCCTCTGAAAAAGGTGGCCTATGCCGAGCGGGCGTATTGTTTACTGAAAGACAAAATAACGATAACACATATAAGGATGACATAAGTAGAAATAAACTGTGTACAGATAAGGCAGTACAGGAAAGCCCTCAGTATTCGCCACTTGATTACAATTTAAAGATTCCACAGTGGTCAGCAAATAACATGGGGGGGGCTACAAAACAAGGAGAGTAGCATGATGAACATAGCCTTGTATGTGCCATAAAAGATAGTCACTTATGCTCACACACCCAAAACAGCAGTCCATTCTAGTTTGTGCCTTATCAGGGACTCACCCCCACCAAAAAAAATATAACAGGCTTAGGAAAAAATGTGCTAAACAAAGAGCAGTACAACCTCCAAAGAGCTCTCAAAGGACCTATCCATGAAACATGTGTGCAGTTGTCACATGGCATTAGACCATCAGCCTACTCTATATCCTCTATACATCTCGGATGGCTGGTAAACAAGGCCATGTCATGAGTGCAGTTTTAACAAATGCATACTGATTTACTTTAAACATTCCAAAATATGCATTATTTAGGTAACAAGCTGGATACATACCTGACAGAGTGCAATACTCCTCTGTTGAAATATACTGTTCCAATATAAATGTGCACTAAGATTGAAATATGCTACAACTCTCTTCCACACTGGTGTGCCTAGATACACATTTGCCTTTTTATAATAGTGTACATTACTAATTGATTTCATCTGACCTAGTCATGCTTGAGATGCTAACTGCAGCATGCACTGCTGCATTGCATGCTAATTAACCAATTCCGCTACTCAACAAAATATGAAGCTTTAATGTAGACACCATGCCCAGCTACTCAACAAGATATGAGGTATCAGTGTATAGACACCATGCCCTTTCTTATATGTGCAGTGAGGGAATAGTGGAGTACAGATACAATGTAAGCACTGACAGATTGTTAGTAGCAGCTACAATTTACATACATTTGTGTGTGCTACAGGCTAAAGGCAATGCTTCTGCTGCTGCCAATAGCCATAGACAGACAGGATGTGGACTTTTCAGGCCAAGAACACAGTAGAGGAAATGTGGAAACTCTGGGAACCTTGAGTCACATACAGAGCCAAACACAGGGAACCCATCCCATTGGTATATAAGGCATGTGTTGCAGTTAGTATGTTAACCACAGGTACTCTTAACAGACTATCGGCGGACATGCTCAGTGTTTCCTAGGCATCAGCATCCAGTATCTTCTGAACATTCTTGCATGCTATGCTACGACATGGCAAAGAGCACATATATTTTAACATACGTTCTGAGGAGAGGATCATATGTCTGCTACAATTGTAACATATATTGCACTACTCTCCAGTAATGTGTGCCATATATTGCAGTCAAGTGCACAAGAGAAACACACAGCTGGGTCTACATTAACAGTAAGGTCTACCATTTGAACAACTGCCAAGTCATGTGTAATGTAATGGGAATCATGTGGAACATCTGTGCTGGCAACCCTTGCAGTTAGCACATCTTGCACATGTGCCACATTCCCCAACTGCACCAGATGTGTGCAATGGGACACATCTCCAAGGCTAACTTAGGTATGGATGCATGCTATGCACTGGAGTCATGTCTGAGGAAACCCATTGGAAATGCACACACACACACACACACACACACACACACACACACACACACACACACACACACACACACAGAAACAATGTAATGAGGACCACAGTCCAAACAGTATTCTCATAGAGCATGTTTTTCAGCAACTGCACTCATTGTGCCAGTGCCTACATACCTCTGGCTGAGGGCACCATTACAATCTACCAACATGTCCCTCAATGCTCATAGTATGTGATATGCTACCCAAGTTATCATAGTGGAAACAGCTGCAGCAGGATCATCAAAGGGATGGGGAACACATCCTACTGACGATGCCAAAGTCACCACAGCCGCAGGTCGATGATGATTCAGAGGATAAACCAGCAGCAGGTGTGGTTGTAGGCAGACATAGCCATGCTCTGTAACTCCTTGCATTGGCTATGAGACAAACCATAGCACATTGACTCAACACCTAGGAGGATAAAACCATCCTCCAACATCACTATACGTCTATACTAGGGATGCATTAGAGATAATAACAGTTCTCAACCATAACTAAATCATACAACAGGCAGGATACCAGACATGTAGGGTAACCAGCCCAACACAGTCTTGTTAGTGTCATAGCAGACACATATCTTTGCTCCCCCGCCCCCAAAAGGACAGTCAATGCTTGTTTGTGACTTCCAACCTCCCTTTCCTTAGATGGCAGCTGCACATCATATTATTTCCAGTTAATATCCTTTGACATTGTAAATGCAATTATATAGAATGGTGTGCACACTGTAGGTCCCAGACAACTGGACAGATAACTGATGAATGGCCAAGAAACACAGACATGTAAATTATTGATGTATATGTGCAAGAAAACATCATAATGAGGTGTGTAAACATTAAGTGCAGTATTTTAAAAGTGAAACATTTCACTAGATGTACAGGTAACGTAATATTTTATTATAACTGTACATTATTTTCATTTTGATTGTGTGCTGAACATCCCTCCCAACTGTACAGATTTTTGCAGAATGTCCTGATGTTAGACTCATATATCTGGTCTGTTTCTGACACAATTTTTGTTTTCTGTAACATCACTTGCAAATCATTTAGAACTGAAATCAGGAAATAATGGCACACATTTGAACTTCAGACTTCATATCCTTCAGAAAAGTCATGTTAATGCATAACCTGTTATTCTAGCCACTTCTTAAGTATATATGAGCAATATTTAAAGAGTGTCTCTATCTTTATGCCTTTGTCTACCCATTATTTGTGCCTTTGTCCAGATTTCTTGCTCTAAGACGTTGAGAAGTATGGCGCTGAATTCCTGTTGCTGCTTGCTGCAAAGTTGTATGTTTGAAGTACAGGCTTAAGGCACCCATGCTGTCTTTGGTATGTGCATCGGATGGGGAGTTGGATTTTAGAAGTAGGTAGGGACATTTCTTGCATAGTTACAGTACATAGTCAAATAGTGTGTGTGATACACTGATTTCATATGCTGCCTATTATCACTTGTTTTTATCTTAATATTTGAAGCCACCCACTGTTTGCACATTGCCACACTTAGCATAAATGCTATGCGTATCTAGTTTGCATGCACAGAAGCAGTGCGAAAACTGGAGAAGTGGACCACCCAGGTAGCAGATGGGGCCCAGACCTCTAAAACAGACCTCAGATGTATTTTCGTAATGTCAGTCTGCATAGCACAAACCTGCTAAGTGCTGTTGTGCTGCATGTAACAGTGCAAACCTCAGGATCAATATTAATGTACTAGCTTTTCATGTAAACTCCCCTGAGGCTGCAGTTTTAAGTGTTGGCCTGAAGTTCACATGGTCCTGAACTCTAATACAAGGATTGCAACCAAGTTTTCCTTGCATTGCAGAGCAATGTAATTAAACATACACATGCATTCTTTAGTCCTTCTACTGGCAAAATCTGTGAGTGTAGGACTACCATATATAAGGCCCATGGTTCTACTACAGCAGACATCTCTATTTTTCAGTGGTGTCCCACCTCACATTATAGTCACCCTGAGTTATAGCAGTTGTCTAGTATTTCTCATATCCTAAATGGTTTCTTGACGCATGACACATTAATGTTATCAGTTGTGTAATGATATGATAATATCTATATTAAGGAACTTCATTTTATTGTTTCCCATTTCAAAAATGGGGGCAACATGTTTGTGCGATGCTAAGCAGTACTCACCATTTTCAAATGTTGCGAAGTCCAGCAGTGTGCTTTCTCAGTATCTGTCATAACTAGAATTGGCAGAAAAAGTCATTATACATTGGTGTTCATCTGCATTGGACATGGCTGGCATTCAGGGAGAGGTTCTGAGATATTGGTCTCCAAGGTGGGGTGTGAAGGAGTCCAAAGTGTTTTCTGGAGTCCTAGTGAATGATTATGGTCCTTGGCTGTTGCAGGAGCACCACTATGGATCAGATTACAAATCGGATGCATGGAATAGTTTGTCCAAGTGTCTGTCCATTGTTACTGGTATCTCCCACACTAGCGAACATTGTAAAATCACTATCGAGACCTCAGGATGAGGAAGAGGGATACTGTCAATGGTTGGCTCAAGGAATGCAGGAATGATGGCACTCCGCAGATGTGTAAGTATCACTTACAGGCACTGCTTGCAGGAAGTAGCAGCTGCATATGTTTGTTATTGGTGATCTTAATGGTATTCTGTTGTGGACCTATGAAGAAATGTGTGGCCCTATGAAGAAAGAATAAGAGGCATGAGAGATGCAAGTAGTATGTATGCTTACTAACAATACTGTTATTTTAGCATTAGGAGTAAATACACTTATTGTAGTAAAAACTTATATGGCATTGAGTATGCATATTTCAATTGTAAAGCAAAAACATGCATTCATTAGTATGTTACTGAGAACAACAGTCCAATATCACAGAGTAGACTGGGGTGGTAACTTACTAAACCACACATCCAAAGTATACAGTACTTGTTTAAGTGGACATAAATATTGCAATGTAAAGTATGACCTATATACCAGGGACACCAAGATCATGCTTGCAGATTATCATTATAACATTGAATCTGTATCTATAAAGTGTAAAAGGAAAGCGTGCTTGCATTATGCTGTATTACAAAGGAAAGGTACAATGTTACAATAAACACTGTATGTGAGTTTGAATATCATGCTCCCCATATTTAAAACCAGCTCTTTAGAATACTGTTTTAGGTTATCATCAATAAAAGTGCAGTAGTGTTATGCATTAATAATGATAGCATTAGAAGTGCAGACCTCTATAATTGTGGCTCATATGGCCTGCTGTCAGATGCAATCAGTGTGCATGGAACATGCATTTGGGCAATATTTGCCCCAAGAATGATTGTTGGATGCAATATAATCTGCACCATAGCGTGTATGTGTTAGCAACAGGGTAGTAATCAATGTAGTAAAGGTATTTATTAGCATTTTATATTATTGTAAATAAAATATATCCGAATATTGTACATTATTTGTAGATATTTTTGTATATTATCTATGTGGTTACTAATGCTATTTTTCTCTCTCCCCACCCCTACTCTTCATTTGTTTTTTTATGTTATTCATATTTTTTATTTGTGTTATTATTATTATTATTATTATATTATGTATATAATCTTATTTTTCATTATCATAATTCTTTTTTATTACCTATGTTTTTTTTATTATGTACAATTTTCTATTGCTTTTTTGATACATACCTTTTCATTATTTTTCATTGTGTTTGTAATTCTATTATATATTATGTTCATATTACTTTATTAATAAATGCTTACATTTTATTTAATGTTATTCTGTCCCTTATTTTGTGTTATGTTTTATTTCATTATGGAATTTTAATTTTATGTATGTTATTACTACAGCATGGCAGGGTAGGACAGGAGTAGGCCAGTTCCCTGTGCTCCACCTACACTCCTTCCACTGGCTACAGCATCGAGGTCTAGAACTTCTGGGCTGCAGCCTGGTGGAACCCCCCCCACCCCACTGCCTCTGTCTTACTTGGACCCTTGGGTAGTTCTGCCCTAGATAATAGGCCTCTGGTTCCCTCTGGGATCAGAGGCAGAGGGGGTAATTTTGTCACCTGAGCTGAACTGCCAGGTCTGGTGCATAGGATTGTGTGCCACATAATTGGTGTATGGCTACACTGAATGGAGACACTGCTTTCCATCATTGTCCTGAATAATACAAAGACACACAGACATCAAACACTGTGGTCATCGGCACAATGAGGTGTCAGTGATGACAGTCAAGTGGGTGAGGACTTGATTCTCACTGTCACTAAACATAACGATCCTAGGTCCATGATGCCCCCACTCCCACCACAACCAAGGTGTTCACCCCCTCTTGTGTCCTTCAACAACCCTGCCTCTTGTCTTGTCTATCTTGTCTATCTGCAAATGCTTCCTCACTTCCCAACTTGCCTTCCCCAGACTTGTCTATGTACCTTCCCCGACATTCCACTCTCTCTTAAAAAAAAAGGGGGAGCACATGTCCCCCCCCCCCAAAAAAAAAAGAAAAAAAAATTGTACCATACATAACTCCCCATTTTGCACACATGTCTACTTGACACGCTTAATTTGGACCAACTGGCTTCACAAAGCAATTATGTTGTCACCACTTTCTATGGAGGTGACAGTCCAAATTGACCTAATAAGCTGTACGTGTCCATTTGTTACTATTGAAGAAAAGGATTGCTATGGTTCTTTCCTTCACCCTTCCTGCACATTCCTTCCTTTCACTTTGGTTTTCCTCCTGCTTGCTCCCCACTTCACAACTTTCCTATCTTCCCCATTTATTTTCTTTAAAGAATCATTTGTGTGATGGTACACAATGCACAGCATCACTCAACAATGGGAAAATGATTTTATTAACTTATATTGGATACCAGTACCATCTAGCAACAGACATTTCATCATTACTGCATTGAGTGCATACACAGCTGATGACTCAGATTCATAAATATCACATTTTATAATCCTGAGGTACACATACAAGTATTTGAAATGATAGAACCCAGTACCATCTGAACCAAAAAGAATACACCCACAATGCATTTAACAGATAGTGCTATATAGTCAGTTGAGTAGTTGGTGTATTTTACAGAGTGTATTGATAATTGCACAATAAATGCTGCTGCATAGACCTGCTATTGAAGTAAACCAATGAAAAGTAATGAAAGACCTCTTATTCTATTAGGTTGCTAAGTTTGTAAGAGCAATATTTACAACATGTCCCTTTAGTGATGACCCATTGCCCCCCATTGTGTATGGCTTTGTCCAGATATTTTTTTTGCTCTACCAAGCAGACAGATATGTTCCTCATAATCATTTAATATTTTATCAGCGTGTCTGAGTGATGCACAGCATAGTGAAAACATGCTTTATTGAGAATATGTGACAATTAGTATTGATAGTTTAAAATACACCTGCTAATTGTCTGACTCTGTGGCTGGACATGTTAATGCATTGCTGATAAAGTCAGATGGTACTGGGTTCAAAATAGAGAGTTGGCATAAATTTTAATGCTCCTACTTCCACTTAGCATTGCTTAGTAATGCTGCGCATAGCACACCATTGCCCAATGAATCTTTAAAGAAAAGAAATGGGGAAGAATATAAAAGAAAGGAAGTAGTGCAATGGGGAGCAAGCAGAGGAAAAAAACACAGTGAAAGGAAGGCAGGAATGTCCAGGAGGTGTGCATCTTCAACAACAACGTATGGGCGCAGCTACAGTTTATTAGTTGAATTTGGATTGCCACCTCCACAGAGAGATGTGACAACAACATAAATGTGTTGTGAAGCCAATTGGACCAAATTAAGTGTGTCAAGTAGACACATGTGCACAATGGAGAGCTATGTATGGGACGAAAAAATTTTTTTTCGGGACAATTTTCAAATTTTCCTGCTGACTTTGCTATTTATGTGCAATGCTACTTATTTGTTTTTATTCTGCATGTTTCTCTCTTTTATCTTTGTTTACCTGTATTGGTAATTGTATTATCTTGGAGTGTGAATTTGTATTATACTGTAAATTGTTTTTGTAACTGGAGCTTTTCTCCTCAGGTCTAAACTGATAATGGGCTACTGGACTAACCCGGTTAACAAATGTAAATAAATAAAAATAAATAAAGTCCCCCCCCTTTTTTAAAGAGAGAGAGTGGAATGTTGGGGAAGGGACATAGGCAAGTCTGGGGAAGGCAAGTTGGGAAGCTGAGGAAGCATTTATAGACAGACAAGTTAGACAATACAAGGGACAGGGTCAGTAAAGGACATAAGCGGAGAGTGAACACCTTGGTTGAGGTGGGAGTAGGGGGTTCGAGGTCCCATGGATGTCAGCACTGTGACAGTGTGACTGAAGTCCTCAACCATTGGACTGTTAGCACTGTACCATCACTAAACCGCTGGCTGCAATGGCTGACATCTGTGCTTATGACTGGTCTGCCATACCAGGATGGAAAGAAGGCTCCATGGCTGGCAACTCCACATGGGTGCTGTATGCACCCCCTTTGCCTCTGTTCACAGATGGGATCACAGGCCTAGCCCCTGGGGCAGAACTACTTTAGGGTCCAGGTAGGGCAGGGGCAGCAGGAGGGGTGCCACCAGACTGCAGACCAGAAATGTTGGGCCTTGGTGCTTCAGCCAGTGGAGTGAGTGTAGGCAGATTACAGAGAAATTGCCTACACTGCTGTGCTGTAGTAATACCATACATAAAATTCAACCCAAAAAGTAAATAAAACATAAAACAAATTACTGAAATTTATAAAAAAATTATAAAGCATTATAATAAGTTTCAAATAATATAATTGCAAACAAAATGAAAAATAAAAAAAATGAAAATGTATTTTACAACAAAGAATTATGAAATTATACATAACAAACCAAAAATAAGGGATTAAAAACAAATAATATATTTATTATTTAAATAATACAATAATAATAAAACAAAAAAATGAAATCCATTAACAAGTAAAAGAAGAGAAGGGGTGGGGTGAGTGAAAAAAGAGGAACATTAGTAGCCTTGCAGATAATATACAATCCCCCTGGATTCAGGAAGCCCTGCACAGCATGCAGCAGTAGTGCAGGAGCACCAGCATGCAATATGTCTGCCGAGTGATCCAGGAACAAGCTCATGGGACGTGCACGAGTGCTCCTGCACTGTTCCTGCACAGACAGAGCCCATGTATGCAAATCACCTCCTTTTCTGGTAAAAAACATGCAAATGAGGTGATTTAGTGATCCAGGAGGCAGGCATGAGTCCGTGCAGGACTAGTGTAGTGTGCAGAAATGTACTCAGTTAGTAACCGGGTACATTTCTGCAAACTGCAAAACAGAGGCATGTCAGCTCATAGAAATGCATGTATTAAAAGGTTAGACATGCCAAAGGCCAAATATATGGCCATAGGCATGAAGAAATGTAAAAATAATAAAAATAAACTTTTTTTTTTTTGGCCGATTTCGGACGTTTATAGGTTCATAGGTTCATAGGTTGGTACTAGGCTATCAGCCCTAGGGCCTATACAAGCCTAGCCATAACAATTCCCTGGCTATTTCTTCCCACACTATTTACTTCCCTGGACCCCTGTGTAACAGGGCGACTGATATGATCCCCGGGGTGAATTTCCTTTCTCCCATCCAGTCGTCAAGGTTCCTTTTGAAAAGGGCCAAAGAGGCACTCTGCTTGACATGTATGGGCAATCTGTTCCAGAGTCTGGGGAGTATCTGGGTCAGTAACCTATCCCTTCAGCATGTTTTGTTTATTGCGATGACAAGGTTTAGATCCCTGGAGCGTGTGGCTCTGAGGGATTGGGATTTCTTTAAGTGTAGCATGTCCAACAGCTCTGGGTTTGACATGGCCTTGTATGTTAAGCAGAGATCGCCTCTGAGTAGACGATAAGCGACAGAGTATAGCTGGAGTTATTTAAGGCTGTCAGCATAGGGCATCTGCTTTAGGCCTGTGATTCTTTTAGTGAGGTATTTCTGCGGCCTTTCCAGTTGTTGCAGATGTCTTGAGAGGTACATACCAAATGGAGCATTGTATTCTATAATGGATCTAATGAGGGATGAGTACAGTGGGACAATGACCTCCTTTTTTCTGGGTGAAAAGCCCTTAGTGATGAAGTGTGCCACATAGAAGGATTTCCTGACTGTTGTTGCAATGTGGTTATCGAAGGTAAGACCACTGTCCACCTGTGTCCCTAAGTCTCTTATCACACTTTTGGTGTTTAGTGTACTGCCACCTATATGGTAATTCACGGATACATGTTTTTTCCCAAAGGGGATAACTATACATTTCTTGGCATTGAGCTTGAGCCCATGGCTCTGGCACCAAGCATCTGTTTCTGTAAGGCCCTTTTGTAGAGTATCCACATCATTTGGAGATTCTATAATGGCTCCCAGTTTGCAGTCATCTGTGAACTTTGTCAGCCAGAGTCCCTTAGTGTTGGCCTGTACTTCAGAGAAGTAGATGCCAAACAAGAGCGATCCCAGGACTGAACCCTGAGGTACTCCACTTGTCACTTGTCTGGAGCTGGATTTGGAGTTGGCTACTTTTACAGTGTGGGTTCTATCAGTAAGCCAGTTAGCAACCCATTGGGTGACATAGGGATTAATGCCCAGCTTACTAAGTTTAGTGTTTAAGCGCAGGGCAGCGGCGCGCAAATGGGGTCATCATGAAAATAAAAAAAAAAAACCTGAAATAAGCTTTCTGGGCAAAATCACAATATTGCCATCATAGTCAATGGCAGACAGAAGACAACATGGCCAGTAAACAGTGGTTACTAAGAGGGAAGGCTCAGTGTCAGACATGTAACTACCCATTAGCAGGCAATCCTATGCAAATGAGGGTAATGATATTGAATCACAGCTATCCCCTTAATGCTAGGCAGTACCCAACCGTGTAGGAATATGAAATCCATGGTGTAAGCCTTAGAGTCAACTGACATCATAAGCGGGTGTGTCAGGCATGCTGTAAGCTTATTGGAGCTCCTTGGCCTGGGTTTGCCCGCAGGTTGGCACAGCTAAGGAATGGGGTGTGTCAAAACTGCCAAGCAGTCTTTCCTCTGCCTAAACAGGTGTGCACAGTGCACACCGGATTTTAAATAAGAGAAAAAAAGGTTAAACCAGGAAATAGCAGCTTTGGTGACATCTGAGCACTCTGTTTGCGCGGCACACCTCGGGACTTAAACAGGAAGGCAATAAGAAGGGAAAGAGCAGTAGGAAGGTAATCAAGGTGAACTAGCATAGCTGGCAGGTGAAATGTATCAGAACCAGCCAATTATATAGGCTGCAGCCCAGCACACCACTGTAAATTATGCAAAGACCCTTCCCTCTTGTTTTTTCCCAAACACTCTGCACCATCAGTGTATACGAATGGGGAAATGTTACAAAATGAAAGCAAGAAAAAAAATGTTAGGGGCTGGTTTTGCTATCATAAACCAGCATGTGCAAGAGGCTGAGGGTGGTGAGGATGTGAATGCTGATGACCAACCCACAGTGAGGAGGAGGAGAAGAGTGTACAGACCCAGGGAAACCAACCAGGGGCTACATGAGCTGGAGATAGTGGAGCACTATAGGGTGGACAGGGACCTCATATATCATTGAGCTGTGCCGGCCACACCTCAGACACAGAACCAACAGAGGGGAACCCATCTCAGTGGAAACCAAGGTATGTGTAGGCTTAAGAATACTATCCACAGGTACCTTCCAAAGGCCAACTGGGGTATCATGGGGATCTCACAGGCATCAGCATCCAGGATACTCCACCAGTTCCTGGATGCCATGTGAGCACATGCCGGTGAGCACATATATTTCCCCAATACCTGTGAGGTATTGGCCAGCAATATGCGTCTCTTCCACCAAATAGCAGAATACCCTGAAGTAGTGGGTGCTATAGACTGCACGCGCATACACATAAAAGTACCACCCCATGAGCAGGGCAGGGTCTACATAAACAGCAAGGGATTCCTCTCCATCAACTGCCAGGTCATGTGCAATGCCCAGGGCATTATAATGAATGTGTGTGCTGGAAGCCCTGGGAGCTATCACGATTCCCAAACCTGACATCTGATGCAGCTGTTCCAGAGATTTGCTAGTGGAGACATCCCATACAGCAACCTAGTGGGGGATGCTGGTTATGTACTGGAGCCGTGGCTGATGACACCCATCAGAAATGCACACACACTCGAACAAGAGCTCCATAATGAGGCATACACACAAACAAGAATCAAAATAGAGCATGTGTTTGGGATGTTCAAGTCATGGTTCCAGTGCCTGGACACATCTGGTGGAGCCTTGCAATACTCTCCAGCTACATGTACCCAAATTGTCATGGTATGTGCCTTGCTACACAACATGATCCAGAGAAGCAGCTGCAGCAGGAACAGCATAGGGCAGGGCCACACAGCCCCCCATCATTGCCAAGGCCAGCACAGGCACAGAGTGACTTGGAGGAGGAAATACCTGAGCCTGTACCTGTAGGCAGAAGGAGACATGCACAGTATGCCATGGCTTTGGCAAAGAGGCAATGCATAGCACATACACTGACACAGTAGGAACCCAGGAAATGGAAACTCTCTCCGACTCGTACATACAGTAAAAGACATGCCAAAAATGACACTACCTGTGATTTACCATGTATAGAAAGCTCTGAGTGTCAGGTTGATGTGTGGGGTCTACAGTCATCAAGTGTGCCCCCTCCAACCCTATGTAGTATAGCAGTAGCATCTATGTGTGGGTATCACAGCAGCAGAGCACAGAGTACCTGAGCTGCCCCAATTATAATGAAGGAATGTTGCATGTGTACAATATGCAGAGCTCTGAGTGACAGGTTGTTGTGTGGAAGCCAGCAGAGTACCTGACATATCAGGTTGTTGTAGGAAATGTCCACAGTTGTGATGTGTGCCCCCACCAACCCTATGTAGAAATGTATTACCAGCCATGTGTGGAGGTAATAACAGTGAGCACCGAGTACCTGCCCTGGGCAAATTAGCAAGATGGATAGTTGCATGTCTACAATAGGCAGAGCTCTCTGTGTTAGGTATTTTCTGAGTGGTATGCTGTGTGAAAATGTTCAGCAAATAGCCCTAGATGGTGTGTCCTGATGTCCAATGGTCAGTACTGCTGATGATCGGGCCAAGTCCACACAACTGCAGTGCCAAACAGACTGGTATCCCAGCAAGACATGTTGCAGCAGTAGTCCATATGAGTTGTACAGATTTCATAACTGTCACCATCTGGAAGATGGACACAGTATGTTGGCCCAGACATACACACAGTACACAAGTGGAAGTACTGTAGAGAGAGATGGTTTAAAATTTCACAGTGAAATGGAGACACCTTCTGTTTGTACATACAGGTTCACAACACATCAGTTTGTTGTGTAGTATGGGAAACTAAAATGTACTGTGGGCAAACACTGGCAGACCACAAAAGACAGAGTTATGATATATGTAGAAGCTGTTGGTGTCCACCCACTAGCCACCAGCAGGGGAAAGGGCCATGTATACCTGTGAGGCAGTTGCAAGTAGCTACCCTAGCACACATGCTGCCAGTCTGGCCGAACATCAACCTCAGGTACCACACAGGCCACCTCCCTGCTGCTGTGAATGAATACACTATGATCCCCACATCACTATGTGAATACTCACAGAATGCAGCATGCTGAAGAGGTGTCCCATGCAGGTGTGTCCATAGCTATACGATGCACCCTGCCAGCATCCACACCAATAGATTGATAAGGACAGAAAAAATTGCCATCAACACCTTGCACATCTATCCTGTCACTCCAGGGAAATGCATTGCCAAGCATCCTGGGTCTGTACAACTGACAGAATGCACTGGCCTGCTACAGATATCCTGCATCAGCACCCAATGCCCCTCTGTCCTCTGTCACAGGTCTGTGGCACACCTTTACTGCCACTATATGTTACCCATGGACTCCCACATAATGACAAATCACAGTCCACAGAACACAAATGCATGGACATGTTGACAAATCCCAGTAGTATGTCCATCATGTTCCAATGCATGAACTGTGGACCAACCTGTACATACTGCTGGGATGGAGTAGCAACTATAGGCATACCTATCAGATATCGTGTGCATAATGGTAGGAAGAGGACAGATTAACAGGGGGAGGGTAGCATTGCCACCATGGAGTGTGTGAAGGGTGAAACCCTGATATGTGCACATACTTATCATGGCTGCAAACACTGGGATGGGTGGTAACAAACCAAATTGTGAAGGGCTAATGAACAAAATAATGAGCCCTGCACCTCTGGATAATCTCAATGAGTCTGAATACCTGCGAGGTATGGCCACAGCACGATATGGCCATCCTATCATGGTGATAATTGTACAGGCATGGGACCCACAGCCACAACACCACCAAGGTGCTGGACCATATACACAGACCCATCAGCAAGTGTCTGCAGTTTCCATGCCAGAATGACATGAGTGTGCAAGAATATATAGGTTGCACACCACAATACTGGACAAAGTTGCATTCAACTTGTAATCCCCAGGAACCGACTGCCAGCAAAGATGTATACCTGTCAGTAATTGATGACATAAAACATCAGAAGATAAACCACCACATATCAGTGACTATTCCTGCCAACACCAAAACCATGTAGCAGAAGCACCACAGACACAATTAGCAAAAATCTCACTAGCCTTTGTCCAATGTCGACCCACATTGTCAAGCAATCTACAGATATTCTGCAGAAGTAGGTTACTAGCTGTAGGTGTAGAGCACAAATACCTGCAATGGAGTACAACCTACCTGGAATGGAGTCATGCATGCAATACAGACATTCATACCGGGCATGTTCACACACTTAGAGAAGCGAAGGCCATGTCACAAAACAAATTACAGAAGGGTCATACTGGGCATGCTCACACACTTTGAGAAATGAAGGCCATATCTGAAAAAAACTGTAGACTATACAAAGCAGTCAGGCACAGATGTCTGTTCAAACACTTCACACTACACACCAGTCATGTTCTGCCCACACAACGGATGAGAATATGCACATATATCCAAGAACAGCACACTATAACAGCTTAGATGTACACATAATAGATGTGGGAAGACAGTGACAGACAGCTCCCCTCTCATGAGGCCTGTCCCACATAGCACACTCCCAGTTTGCAAAAACATATGATGTGCAAATGTCCATCACTGTACACAACTGCCCCTGGTATCCAGCCAATGAGTACACCTTTCATTGCCTTTCTTTGACAAGCTTGCTGATGTCATTCCCTGTGAAATACAGCTTTGGTGAAGGAGTATCCCAGTAATCTCTGTGGCGCTTTCTGCAGCTGCATAATGCCCTAATGTGCTGTAATAGTTTGGTAGGTGGTCTAGTCCCATTCATGGAAACTGTGAGTCTGTGTTTATGGGTATGGCCCAAGCTTTTCAGGACAGTCAGTACACTTTTCATTCCCTTTCTTTGACAAGACTACTGATGTCATTCCCTGTGAAAAAAACATCTTTGGTGAATGAAGATTCCAGTAGTCATCATGGCGCATTTTGTAACTGCATAATGCTCTAGTGTGTTGTAGGTGTTCTAATCCCATTTATGGCAACTGTGAGTTTATGTGTAGGGCCCAATGCTTTTGAGGACAGTCAGTACACCTTTAATTGCCTTTCATTGACAAGCCTGCTGATGTCATTCCGTGTGAAATACACCTCTGGCAAAGAAAACTCCCATTAACCTCCATGGTGCATGCTGTAACTGTGTAGTGCTGTAGTAGCTAGGTAGGTGTTCTAATCCCAGGCATGGCAACTGTGAGACTTTTGATGTGTGTACGCATGTGTGCATTTGTCATAAGTATCCTGTGTGAAGCACAAAGCAATGTGAAGTGGGTGTTGCACTTTTCCGATATGTTGGGCCTATTAAATGTCATAATGTCCACCTTACAAGCATAACAGATGTCAATCATCACAGTCGCTGGGGTACACAATCTATACCCCCACATGTGACATCATGGCATGGAGAACAATATAGGCAACACCTGTATTACCCAGAGAGCACTCTCCACCCATGTCTCAGACACAAACACACTTGGCCAGGCAACAACCATGAAGTTGGTAGCTCCCTGTATATTGCCCTTAGACGGTAACCATGGTGTGATTGCAATGGACTACAGAGGACATGCACCCTCTCCCATCCCTACAATAGGCAATGCATTGCATACAGTGCTCCATCGCTATGTTTCACAATGGACACCTGCTACAACTGGCAAGCCAGCACATGTCACCAACAAAGGCCATGCTGTATACACATGCCCTGTATGAGCAGATGCCACTGATACCAGCGAATACTGTGGGGGTAACAGGGCTAAGCTGCATTAAGCTATCTGGGTGTACATTAACATTCAATTCACCTTGGGTAAATGCAGGCCTACTACTTCCTGCCATACATACTGCTCTGCTTGTCAATGCGATTGTGATGGTTTCATTCATGCCTTTTTATATTACAGATACATCCCATTGTGTCTACTTCAGTATGTACCCCCTAGGGATTGTGTACAGACTGTAGATGGAGGCTGCCAGACTATATATCTGCATTAATTACAGTTGATTGCTTGTCATCCTGTGGCCCAGTCTGTGTCTACTGTTGTACTACTTGAAGGCCTTGGCCTGGACAGCAACATATGTACTGCTTTCCAGAATACTGTATACTTTTATCTGTTAGACAGTTGCATTACTCTGTCTAAACATATTTCAGAGTCTACACAGCTATATGACATGGCATACAGTACTGTAGTAGTACACATATAAAGCTTCCCCATATCTGCAAACCTGTGTGTGGTGTTATATCCCATGACCTGTCTGTTGGTATATGTTGCAGGCAACAGGTGTCACTTGTATGTTTGGCTCATACAGTGTCCCTGTGGTATGCTGGTGACTGTAGACATAGTGGCTGTACCGTATTGTGTGCACCCTCTACATATGTACCTCCTTATACATATGTCTGTGTGTGTATGTGTAGTTACATATATATCTATATATAGACACACACACACACACACACACACACACAAACATATATATATATATATATATATATATATATATATATATATATATATATATATATATATATATGTATCTGCATATATTTGTCTGTGTATAGTAATCCTAGGAATGTTGAGTGGGTCCTCATTGTACATCCTCCATGGTAGCCACACTGTACTGCATGATATGTTACCGATATCAGCCTGACATCATACAGGTGGGATGGAGTACTGTTAACATCCTGTGCCCATGTTGTGTCAGGTCCTGGGTTTGGGATTTGTGTTCCTTTGTCAGTGTAAGGAGCAATGTTTTAGAGGCCAGTCACAGGCACTACAACCTCCAATGCCCTACTTTGGCAAGTCTGCCGACATCATCAACTGTTAAAGACACCTTTGATGAAATATATCCCAGTAATCTCTGTGGCGCATGCTATAACTGCGTAATGCTGTAGTGTGATAAACTAGTTAGGTAGGAGTTCTAATCGCATCCATGATGTGTGTGTGTGTGTGTGTGTGTGTGTGTGTGTGTGTGTGTGTGTGTGTGTGTGTGTGTGTGTGTGTGTGTGTTTGCAATTCATAACCTGTGTGGAGGTGGCTTTGACTGTGTAACACCTGGACCCACTGGTTTTGTAGTTTTCCAATATGGTGGCCATATTATATGTCACAATGTGCACCTTACAAGGATGACAGATGTCAATCAGCAGAGATTCTGGTGTGCCAATCCACACCCCAACATGTGATACAAGGCCTAGTGAACAAACTAATCAACTCTAGTATAACATAGAGTACACTATGAACCTGTGTCTCATACACAAACACACTTGCCAAGACAACTGCCACTACGTTGGTAGTACCCTGCATACTGTTCACAGATAGCAAGCATGGTTTGATTGCAGTGGGCTACAGAGGGCATGGCACCCTGTCCATCAGTACAATAGGCACATAACTGAAGACAGTGCACCTTCACTATGTTTAAGTTGAAGTTTAATGGGTTTAAGCCTGTTTGTATGTGGGTAAGCAATGCCTACACAGGTTAAGCAATGCAGGAGCTAACTGAGTATAAGAAAGAGTAACTGGAACTTAGCAGTGCTTACCATCGCACAAACTCGCTTACAACTGTTTTAAAGTACCTTAATCACTCTGTATCCAATGGCCCTAATTCTGCAGAGCAACAACATAAACAGCCTTTGCTAGGCTCAAACCCAGGACCCTGTACACCATGGCCAATGTGATTTACCACTAAGCCATGTCAGATACACCTAACCATGCCATTTTCACAAACATATCATCGAGCACAGTCATTCAACAGTACAGGGAATGTATTCCAACATGTAGATGTGTGTGTGTGTGTGTGTGTGTGTGTGTGTGTGTGTGTGTGTGTGTGTGTGTGTGTGTGTGTGTATATATATATATATATATATATATATATATATATATATATATATATATATATATATATATATATATATATATCTTAATATCTAAATGGATATAACATATCTATATATGTATATATATATATATATATATATATATATATATATATAAATAAACATATATATACATACATATGCATACATCTATAGATATATATGTCTACATCCATATGTGTACATTTATACAGCAATATACGCGGTGGTGCAGCAGTAGCATTGTTGCATCACAGCAAAAAGTTCTCCCATTCGATTCTCAGCTAGTGTGCGGAGAGTGCCTTCTGTGTGGAGTCTGCATGTCCTCCCCGTGGGTCAAGTGGCATTCTGAAAGACATACATGAATGGGCGTGAAGGTTGGGCATCGAGCTGGCAACTCGGCACCATGAAAATCCACTGCCAATCATTAGCGGACCGGAGTTCTGCTGTGGCGACCCCTAACCGGGAAAAGCCGAAAGACAACAATATATATATATATATATATATATATATATATATATATATATATATATATATATAGGCATATACGGACTTACATCTGTAGATAACTTGGAAACATAGCAAAAACATATGTCCACATGCAATATCAATGGGGTTGACAGGCACAAACAAAATACGTCTGGCATGAATAGGTATTCCCACCCCCCACAGCTACACATGTCTGCCCTGCTATACATAGGTGCATAGGTTCATAGTAGGCTATCTGCCCTAGGGCATTTATAAGCCTAGCCAGAGTGTATTTGGCTTTCGCCACCCATTTTAAATTAATTTTGCTATGCCTTTTTTGAGGTTAGTATACTGTGCCTCTGTCTAACAGTGACACAGAAGTGATACCCGGGGTAAACCTATGATCTCCCATCCACTCATAAAGATTCCTCTTGAAGAGAGTCAGTGAGGGACTCTGCCTAACCTGGACTGGGATTTTATTCCAGAGTGAAGGGAGCCTCTGGGTTATGAATCTGTCCCTCCAGCATGTCCTATTTATTTCAGTGCTGACGTTCAAGTCTCTTGAGCACGTAGCTCGATGGGATTTGGATTTTCTGAGGTGCAGCATGTCCATTAATTCCGGGTTGGACATGGCTTTATACGTCAGGCACAGATTGTCTTTGAGCAGGCGGTATGCCACTAAATAGAGCTGGAGTTTCTTTAACCGGGCAGCATATGGCATCTGTTTGAGCCCTTTGATCCTCTTGGTGAGGTACTTTTGGGGTCTTTCCAGTTGCTGCAGGTGTCTGGTAAGGTACATCCCAAAAGGGGCATTGTACTCAATTATGGGCCTGATGAGGGATGAGTAAAGAGGCACGATGACCTCCCCTGATCTAGATGTGAATCCCTTCATGATTAGGTGGGCTATATAAAATGTTTTTCTAACCACTTTGGCCATGTGGTTGTCAAATGAGAGATTGCTATCAACTTGGGTCCCCAGGTCCCTAATTACTTCTTCCATACTTAATGGATTACCACCTATGTGGTAACTTGTGGGCACTTTGTTTTTGTCAAAGGGGATGACTATACACTTTTTGGCATTTAGCTTGAGGCCATGGCTCTGGCACCAGTTGCCTGTTTCTATGAGGCCCTTTTGGAGGATGCTTGTATCGGCTGGAGAGTTGATTATGGCACCCAGTTTGCAGTCATCTGCGAACTTGGTCAGCCACAGTCCTTCCATGTTGGCCTGTACCTCCGAGAAATATATACCAAACAAGAGAGGTCCCAGGACTGAGCCTTGTGGGACGCCACTTGTAACTGGTTTGGAGTCTGACATGGCTCCAGCAATTCTAACCATGTGGGTTCTGTCCTTGAGCCAGTTTGCAACCCATCTAGTGACATAGGGGTTTATATTTAAGCTGGTGAACTTATCTATAATCCCCAAGTGGTGTATTGTATCGAAGGCTTTTGCGAGGTCCAGGTCAGCTGTGTGGACCACCTTCCCCTTGTCAGTAGTTTTATGTTTGGGTTTAGCTCTTCTTGGAGTTCATGTAGGATGCAGCCCGGGAGACCGTCTGGTCCCACTGATGCTGTGTTTTTTGCTTTGGAGAGGGCGGCTCTAACCTGAACATCTGAGATATCAGGGGGGCAGCACTCTGCTGGAATAGATATTTGCCCTTTTGGTGGGAGGGGAGTTTGCTGAACCTGTCAGCTAGGATGTTGGCAATGTCTGTGGGTTCGTGTATTTTTGTCATTTTGGACTAATTCTGAGCATATCTGGGAATTCCCACCCAGGTTCCTAATATAACTAAAGAAAGCCTTGTGATTATCCTTAGTGTCCTGTTCAATTTTTTTCTCGAAGCTGGCCTTAGACGATTTTATGAGTGCCCGTAGTTTTTTGCTAATACTGATCAGAGATGCCTTCCCTTTTTGGGAATTTGCTCTATCATGTAGTAGCTTCCTCCTTCTATTGTATAGTTTGTTTATGGCTGGGGTCCACCAGACAGGGCATCTGCCTTTGGAGGATTGGGTCTTGGTTTTATTTGGGATTGCATGATCCATGCAGTCCACCAGACAGGACATCTGCCTTTGGAGGATTGGGTCTTGGTTTTATTTGGGATTGCATGATCCATGCATTCTTGAAGGTGTTCATAGAATGCGTTTATAAAGGATTCTGTGGTCTGGGCGGTTTTGAGGAGTGTGAAATTTGCTTTAGAGAAGTTTTCCACTGTGGTTTTCTGGGCAGGAGGTGGGGTCAGGATGTGAATATCCAGTGAGATTAGTTTATGATCTGATCTTACCAGTGAGGGATACACTTCTGTTCTGGAGCATAGAGTCCCCATGCTGGTGATGATCAGGTCCAGTATGTTTTCCCCTCTTGTGGGAGTGGTAACAAGTTGTTCCATAGCATTTGAGTTTATAAATTCTAGGAACCTGTGGGCTAGGGTGCTGGAGCTAGAGTAATGCTCCCAGTCTATGTTTGGGTAGTTGAAGTCTCCCAATATAATGGTGTTTGGAGAGACCTTCATATTTTCCAGTGTTCTCAGGAGGGCTGAGGGGGGTTCCTGGGTTTGGCAGGGTGGTCTGTAGCAGGCAATAAACTGGAAGGCAGTTTTACCCACTGTTAGTTGCATATGGATAGTCTCTGAAGCTTCGTGCTGTGCCACCAACCTGGAGGTGTGGGTATCTTTGGCGAATATTGATACCCCCCCTTCTTTTGTGGTTCTGTCCAAGTTGTGGGGCCGAAAAGCATGGTTTGAGGTATAACCTGGTAGTGCTGGGGTGCTCTCGGGAGCCTTGAACCAGGTTTCAGTTACTGCACATATATCGATGTTCTCCATGCTAAGGAGAGTTTCGAGTGCGTGCATCTTGAGGTTTAGACTTCTGGCATTGAATAGCATTACTCTTAGTTTCTTATCCCTTGTGATACCTATGGAGGTGGGTTTGTCTTTTGAGCCTTGCCCAAAAAGGCACTTTGGGGGTAGCAAGAGCCTTTGCCAATATCTGAAAGCCCAGGGGTGACAGGTGCAAGCCGTCCCTAGTGAAGCATCATGGCTTGTCGAGCATGTCATCCCAGGCTGACAGACATTGGATCCCCTTTGAATGACACCAATACTTAAGCCAATTGTTGAAATTGATCATCTTGTCTTCATATTGTGGCATCATTCTTGGTGAGGGTAAGATGCTACTCAAGGTCAGGGTCATACCGGCCTGGGCTATATGCTCAGAGAGCTCCTCTATGTCTCTTTTCTTGTAGTCCAGGGAGGTACATCTCAGGTCATTCACACCAGCATGGACAATGACTGAGTCATATTTGTACTTGCCTTGGAGTGACCTGAGTTCTTGTGTTATGTGGCGGATCCTAGCACCCGACAGACAGCTCACCGTGACCTTCTCCTTGTTCAGCCTGGTGAGCGGGACGTCAGTGTGCCTGACGATAGAGTCACCTATTACAAGTGTATCATGTGTGTTGTTTAGCCTTAAGGGCTGTGACTGTTTGGCACACTGGCTTTGTGAGCTATGTTTTGCACGTGTTTTGTTTTGGGGTAACGGTTGCTTGGGTGACTGCTTTTGAGGTCTCTGCTGCTTAGGCAGATTTTTATTTAGAGACTCTGAGTATGTTTTTGTGTGTTTATGTGTTTGGTTTGCTGTCGTGGTATGTCTATGTTAGACTGGAATTGTAGTGAGTGTGGTTTCCTTCTCCTCCTGACTGGTTAAGCCAGTACTGAGTTGAGAGAGCTTAGCCTCCAGTTTGGCTATATGGTTGCATCTTTCACATGTGTTGGAATTTGTTGGGAGGAGGAGAGGATTGCCTCAAGATTCCCAGATTCACCAGCTGGACCAGAGAGGAGATCGACAACTGACCTTTGTACATGCTAGAATAGTATTGGGAATTCCTTTATAATTGAAAAAAAGGGCCAATGGGGAACAAGGTACTCAAGGGGAGTTTGTGAGGGTGCAGTGCTTTTAATTTTTTAGTGTTGACTTATATAATTGCTTTAGTGAGCAAGTGCCAGGTAACTTAAATGCAATATGTTACAAGTAACTTAAATGCAAAAACGACAAACAGTAACTTTCTTTCAAGTGAAACAAGGAAATAAGTACAGTAAGCAATGCAGATATCACTAGGGATCCACAGAAGCGCTGAAAAGCTGTGTTTTAGTTGGAATTAGTGTTTCAGGGAAATAACAAGCATACAAACACAGCTAGATTCAGCAGGCCTGGATCTAGTCTATGCTACAGCAAACAAGGTGTACCAATTTCAGTAAGAAACAGTTCAAATATGCAGGCACTATAAGCCTCTAACCAGAAATTTCCAGCTCAGAAGGGCTGAGTCCAGCCTCTCCTCACACAAGAGTGCAGACCACGAACCTTCTTAATGTAAAATAACTGGCCTGAAGCCCAAGTGCTTAAACCAGAACTAATACACCTTTAGAATAACAGACACTGAGCCCTCAATCAGCAGTTCCCAACTTAGAAGGATGTAAGCTACCTGTCCTGCCACCACAGTGCAGGCCACAAACCTTCTTTATGTAAAACAACTCATCTGAAGCCCAAGTGCTTAATCCGAAAGACTTAGAATGATAGCTACACTTTCATCAAGTTACTATCAAGCAGTAATAAATACAATTGAATACTTTAAAGAATGCCTGATTAGTGCTCAAGTTATCCAAACAAAGCTAGATTCAGCAGGCCTGGATCTAGTCTATGTTACAGCAAACAAGGTGTACCGATTTTAGTAAGAAGCAGTTCAAATGTGCAGGCACTATAAGACTTTAACCAGAAATTCCCAGCTCAGAAGGGCAGCATCCAGACTCTCCTCCCATAAGAGTGCAAACCATGAACCCTCTGAATGTAAAATAACTGGCCTGAAGCCCAAGTGCTTAAACCAGAATTAATACACTTTTAGAATAACAGACATTGAGCCCTCAATCAGCAGTTCCCAACTTAGAAGGATGTAAGCTACCTGTTCTGCCACTACAGTGCAGACTTCAAACCTTCTTAATGTAAAACAACTGGTCAGAACCCCAAGTGCTTAAACTAAAAGGCTTAGAATGAGTTATACCAAGCAGTAATAAATACGATTAAGTACTTTTAAGATGACGTAAAAGCAAAATAAAGTAGGAAAAAACACAAATACAGTAAAAGCAGATTTTTTTTTTCTCGTGGAAAGAGAGAAAGGAGTAGCAGAAACTAAGCTGATTGTCCTTCTCAAATGTTCTCCCTGTACTGGGTAGAATGAGGTAATGACACTAGACTGGGAGGAGGGTCCCAGATCAAATTTACACTAGGGGAGGGCAACTGCAAAGCCATCAACTATAAAAGCACTATACCAACAGAGAGGGAGGGTGGGAAACAACTGCAGAAATGTTTCTCACAGCTGAAAAGCAGCAGTGAGCCTTTAAATTAAAGTTTTAAACAGCTAAAGGAGCCTCTAGAAAAAAAGAGTTTAACTGCAACAAGTTATCAGAAACAAACAACCCAACAGATGCTTAATAAAAGTGGACAATTTCCAGTTAATACCTCACACACAGTGAAACTAGCTAGAAAAATGCACAGTACACAAATTGCTATAAATAACAAAGAAATAAAGAACAAAATAAACAAAAAACAGGATACTTAATGTTATATATTATAGCTCCAAGTTTGCTGAGTGCCCTTCCTTCGATTAGCTGAGTGTGAAATGGCAGAACACTCACAACTGAGTTTCTTAGGTAACAGAAAGTTGAAACCTGAGACAGCTTTTAAGAAAGAAATCTCAAAAGAACCAATGAGGTGCTTAGTCTAAGCAGTACCAGCTGTTGCAGATCCCATAACCAGGACCTTACACGACAATGGCATGAGATGTTAACAGTACTCCATCCCACCTGTATGATGTCAGGCTGGTATCAGTAACATATCATGCAGTACAGTCAGACTCATAATGACTCCCCAGTTTGCTGTCATCTGTTAACTTTGTTGGCCAGAGTCCCATACTGTTGGTCTTTACTTTAGAGATGTAGATGGCAACAACAGTGGACACAGGACTGAACCCTGAGGTACTCCACTTGTCACTTTTCTGGAGCTGGATTTGGAGTCACCTACGTCTACAGTTTGGGTTCTGTCAGTAAGCCATGTGGCAGACCATCGAGTGGCATAGGGCTGTATGTCCAGCTTAGTACGTTAATCTATGTTTCCAGACTGGGGGATGGTGTTGAAGGGCTTGGCAAGGTCTACATAGACTGTGTGGACTGCCTTACCCTCTTCAACAGCTCTGCAGACTGATTCAAAGCTGTCAATCAGTTTCAGGTGACAAGATTGGCCCTCCATGAGCCCAATCTGTGTGGGTCCAGTGTTTGAGGGTTGCCAATGTCTATGTTCTGAAATTCCATGATAATGCATTCCATGGCCTTGCAGATCAGGCTCGTCAGACTGATGTGACAGTAGTTCCCGGGATCCAAGGTGGATTCCCCCTTGTGGAGTGGGATAACTGCAGCTGTGCGCCACTCAGTGAGCACCAGGCCTGATGTGAGGCTATGATTACACAGGACAGTTTGGCAAGTTGCCATTTCTCTTTGTAGTTCATGTAGTACACAGCACAGGATGTTATCTGGTCCCATGGATGTGGTAATCTTAGCTGTGGATAGTGCGATTTCTTCCTGTGTGGTCATGATTACTGGAAATTGGGAATCATTTCGTATTGACATGGACCCTTTTGGGTGTGATAGGGGGTGAATGTGGCACTAAATCAATCTGCCAGGATATTGGCAAAATCCTTGGGAGCAGTCTTTTTAATGCCATTCTGTTGTAGCTCAGAGGACTTCTGAGCATTGCCATTTAGATTCTGGACATAACAATAGAATGCCTTGTGGTTGTCTTTGGAATCTGTGGCAATTTTAGTTACGTAACCATCTTTGGAGGATTCCATGAGGGATCTCAGCTTCTCACTGAGGCTGGTAAGGGAGTTGTTTGCATCCTTGGATTATCCTTTTTTCTTCAACAGTTTCTACCTTCTCTTGTATAGTCTGTTTATGGCAAGGGACTACCAGACTGGCTTGCATTTTTGGAGGAGAGTGTCTTGGTTCTATGTGCGATGTCAGGAATCATGCACAAGCAGATGTGCTCATACAGTGCCTTAGTGTAGGATTCATCAGTTGAACTTTCAGCTCCTGTCTCCATGGGTGTCACAAACATTCTTACATCTGTCTTGAGTAGCATGAAGTTGGCTTTGGAGAGGTCTTTTACAGACAGCTGTATATACATTCCTGTCACATATTCAGTTTGATTTCCCTATGCTGGGATTACTTTAGTGTAACCTCCCTCTTATGTACTGTTGTGATGGCTTAGTGGTTAACTACAGTGACTGTAGTGTACAGGGTCGTGGGTTCATGACCTGCAAAGGCAGGTTATTTTTGTTCCAGCCAGAACAGCAGTTGACACATACAGACTAATTAGGGCATTCTAGGTTAGTCACACCCAATACAATTCAAATGCCCTACTTTGGCAATCCTGCTGATGTCATTCACTGTGAAGTACATCTTTGGGGAATAAGTCTTCCAGGAATCTCTGTTGTGCACTCTATAACAGCGTAATGCTGTAGTGTGATATAGAATTCTGGTAGTGGTTCTATTCCCACACGTGGAAGTTGTGGCTGCTTTTGTGTCTGTGTAGGGAGCAATGCATGTTTGGCTAGTTGCACTCAATACAATTCAATTCCCCTACTTTGGCAATCCTGCTGATGTCTCTCACTGTGAAATACACATTTGGGGAAGGAGTACTCCAGTAATCTCTGTGGTGTGTCCTTTAATTACGTAGTGCTGTAGTGTAACAACTAGTTAGGTAAGAATTCTAATCCTAGACATGACAGTTGTGTGCGTGTATCCAGGTTTGTCATGCGTCTCCTGTATGGAGGTGGTGGTGACTGTGTAACAACTGGACTCAATGTTGGGTGGGTTTTGCAAAATTCTTATATGGTGCCCCTAGTATATATCACAATATCCACCATACAGGGATAACAGATGCGATAGCAGTACATAGTCAGTCAGTACATAGTCAGTCAGAGTTTTGATACCCTGGATTGACAGGTGTGTGACACAAACATGCTTAAGTTTTATTCTCCCAACTCTCCCTGACTCATCTTTGCCTCTGTCTGCCTCTCTCACTCCCTCTCCAGTTGAAGTGAAGACTTACACCTGCTTTGCTTAGGTAGCAGCATGTGTATTGTAAGTGATGCTCATGATCAGCTGATGGTCTCTGCATGAATTGCAGCCCTCCTCTAGCTGATTGCATGTGAAATAGCTGTGGTAACATTCCCATAGCCAATTGCATGGAAACACACTCCAATATCTAGGAACATCATGTTGGTGTTGGGCCTTTTTATTCACTGTGAGCAGGAACTAGATCTGTTGTTTGTCAGTCAGCATCACAGATGGTTTGGGGACTTACTTCTGACAACATACACTGTGGAAGCAAGCCACCACACAGGAGGGGGTGTGCCTGTCTTGACTACAGACTGTATTTGCTGCTATATTGCAGTTGGGCTAATGCTGGTTTAACTTAGTCCTAGCACAATGGGAAACAGAAAAAGTATTTACATCTAGTTTCTGGAACAAAATATCCTTCTATGTAAGATTTTTAGATGATATCCTAATTTTTTTGGAAAGGTGAAGAAAAAGACATTATTGATTTTGTACATTACCTAGACACTAGTACTTCTTTTTTAAAATTCACATTCCAAACACACAACAACCACTGTGACTACCTGGACATAAGGATGTACATCAAGAATGGCAAAATAGAGTCTAATATATTTCGTAAAAAACATATTCCAACACATACTTGCACTACGAAAGTACCCATCCACATTTTCAAAAGAAAAACCTTGTTAAAGGACAGATGGTTAGACTTTCACGAATCATTAGTGATGACAACAACTTTTTGGAAGAGATAAGAATTATTAAAGAAATGTTTTTAGAAAGGGGTTACCCACAGAAAGAACTAGACAATGTACACAAAGAGGTGGTGAATAAAAGGGACACTAAATTCAAACCAATCATTCACCATGGTTTGAATAAACAATCAATTGAAATGAATTCCACAACCAACAGAGAAGCATTTATTATACCTTACAATGAAAATTCAAGGGCAATAGTCAGAATTCTAAATGACACATGGAACTGTGTTTTCAACAACAAAAAAGAATTCAAAGACATACTAGGTCCATACCCTATGATTACATATAGTAGGGGGACTAATTTAAAAGAAATTTTTGAAAGCAGCAGTAATATTCATAGATACAATACATCAAAAATGACAAAATGTGGGTTATGCAAAAGTTGTAAATTCATCAATGATGGACCATACACTATGGTACATGGATATGGGAGAACATTACAATGTCCGGGGCATTGTAACTGTAACACAAAAATGGTTATTTACTTAGCCAATTGTACATCATGTCCCGGATTTTATGTTGGCAAAACTAAGAGAAAATTAAGAGAACGGATTATGGAACATATTAGGGACATCAAACACAAAAAAGAAACAAATGCTCTTTATGTTCACAGCACTTCATGTACCAATTTCAAAAGATTCATATTTTTCATTATAGACAGAATTTACAACCCTTGGGAAAAGGAAGGTGATCTTGACAATTTATTATTAACAAAGGAGTGTTTGTGGCAACTGAGACTTAATGCCAGTGTAACACCAGGGCTAAACGGACACATTAGTATTGCCAGTGTTTTGAAATACAAATCTATCTGCATTTAATCATGTCTGTATATATAAAAATGTATTTTAAGTATTTTTACTACAATCTATATGGCATGCAGTTTTTACAGAATTTTTAAAGAATTTTAATAGTCAACTACGATATTTTAACAGGTAGAATAATTTTTATACTCATAGTTATATTCACATTTATATTTATATTCACAATCACATTTATATTTACATTTATATTTATATTCATATATTTATATATCTATTCTTACACTAATATAACAAACATAAATATATATTTATTTATTTATTTATGTATACATATTTATAAAAATTTTTTAGAGAGAAAAAAATAAAATAAGAAAACGCTTTATGCATTTTTGTAGTAACATTGCAAGTACAATCACTTTTTTTGTCCAAAATATCATAAAAAGTCTAAAACACATGTCCTTTTAAATGCACTATTCAGCGTATATTGCTACATTGGTCTCATGTGCACTGTTATTCTACAACATTTAATACATGTTGCTTTTTTTAAATACACAACAAACAACATAGCAGTATACTTATTTGCATTGAATTACAGTGAAAGTCCATTAACATCATTATTATTACAGGCATCAGTATTAACACTATTATTTTAACATTATGGAGCAAACTGACTACCAAAAGTTAATTAGTAGGCGTTGCTTTTATTAATCAATTATGTAACCTATAAATTGCTACAGCTGAGACTATACATTTGTACTCTGAAGAAACCCTACCTTAATTGTGGGTGAAAGCGCTCAGTACACGAAACGTATTGATTACTTTTTATTGTTGGTCTTTTATCTTTTATTATTTTTTCACCAAGTGTGTGCAATAAACGCTACTGGATTACCCAGGATATCGCTTCTTGGTTTTACTAGTCACCGTTTTGAAATTTCACTATTTCCGTGTGTGGATATGGCTGTCCTACATGTTTTAATACTTGTCATGTCAGTGCTATGTTTATAAGGGAATCCCATCTGTAGGGTCATCTGCAGACTGGGCAGTGTGTGGTGCCTTGTGTTCCATGTGTTACCCACAGAGCACTTATCTGTCAACTGCAGAAGGTAGTGTGAGGAATGCAGTCAGTAGATGGTGACAGCCGGGAGAGTTACTGACTTCATATCCCTCATAGGACATATGTTGCAACAAACCCTGTTATGACAGTAAATGTATGAGGTTATCACAGCAACATGTCAACATTGACCCTGTGTTTGTGCCTCCAGCAACAACTCTGTCAGTCTTTGTACAGATGTCATGCAGTAGGGGGTGCATATGTTCTGTACACCATATTCATTGACAGCATATCTGATAACAAGCCAGTGAGATATCAGACTGCTACACATGTTATGTATAGTAGGTGTTATATTTGAGGACACAGCCTAAGCATTCGGTGGTTGTGTGTACAGTATTAAGGGATGTGTAATTCTGCTAATTGTCAACAGTGTGTGTATAGTGAATATGTACCTTGGCCTGTGTAGAGACTGTGGTAGATGTCATTGTCCATGGTCCTGTTTTATCTGATGTTACATGCTGCTCCACTGTATGTCACCTTATCAGCTTACATGTTTGTAGGGGCAAACACACACATGTCCCATACCACAGACAGGCATCGGACCACACTGTGTAGTGGCCCAGTATATGTAGGGTTGTTGTGTGAGTGGCACATATGGGGATGATGTTGATCTGATAGTCCATATACTGTAATATTATGCTAGCTTACCATATGCGGCTGTGGCTGTGTTCACATTGGTTGTGGTTATGCACTTTCACACAGGTGTCTGTTACTCTGTGATGTGACATGCCTGTAGACCCTGCTATCTATGCAGATACATGTGTATTCCCACATAGGAGATGTATGCCAGTGTTGAGTCACTCTGCCTGCAGGCTGCACTGTGCTTTGTTACATGCCTAGCAGCTTACTGTACTTACCCAGTGAGATGTCATGTCCAGATACTTGCCTGTTGTACTGCTGCTGGGCCACCATAACAGTCATGCATGTCAGGCAAAGCAGTGGGATGCTGTACAGATGTAGTCACTAACTAGTGGGTAGTATGTGGCCATGACACCTCTGTACAGTGGTTATTATGTGTCAGGACAGACAGGGGTGTATGAATGCATAACCTAGGGGGGCAAATGTATACCAGTATTTATGTGATATACCCATCTACATGGCTGTTATCATCCACATTCTCAGGCTTGGACCACATGCCTTGCATGAAGGGGTTCTGTGTATACCCCTGGACTGACCAGAGTGTGTCAGACTGTCCACATATATTAGCCATATCTCAGCTGTAGTCCACAGGGGCATTACTGTGCTAGCAGTGGTACTGTACTATGATGGCCTTAGGATGTCTGTCAGTAGCCAATAATGCACATGTTAACAGCAGATGTGGCTTCCCATACACACCATTTCTGAGGAAATGATCCCTATTACAGTGGCAATAGTCTACAAATATACCTGCAATACATACCTGGCATCCCCTTGCACTGAGAGGTGGGACTATTGGGGATGAGGTAGGGCTCCACTCCATGTTCAGGACATATGGTGGACATATATGTATATATAATTATACATATATCCATACAGATATATACACATATACATATCTTGCTTAGTGTATGATAACAGTTTCACACATATGTGCCTGTGTTTCAGCCTCTGTCCTCCACCTACATACCAGGCTTTGCACATATGGCATGCTGTCAGGGGTTGTTATGTAGTGTCCTGTGTGTATGTCATGCTGTCATTCCTGCCATCACTCAACTGCTGTTGTGTCCCCCACACATACTGGGGGGTTGGGGCCATTTTTGTGTGGGCTTCACCTACACAATACATGTGTGCCCTAATGCACTCCAGAGGCCAGTGTATTTAACAGTGGTATATGGACCAGTATTATTGAGTCTAGGGAGGGTGCACCATGACTAACATAGGGTGTTACAACATGTGTGGGTATCAGGGGTGAGCTGCCTTAAGGTATCTGGATGTACATTGCCATACAATCCACCTTGGGTAAATGCAGGCCTACTGCCTCCTGCCATACAGAATGTTCTGTTTGTCAGTGTGATTGTGATGGCGTCAGTTATGCCTTGTTATGTAACAGATACATCCCATTGTGTCAGTTGGGGTCTTTATCCCCTAAGGATTGTGTATAGAGTATAGATAGAGGCTGCTGAACTATACATCTGCATTACGTACTGTTGATTGTTTGGTATGCTGTGGCCCAGTCTATCTTTACTATTTTAATACTTGAAGGCCTCGGTCTGGACAGCAACATATGTCAACCTTTCCAGACTACTGTATTAGTATAACTGTTTCACAGTTGCATTACTCTGTTCATATGGATGTCAGTGTCTAAACAGCTATTTGACATGGCATATACAACTGTCATAGTACACAAATAAAACTTTCCCATTTATGCACACCTGTGTGTGGTGTTATATCCTTTGATATGTCTGTGGGTATATGTTACAGGCAATGAATGTCATTCGTATGGGTGGCTCATACAGTCTCCAGTTGGTAAGGTGGTAACTGCAGGAATACTGGTTGCTCCATATTATGTACACGTGATACATATGTATATTACTGTACATATCTCTGTGTGTGTATGTGTAGTTACATGTATATATATGTATGTATATATATATCTATATATATATATATATATATATATATATGTATATATATATATATATATATATATATATATATATATATATATATATATATATATATATATCTGTATCTGCATATATGTGTCTGTGTATATGTATCCTAGAGATGGCCATGTCATGTCTGGTCCTGGTTATGGGATCTGCAACACTTGGTAGTGTATTGCAGAAGGGACGTGTTTGGCTGTGGGGGGGTATACCTATTCGTACAAGATGTATATTGTTGGAGCCTCTCAACCCTATTAACGTTGCATGTAGACATATATGTTTTTGTTATTTCCCCATTATCTACAGATGTATGTCCGTATATACCTACATATATATATATATATATATATATATATATATATATATATATATGTATGTATATATATATATATATATATATATATATAAACATATCGTCTTACATATATATAACCTGCCGTATATATTTAGACATGTAGATGTAGACATATATATCTATAGATGTAGGCATTTGCATGTATATCTGTTCATACGGGTCCACTACAGAATCTTGAAAGCTCATAATACCGAAGCCCATAATCCTGAGCCCAAAATCCCGAAAGTTCAAAATCCCGAAAGCCCAAAATCCTGAAACTCAAAATCTTGAAAACACAAAATGGACATACGGACGTCATTGTGGCTTTGCTATTGTTAGCCCTGTGGTGTTAGGTCATGCGTTGGGTTCAGGTAAGTGTGCGGTTGGTTTTATGTTAGGGTTAGGGGCGGTTTAAGTGAGTTAGGGTTAGGGCGCAGGTTAGGCATGTATGCAATAGTGACAAATATTGGGGTTGGGGGCGGTTTAAGTGAGTTAGGGTTAGGTGGGTCAGGTGAGTGTGCGATAGTGATGGACCTTAGGGTTAGGGTTAGGGTCAGGGTCAGTTGGTAGATCTTAGTGTCTTTATATTGACATATTAGCATTATTTGTGTTTTCAGGATTTTGAGTTTCAGGATTTTGGGCTTTCGGGATTTTGAACTTTCGGGATTTTGGGCTCAGGATTATGGGCTTCGGTATTATGAGCTTTCAGGATTCTGTAGTGGACCCGTTCATACATATTTATATATGTATATATTCATATCAATATGTTGTATCTGTTTAGACATTAATATATTTACTCACACACATACATCTACATGCTGGTATACATTCTCTGTACTGTTGAATAACTGGGCTGGTTGATATGTTTTGAATACATCAGGGTTATGTATATCTGACATGGCTTAGTGCTAAGTCACTTCGGCTATGGTGTGCATGGTCCTGGGTTCGAGATGAGAAGATGCTGTTTATTTTGTTGCTAAGCAGAACTAGGGCCATTGGATACAGAGTGGTTAAGGCACTTTTAGGCAGTTATAAGTGGGTTTGCGAGATGGTAAGCACTGCTAAGTTCCGGTTACTGTTTCTTATACTCAGCTCCTGCATTGCTTAACCTGTGTAGGCATTGCTTACCCCCACGCAAACAGGCTTAAATCTTCTTACTGCTGCTTAAAAGTGCTTACTCCCACTTTCCCCCATGCTAATTTCTTTAAAAGAAAAGAAAATGGGGTTAATAGGAAAGTGGTGAAAAAAGGGGCACAAAGAGGGAAATACAGTAGGTAAACTAGGCTGGGATGTACAGGAAGGGTGTAGGGAAGGTCCATAGCTGCCCATTTCTTCTATAGCAACAGCTGTGCATATGCTTTGAATTTGGATATAGATTTGGGCAGTGAAACCCCTGAGAAAGGGGTGAGGACAACAATAATTTGTTGTGATGCCAATTAGACCAGATTACATGTGTCCAGTGGACATGTGTGTGAAATGGACAGCTATGTATGGGGCGAGATTTTTTTGTGGGAACAGATTGCCCTTTTTTATTCAGGTGAGAGTGGGATGCTGGGGAGGAGTAGTAAGTATATTTGGGGAGGTAGGCTCGGTAGGTTAACAGACAAGACAAACAAGATGCATACAGAGGTGGTATATGACACATGTGGGGGGTTAACACCTTGGATGGGGAAGGGTGTTTGAAAGTCGCAAGCCCATGAGCTCCCAAATGAAAATAGTGGGACTGAGGTCCCTATCCATGGCCAGTCACCACTGCACCTTCACGGCCCCAAAGGTGGCCGTGCTGGGGGCTGGGTAGGAGGGGCAGGCTCACCCTCTAATTGTACCACTCAGCCCTCAAGCTCGTGTAGCTGATCTCAAAATGCCCTATCAATCTCCCTACACACCGTGGCCCTGACCTGACGATAGGTGACAGATTCATCTCCGCCCCTGCTTCTGGGGGGGGTCCGAGCCCCATCCCCTGTGGTGGCTCCACCCGAAGGTGGTGCAGCACCTATGGAGGAGGAGTTCCCAGGCTGGGCCCCAGATGTGCTGATGCCTGGTGCTATGGCCTGCTGAGGTGGAAGAGGTGGGTCCGCTGGGACCGGCCTTCCCATACAAGCTATGGTGTTGCAGTTTACAGACAGATATGGGTTAGTAATAGTCAACAGCATCCAGGATTAGTTATAACAGCATGCATAGATATACCCATTAACCCAAGACACCATATTTAAACCAATTGCATAGTGAGCATAACACATGCATATAGGGAACAGCAGTGGCCATTACTATAGCATGCAGGTTTTATTGATGGCAACAGGCCACCAATATGGGTGTATTTTAACATGGCACATGCATAGAACCAAATGTGGATATTTATGAACCAATAGGACATATGTCCCAACATAAGTTTGGAGAGTAAACATACCCATTGAGGTGTATATTTGGGTTATTGTTGCACATATGATGGGAGCAAGAGAGAGAGTTCAGTTAACAACTGATATATCCCTGTAGTTTTCACAACTTTCTTAGGCACTGCAGTGATCTGTTCCTTACATGTATTATTACACTACCCATTGGCCTTACTTTGTACAATGGTATTTTTGTAGATTAATATATACGTGGACTTGTGTCTAGCATATAGCCTACACGTTTTACCTGTTATAGCTGTTGAGAAGATCTTTGTTAACACTACCTGACAATTTCTACACATACTCCTAGATTCCATGTTGATGTACCCCTCAATCCATTATTGTACACACTCTGGTTGAGGCTTGACTGGATGCAGGTGTTAATGCAGCATTTTATGAGAATTTCTCTGCGGTGGTGGTGCTGCGGTAGCATTATCGCCTCACAGTTAGATGTTGCCCGTTCAATTCTCAGTTAGAGCATCTTCTGTGTGGAGACATGCATGAATGGGCGTTCCTTTGTTGAAGGTTGTGTGTTAGGCCTGGCAAGCCAGCACATAAAAATCTACTGCCAATCATTAGCGGACCGGAGTTCTGCTGTGGCGACCCATAACCGGGAAAAGCCGAAAGACACAAGAAGGAAACTTTGGGTGTGATGCTACAATGACAGGTTTGTTTTCATATACATTCTTTGACTATGTACAGGTTTGACTATCGGTTATATGTCATCACAGGCTGCCTACACTTCTTGGATCCTCCCACTGATTTCTTCAGGGAACAGAGTATCAGGCAGCAGATTTGGGCCATTTATCTGGACATGCTGGGCAGATAGGAACAGTTGAAGGGTATGACTGTGCATACAGCTTATTATCTGACCATTCTGATGCAGTCTGTACAGTTGATGGTTATGATTATGCATACAGCTTACTATCTGAACATTCTAGCAAACTCTGTACGGTTGCTGGGTCTAATTATGCATACAGCTTTCTATCTGAACATTCTCACAAATTCTGTACATCTGTGGGTTATGATTATGCATACATCTTACTATCTCTCCTGGGATTCAAACCCCTGCTGTGTGTGGTAAAAATTTAACAGTTAACATCACAGTACACTGTCCTTTCAGAGAATTGATGCAAAGCTTTCCCATGTTTTCTCTCTAAGTCTCCCTCAGTTGTACAATATGACTAACCTCTTGTTATACAGAACTTCCTTCACATTTTATCTGCATACCAAAGTGTGGGTAACACTGCTTAATACTACAGTACTATTTATAGCATGCAAAACCACAACATATTAATTCAGAGTATACACAAGCACTTCAGGGGTTATACCTTTATTCACAGGATATGACAGTTCATGCAAGATTATTACTAACCTGCCTCATGACGCAGCCTTTGCAGCCTAGCGGCATGGGCTTGCTGGTTCACAGCCCACTCATCTGCAGCTGTCAGAGAAATACAGTGACATTTAGCCATACCTATCCACAGTATACACAAGCTAGTCAGTGATTATAAACCTAGTAGAATGGGTACGTATTCAGTACTGGGGCATCAGCCATCTGGACTCCTGGATCCACTGATCCAGTAGATTCCCCCCTACACTGCTTCAGGTCAGCATGGTGATGCCTGACCTGCTCACCAGTCCGGGGTATACCTGTGGCACTAGTGAGGTCATGGGTGAGACTGTCCCAGGCCTCCGCTTTATACTGGGAGCCCTGGTAATGGCCCAGCAGGAATCTCTGCTCATGGTGTTTGACCAGGAGCCACACCATGTATTTTGACTCATTAATGCCCCTGCACTGCTCTCTGAATCAAGTGCCTTCCCCTACTCCAGCCATTCTGTCTACAGTAGGGAGCTGTAACTAGTTATGGGGATTATTGCCACCTGTGGGGTTTAAATAGACTCGATTTCCCACACTTTCTCATGATTGGATGGTTTTGAAAAGGCTAAGCTATGGGCACACCTGCTTGCCTAATGTTGGCATTGCTTAAAGGGGCATACCACTGGGCAGATTGAATTAGCCGGCCTACACATTGCTTAAACCACATAAGCTGACCTGTGCAATACTTAGCATTGCTTATTATCTAATTAGCATTATATTGTCCTTTTGACATTGATTTATAATTTGTTACATGTTATATATGTGTCTGGTATCTGTGATTTATGTGTACGTACACTGTATGGGGTCCTGGGGACTTCAACACTTTATTAACATAATGCCTCAAATCTGGCCTTACTGCAGATATTCAGTTCACATATTTATGTTGTGTAGCAGGTTATGCATCACACTGTACATAGATTCAGTTCAAATGTTCAGTTTGATTTTCCTATGGTGAGGATTTGTTTGTTGAAACCTCACTCTTATGTATTGCTATGATGGCCTAGTGGTTAACTACTATGACTGCAGTGTACAGAGTCCTGAGTCTGAGCCCTGCAGAAGCTGTTTATTTTGTTGCTGGGCAAAACACAACCCACTGGGTACAGAGTGCTTAAGGCACTTTAAAGCATTTGTAAGCAGGTGTGCGCGGGTTTGCATGGAGCTAAGCAATGCTAACCTCCGGTTACAGTTTCTTACACTCAGGTAGCTTTTACTTTGCTTAATCTGTGTAGGCAATGCTTACCCCACCCTGTAAACGTACTTACTTACTTACAATTACTACGTACATGCTTACTGGTGCTTATATATGCTTACTACTGCTTAATTGTGCTTAGACCTGTTTACTAGTGTCTTATTCATTATGACCCTGACACTTCACATATGCATTTACTGCAGTACTCCAGTTCACATTTAAATGTTATTTAGTAGGTTATACAGCAAAAAACAGTTCATATACAGATTTCACATGGAAAATGGAATATGCTGTAGTGGGACTCGAACTGGGAATGCCTGTTTGTTAGGCGGATGCTCTGCCCACTTCACTAATGCTGTGCTGCCTCATTTGCATATATCTTCCTTGTTATTCTTTTCAAGCCTTTTAAGCTGCTTTAACCATGGCTAAGTGATGGGCACACCTGAGCACCAACAGTTAGCTTTAATCAGAGTTTAAAAAAAAAATAAAAGGGTTTCTTTATTTACTTTTCCAGTACTGTTGCTGTTGTACACATGGGGAACTGTTGGTGAGGATATGCGGACATCTATGAGAGATCTCGCTCATCTCTTAACACTTTCTGCTTTTCTACATTGCAGGGGCATGTTTATTCTGAGAGCTCTGCTCTCAGACATGCCCCCTGCACTTGTACACGCTCCGTGTAAGCCTGGCAGCTCGGGCAGCGCGCCTTCATTAATATGCATGGTGCACTGCTGTCCTGCTCCTAAATGGGCTCTTCCGTGCAGGACTAAGCTAGTCCTGCACAGAAGATTAGTGAATCCGGGGGAATGTTTTTGTAATTAAGGTATTTCCTTCTGTTGCATTCTACTGTTAACAATACCAACTGCTAAGAACTTTCCTTATCACTTGGAATGCATGTGCAATGATTACACTTGAAGCAGCCCATTCAAGGCACAGCTCTAGCGATATGCCCTTCAAATTCTATAATGATGATTACTTAACTCATTACATCCGAGTGACTCTTCCAGATGCATCTGCAGTTAACTCCTACTTTCGTCTCTAGATGTCAAATATTGCTTGTTCATATTTTCATCAATAATTCCAAAACCATGCTATGTGCATCATTTTAAAAAAAATCATCTTAAAGCTTACACATTGGCAAACTCAGCTGTATTAATATTTGACCACTGTCTAGTCCAGGTAAAGCAATATTAACTGTTGTTTTTATGATATTAATTTATATAGATATGATGTTCACATTTTTCTAAACATCTCAACAACCAAATAAGTCAGACAGAACTCCCTAGCCTCATATGAAATCTCTCAGCTAGATGGATAAAATGCTACTGACAGTATGTGTGTAACTTGAGTGGTTGCTGAGATATTGTAAGTTGTTTAAAAATATTACAAACGTAATAGTTACTGTGTTTACTGTGACTTATAAAATTCAGTTTAGGACCTAGAACCTAAAGAATATGACCACTATAAAAATAGTTTGTTCTCAAGAGTTTGCCATTTATACTTCTTTCATAACACCTATGGTTCCTGGAATATGAACATTTGTTTGAAATGTGAGGACATAATTTGATTCTTTCAAAAGGCTTAGACTCCTTCTTTTTCTTTCGGCTTTTCCCGGTTAGGGGTTGCTACAGAGGACCACCTGTCCCCTCATGATTGGCAGTGGAGTTTTATGATGTTGAGTTGTCAGCCCAGTGCCCAACCTTCCACAGAAGGCACACACATGTATGCACTCAGGCCTACGGCCAATTTATAGTGTCCAATCTACCTACAGCATGTCTTTGGGATGTGGAAGGAAACCAGAGCACCTGGAGGAAACCCACGCTACCACAGGGAGTGAGGCAGCAATGCTAACCGCTGCACCACCAAGACAAAAGGCTTAGGCTCCACCCATTGAAAGTTACAGTGCAAACTTCCTGAGCTCCATTGGAGTGAATGAGTTAACAGTACTGTATTTTTTTTTATTGATGACAGGCTAAAACAGTATTGTAATCAGCTGAGCTTTACATTTGGGGAGTGTGGTATTAGAACCCACAAGCAGTAACTACTGTACTACTGTACTTTTCCTTTGGAATACAACATAATGCAAGCACTCTTTCCTGTTACACTTTATATACTTATGTTTACTATTATCTGAGAATGTGCAATGGTTGCTTTGTTCCACAGACCATACCTCTTCACCTTTGAGAGCAGAATATCTTTACATATCATAAATTAATGGGTATGCAATTATCCATAACTAGGAACATATTTCAAATATTGCTTTTACACATAGAGATAGTTGCACAGGATTTATGTTAGCATACATTTTCTTTATTACTTGGAATACACGTACAGTGATTACACTTGACAGCAGGCCATTCAAGTCAAGACACAGCTCTAAATGTATGCCATTCAAATTCTATAATGATGATCACTTAACAGTACTATGCATGTTTTATTAAGACAGGCTAAAACAATATTATAGTCAGCTGAGCTTTACATTTGGTGAGCGCGATATTAGAACCCACAAGCAGTGACTACTGTAATACTGTCCTTTTTCTTTGGAATACAACATAATGCAAGCACTCTTTCCTTTTACAATTTATAGACTCATATTTACTGTTATCTGAGAATGTGCAACTGTTGCTTTGTATTACAGGCCATACCTCTCCACCTTTTTGAGCAGGATATCCTGACATATCATAAAATAATGGGTGTACAATGACCCATAACTAGGAACATGTTCAGTTACTACTCTTACACATATGAATAGTTGTACAGGATTTGTGTTAAAATACATTTTGATACCCATTCTTTATGAATTACTTATCAGAAAACCATGAATCCTACAGTGAACAGACCACAACAGTGAATCCTAAATGTGGGTATTCAGCAGAAATAAGTACGGTTGAAAGTTATGCTACAGAGTAAAACATGCATACCTGATTTTACAGTTCAGACATGCATTCCCAAGTTCATACAACTGTATAATTTAACAATTAATCCATCTATCACTGCTAATGCAGCAGTAATAGTGTTTTATAGAGTTATGCCTACTTACTATGTGCTTGTTGCATCCTGGCCAATCGCCTCACATGGGACCTCACAATTTTGGCCCTTTCTTCTGCAACTGTGGAAAAAGGGAAAAAGAGAAAGGATTGAAGCTTGAATATTTACAAATACTACATGTAAAGCATACATACACATCTCTGGGGTGTGGTCTGCCCAACACTTCCTGATCTAGCGATCAAGGGTATTCCTTTTCTGTGGTGCAGGTCATCATAGTGGTGATGGCATTGTTCCCCAGTGTGGGGAACAATGCCAGTCAGAATGGTAAGGTCCCTGGCCAAACTATCCCAGTCTTCTGATTTATATTGGGAGCTGGTATAGTTTTCCTGCAACAGCCAGGGCCCATGGTCCTTAACAAGTAGCCCAATAAAAAACATGGACTCCTGGACACCTCAGAACTATACTCTGAAATTCACTCCCTCATCAACGCCTTCCATTGCTGCACAAGGTCGAGCTCAAAATGTTTATGGTACAATTCTCCCTGTTCACCTTTAAATAGTATGTTTTCCCACAAATTGCACTCACTGAGAGTATGCACTGTTTACATTTTGAAACATTTAAAGAGGCTGCGCCATTGAGCAAACACAGCAAACAAAGTGTATTGCTTTATGCAATGCTAAGCAGCACTCACCTTTTGCAACTGTATACAAAAATAACTCACAGCCATTGCTATTCCATGGTTATTTCGCTACACTAACACTTTATTTGTGTAAGTTTTAATGTCACAACAGTATAAATAAAGTTTACATACCCTGGAATGGAATCCAGGATCATCTGCATTGTACTTCAACAGTCTTCACATATCACCACAGGATTTGTGACCTGTAATTTGCATTTTACTATGTACTGCTAATTTGATGGCTTCTACTTTTGGATTTGTGGGTCAAGTCTGATACATGGGTGGTTCCACTGCACAAGTGAGGTAAGCATTGTCAAATGCTGTGGTGCACTGTGCAAATATGGCATACATAAAAAAAAAATTAGGAAAAAAATCAAATAATTTAGCTATGGGGTTTGGTTTGTATTTTAGCAGTATTCCTCATAAAATCTGTGGTTTTGTAAGAATCATTCGGGATGGACGGCATTAAATATTAACATATGTTGTTGTTTAGGCCTAAGAGGTTGAAGGTATGGAGGTGGGACGTTGGTGATCTCTTGTACACGGACTCATTATCCGTGTTGTTCTACAAGATTTCATGGCCAAAACTACAGGGCGCACTGAGAAACCCTACTTATGTGGGTTGCACAACATTAATATGTGCAGTGGATATAAAAGTGTACACATGCCTATTAAAATGCCAGGAGTTTGTGACATAAAAAAATAAGACCACAATAAATCATTTCAAAACTTTTCCCACCTTTAATGTGACTTATAACTTGTACAATTCAATTGAAAAACAAACAAATCTGTTAGAGGGAACAAATATAAAAAATAAAAACCATACAATACACTGGTTTCATAAGTGTGCACACCCTTAAACTAATTCTTTGTTGAAGCACCTTTTCATTCAATTACAGCATCCAGTATTCTTGGGTACAGACCTGCCATCAGTTAAAGAGACTCTGATTAACCCCAGATAAAGTTCAATTGTCCTAGTAGGATTTTCCTGACATTTACTCAGTTGCCTGCTACAGCAAAAGCCATGGTTCACAGAGAGCTTACAAATCATCAAAGGGATCTCATTGTTGAAAGGTATCAGTCAGAGGAAGGGTACAAAAAAATTTCCACAGCATTGGATATATCATGGAACACAGTGAAGACCGTCATCAAAAAGTGGAGAAAATATGGAACAACAGTGATGTTGCAAAGAACTGGATATCCCTCCAAAATTGATGAAAAGACAAGATGAAAACTGGTGAGGGAGGCTGCCAAGAGACCTACAGCAACACTGAAGGAGCTGCAGGAATTTCTGGCAAGTACTGGTTGTGTACTACATGTGAAAACAATCTCCCGTATTCTCCATATGTCTGGACTATGGGGTAATGTTGCAAAACAGAAGCCTTTTCTTACACAGAAAAACATCCAGGCCCAGCTAAAATTTACAAAACAATACATCAAGTCTCTCAAAAGCATATAGGAAAATGTGTTATGGTCTGATGAGACCAAGGTTGAACTTTTTTACCACAATTACAAAAGGTACGTTTAGCCCAAAAACAACACTTTGCATCACCAAAAGAACACCATCCCCACAGTGAAGCATGGTGGTGGCAGTATCATGCTTTGGGGTTGCTTTTCTTCAGCTGGAACTGGGGCTTTAGTCAAGGTGGAGGGAATTATGAACAGTTCCAAATACCAGTCACTTTTGGCCCAAAACCTTCAGGCTTCTGCTAGAAAGCCGAACATGAAGAGGAATTTCATCTTTCAACATGACAATGACCCCAAGCACACATCCAAATCAACAATAGAATGGCTTCACCAAAAGAAAATTAAACTTTTGGAATGACCCAGCCAGAGCCTAGACCTAAATCCAACAGAAAATCTGTGGGGTGACTTGAACAGGACTGTGCACAAGAGATGCCCTCCCAATCTGACAGATTTGGAGCACTTTTGCTAGGAAGAGTAGGCAAATATTGCCAAGTTAAGATGTGCCATGCTGATAGACTTCAACCCAAGAAGACTGAATACTGTAATTAAAGCAAAAGGTGCTTCAACAAAGTATTAGTTTAAGGGTGTGCATACACAACAAAGTATTAGTTTAAGGGTGTGCATACACAACAAAGTATTAGTTTAAGGGTGTGCACACACAACAAAGTATTAGTTTAAGGGTGTGCATACACAACAAATTATTAGTTTAAGGGTTTGCAGACTTATGCAACTAGCGTATTGTAAAGTTTTTATTTTTTACACCCCCCCCCCCAACAGAGTTGTTTGTTTTTCAATTGAATTGTACAGGTTATTGGTCACAATAAAGGTGGGAAAAGTTTTTAAATGATTTATTGTGGTCTCATTTTTTATATCACAATAACCTGGCATTTTAACAGGGGTGTGTACACTTTTTATATCCACTGTATTGCACATTACTGAGAGCACATTGTGGCCATATACATGGAGCCTACACCGAGTTTAATGACTCCTACTGTATATGTTTTTTCTTGAATTTTGTTCTGTCACAGACCTGATGATGGCTTTACTGCATTAAGTAGCTGAAAGCGATTTTAGTTAAAAGTTTTTTATGTGTATTTTATGCTTTTCTTAATACCTGATTTTGGAATGTGGGTTGCAAATAGATAGGTAGTGTTTTCCTTAACTAGGATTTAGTTTGATCTAATCAGTTTGGTATGTGTGGGGTGGGTACTTTTTGTTCTAAAATGCAATTTTGCGGCCCTGTTTATACTGTTTGCCTTGAATAGGCTGGTTTAAAATTAAACAATATGTACACGCTTGTCTGTGATGAATAAAGGCTTGTTGCATTGGAACACTACCTGGGTTGCATGATTTTTGAAACATTATTATCAACAAAGATTTTTGAAAATTATTATCGACAAAGTTTTAAGACCACTAGTTTGTTTTTTTTTATTGTTTTTTTACTTTTTACTTTTTTTCTCAATACTCGTGGTGTTGAGGTTGGAACTAGACCGATTCCTTTGCTTCTTCATTTTATGTTTATCTATAGAGAGATACAGACACATATATAGATATAGGTAGTGAATTCATCCTTACCCTCCCAGCTTGATTCAAGACTACAAAAAGCCCACAATGAGAAAGTTTATCTACTCAGTTAAAAAATAAATTAAAAAAAATAAAAGAAATCCAGCTCCTTATTTATGTGTAACATGGTTGCAATACACACAATCTGCTTAACATGAAGCAAACAGAACAATTACCACCAGAGCATGGTGATGACCATGGAGAAAGGTACGTTGAAGGTAGTGTCCCTTACTTCACCAAAATGTGCATCTGTTGACAAGTCATTTAAAACATAGATATACTTATTGTGACATATTTGTTGTTGAAATGCAGATTATGCATTTAAATGTGTGCAGATCATAGCTTTTGTATGTAAATTTTCATAGCAATTTAATAAGGCAACTAACTGTATTAGTGAAATAAAATATGGGGGCAGCCTTTTGTGTATAAGGAAAGCTGACAAAACAGGAGGTTAGTTCTTCATTCAGGAAGATTATCATGGAGTAAAGCAAGGGCTCTTCCTGAAGATTTGTGGATTCTGAATTTAGACAGTCCAGTTGATGCCTTTTATGAATGTGGCCTAAAAGTAATTTATTCCTCATCTTTCTTCTACTGCCAAGTAATTAGACTGTTTCAGCTAATTTTCCTGTTTACAATGTGAAGCCAGAGACAGGTTTACTGTTGTGCCTTAATTTGGACGTAACTGATGTTTATTTCCCGGCTGTTTTCCTGATTATCCTTGCAACTATGGAGACAATAGTGAAGGCTTTAATTAATTCTAAAGTGGATTCTAATCAGAAGATTGTACAGCTGAAACAGTAATTTGTAGGCCTAGCTAATGAAATTTCTACCACTGGAACTATACTTGCCCTTAAGACACTTAATAATAATATTAGAGTCCTTTGTCTTAATCTTGAGAATACATGTCAACCAAGAGACCTGGGGCAAGCCAAAATGGAACCAAATTATTTATTTCCAAATGACACAGGAAACATTTAAAACCTGTATGGATGTGCAGCAGACTGACTACATGGACTATGAAAACTTAAAAAGGAAGATCTAGCAATGGCTGGAATAACTTCTGAAGTACAACTTGATAAATGTCACGGATGGACGTTCATGCTGAAAAACTAGTAAGAGCTCAGATGTTCAGCTTAAAATACACTATAAAACTATGGTTAGAGTGTAATGCTAATAAAATGAAGATGGTATAAAAGTTGGCAATGGACAGATTTAAAGAGCATTTACTAGTAGCATGAGAAAAAAGGCTGTTGCAAAGTAATCCCATGAATGCTGACAATTTATTTGTTAGGTAAATCACTTACTAGTTAATGCCATATTGTTTAACATTGAATTAGCCACTTAAAGATTTACATTTACAGTAAAAAAACAAAAGCCTTCTGCGAAACATAATGTGCCTAGTAATAACTTAACTTGCTTGAAATGTAGAGGGAAAGGTCAGCTAGCTACAATCATAAGAATAATGCTGGGAAGAATACCCATGTACGCAGCGTAAAATCTCACTTGCATGTTGCAAATGGAAATTCTTATGGAATGTGATAAGACTTAAGTTAGGATTATTGATTCCAGCTGTGGTATATGCCCAACCCCGCTTTACACACAAGCACCTGAGGAAGAAGAGGAAATGGGTACAGTTCAAGAAGAATGGCAGCTCCTCAAAACAGCATGTGTGAGGACTATAGAAGATATGTGGCTGAGCCAGGTAAGGAAATGAGGTACAGGCCAGCACGGGAGGACTATGGCTGACTAAATTTGCAGATGACTGCAAGCTGGGAGCCATTATTGACTCTCCAGCTGACACGAACATCCTTCAAAAAGGTCTCACAGAGACGGATAACTGATGCCAGAGCCATGGCCTAAAGCCGAATGCCAAGAAGTGTATAGTCATACCCTTTGGCAAAAATAAAGTGCCCACAAACTACCATATAGGTGGAAACCCATTAAATACAGAATATGTAATTAGGGATCTGGGGACACAAGTTGATAGCAATCTCTCTTTTGACAACCACGTTGCCAAAGTGGTTAGAAAGACCTTCTACATAGCCCACCTTATCACGAAAGGATTCACATCCAGATCAGGGGAGGTAATAGTGCCCCTCTATTCATCCCTCATCAGACCCATCATAGAATACAATGCCCCTTTTGGGATGTACCTTACCCGCCACCTGCAGCAGCTGGAAAGACCCCAAAAGTACCTCACAAAGAGGATCAAGGGTCTCAAGAAGATGCCATATGCTGCCAGGTTAAAGAAACTCTAACTTTACTCAGTCGCATACCGCCTACTTCGAGGCGATCTATGCCTGACATACAAAGCTATGTCTAACCCATAATTAATGGACATGCTCCACCTCAGAAAATCCAAATCCCTTAGAACCACGCGCTCGAGGGATTTGAACCTCAGCACAGAGCTAAATAGAACGTGCTAGAGGGACAGATTCATAACACAGAGGCTATCTTCACTTTGGAACAGAATACCGATCCATGTTAGGCAGAGCACCTCACTGACTCTCTTCAACAGGAATCTTGATGAGTGGATGGGAGATCGTAGATTCACCCCGGGGATTACTTATGTGTCTCTGCTAGACAGAGGCTCAGTAAACTAACCTTAAAAAGGGCATAGCAAACTCAATTCTAAGTAAGGGTGGCGAAAGCCAAACACACTCGGGCTAGGCTTGTAAATGCCCCAGGGCAGATAGCCTAGTATGAACCTATGAACCTATGAACATGAAAAGAGACATAGAGGAGCACTCTCAGCATGTAGCCCAGGCCGGTATGACCCTGACCTTGAGTAGCATCTTACCCTCACCAAGAATGATGCCACAATATGAAGACAAGATGATCAATTTCAACAATTGGCTTAAGTATTGGTGTCATTCAAAGGGGATCCAATGCCTGTCAGCCTGGGATGACATGCTCGACAAGCCACGATGCTTCATTAGGGACGGCTTGCACCTGTCACCCCTGGGCTTTCGGATATTGGCAAAGGCTCTTGCTACCCCCATAGTGCCTTTTTTAGGCAAGGCTCAAAAGACAAACCCACCTCCATAGGTATTACAAGGGATAAGAAACTAAGAGTAATGCTACTCAACGCCAGAAGTCTAAACCTCAAGATGCATGCACTCAAAACTCTCCTTAGCATGGAGAACATCGATATCTGTGCAGTAACAGAAACCTGGTTCAAGGCTCCCAAGAGCACCCCAGCACTACCAGGTTATACCTCATACCATGCTTTTCTGCTCCAAAACTTGGACCGAACCACAAAAGGAGGGGGAGTATCAATATTCGTCAAAGATACCCACACCTCCAGGTTGGTGGTACAGCACGAAGCATCAGGGACTATCCATGTGCAACTAACAGTGGGTAAAACTGCCTTACAGTTTATATTCTGCTACAGACCACCCTCCCAAACCCAGGAACCCCACTCGGCCTTCCTGAGAACAATGGAAAATATGAAGGTCTCTCCAAACACCATTATATTGGGCGACTTCAACTACCCAAACATAGACTGGGAGCATTACTCTAGCTCCAACACCCTAGCCCACAGGTTCCTAGAATTTATAAACTCAAATGCTATGGAACAACTTGTTACCACTCCCACAAGAGGGGAAAACATACTGGACCTGATCATCACCAACATGGGGACTCTATGCTCCAGACCAGAAGTGTATCCCTCACTGGTAAGATCAGACCATAAACTAATCTCACTGGATATTCACATCCCGACCCCACCCCCTGCCCAGAAAACCACAGTGAAAAACTTCTCTAAAGCAAATTTCACACTCCTCAAAACCGAGGTGGAATCCTACAAAGCCCCGGGCCTGTGGAAAATATGGCCCAGACCGCAGAATCCTTTATAAACACATTCTATGAACACCTTCAGGAATGCATGGATCATGCAATCCCAAATAAAACCAAGACCCAATCCTCCAAAGGCAGATGTCCTGTCTGGTGGACCCCAGCCATAAACAAACTATACAATAGAAGGAGGAAGCTACTACATGATAGAGCAAAATCCCAAAAAGGGAAGGCATTTCTGATCAGTATTAGCAAAAAACTACGGGCACTCATAAAATCGTCTAAGGCCAGCTTCGAGAGAAAAATTGCACAGGACACTAAGGATAATCACAAGGCTTTCTTTAGTTATGTTAGGAACCTGGGTGGTAATTCCCAGATATGCTCAGAATTAGTCCAAAATGACAAAAAAATACACCTAACCCACAGACATTGCCAACATCCTAGCTGACAGGTTCAGCGCAAACTTCTCCCCCCCCTCCCCACCAAAAGGGCAAATATCTATCCCAGCAGAGTGCTGCCCCCCTGACATCTCAGATGCTCAGGTAAGAGCCGCTCTCTCCAAAGTAAAAAACACAGCATCAATGGGACCAGACGGTGTCCCGGGCTGCGTCCTACATGAACTCCAAGAAGAACTAAACCCAAACATAAAACTACTGTTCAGTCTCAGCCTGACTACAGGATATGTACCCAAAGAGTGGCGTACAGCAGCAGTGGTCCCTCTCCACAAAGGTGGTGCCTCAACGGATCCTGGAAACTATCACCCCATAAGCCTGACTATCTTGGTCTGCAAAGCTATGGAAAGGATCATCATGGACCTCATAAATAAAGATATTGGGGACCTACAGACACTGGATCCTACCAGTCTGGCTTTGTTAAGGGCAGATCCTGCATTTTAAACCTGGTCGATTTCTTTGAAACAGTCACCAAGGCCATTGAGGAGGGGAAGGTGGCCCACACAGCCTACCTGGACCTTGCAAAAGCCTTCGATACAATACCCCACTCGGGCATTATAGATAAGTTCACCAGCTTAAATATAAACCCCTATGTCACTAGATGGGCTGCAAACTGGGTCAAGGCAGAACCAACATGGTTAGAATTGCTGGAGCCATGTCAGACTCCAAACCAGTTACAAGTGGCATCCCACAAGGCTCAGTCCTGGGACCTCTCTTGTTCGGTATATATTTCTCGGAGGTACAGGCCAACATGGAAGGACTGTGGCTGACCAAGTTCGCAGATGACTGCAAACTGGGCACCATAATTGACTCTCCAGCCGACACAAGCATCCTCAAAAAGGGCCTCATAGAAACAGACAACTGGTGCCAGAGCCATGGCCTCAAGCCAAATGCCAAAAAGTGTATAGTCATCCCCTTAGGCAAAAACAAAGTGCCCACATATTACCACATAGGTGGTAATTCATTAAGTACAGAAGAAGTAATTAGGGACCTGGGGACCCAAGTTGATAGCAATCTCTCATTTGACAACCACATGGCCAAAGTGGTTAGAAAAACATTTTATATAGCCCACCTAATCATGAAGGGATTCACATCTAGATCAGGGGAGGTCATCGTGCCTCTTTACTCATCCCTCATCAGGCCCATAAGTGAGTACAATGCCCCTTTTGGGATGTACCTTACCAGACATCTGCAGCATCTGGAAAGACCCCAAAAGTACCTCACCAAGAGGATCAAAGGGCTCAAACAGATGCCATATGCTGCCCGGTTAAAGAAACTCCAGCTCTACTCAGTGGCATACCGCCTGCTCGGAGGCGATCTGTGCCTGACGTATAAAGCCATGTCCAACCTGGAATTAATGGACATGCTGCACCTCAGAAAATCCAAATCCCATGGAGCTACGCACTCGAGACTTGAACCTCAGCACTGAAATAAATAGGACATGCTGGAGGGACAGATTCATAACCCAGAGGCTCCCTTCACTCTGGAATAAAATCCCAGTCCAGGTTAGGCAGAGTCCCTCATTGACTCTCTTCAAGAGGAATCTTGAAGAGTGGATGGGAGATCGTAGGTTTACCCCGGGTATCACTTCTGTGTCACTGTTAGACAGAGGCACAGTATACTAACCTCGAAAAAGGGCATAGCAAAATTAATTTAAAATGGGTGGCGAAAGCCAAATACACTCTGGCTAGGCTTTTAAATGCTCTAGGGCAGATAGCCTAGTATGAACCTATGAACCTATGAACCTAAAAGCTGGTGGTGAAATGCAGAAATCCGGGAAGTAATGAAAAGAGGAAAGAAGTAGCTCAGGCAAAAGGGGGAGACAGAAAAGACTGACCAGGCTAGGAATGAATACTGACTGGCTAACAAATAGGCTAGAAAGAGTTTCAGTAGCAAAGAACAAGGCATCAGAGGCCCTCTACCAGCTTCTGGAAAGTAACTCGATAAGATGGCTCAAGAAAACTCTATCAGGTTACAAGACAAATACAGGAAGCTAAAGAAGGTAGTCAGACACCCTTCATAAGGGATCCCAGCAACAACCTGCTCACTGGTCCACAAGACATCAAATGCAGATGGAAGGAGTACTTTCAGCACCTTCAGAATGAAGAAAATCCCATAGAAGCTGCACTGCATCAAGCATAGCCTCTGAAGAAAGAAGATTAGGATACCATGCTAGAAGAAGTAAGAATAGCACTTAGGAGAATGAAGACAGGGAAAGCAGTACCATTTGATGAGGTCACAGAAGACACAATCCAGATGTTGAGTGAGAAAGGGGACAAATGACTTCTCAGGGTACTCAAAGCAACATGGAGAGAAAGTTGTATCCCAGATGACTGGACAATAAGCATACTTGTGCCATCGTAAAAGGTGGTGCAGCGGTTAGCCTTGCTGCCTCACAGCAACAGGTTCTTTGGTTCAATTCTCAGCTGGGGTGCCTTCTGTGTGGAGTCTGCATGTCCTCCCTGTGGTCGCGTGGGTTTTCTCCGAGTGCTCCGGTTTCCTCCCACATCCCAAAGACTTGCAGTGGGTGGATTGAACACTCTAAATTGGCCCTAGGTGTGAGTGTGTGCATGTGTGTGCCTTCTGTGGAGGGTTGGGTGCTGGGCTGGCAACTCGACACTGTAAAACTTCACTGCCAATCATGAGCAGACAAATGATCCACTGTGGCGACCCCTAACCGGGAAAAGCCAGAAGAAGAAGATATATATACTGGGAGAAATCGGGCTGTAAAGAATCCAAACCTTCATAATGATCTGAAAAATGGTTCTGTGTGCATGGCCCAAGAACAAGGGAATATTTTATATAACCAACACAGTACATCTCCCATCCTTTTATCTAGCAACCAAAGCAAAGTATAAAAAGATATCACAGATAGCCCATTCACTAACAACTGCTAGAAAAGCTCAGCAAGCAAAAGCCTTCATTGTGTAATAAATTAAACCTCTTGTAGTGGAAGCCAGTGTGATATATGCAAATGACCACTTAACAGCATATCAGGGTTTCAGTTAAATGGCTTCTGAAAGCCCACCACTTTTTACTTTTTAAGTCTTTGCTGGTGCATTTAGGCCAATCGAGCCAAACACCATAAGCTATAGACATGCCATGTTTCGGCATTGTTTGACCTCATCTGTACTACATATGTTATGTGGTATGACATTGAACTAGAATATATAATTAGTCTGGTGTAGAGGTGCAGGCCAAACACATTTGTGGGGTATTGTATGTACACAAAAGTAATTGGATGTCTCGTGCACTCATAACTGAGAAGCTGTAAGAATAAAACGTTGAAACATTACACATAACGCAGGACTTCTACTTGCGATAAGGAACAACTTCTGATATGAAGGCTGTGAACGGTGCTCTTGACAAAGCAATAAAGGTGAAAGTTGACCATTTAATAAACTCACTGGACACAAGCTTTGGGGTGATCTGGGAGCATTACATATTTAAGTGATTCTGCCCTTTCTCCTAGGTGGCCCCTTTTGTCCTTACTCCTAGGTAATCTGACAAAGGAATAAGATAAGTTGTACAGTGCAGAGCAACATTTTCATCTTTTTTTCCCTTTTGCTAATATATCTTTCTTATAAGTGCTCAGCTTTATTTAGTTTAGTGAATTATTTATCTGTAGTAGTTTAAGATTCAACATAACGCTTTTATGAATTTCATGTTTGTACATGTTTCCAGTGTGGCACTTTGTGTTCAACAAATTCTGGTCTGGTGGTTTAGAGCGCTACAGATGCAAGCAAGTATTGAGCTCTGCCCTCTGGTCAGTTCTCTTAATTTCTACTTAAAATGTAGACCTACTCAGGGAGCGCTCCTGAGTCTCTACTAAAAAGGGGCACTTTTGTCCAGTGGTTTTACCTCGTGAAGAAATGCATAAAGTAAAAGAAGCAGTGTAACCGTATATCTCTATCTTTCCATCTAAGCATTAATTCTAAGCATGTACATATTATATAAGAAAGTGTGAATGCTACCTAAGCTAATATTTTTATTTGTGGATATTTTTTCTCTCTGCGTTCAGTCAGCCATTTAATCTCATGGTTCTCTTAGCTTTGCAGATCCTTACACTGGTGAAGCTAATAAAATCAGGCCTGGTCAAACAGCCAAATTAAACAGGAATATTCTTTTGTCTGCCTCAGTGGTGAAATGATGGACTTGTACCTTCCCTCACTTTGTTTGTTGGTCATCAGAGCACCAACTGAAGGTAAGAAATCTACTTCGTAATAACTGAATTTTAACTCTAGACACACTGGAGTCAAACCATGTTATAAAGTGTAACCCACTTGCCTTTCATTATTAAACTGCAGTATTGAACAGGTTTGAACTGAAGATTTTAACTGAATAGCAATTTCAAAGAATTCTAAGTAGGATACGCAACTCTGTCAGAAAACAGGTTAGTATTTGGCTGTAGGATCTAAGGAGAATTAATAAACATTTAGTACAGAGCCTTGCATAAAGTACAAGGAAAGTAATGATGCATAGGACAAAGCCATACCTAGCTATCCCAAGGCCCTCTGCTGAGCCCTGATCTGGCACCCCTTAAACTTTAATATGAGGAGCACTGTTGTGGACCAAAAAGAAGGTTGTTTTATACCTGTGGACAGCAAAAAGGTGTTCTTTCCTCTCTGAAAACTGTAGCAAGTATCTGCTACAGTTTATAATTCAACTGAAGCACTGAAGTGATTTAGTCTGGACTGCAAATGCAGGATCAGAATGCCCTAGCTGCACTACTGATGGATCAAAATCTGTCAATCATGCCCCCTAATACCTTGCACCAAAGGCTAATGCATGATCAGCATTAATTTTGTAATGCCATAGCTGCACTACTGATGGATCGAAATCTGCCAGTCGTGCCCCCTAAAACCTTGCATCTAAGGCTAAAGCAGGATCAGCATTCATTTCTGAATGCCATAACTGCACTACTGGTGGATCCGCATCTGTCAGTCAATGCCCCTTAAAACCTTGCACCCAAGGTGTCTGCCCCCTTCAACTCAACTTAGCTACTCATCCGGCACTGGTCAAAGATGATTCAGAGACACATAAAGCTTGGTTACATTAGGGTAAAAATGCAGTGGTATGTATCATGTGCAAATGAACCAAACCAAGAAGAAACTTTGCAGTGTGGAGGGTGTGATGTTTACTTCCTGAATCAGGTTATGCACTTAGTTCACGTATTAAAAATAGAACTGCAAAATATAACTGCAAAATACGTGCTACAAAATAATCAAATAGGAAACAGTAAATGGTAAGCAGTCCGCAGCTGAGTTAAAAATGGAATATCTGTTATTGAAGCACGCAAACACGCGATCCTAGTTGAGTGTAATGAAAAGCATCAGAAACATTCATTATTTATATATAATCAGGTTGTTTGGAGCAAAGGAGGAGTTACAGACGGGGTTCTAGTCTATGCATTTCAATAAAGGATATTGCATATTTAACTCAGTTGTGGACTACCAACTATTTACTATTTTCTATTTAATTATTTTGTAGCACGTTTTACAGTTTTATTTTACAGTTCGATTTTTATTACATGAACTAAGTGCATAACATAATTCCGGAAGTGAACATCACACCCTCCACACTTTCAAGTTTCTTCTTGGTTTGTTTGGACCCAGTATAAATTGCATACTGGGTTTTCCTGCCACTTCGAGGGATACTATGGTTTTCTCTTTTTATCATGTGCAAATGACCTCATAATGGTATAGAAATTATTTGCATTAAAATGAGGGACAGCAGTTATGTAAATGACGCATGAAACATGGCAAGGCAGTTCAGAAACAGACAAAGCAAATGAGCTGTGCCATGGCATTTACTTATTCTGAACAGCAGGAATTGCTGGTGTACACTGCACTACAATGTTTGTGATAGCACTGGCTAGAGTAAAGCAACATATGTTAGTGGCCAGTGCCAAATCCAGTGCCTGCTGCATTGCAATCTGCATTCCTCCATGCCAATGCAGATCATACTGTCATTGCCTGACCTACATAAGATGAGCACCAAATTATGGACCACTTCTTTGTGGATAGGGCTACCACAAGAGAGCTGTCCAATTGTTTTGTCCATATTCAGAATCAAGGCAGATGTGTAGACAGTCAATCCCAGTGGACACTAAGGTATGTGCAGTTCTTAATATCTTAACTACAAGAATCTTTCATTGACTTCCAGGAGACATTCTATGAATTTTACATATAGCAACATCATGTATCATACACCGGTCCAATGAGATTATGCAGCACCATGTGAAGGAGCATATACACAATTGCCAACAGAAGTGTTTTATTTGCATACAGTCCCATCCAGGCAAAACTTAGTACTTTGGAATGATAAATCACACCTGTATAACTTATTTTAAGTAATTGCTGGTGTTTCCTTTCTTTATGTGTGCATTTCACTGATATTTTTATTAAAAATTGTTTTGCTATCCCAGCTGCTGCTGTTAGACTGTTTGCCTTGGGATTTCTTGCTACCTGTTTGTAGTACATTGCACTTGTGGGATTCTTTTTACTGTGTTTTTATAGTAGGAGGACTGAGATTATTCATCTTGTGGCAGGAGATGTTTGCTTGGTCTGTTTGAATTGAGAAACACACAAAAGGGTTCAAAGTGTAGTGGTTTTATTGGCCAGAGGGCTCAGTAGTCAGTTTTTTATTTTTTTGGTTGTCGTATAAATTCAGCACAATTGCACAGACCTGCTAAACATGCAACAGTGGTTAGTAGTGCCCCGTAGAGAAGCAAACACCTAGAAGGCATACATGAGTGTTTTCTTTGATTCACCTTCCTGATTGTATTAAATTATATTCCTTTTATAATACAACACCACGTTAGAGTGTGCTTTAAATCAATAGTTTTGAATATTTTGCCAGTGAGCAATGAAACATAATGTATGAACCGATAATGACAAAGCTGCCCATTTCAGAACATTTCACCCATAAAAGACCCATCAGACTTCTGTCATTACAATCCACAAATATCACTCAAAATGCACAATCTCTGCAGAAGTAAAAATCATCTGAATAATTCCACATTAAAGAAATATGTAACTAATGAAGAGGTTGTTGCTGACAAACAACTTTATATTTCACTATTTCATCTACAAATTCAGTGCCTGCTGCCCTTGAAGAATAAATTGTCTATGTTACATTTAAAAAAATTGGTAAGCTGGTAATATTGCAATAGGGAATAGGTGGCAAACCAATAACAGGTCCATAGTTACTGAACATCTCATCCAAAGGGGGACACGTTCAAGACTGCAACACCCCACCCCCCCCTTAAAGTACAATACCATATCAGCAATTTATCTACATGATGTGGATGTATAACACACAGCCTTCTGCATCAAAAGAAAGCATGTTACCTGCTGTGCTAGTAACACTACTTTTGACTTCTTTACCATAAACAGTGATGACTATTTCCAAAACAAAACAGAATTTTCTTCCCTCAAAGCTCACAATTCCTTGAAAAAAGCACTGAAATTCACAATTCTTTGAAGATGCACTGAAACTCATAATTCCTTGAAAATGCACCAAAACTCATACTTTTAATTTGAGTTACCTAGTACTTGTAGAAGATTTAGGTTTTTATCACCTGTAACATGGTATAGGATTTGAGTTTCAGCAAATTAATCTTCCGTCCCAGGTTGTTGACTGGAGTTATTTTCAATCCCCTCTTCCGCTACATACAGAACACATAATAGCATAACAGTTTACCTGTCTTTGACTTTTTTCTTTAATATTTCTGACATGATTGCTAGCACTACTTTGCAAGGTATTACAGTTACTGTACAGCAGTGCTTATTACTTCAGACATTTATTCATAACTGAGATATAAAACACAGATTGCCATACTGTGCTAATATTTCCTTTAATGCAATTTGAAATGGCAGGAGTGTATCTTCCTTTAAATTGTTACATGTTTTAAATGTGTACAGTTTGTCTGTTTGGGGAAGGGGTGCTGCCTGGTATCGTACCATGCACTTTTAGTGTAGGTTCTCCTTTCGACTACTGTGGTTTGCATATCTAAGTTGCAGTTTTAAGTAATACCTTGTTGATTTTCTACAGGTACAGGCAGTAGCTGTACATGCATAAAAATTGAAAGTTCATTAAACAAAACATATTTCACTGGTACATATGGATGCAGTATATATGTTTCCTGACAATAATGCATGCTTTCACAATTTTCTGTTTAAAAAGTGTAAACATATATGGGGAATGTCTGAAAATGTATGCTAAAGCAATATAACTGGTCACCTCTCACTAAACTATATGCTGATTGTTCACTTGACATTGCAAACTTCTCCCACTCCCTGTCCCTGAACCTCCGCTCTGGCTAGGATGTGATGTCAGCCATCATGTATGCCCAGTTAATATTGTGGTAGAAAAGACCATCTTATACAATTATCTCAATAATAAATATGTTCTAGCCAACATAAACAAAATCCTTTCTTGCAAAAACTGCATGGATGTATTTCAAGTACTAAGATAATATTTATTCTACATGAAATTATGTGGCATTTTTTGTTATTGTTTTTGTGTAAATACATACATTTATATAAATAAAAAATAACTGTAAATGTACTCATGCAGATGCACATCTGTGTTTTACAGCCATTTAAATGCATACTTACATATATTTATTTTGTATTTATAAACAAAAGTATGTCCTCAGATGCATACTCCATATCTGTATGCAGATGCAGTTCTGCATATGTATATGTTTGTAATTCTGTATGCATTATGATTTCATATATAGCCATATTTGCATTTGTAGATATTTCTGGTAGCATATACTGTCATTTATGCAACTGTGTTATACTTTGTTTTTAAAGCCTATGTTTGATATAATTAATATAAATACTTACTATAGCACTCTAGCCTTTTCTCTGTCACCTGATCTACCCACTTATTCAGGTCATCATACCTGTGTTGGCACTGCGGGCCAGAGTGGGTGACCCTATCAGGGTTCACAGTTGCTGACACAGCTCCTACCAGAAGTCAATCTTTTTCCAGTGTGAACCTTGTATGCACAATGGATCTTATCTAGGTATGAATCACTCAGAAGGTAGAGCATAATTTTAATTTCTTTGTCAGACCAGATCTGAGTGCAACCTCGTGCCTTTACACATGCTGTCATCATTAGAAGTGCCAGAACTAGAATGAAAAAGGTATGAGCACAGCTGTTGTTGATGGGTTTAGAACCACTCCCTCTGGGGAGTGACATCACCCAAACACAACCCAGTTAATAAGCAGGGGCATTAGACTCAGTACCATTACTATTGGCAAGTTTGGTTTCACCAAAAATGCTTTGTCACCTTCATGTTTTTAAAGGAATACATTCACATTTTATTTATATGGTGTATAAAAGTCATTAACATCATCAGTTGCGATCTAATGTACACCTGCTACTGTTACTGCTGTACCTTGCTATCGCCCCCTTTTTGGAGAATTATACCTGCATACATACCTCTCAACCTGGAAATATCAAAAATCTGGACAAAGGCCCATGAGAAATAGGTACAAATCTGTACACTGATTAACGTAAAATGTGCATACATAATTATTTAACCCCACCCACTCCGATGGAATTGTGGGATACAAACTTTCAAACACAAACTGAAGAACAGAACCAAAATAAGGCCCCAGACCCTGTTCCAAAGCATGAAACACAAAATGTTTTAACAATTTCTATCAAATTCAGCTGGGAAGCTCCCAGGATGGTTAAATTGCATTATGTTCAACTTATAAACAGTTATTTTGGTGAATTAATATGATTCAGTATTATTTATCGTGAATATCAGTTGAAAAATTCTTTACAATGAATGTGTGACCAACAGTTTCAATGTGGAACATTGACTTTGTAAGGCTCAAAATGTGTAAGGTTCCTCATAATGAAGTACATTTGAGAGGTATTACTATGATTTTAATAAATAAATTATAAACATCATAACATACATGGAACAGTGCCTTCCCTCTCCTGTCTTAACACTCACCGCATTCATCAAGTAAGCGTTTTCCTCTCCATAACGTATAATAAATTGGGAGGATGTGCATTTCCTGTTTGGCAGTTGATATGCTCATTCTTTAAAGAACATAAAATAAAATGATATGTGCAGCTAAGGACATAGCATGTGCCCCTTTCCCATTGTCTGCTGTCCACTTCAGCTTGTTGATGTCCAGTGACATCCGTGTACAAAAATGTCATTACACCTTCTACCCCGTTAGTCACTTTTACAACTAATGTTAGTAATGAATGTATTGCCCTTCTCCCCAGTGCTGCGTTGCCCTTCTTACCAAAAGTGTTATGCACATGATCTAGAGCTCCTGTGCCTACCTTTCAACCCCTTAGAGCAAGAAGTCTGGACAAAGTCAAAAATCATTGGGGACAAAGGCTCAAAAATAGGGGCAATTTTTAAATAGTGCCCTTACAAATTTAGAGAAAGTTGATAGAATAACAGGTCTTGCATTTACATGAATTTTCTGCAGAAACTCAAATGTCTGTCATTACTTTCTGACTTTAATCCTTAATAATTTGCTAATAATTTGTCAGGAAAGCAATATTTTATAAGGAACAGTTCAAAAATATGAGGCAAGAATCTGGGCATTTTGCAAAAATCTGAGAGGTATGACCCCTTCTACCCTTGCATTCCCTGCAGCGAGGAAGCTTATTTGCAATGTATTGTGCACGCTTACCTCGCAGGTGCTTGTTTCAATAACTTAGGCATAGCACTATGATATTTATCCTTAGATTTAGCCTGCCTTTATCCCAATTAATTTATTTTTCAGTTATAATAGTTTAACTGTACATATTTTATTAAATAAAGGGATTAACCCAGCTTAAAGATTCGTTATTACTAAAAGCTTGGCATCCAATAATCAAAGACCTTCTATTCCTGAAAAATAACAGTGCTCTTTTTTTTCTGGCTGACTGCCATGATTTTTAAAGGATTTTATTGCTGGGATAGAGAGTACAGAAAACCCAAAGTAATGGACAAAATGTAAGCAATTAAACTACCAGAGTGTCTGTTAACATATTTCTCGGATTCATTTTCTACTTGAAAAAACAGAGAAAAACTCTGCAAGGCCTGAAATGCGCTGCACATTAAATCCCTGCTGTCAACTCAGCCATGTATATACAAGCAGGTAAATGTATTAACCAGACGGTAAACTTAAATGCACAATAACTTTCTCATAAATCATTCACAATTTAAACTGCAGTAGTACTACTCACCGAAATAAAGTCAAAGATAACAACTGGCAGCAAAACCAAGAACATGATTTGACACTGGGGGGAGCATGTTGTCAGGATATGAAGTTTGTGAGGTTGAACCCATTCATTCCCATATATCCTAACTGCCCATGAATGTTTTCATAGCAAGCTCAATCACTCACATCACATCTCAGCCCAGAGCAGCTCTCAGCCGAATTCCAACAAGCTGGCAGGCTGCTCACAATGCTGATGTTACCGCGCAGGCCTCCGCGTGATGACATCAGCCCTAAAAATACAAAAAAAAAAATTTAAAAAAACAAAAGCCGGGAAATTCAGAAATGAAGGGTGCTACTTGGGAATTGTGGCCCCTCCCATTATTTGGACCTCAAAATCCAGAAACAGCTGAGTGATTCAGTACAGTTGAGACGTATGCCTGCATGTCAGGAAGGAATAATTACTTTATGCATTCCTTCAACAGTATCGCATCAGTATTATATATATATATATATATATATATATATATATATATATATATATGATTTTGTTTATTTCTGCAGAAATAAATCTTTCTGTGTGTGTCATAACTTTTAGCAACTGTTGAGTAATCTGAGGTGATAAGGTGAGCTGCATGATGTTGGATGAGCAGGGATTATGCTTCACAGCTGTGCAAACTCTTATGCATATGACTCCATTTTGCCTTTTCTAAACATTGTCAACTTAGAGAATAAGTGAGGTTATCCACTGGTTCCCTTCTGGGAATTGCTGGAAACTGCTGCTAACTTTGCTTCTATCCTCAATGCCACATTCATGACTACGCAAGATCTGGTTACACAGATAAGTTGCCTTCCACATTCACATATTACTGTGATCCATAGAGATAAGAGTAGAAGGGAAGAACGGTTTACCTTTGAAACGTTGAACACACATTGTCATAAGACAGTTGTGCGGAAGTAAGTTTTCAAGTTTTTGGATAGCCGAAAAAAATGCATCGAATGTACAATGAGCGAATGCACTTTGACATTCGCTCATTGCAGATTCGGCATTTTGGGTGTGGAGTGCACTATAGTGGGGATCGGGAAATGGACCACTTCCCCTTTGTAATGCAACCTTGGAGTTAGAATATTAAAGCAGTGGGGGCATGGGGGGTGCAGAGGGGGCTTGCCCCCCTGCATTACATTGTGTGTTCGACATCTGAGTTCGAAACTCAGTGAATCTGCTGTTCAATTTGCTGAGTTTCGAACTTCAGAGATGATTGACAATCTGGAATCGGCTTTATGGTTCACCCAACTGGCTGTTCGAAAAGTTGATTTTCAACATTTCAAAGGTAAACCATACAAAACACATGAAATGACCATGAACTTTTTCAAATAATTTTAACACCAACATATTTACTTGCAGTTGCTTAAGTTAGGCAGCAAATGGCTTAAGAAACTGTGGACTTTTTAAAAGTAAGCCATAACTAATAAAAATATTGTAGATCAACTTGAAACAGTTCAAAATGATGTTATATTACTGAGTTTAGTTAAATAAATGTTTGCTTTACTGATATGATGACAGATTAGGATGACAAGTGATTACTGTAAAATTGTCACTTGCAGATGTGAAAATTCATAGTGATCACTGAGAAAGATAAGTTTATTTTGCTGACATTTAGTAATTGTCCACACATGGTAGAAATGCAGCGATTTACTTGTAAAGTACTGAAGTGTCAAGGATGCTGTGTTGGTGCAAAGCACATGTCTTTATTGGGAGATTCACTGATAAATGAAAAATGACAATTTTATGAATACAAGAAAATGAGAGGTGAAAGACAGATCTGTTAACAAACTGTGTGCCTTACTGTTTTGAATGTATTCATGATGGAGCAAACATTAGCTCAGCACAACCTTACTTGGATATAAATGTTGTCAGTGGAAGGATCCGCACATTAACAGAATGGAAGAAAAGGGCAAATGATGTGGTAGGACTTGCTAGAGCCAAGGTGTAGCAGATTGCAATTTTCCATACCATTATGGGGGAGAGGGAGACCACCTACTCGTATCCCTTTTACACCAAATGATGTATACTTCCTCTACATTCATAGAGTTGACTGTGACACAGAAGGAGATGAGACAGGAATAGTCAGAAGTGGGGTGGATACTGGCTATTACCAACATCTGAAGGAACAGTGCATATCTGCTCAGAAAGTTTGTTTTAAAACAGTAACGTATATTTATATAGGTAATTCAATTTTAACATGGAATGTTTAGACTTATCAGACAACAATTACTATTAACAGGTGAACCCTACACTTCTGCATATGATGAAGATGAAGGCATTGTGTGTGCTAACTGTCCTCCACATGTCCTTACTTGGGATACAGAAGTGTATGATCCTTCTTTATTAATATATTCAATTCATTTTTTTACAAGGATAACAGTGGAAACAAACAGTTAAACTATACCAATAAATGTGTGAGATATTAGCAACAGAACAGCTGTTGAATGTGATTATGATGATAACATAGTTATATTTGTGTAGCATGTAGCCCCCAAGTTAAATGGCAGGATCACACACCCAACAGGTTGGTAACTCTGCAGAATCACACACCCAATATGTTAGTAACTCTGCAGGAAGTGACACTACATCACAGAGTGAAGCACATGCTAACATTACACTCAAGCTTGTACAGGAAGAAAGCACCTCTACACTAGCATCTCCAAACCTAGAGGGCCACCCCTGCCCCTCTATGCCAGTTTCTCCAACACCAGAGGAATACCTCTGCACCTCTATACCAGTATCTACAAACCCAGACAAATACTTTCAGGATGAATGCTAAACTTCAGAGGTATCAGTGTGCACAGTGACACCTTTACAAAGGGTTACGACCCACAGGAGTTTTTCACTGCTACCCCAGAAAACATAGAAAACACTGGTACGGCAGCAAATGTACCAACCCATTGTTAGGGTCAGACCACTGCAACAAAGAATTGGCCAAAAATGGTCAGAGTCCTCCAGGGTATACTTGAGGGTTTCCAGCACTACTCGGAAACAGCAGTGAGTAGGGATAATGCCATAATCACACTGATGCATAGTATGGTGGCACATCTCGTATCTATGACTGCCTCCATTCTTATACTAGTTAGGACTTACTAGACTCAAGTAAGAGTCAGTCTTGGAAGGGTATGGGGTACTATCCAGACATGTGGGCAGATCACATGAGACTACACGTGCTTCTTGAGAAAGTACTGTAATTAGTAGGGAGAGAACAAGAACACCAGATTTCCTGCAGTCCATGTCAGTGTTCATTTACACCTAGTTAGTCCTCTCATTGGAGGTCATGATCATGGTGAAATCTGTGTCTGCAGGATTAACTGCATCATGTTGGCATTGACATCAGACCAAATCACCTCAAATTCTCATGGCAGCCCCTCTTCAAAATGTCTTGCACCATCACCTAGCCTATCCTTAGGAGATGTGTATGACACATTTGAGCTTGTCCTACTTTGATTCACTCATCACTTACAATCTGGCCTTCACAAACACGTCAATGTTTATCTTGAAGTAAAATAAGTTATTAAATAAAGTAAAAAAAAACAAAAAAAAACAGAAAAGTGAAAATATTGACTGTTTTCAGCTGAATGCATTTCATTCTTTTAATGCTACTGCTTAAAACCTCATGGAACTGTGGAAAGAAAGCTGTATGTCATAACATAAGGTTGCAGTGATTAACATCATTAATGCTCTGGGCATTATCATTGTTACAACTGTAGGTGCCTAAAGCTTACAAGTAGTAATACACAACTATTCAAGAAAACACCAACAGAAGAAGTAAAGAATAAAATGAGTATCCTGCCATGCAAATAAACATTGAGTCTGAATCCTACACAAATGCACTCTATAAGCACTTACACGAGTGCATGGATCGTGCTATCCCAAACAGAACCAAGACGCTATCCTCCAAAAAAGGAAGCCAGTCTGATGGTCCCCTGCCATAAACAAACTGTACAACAGAAGGAAGAAATTGTTGCAAAAGAGAGTAAAATCCCATGAGTGGAGGAGCTCCTTGGTCAGCCTCAGTAAGAAGCTGAGATCCCTTATAATATCCTCCAAAGCTTGTTATGAAAACAAAATCGCCACTGATTCTAAGGACAACCACAAAGCATTCTATAGCATGTCAGGGATCTCAATGGCAACACCCAGAGCTATTCTATAGCATGTCAGGGATCTCAATGGCAACACCCAGAGCTATTCTATAGCATGTCAGGGATCTCAATGGCAGCACCCAGAGCTATTCTATAGTATGTCAGGGATCTCAATGGCAGCACCCAGAGCTATTCTATAGCATGTCAGGAATCTCAATGGCAGCACCCAGAGCTATTCTATAGCATGTCAGGGATCTCAATGGTAGCACCCAGAGCTATTCTATAGCATGTCAGGGATCACAATAGCAACACCCAGAGCTATTCTATAGCATGTCAGGGATCTCAATGGTAGCACCCAGAGCTATTCTATAGCATGTCAGGGATCACAATGGCAACACCCAGAGCTATTCTATAGCATGTCAGGGATCTCAATGGCAGCACCCAGAGCTATTCTATAGCATGTCAAGGATCTCAATGGCAGCACCCAGAGCTATTCTATAGCATGTCAGGGATCTCAATGGCAGCACCCAGAGCTATTCTATAGCATGTCAGGGATCTCAATGGCAGCACCCAGAGCTATTCTATAGCATGTCAGGGATCTCAATGGCAGCACCCAGAGCTATTCTATAGCATGTCAGGAATCTCAATGGCAGCACCCAGAGCTATTCTATAGCATGTCAGGGATCTCAATGGCAGCACCCAGAACTATTCTATAGCATGTCAGGGATCTCAATGGCAGCACCCAGAGCTATTCTATAGTATGTCAGGGATCTCAATGGCAGCACCCAGAGCTATTCTATAGCATGTCAGGAATCTCAATGGCAGCACCCAGAGCTATTCTATAGCATGTCAGGGATCTCAATGGCAGCACCCAGACCTATTCTATAGCATGTCAGGGATCTCAATGGCAGCACCCAGAGCTATTCTATAGCATGTCAGGGATCTCAATGGCAGCACCCAGAGCTATTCTATAGCATGTCAGGGATCTCAATGGCAGCACCCAGAGCTATTCTATAGCATGTCAGGGATCTCAATGGCAGCACCCAGAGCTATTCTATAGCATGTCAGGGATCTCAATGGCAGCACCCAGAGCTATTCTATAGCATGTCAGGGATCTCAATGGCAGCACCCAGAGCTATTCTATAGCATGTCAGGAATCTCAATGGCAGCACCCAGAGCTATTCTATAGCATGTCAGGAATCTCAATGGCAGCACCCAGAGCTATTCTATAGTATGTCAGGAATCTCAATGGCAGCACCCAGAGCTATTCTATAGCATGTCAGGAATCTCAATGGCAGCACCCAGAGCTATTCTATAGCATGTCAGGGATCTCAATGGCAGCACCCAGAGCTATTCTATAGCATGTCAGGAATCTCAATGGCAGCACCCAGAGCTATTCTATAGTATGTCAGGGATCTCAATGGCAGCACCCAGAGCTATTCTATAGCATGTCAGGATCTCAATGGCAGCACCCAGAGCTATTCTATAGTATGTCAGGGATCTCAATGGCAGCACCCAGAGCTATTCTATAGCATGTCAGGGATCTCAATGGCAGCACCCAGAGCTATTCTATAGTATGTCAGGGATCTCAATGGCAGCACCCAGAGCTATTCTATAGCATGTCAGGGATCTCAATGGCAGCACCCAGAGCTATTCTATAGTATGTCAGGGATCTCAATGGCAGCACCCAGAGCTATTCTATAGCATGTCAGGGATCTCAATGGCAGCACCCAGAGCTATTCTATAGCATGTCAGGGATCTCAATGGCAGCACCCAGAGCTATTCTATAGCATGTCAGGGATCTCAATGGCAGCACCCAGAGCTATTCTATAGCATGTCAGGGATCTCAATGGCAGCACCCAGAGCTATTCTATAGCATGTCAGGGATCTCAATGGCAGCACCCAGAGCTATTCTATAGCATGTCAGGGATCTCAATGGCAGCACCCAGAGCTATTCTATAGCATGTCAGGGATCTCAATGGCAGCACCCAGAGCTATTCTATAGCATGTCAGGAATCTCAATGGCAGCACCCAGAGCTATTCTATAGCATGTCAGGAATCTCAATGGCAGCACCCAGAGCTATTCTATAGCATGTCAGGGATCTCAATGGCAGCACCCAGAGCTATTCTATAGCATGTCAGGGATCTCAATGGCAGCACCCAGAGCTATTCTATAGCATGTCAGGGATCTCAATGGCAGCACCCAGAGCTATTCTATAGCATGTCAGGGATCTCAATGGCAGCACCCAGAGCTATTCTATAGCATGTCAGGGATCTCAATGGCAGCACCCAGAGCTATTCTATAGCATGTCAGGGATCTCAATGGCAGCACCCAGAGCTATTCTATAGCATGTCAGGGATCTCAATGGCAGCACCCAGAGCTATTCTATAGCATGTCAGGGATCTCAATGGCAGCACCCAGAGCTATTCTATAGCATGTCAGGGATCTCAATGGCAGCACCCAGAGCTATTCTATAGCATGTCAGGGATCTCAATGGCAGCACCCAGAGCTATTCTATAGCATGTCAGGGATCTCAATGGCAGCACCCAGAGCTATTCTATAGCATGTCAGGGATCTCAATGGCAGCACCCAGAGCTATTCTATAGCATGTCAGGGATCTCAATGGCAGCACCCAGAGCTATTCTATAGCATGTCAGGGATCTCAATGGCAGCACCCAGAGCTATTCTATAGCATGTCAGGGATCTCAATGGCAGCACCCAGAGCTATTCTATAGCATGTCAGGAATCTCAATGGCAGCACCCAGAGCTATTCTATAGCATGTCAGGGATCTCAATGGCAGCACCCAGAGCTATTCTATAGTATGTCAGGAATCTCAATGGCAGCACCCAGAGCTATTCTATAGCATGTCAGGGATCTCAATGGCAGCACCCAGAGCTATTCTATAGCATGTCAGGGATCTCAATGGCAGCACCCAGAGCTATTCTATAGCATGTCAGGGATCTCAATGGCAGCACCCAGAGCTATTCTATAGCATGTCAGGGATCTCAATGGCAGCACCCAGAGCTATTCTATAGCATGTCAGGGATCTCAATGGCAGCACCCAGAGCTATTCTATAGCATGTCAGGGATCTCAATGGCAGCACCCAGAGCTATTCTATAGCATGTCAGGGATCTCAATGGCAGCACCCAGAGCTATTCTATAGCATGTCAGGGATCTCAATGGCAGCACCCAGAGCTATTCTATAGCATGTCAGGGATCTCAATGGCAGCACCCAGAGCTATTCTATAGCATGTCAGGGATCTCAATGGCAGCACCCAGAGCTATTCTATAGCATGTCAGGGATCTCAATGGCAGCACCCAGAGCTATTCTATAGCATGTCAGGGATCTCAATGGCAGCACCCAGAGCTATTCTATAGCATGTCAGGGATCTCAATGGCAGCACCCAGAGCTATTCTATAGCATGTCAGGAATCTCAATGGCAGCACCCAGAGCTATTCTATAGCATGTCAGGGATCTCAATGGCAGCACCCAGAGCTATTCTATAGCATGTCAGGGATCTCAATGGCAGCACCCAGAGCTATTCTATAGCATGTCAGGGATCTCAATGGCAGCACCCAGAGCTATTCTATAGCATGTCAGGAATCTCAATGGCAGCACCCAGAGCTATTCTATAGCATGTCAGGGATCTCAATGGCAACACCCAGAGCTATTCTATAGCATGTCAGGGATCTCAATGGCAGCACCCAGAGCTATTCTATAGCATGTCAGGGATCTCAATGGCAACACCCAGAGCTATTCTATAGCATGTCAGGGATCTCAATGGCAGCACCCAGAGCTATTCTATAGCATGTCAGGGATCTCAATGGCAGCACCCAGAGCTATTCTATAGCATGTCAGGGATCTCAATGGCAGCACCCAGAGCTATTCTATAGCATGTCGGGGATCTCAATGGCAGCACCCAGAGCTATTCTATAGTATGTCAGGGATCTCAATGGCAGCACCCAGAGCTATTCTATAGCATGTCAGGGATCTCAATGGCAACACCCAGAGCTATTCTATAGCATGTCAGGGATCTCAATGGCAGCACCCAGAGCTATTCTATAGCATGTCAGGGATCTCAATGGCAACACCCAGAGCTATTCTATAGCATGTCAGGAATCTCAATGGCAGCACCCAGAGCTATTCTATAGTATGTCAGGAATCTCAATGGCAGCACCCAGAGCTATTCTATAGCATGTCAGGGATCTCAATGGCAGCACCCAGAGCTGTTCTATAGCATGTCAGGAATCTCAATGGCAGCACCCAGAGCTATTCTATAGCATGTCAGGGATCTCAATGGCAACACCCAGACCTATTCTATAGCATGTCAGGGATCTGAATGGCAGCACCCAGAGCTATTCTATAGCATGTCAGGAATCTCAATGGCAGCACCCAGAGCTATTCTATAGCATGTCAGGAATCTCAATGGCAGCACCCAGACCTATTCTATAGCATGTCAGGGATCTCAATGGCAGCACCCAGACCTATTCTATAGCATGTCAGGGATCTCAATGGCAGCACCCAGAGCTATTCTATAGCATGTCAGGGATCTCAATGGCAGCACCCAGAGCTATTCTATAGCATGTCAGGGATCTCAATGGCAGCACCAGAGCTATTCTATAGCATGTCAGGGATCTCAATGGCAGCACCCAGAGCTATTCTATAGCATGTCAGGGATCTCAATGGCAGCACCCAGAGCTATTCTATAGCATGTCAGGGATCTCAATGGCAGCACCCAGAGCTATTCTATAGCATGTCAGGGATTTCAATGGCAGCACCCAGACCTATTCTATAGCATGTCAGGGATCTCAATGGCAACACCCAGATCTGCTCTGAGTTACAGCACAATGGCACAAAAATTACAGAACCAACTGATACTGCCAACATTCTGGCAGATGGGTTCAGTGCTAACTTTACCCCCCCTCTCACCCCCTAAACGGCCCAGATCTATACAAGAAGAATGCAGAGTCTCTGTAATCACAACTACGCAGGTAAAAGCTGCATTCTCTAAAGCCAAAAACACAGCATCCATGGGACCGGACAACATCCCAGGCTGCGTTTTATAAGAACTTCAAAACGAACTGGCTCCCCACGTAAGCACCATGTTCAATCATAGCCTCATGTCAGGCTTTGTGCCCACTGAATGGTGCACAACAACAGTTATCCCTCTCCACAAAGGGGGAGCCACCACTGATACCAGGAACTATCACCCTATTAGCCTGATGAGCTTGGTCTGTAAGGCCATGGAACATATCATCATGGAACTCATAAGCAAAGACATTGGTAACCTCCAAACTCTGGACCCCACCCAGTTCAGGTTTGTAAAAGGCAGATCATGCCTCCTAAACCTGATTGACTTCTTTGAAGCAGTCACCAAAGCCGTAGATGAGGGTAAGGTGGTTCACACAGCCTATCTTGACCTCACCAAGGCTTTCAACACCATCCCTCATTCTGGAATTATACCTAAACTCACTAAACTAGGTATAAATCCCTACGTCACAAGATGGGTTGCTAACTGGCTCACTGACAGAACTCACACTGTAAAAGTTGCAGACTCCAAATCTGACTTCAAACCAGTGATAAATGGAGTACCACAGGGTTCAGTCCTAGGTCCTCCCCTGTTTGGTATCTACTTCTCTGAAGTACAGGCTAACACAGAAGGCCTCTGGCTAATGAAGTTCACAGATGACTGCAAACTAGGAGCTATAGTCAAGCCCCCAAATGATGTGGACATCCTACAGAAGGGCCTCACTGAGACAGATGCCTGGTGTCAGAACCATGGCCTCAAGCTCTATGTCAAAAAGAGCATTGTTATCCCCTTTGGTAAAAACTCTGTACCCATGAACTACCACATAGGCGGCAGTCTTCTTAACACCAAATGTGTGATGAGACCTTGGGACCCAGGTGGACAGTAATCTCTCCTTTGATAATCACATTGCCACAGTAGTCAGGAAATCCTTCTACATAGCACACCTCATCACAAAAGGGTTCTCATCCAGGAAAAAAGAGGTTATTGTTCCCCTCTACTCGACACTCACTAGACCCATTATAGAGGACAACGCCCCTTTTGGAATGTACCTGACAAGACATCTGCAGCAGCTGGAAAGGCCACAGAAGTACCTCACAAATAAAATGACTGGCCTCAAACAGATTACCTACACTGATCATCTCAAAAAACTCCAGCTTTACTCTGTAGCATATCGCCTACACCGAGGTGATCTCTGCCTAACATATAAAGCTATGTCAAAGCCAGAGCTGTTGGACATGCTACACCTAAAGAAATCCCAATCCCTCTGAGCTACACGCACTAGGGACCTAAACCTTGTCACCACAATAAACAGGACATGCTGGTGGGATAGAGTCCTGTCCCAGAGACTTCCCATACTCTGGAACAGGCTACCCATCTACGTAAAGCAAAGTTCCTTATTAACACTCTACAAGAAAAATCTTGATGAGTGGATGGGAAATAGGAAATACACCCTGGGGATCACTTCTTTGGCTCTGCTCGACAGGGGCACAGGAAATTAACTTTCTTGGGTTGGCGTAAGCCAGGGAACTTTATTGGCTAGGCTTACTTAGGCCCTTGGGCCGATAGCCTAGTACCTACCTATGAACCTATGATGCCACTTCACCCTTACCACTACAGAATGATAATTATTTTTTAATCTCTTGAGTTTACAAATTTATTGTATATGTCAAAATGAAATAGTATGATGTGCAGTACATTAAGAGACAACATTAAGTCAGCTGAAATATTTAATTAAGAAATGCATAGCTGTACCCTATGAGAAGTCAACTATCCTGGCTAATTACCATGTTAATAATGCGCTCCTGAGAGCCAACCCAGTGGTCAGGAATATGGGTACGCTCATAGACAGTAGCCTTACCTTCGACTATTACATGGTCACAGTGGTGAGGAAATCTTTTTATGTTGCACAACTTATAAGTAAGGGCATGGCATCTTGGTCCAAAGATTTAAACATGAGTGGAAATGTCAGATAAACAGTGGTAGTAGACCATGTACCACATAGAATAGCACACAGTGGTGACTGCATTCATAAATTATATTCTATGTATTTTTTCCAAGAAGGAAAACACTAGCATGAATGTCATATTCCATAGATTTGGACTAGACATTGCCTCTTTACCTGCACATCTCTATGCCATACACTGCATGCATTAGTAATCAAGGTACCATCATACCTGTGAAGTACAGGAAATGAGCAGCTTTAATTGTCCCTGTAGAAAAGGCAAAAATGTCATATGTACCTTATTTACATACCTGGCTTGGCCACATATTTGTTCTGTAAGCCTTACACATGCTGTTTTGAGGTGCTGTCATTCTTCTTAAACTATAGCTATTTTCTCCTCTACTGAGGTGTTAGAGCCTTGAGTAATTCCTTCAACTCTTGTGCTTTTTCTTCAGTCAACTTCTAGGTCTTCAGCATAGTCTCTGTTGACTTGTGAACACCATTTGCAGCTGATTTTGCAACCAGCAGTTTATGCCGTGGGCTGACTATTTCACTGGGGATGGCTTTGTGATTACTGGTTCTACCCCAGTGCCCCCTTTTTTATTAGGAGGAAGTCTACCTGAGTTCCATGTTGGTCACTCTTATATGCAATCTTGTGACTGTTTCTCTTGCTGATCCATGTACTGGCCACCATCAAGATATTTGCCAGACAGAAATCTAGAATGGCCTCTCCTTCTTTATTCCTATTGTCCCACTCATGTGGCATCAGCCAGTCCTCATATTCAGCTGTGTCAGTCCTGATATGTGCATTCAGGTTACCCATTGCTGACACCAATTCATGTTGTCCTGCATGATGTAGAAAGTCCTGCTAATACTGTATAAAGGCACTGTTTACCCCCCTATTACACCTCTGCTCTGGGGCATAGGTTATGAATAGTGCTCTATCCTTACACTGGAGTCTAATTTCTATGAGTCTATCACTAATTCTGATGACATCCCTCACAATCTTCTGAAGCCTCAACCTCACTACAATTCCCACACCATTTCAGGCTTGTCCTCTTCCTGTGTAGTAGACTCTGGATGCCAAGCCAAGTGTCTTTGCAGTGCCCTTCCATCTTGTCTCCTGGATACATAAGATGTCCAGCTTCCTCCTTACCTTCATGTCATCCACTTCCATGCTACATCCTGTCATTGAACCTATATTGACTGAAGCAAATCTTAGTTCATGTGTTGCATTTTGATTCTTTTTATGTACAGCTTTCATTCACCTGAGCTATCTCAGGTAACCCAAGCTGGGCAACTGGACACTAGCTGGGCATTATCATATACTGATCCAGGACCTGGCTGTATGGTGGGCATACATTGGTAAATAGGAACACATACACCCCTCCCACCATTAGCATGGATCTCTAGGCTGGGTCCTCAAACAACTTATCATGGGAAAATACCTATGCCCATTTGGTGACATCAGTCAACACGACCGAATCACCTACAGCTAATTTTTTTACACTGTCAAGTAGCTAGTCCTGAAACTGGAAGCAAATTAAGTTTATGAGTCAAAGAGTGTGTCACACAAGATTAAACTAGTGCAATGTGTGCTTAAAGTGCAGAAGGAATTGTTTTATGGGGAGCTGTGAACACTATATGATGTTAAATGTTATTTAGACAAATCAAAGTCCAGCAGATGCCGCGGTAGTATGGCGGTAGCATTGTTACCTCACAGCAAGAGGTTCTCCCGTTCGATTCTTCCTGGGCTTGGGAGTGCCTTCAGTGTGGAGTGTGCATGTCCTCCCCGTGGTTGGGTAGCGTTTGAAAGACATGCATGCATAAATGGGCGCACCTTAGTTGAAGGTTAGGCGTCGAGCTGGCACCTCAGTGTTTCGTAAAAATCTACTGCCAATCATTAGCGGACTGGAGTTCTGCTGTGGTGACCTCTTACAAGGAAAAGCTGAAAGACAAACAACAACAACATAGTCCAGCAGACTATGTTTTGCAAAACTGGACAACTATCAGTTACAATGAAAGAATGCAGATATAGAACCTGAAAGGGTTGAAAGTGAGCATGTCGTTATACAAGTGAAGTACAGTAAATGAACAGCTGACATTGTCTCTGTAGAAAAGGTGAGAATGTCAAATGTATTTGTGATGATTATAAACCAACAGTGAATCAGACTGTAACTAATGATAACTATTTTCTACCAGGAGTGGAAGCTGACTTCCATGATGAGTGGAGAAAATATGCATTCTAAAATAAATCTGACCACTACTAATCAGCAACTATTCCTTTACGATTACTTTAGAATGTATGAAATAACAAATCAACTTATGTATAACCTGAAAAATGTTCAGTGTGATTTCAGCACCATATATTTCTCAAACAATAACAGGAAATTTATTTAAGGATGTGAAAGCACTTCTGTGCTTGGCTTACTTGACAAATATACGAAAAAAGTGACCACCTCAGTAACTTACATGAAGTCCTACACAGATTTCAACATTATGGACTGACAGTTAAAAGATCAAAATATGACTTTGGTAAATCAGGGACTGATTCTATGGGGCATGTTTTGGTCAGAAGAGGGACAGAAGAGGGATACATCCTTCTTTAGGGAAAGCAAAACTCATAGATAAGCCTTGGGTGTGTGTGTGTGTGTGTGTGTGTGTGTGTGTGTGTGTGTGTGTGTGTGTGTGTGTGCGTGTGTGCGTGTGTGTGCGTGTGTGTGTGTGTGTGAGTGTGTGTGTGTGTGTGTGTGTGTGTGTGTGTGTGTGTGGGTGTGTGGGTGCGAGTGCACGTGTGTGTGTGTGTGTGTGTGTGTGTGTGTGTGTGTGTGTGTGTGTGTGTGTGTGTGTGTGTGTGTGTGTGTGTGTGTGTGTGTGTGCGTGTGTGTGTGTGTGTGTGTGTGTGTGTGTGTGTGTGTGTGTGTGTGTGTGTGTGTGTGTGTGTGTGTGTGTGTGTGTGTGTGTGTGTGTGTGTGTGTGTGCATGCGCGGACATGTGTGTGTGTGTGTGTGTGTGTGTGTGTGTGTGTGTGTGTGTGTGTGTGTGTGTGTGCGTGTGTGTGTATGTGTGTGTGTGTGTGTGTGTGTGTGTGTGTGTGTGTGTGTGTGCGTGAAACTATTACATTCATTTATTGTTTTTATTATTATGGAAAGTTCATTCTGACCAAAGTATTGTGTTAGCACTGTACTCTAAAAAGCTAAAACAAAACATGTAAAAGCAGTGTAAACAACTTACAAAAGATATAGAAAACACAAATAGCCCGCACTAAACCAGCACTTTCTCTTATTCACAGCAATCTGGTACCTCGGCAATTCGCCTTCATGATCGCTGTGAATAAAAGAAAGTGCTGGTTTAGTGCTGGCTATTTGTGTTTTCTATATTTGCTCTTATTAGTGTGTTTTTTGGAACTTACAAAAGATACTCTTACAAAATATAAAAAATATATAAATTTGTAATAATGTGTTGGTTGACTATGGCCAACAGTCACCAGCATTATTTGCGGGTCTATGTTAGAACACCGAACATTCAAAATGTTGAGTGTTCTAATATCGAACCCTAGCAATCAAAAATACAAAACATGGAACATTCAAAACAGCGAATTTTTTCCTAGGGAAAAAATTTGCTGTTCCAAAACACATACACACAACACAAGCACACCAAACAAACAGCAATCCACACACATACACCTAAATTCTTACACCTAACCCTAGACTAAACTATACATTCACCACTAACTATCCACTTACCTTAACCCAAACCCTAACCCGAAAGTCAGTCACTATCGCACAGTCACCTTACCCGTGCCCTAACCCTAACTCACTTACCTCGCCCTAACCTTCACGTCCACACAATCGTACACTTACCTGACCCGCACCCTAACCCTAACTCACCTAACCCGCCCTAACCCACACATCCACACAACCACACACTTACCTGAATCTGACCCGTAACTTTCCACCAGAGTTCTTAAAATACCGAAGCAACAGAAACGGACAACCGAATTATTTCCCTAGGAAAGAATTCGGTTTTCTGTTACTTCGATATTTTCTGCGTTGGCTGAAAACGGGTCGATATTAGAACGCTCGACATTTCAAATGTTCGGTGTTCTAATATAGACCCTTATTTGCTTGTGATGTCAAATCAATACTGTTCCTACAGGAGATTAAAGAGTAACTGTATACACATCAATAACCTTTTCTTCTGCTTATGGAAAGTATTCTCAAACTGATGAAGTTCTTGCTTTGATTTTTAGAAGCAAAGAAATTTAACCAGTATTTTTGAGTAGAAGCATCAGTTTAATTATTGACCTTAAACAATTACCAACATTGCTTTTTTCAAGAATAAGAGTTTAGTTACAATGACAATCATATAGCATAGAGAGTTGCCAAGATTTTTTTGTTCTTAACTTCGCAAATTAATAATAGACAAGCAGTCATTAAGACCATTACATAACCGGTCAAATCCATCCATCCATCCTCACCCCCTTTTCCCATTTTTGGACACGGGGTCAGGGTGACAATCATCTTGAGACAAAGTTACACTGCCGGTAACTAGCCCTGCTGCTGTAGTTCATCTAAACCACTCACTAATGCCCAGTCAAATAGGCCCTTGGAGTTACTATATAATTCAGTAGTGCTCATGGGCTACAGAGGACAGTTCAATAGACAATGAGTAGTTGCTCATCCATGTATCAAGATTAACTTTGAACGTTGCTAGAGCACCCTTTATTTGACATGTATGGGAAGTTTATTCCATAGGTAAGGAATGCATCAGGTTACTATGTATCAGGCCAATGAGTCTGATTATCTTACACATGCAGATTAACATCCTTGGAGTTGGTATTTGATGGGCTGCTCCTTCTACAGAAGTACAGGACATTGAATAGGGCAAATACTTCTTGACACAAAAGTTAAGACAAAAGCCACCATGAAGGAGTCAATAGAAGACTGCGTAGAAAGAAAGGACTATTAGTCTATGTGGGTAATTAAAGGACTCAAAGGGATGATTTTTTTTAGTTAAGAATCTATGTGTCCTCTCATTTTGAGACATGCACTTAAAAGGGAGTATGCCAAACAGGACATTATATTCAGTGACCTACCTAATAAAGCAGGTGTACATGGGGCTATGATATCTTTAGCTTAAAAAAAATGTATTTGGAAATTAATTGAGCAAATATAGATGGATTTCCTAACTACTATAGAGATATGAAGTCCATGATGAAACTCTGCTTTGAGAGGTACTTCATTTATATAACACAAGATGGGAAGGTCTTTTTTTCCATGTTAAAGCATGCTGCACATTTTTTATACTTTTTTGTCAGAACAAGTGTTGAAATAGTCAAGCCCTCACTGGAATAGCTGTGCATGATAAGGTGAGCTTTCAGTTGTGCACAGTCTGCCTAAGCAAACTTAGATAACCACAAGCCTGGGGCACAACCTTGGACACAGCTGTAGTCAGATGAACTGCAAGGTCTAGCAAAGTACCCCATTAGGTGCTCCCCATCTAGACCCCCCAAAAATGTCCTCCAGAATCGAGGACCAAAAAAAAAGATCTTCAGCTTTTTGTTAGAAAAAGAAATACTGTAAATATCAAATATCTACATATCTGCATATTCATGCTTTGCTATCTATTACACACACACACACACACACACACACACACACACACACACACACACACACACACACACACACACACACACGCACACACCTGGACAAGAAACAATGACCAGGGTGAGATTAGCACTGTGAAAGAATTGCTGGTCAGTCCTTGAGTTTCACATATGCAAACAGTATTGGAAATTAAACTGCTAAGGAATTTGCAATTCAAGGACAGATTTCTAACTATTACACTCATGTACCCTTACAGCAAGCCAAACACTGACTATCATTTAAGCAGCCGTGATCTCATTCATGGCTCCTTAAATAATTGCATAAACTGACTGCAGACACTGTTTGGAATCACTTCTGCAGTGCAAAGTATGCCCCCTAACAGCTTTGTGCACAGATATCAGAGAAACAGATACTGAAAAGGTGGGGTTCCCAAAACTGAGCCCTGTGACCTCCACAGGAAACATTCTTTGGTCAGATGAAGCTTCTGAATTTTTTTTTCTGCACTGGTTGTATTAGTTAGCCAGCTGGCTATCCAAGGGACAACATATGTATTTATATTAAATTTTGCAAGTGTATTATTTATTTATTCCTCCACACTATCAACAATACTTTCACAGCAAATGGTATCACAGGCTTTGATTAGATCCATTATGTATGAACTGATCCTTACCATGGTTTCAGAAGCCTTTTCAAAGAAGTTTGTAAGGCTAAAGACATTTAGATCTAACACTGACAAAGCCAAATTGTTTTGCATCAGGTGCCAGATGGTTTCTTATGCCTATATTAATGAGTGTATGTGTGCTATGCTGTACAGCCTTGCATAAAGGACCAGCAAGACTAATGGGTCTAGGGTCTATAACTGACTGGTTCAGTGGTAAGGGGGTCTTTGTGCAATGGCATCACAAAGATAGCTCTGCAAATATCAGATAACTTTCCTGGGGAGAGTCTAACATTAAAATGTTATGGAGGGATTCAGCTGAGTTTTACTTAGTGCTAATAATTAGACAACCCAATACATAGTGTCATACATAAATACTAGGCAATTACTATGCAGACCATTAGAAGTATTACTAAAAACCCATTTTCAAAAGTTCAAAACTTCCCTTCAACCTCAAAAAAGACAAGAGAAGATAGACTGGTAAAGAGTTTGAGTCTGCCAGTCCAATTACCTGCATTTAATTTGAAGGTGGCAAGGCTGCTACTCTGCTTGACGTGTAGTGAAAGTTAGTTCCAGAGGTGAGTGATGCATTGGGATATGAATCTATCATACCAACATGCCTTATTTATATGTTGATGAAGGTTTAGTTCCTTTAACTGGGTATTTCAAGATCCATTTGTTTTTTGAAGGAATAGGAAGTTAAAGAGGGTTGGCTCATTCATGGCTTGTTAGGCTAAACACAGATAGTCTCTTAAGCTAAATGACAGGTTTATACAAAGACTTGTCAAAAGAGGCATTATATTCAGCAATAGGTCTGATGAAATAATAATAAATAAATAGGGAACTTAGATTACTTTAGATCTAGAAGGGATGCCTTTGGAATTTACATGAACCGCATAGAAAGTTTTCTGAATTACTGAGGAGCATGATGGTCAAACAATAAGGAATTATCAACAAGATAACCTAGATCCCTTGTGACAGTGTCTGGTTGTAGAGGTGTGTCACCTATATGGTATGATAAAATGTTTTGTTTACTAAACTAAGCTACATGTTTTCCACATTTAATGTGAGACCATTGTACTTGCACCAATCTTTATCAAGGTCTAACCTATGTTGTAGCAGTTGTGAGTCAGGGGAACATCGAATCACACATGCTAAGACAGCCCCACTCTGGCACAGTAATCAAGGAACCTCAATCCTCACCACTGACACTGGATAGGGATGCTCACTTGGAATACAAATGGATACACTCAGTATTTCAGATGCAAGCCTCTCTGCACCAAGCACAGTTTCTCTTAAGAGCATAGAGGGAACACAGTCAGCTTGGGGTCTGGATTTCTCTATATTTGTCTCTCTCCATGTCCCCAATAAGACTCCCCTGGCACAGCTTCAGAGTTAAGTCCTCAGCCAAGTGCCAAAGCCAAGTCCTCAAGCACCCTCTCTGTAAACCAGTGCTTTGTATCCCTGCTCTAAGTAGCTGGCACACACACACACACACACACACACACACACACACACAGGCATACACTTTGAGATTTGATTTACACACACACACACACACACACACACACACACACACACACACACACACACACACACACACACACACACACACACACACACACACACACACACACACACACACACACACACACACACACACACACACCTTGGAAAGGCTGGCACAGATTTACTAGCTATAACCCCTTCTGCCCAGACTATAAGGTAGTTATCACTGCCACCAGACACTACAAAGCCAGCTACCCAAAGCTCTTGCAAAGGTATCCAATTATACTAAGTGAAATTAATATTCATACAAATGATAATGTTGACCAAACAGCAAGGCTTTCAAGAGTGGCCACATTTATCACCAAATAAATATATGCAAATACTTTCAAAATTTAAATAGTTTCTAAAAAGGACCAGCCACAATGAACAGTTTAAATATACTTACTAATAAATAATAATAAAATAACAAGAAAATGCTAAATATCTATTTACGGTAAACCCCAGAGTTTCAATCACAGGAAATATTAAAAATAACACAGCTGAAAAGATTCACATAGTTACAAAAAAAAAATACTTAACTATTCTCACTATATTTTCCTAACCGATTTAGAGAATTACTCTCCTAGTCACTTATTAATGCAAGGCAAGATGAAGTGGGTGAGTGATCCTTGTTGTCAGATCCAGCACAGAATGCAGAATATTGACAGCAATGTCCTACTAATATCTATATATTATTTCTAGCTTACAGAATGATGTCACATACATCTGGTTATTTAGCTCTGTTTCTCGCATTATCCCCATCACTATAAGCTGCCAGTGTTTACCACTTATATGCTACACAGTTTACTATTAAAATCTCAAAAGTTAAAAAAACAGGTACTTATGAGCGAAGTGTTTCATCGAAAGTGCACATCACCTAACAGCCCTAATGTCGAAAAACAGCTGTTAATGCCGAAAATGTTGAACATGACATTTTCAGCACTTAACAGCAATCCCACCCTTCCCGTAACTCCCTAACTAAGAAACCTACCATCCCATTTATGCAGGGGGGCAAGCCCTCACTGTGCCCCCCACACACCCTAACTATATATTCCAACTCTGAGATCGCACTACAGTGAGGAAAGGGATGTATTTCCCTTACCGCACTGTACCATGAACCCTGTACATAATCGAACGTTATATTTGTGAATGTACAGACCATTCACAAATATTCCATTCGATTATGTGGCCGGTGCACATAGGAACTATTCGAACATCTGTAGTTCGAATAGTTCATAGGTGTGCAATGCTATGCCAACTTTATAATAGTAAACCGTGCTACACTATACACTAGACCTTTAGCTAAATTTTATTAAAGCATCTGGAAGCCATAAAACAATACAACCATTCTACTCTTCCTACAGGAGCTACAAACCATTCTCTAGCACAGACATTGTATCTCTGGCTCCATTCAAAAATGACAGATAACATCTTTATGGCTTAACCCATAAAGAAATTTAATTTCATATATATTTTAAAGTTGGTTGGACTGAGATTAACCCATTCTCTTCCAGTATTTTCTGTTAAAACATATATACTTCAACAGTTACAATAATACATGTACATTTCTTTTGTTTCCAGCAGGGCACACTGTTGATACATTTTTAACAAATGCAACTTTACAAATACATTTTTAAACACACACATCTGTACAAATCAATTTGATACACAAATGACATATAATTCTTTACTAAATTCCATCTAGTTGCGCTGACATATGTTACACATCCATTGCCCCACGTCTTCTGGCATAACTCATACTACCTCCTATCATCACATCTCTCCCCCTTTGAAGACTCAAGCTAGTTTTTTAATTGCCCCTTGAGAAACTTTGCTTGAGAGGAATGAGTCGATCTGGGAATACATTACCCCATATCCTGTCTTGAGAGTCCATCTGCACTGGCATTGCTAATCCACTATGGTGCTGCATTGTCGGATTATATGGCTTCAACCCTAGGCTAAACATTCTTTTTCAACTCCTCTCTAGGTTGGAGTCTATGGCTGAGATATACCACTGGATGCTCTTCTCCCTCTGAGGAAACCTGGTTGAGTAAAGTCCCCATCCCCTGGTACAAAGCATCTACCTGCAAAACAAATTATTTGATGTAAGCTGGACTGGCTAACACAGGGGGTTCTTCCAAAGCCCTATTAAGCATTTGGAATGCCTGTTCACAGACTGGGATCCACACTACCTTGTCTGGCCTGTTTGTCCTCATCAGGTCTGTGAGGGGAGCAGCTATTGTACTATAATTGGGAATGCACTTTCTATACTACCCTGCTGTCACCAAGAATGACCTCACCTATTTTTTGGTAACTGGGGCAGGCCAAGCTTGAATACCTTCCACTTTGGCAGGTTCTGGCCCAGTCTTACCACTTCCTAATCTAGACCTCTGCCATACCCACCTCACACTGGGTCTATATTAAAACACCAAAAGTGCATATGTGTGACTACATAAAAGTCGACACATAATGCATGAAACCTGAAAATAGCGAACGGCCACATAATAGTATTTTTCCCTAAGGAAAAAACATATGCGGCCATTCACTAAAAAAAAAAATTATTTAACACCATAAACAGATGGGGGACTTTGCCCTCCACACCCCCCAACATGGGGGGCTCTACCCCCCACACCCCCCTAACTAAATATACCAACTCCGAGATTGCACTATAGGAAAGGAAAGGGCAACTCCGTGAAGTTGGCCAACTATCTCCTTGCCCTATGACATATTCATCAAATTGCTTAAATGCGATTCGATGAATATGTGTTACTGTTTCCGTATTCTCTCAGAAGCCTTTTAGTGCTTCTAACATAGACCCCCTGACACTTACTGGGCTTAATGGTCAACCCTGCCCTTTGTAGTCTAATCAAGACCTCCTTGACATGTTGAAGATGCTCTTGCCAAGAATGGCTGTAGATAGCAATATTGTCCAGGTAAGCAAGAGCATAATCACCTGCTCATGCTAGGACATGATCGACCAGCCTCTGGAAGGTCACTGGGGATATTTTTCATCCAGAAAGCATCTTTGTAAACCTGTATAATCTGAAAGGAGTAGCAAACCCTGACCTCTCTCTAGCTGTAGGAGCCAAGGGCACCTGCCAGTAAACCTTGATCAGATCAATAATGGTCAGATACTTAGCCCCACCCAGCTGCTCTAAGGCTTCATCTGTCCTAGGGAAGAGGTAAGCATTTGACTCTGTGTGACTGTTTAGTTTCCTGTAATCCACACAGAACATGGTGCTGCCATCTTTCTTTGGTACCAGCATCACTGGGGAGGCCAAGGGACTACTAGACAACCCCCAGTTCCAACATTTCCTGTATCTCCTTCCTAAGAGTTTGTCTGACTCTATCAGGCATTTTATAAGGGGCCTGCTTGATAGGTCTTTGGGGTCCTGTATCCACATGTTACTGCACAAGGTGGGTGCACCCAGGTTTACCAGTGAAAATGTCCTCAAACTCCTGTAACACTGCTTGGATTTTTGAATCTGGGTAGAGGATAGCAGCTGGGACATAGCTACGTCGTCCACTCAGGTGTCAGTCCGAGCTTCACTTTGGACATCAGTCTCCAGATCCCGCTCAGACTCCTCCTACCACCCAATGCAAATACTCAGCACAAAAGCCTCCCTTTCATGGTAAGGTTTCATCATGTTAACATGGTACAATTTGTGGCCCTGCCTTCTGCCTAGCATTTCTACCATATAGTTCACATCACTGACCTTCCTTACCACTATGTAGGGTCCCTCCCAAGCTGCATGCATCTTATTTTATCTGACAGAATTGAGCTTCATAACCTGCTATCCCATAGCAAACTCCTGTCATACCAGATATTTTTCTCATGTTGGGCTCCTGCGAGGTTCTCCTGGGCTAAGCCCATGAGCTCCCTAAGCCTTGTCCTGAGGTTTATGACATATGCTGCAACAGACTACATGTGGACTTTACACTCTTCCCTCACACTCATTATGAATCAAATCTAAATGCCCCCTCACCCTATGTCCATACAGCAGCTCAAAGGGTGAAAAAATGTGGATTCCTGGGGTACCTCTCTGTATGCAAACAGCAAATGGGGCAAACATTTGTCCCACTCTCTCTTAAACTGGTCTGCAAATGCCCATAGCATGTTTTTTAGTGTAGAGTTTAATCTCTCCACAAGACCATTAGTCTGGGGATGATGAGGGGTGGTCTTTTGGTGCTTCAACTCACAGTGCTCCCACAGACATGCCAGCAGGTCTGATATGAAATTGACAACTCTCTCAGTCAGTATTTCGCTTGGGAAACCTACCCTGCTGAAATTATCTAGAAAAGCATTTGCTACCTTCTTTGCCTCAATGGAGGACAGAGCCACTGCCTTAGGGTATCTGGTAGCATATTCAACTACCACTAGGACCTACTTCTTCACTGTGGAACTTGGGGTACTCAGAGTCCCAACAATATCCATAGCTGCTCTCTGAAATGGCTCATCAATCATAGGCAAAGCCGTCATAGGAGCCTTGATCTTGTCTCCAGCCTGGCCTATGTTCTGGAACTGCTCACAGGTCCTGCAGTACCCTGTTACATCCCTTGCAATCCCAAGACAATGAAAGTTCTGCATAACACATCTCTTTGTACACTTTATGCTCATATGATCTGCAAAGGGAATGTCATGGGGTATGGCTAGAAATACCAGATGGTAGGCCCTAGGAATTACCAACTGCTGTATTACCTCACCATCTAGCCCTCCCTCAGGGGTCCACTGTCTATACAGTAACCCTTTGTTCCAGTATACAGATTGGCCCTTTCCTTGAGAATCAGGTACCTCCTTAGCTACCTTCCCCCCAAGCCTTGTAATGCAGGGTCTGAGAGCTGAGTCTGTCTCAGCTCTACATTTGTGATTCCTCCCAGCTCCCCTTCCACAGAAAGTCTGGTATCCACTGACAGGGGTGCCTCACTGTCAGCCTGGGTACTACCACTCACTTCTGCCCTTGCAGTCACTGTCCAAGGGAACATCAGTACTTACCAGCAACTGTGGCTCACCTTCATGCTCACTGATACAATGTAGCTGCCTCCCTGAAACAGCCACACCACCAGCTCTAGCTTCAGGTGTGTTGTCTGTCTGGGTCTCCCCCAAGCTACCAGACCCACATGCCTATCTCCAGGCCTGACTGAGTATAACTGCATGCACACAAGGCACTGTATTATTAAAATAATTCCCCATCAGGGCATCTACAGGGATATCCTTAAAAACACCTGCTTGCTTGCTTCATTTTCTACCCTCCCAGTCAAGGTGAACCCTGGCTAAAAGGCATATGGAATGGGGTCCCTCCTACAGCTCTGAGTGTACTGGACTGCCCAAGCAAGTACTGGTCCTCTTTAACCACTGCAGGCTTCACAGTGGTTATGTCAGGGGCTGTGTCTCTCTTACCAGTGGCCTGTTTTCCATCCACTAAGATAGGATATAACCTCTTGTGATAGTTTGGTACCCCTGTTGTCTCCAGACAACTTATCACTGGCATACTGTTATTCCCACTTGCTGGTTCCCCCACCTTTTGTTCCCTGCCTTGCCTGCATACACATCTATATGATAGATGGCCCCACTGGTTAAATTTAAAACATTTAACCCTTGATCCTGGCCATGTACCTATACTAGTGGCTTCCCCTGTTACTGGAGGACACTTTTGTGATGGTTTAATCTTCCCACTGTGGGTTCCCTTATATTCATGTGCAGCACTGGGTATCCCCTTCCTGTGCTGTGATGCCCTGCTTGCCGAGTAGTGACCCCCTTTCTTCCACAGCTTATCTGCAGAGTTACATTCTCAGTCGGACAACCAGATTCTCATGTCCTCAGCCAAAGTGCTAAGGGCTCGTTCCCTCACCAAAAGGTCCACCAGCCCTTCAAATGTGCTGACCTGACATCCACTCACCCACCTATGAAAATATGTGCTTAGATCAGCAATATAATCACACACACTTTAATCTGCCTTGAATCTATGTTCACAAAACTTTTTTTCTGTAAGCTTCAGGTGTTAACTTAAAACATTTAAGTAAACGTATGTTTACCTTTTCATAGTTTAAACAATAAATATCAGACAATTTAGAAACAGCAGTTACAGATTTACCATGCAGTAAGAGGGGGCAGGAACTATACTCAGAGCCCTTGGTCAGCATTATATTGTTTACTTACTGTTTCAAATATATGAATAAAACTATCAAAATGATCACCCTCTGTAAATTATGGAAGGAATTTACCGACCGTCGTCACTTCTGGGGTTCAGTTATTCCCTTCCCCATTACCTCTATGACCCTGGCAAAGAGTCAGCATCTCTCTCTCTCATGTTGACACTGCTTTTCATTTTATTCAGCCTGCAAATGCCTCAATCTCTCTCCTGATTCTAATGCCATCTCTTTCTCCTTTTTTTCAGCCTCCAAAGCCCACAGTCTCTGCTGATTCTAATTCCAAATGTTTGGCTTCCATTTCAAGACTCTTCAACTCCAGAAGAATGTTTAATTCCACTGAGGAAAAGGTGAACTCTCCTGTTTCTGAGGGCTGCAAATCCCCATCACCAAACTGGTTGTCCTCCTGGTTGCAGGTCTGAGCTGCAACTGAAGCTGAAATTATTTGCTCTTTAGTCAGGTTGGCATACACCAGTCCTTTGGCTTCATGCACCTTGGCCACCTGGTTCTTTGTTAGCTTGCTGTAATCCTCTGATGAAATATTTGCCTGCTTTCCCTGACTAAACTAAACTAATAAAAAATTAAAAAAAAATAGAACTGTTGTGAAATGAAACTCTGAAAGTCTACCTTGTGGCTGCTGAGAGAATACACACCTTTAGTGACAACTGCTCACAGGCTATGAAGTTCAATATCCACACCACTGCTCATCAGTATGTGACGTCCCCACTCTGGGCCAGTAATGAAGGAACTTGAATCCTCACCACTGACACTGGAGAGGGACAATCATTTGGAATACAAATGCATACACTCAGTATTTCCAGATGAAGACCTCTCTGCATCAAGCACAATTTCCCTTAAGAGCAAACAGGGAACACAGTCAGCCCAGGGTTCGGAGTTCTCTATATCTGTCTCTCTCCAGGGCCCCAGTAAGACTGCCTACTGGTTAAGTCTTCAGCCAAGTGCCCAAGCCAAGTCCTTCACCACTCTCTCTGTGAAACCAGTGCTCTGTGTCCCTGCTCCAAGTAGCTCACACACACACACACACACACACACACACACACACACACACACACACACACACACACACACACACACACACACACACAAACACACACACCTGGGAAAGGCTGGCACAGGTTTACTAGCTATGCCTTTTTCTGTCCGGACTATAAGGTAATTATCATTGTACCAGACACTATAAAGCCAGCTGCCAAAAGCTCTTGCAAGGTTACACAACTATACTGAGTGAAATTAATATTAATACAAATAGTAATGTTGACCAAACAGCAAGGCTTTCAGGAGTGGCCATAGTTCTCACCAAATAAATATATGCAAATACTCTCAAAACTTAAATATTTTCTTAAAAGGACCAGCCACAATGAAAAGTTTAAATATATTTAATAATAAATAATAAAACAACAAGAAAATATTAAATATCTATGTATATTAAACACTAGAGTTTCAATCACAGGAAACATTAAAAATAACACAGCTGGAAAGATTTACATAGTTACAGAAAAACAATACTTACAGTAACTATTCTCACTATATTTTCCTAATTGATTTAGAGACTCACTATCCCTGGTCACTTACTAGCACAAGGCAAGATGAAGTGGGTGAGTGGTCCTTGTTGTCAGATCCAAGACAGAATACAGAATACTGTTATCAATCTCCTACTAATATCTAAGTATTATTTCTGGCTTATACACACATCTGGTCTTCTGACTCTGTTTTCCACACTATCCCCCATCACTATAAGCTGCCACTGTTTAGCACCTATGTGCTACAATACTAGACCTTTAGCTAAGTTTTAAAGCATCTAGAGGTCATAAAACATTCAACTCTTCCTACAGGAGCTTCAAACTATTCTCTATTACCAACACTGCATCTCTGATACCATTCAAAACTGTGGGATAACATCTTTATGGCTTAACCCATAAAGTAATTTAATTTCAGATATATTTTAAAGTTGGCTGGACTGAGATTAATCTCTTCACTTCCAGTATACTCATAGGTTCATAGGATGTTTAGGTATGTACTAGGCTAATGTCCGTGGAGCCAACACAAGCCTAGCCCAAGAATATTCCCACTCATCCTGTTGCCGGACATTAGTTCTTTGTGCCCCTATCAAGCAAGGCTGTTGAAGTGATACCCGGGGTAAATTTCCTGTTACCCATCCACTCGTCAAGATTTTTCTTGAAGAGGGCTAGTAAAGTGCTCTGCTTGACATGAATGAGGAGGTTATTCCAGAGTATAGGAAGTCTCTGGGTTAGGAACCTGTCCCTCCAGCAGGTTCTGTTTATTGTGGTGACAAGGTTAAGGTCTTTGGAGCATGTGGTGCAGAGGGATTGAGACTTTTTCAGATTAAGCATGTCTAGCAACACTGGGTCAGACATGGCTTTGTATGCCAAGCAGAGCTTGCCTCTAAGTAGGCAATATGAGACAGAGTATAGCTGGAGTTTTTGAGTCTGTCTGTTTCAGCCATGTGTTTGAGTCCTAGGATCCTCTTTGTGAGGAATTTTTGTGGCCTCTCCAGTTGTTGCAGGTGTCTAGTGAGGTACATGCCAAATGGGGTATTGTGCTCTATAATGGGTCTAATAAGGGATGAGAAGAGTGGGATTATGACTTCTTACTTCCTGGATGAGAAATCTTTTGTAATGAGGTGTGCCACATAGAAGGACTTTCTAACTACAGTGGCAACATGGTTGTCGAAGGAGAGGCTGCTATCTACTTGTGTCCCTAGATCTCTTATCACACCTTGGGAGTTGAGAGGACTACAATCAATGTGGTAGTTAATGGGCACCATGTTTTTCGTGAAGGGAATGACAATGCACTTTTTAGCATTGAGCTTAAGATCATGGTTCTGGCACCAGTCATTGCTGTCTGTGAGGCCTTTTTGTAGGATGTCTATGTCAGCTTGAGAATCAATAACAGCTCCCAGTTTGCAGTCATTTGCAAACATGGTCAAACAGAGTCCTTTGGTGTTGGCCTGAACTTCAGAGAAGTAGATACCAAACAGGAGAGGATTCAGGACAAATCCCTGTGGGACTGCAGTTGTAACTGTCCAGTAGTTGGACCTGGAGTTCACTACTTTCACCATGTTGATTCTGTCCATGAGCCAGTTGGCAACCCATCTTATGATGTAGGGGTCAATGTCTAGGTTAATGAGTCTGTCAATAATCCCTGAGTGGGGGATGGTGTCAAAGGCCTTGGCCAGATCGAGGTAGGCAGTATGGACTAACTTGTCTTCATTGACTGCTCTGGTCACAGATTTGAAGAAGCCTATCAGGTTGAGCAGACGTGATCTGCCCTTCACAAACCCAAACTGTGATGGGTCCAGGGTTTGAAGGTTCCCTATATCCTTAATTTATGAGGTCCATAATGATGTGCTCAATAGCCTTACAGATCAGGCTCGTCAGGCTGATGGGGCGATAGTTTACTGGGTCAGTAGTCACTCCCCTTTTTGGAGTTTAATGACTGTAACAGTGTGCTATTCGGTGGGAATAAAGGTTGAAGTGAGGCTGTGGTTGAACAGGGCACTCTGGTGTGGAGCCAGTGCCCTTTGTAATTCATATAGAACACAGTAAGGTATATTATCAGGTCCCATGGAAGCTGTATTTTTGGCTTTGGATAGTGCAGCTTCTACCTGAGCAGCTGTGATATTAGGGATTTGGCATTCCTCGGGTATTGGGATGGGCTCTTTAGGGGGTGAGGGGGGTAAAGTTTACATTAAACTTGTTAGCCAAGATATTGGCAATATCTGTTGGTTCAGTATAAGTGGTGCCATTGTGCAGTAGCTCAAAGCACCTCTGCATATTGTTATGCAGATTTGTGACATAACTAAAGAATGCCTTGAGGTTATCTTTAGCATCTGTTGCAATTTTGTTTTCATAACTAGCTTTGGAGGATTTGATGAAGGATCTCAGTTTTTTGCTGAGACTTACAAGGGAATTTTCCAGTCTTGGGACTTTGCCCTTTTCTGCAACAGTTTTTTTCCTTCTCTTGTAGAGTTTGTTAATGGCAGGGGACCACCAGATTGGCTTCCTTTTTTTGGAAGACAAGATCTTGGTTCTGTTTGGTATGGCCTGATCCATGCACTTGTATAGATGCTCATACAGTGGCTTGTTGTATGATTCAGCGGCCATACATCCTTTCCCCATTTGCATGGATGATGTGAAGTTTGACACTTCTATCTTTAGAAGCTCAAAATTGGCTTTGGAGAAGTTTTTCAGTGTGCTTTCCTTCATGGGGGGTGAGGGTGGTATTTCGATATCGACTGTGATTAACTTGCGGTCAGATCTAACCAGGGAGGTGTTGATTACTGGTGTAGAGCAGCAGTCCCCCATGTTTGTAATGACCAAGTCGAGAATGGTTCTACCTTTGGTAGGGGTGAGAATGAGTTTTACCTCAACGGATCCTTTTTGGCCATCCTGTAGGGTTCTACAGCAGCAGAAAGAAGAGAGAGAGAGACTTGATTATAAGTACCTGTTTATGCTTTCTTTAACTTGATTTTGCTTGTTGCACTTTATTATAGCCGTTTTACAAGCTTTGGTATTTAATTTAACTGTTCTCTGCTGATTTTGCCTACTGCACTTTATTACATCATTTTTTCAACTGTATTTACTGTTACAGGCTGCACACTCAAGTGCACTAGCCTTTTAGAGCCTTACTGTGAAGGATGCCAGCCTAGCTAGATATGATTTTATAGATAATTCTGTCACTGGTGTTAGTGGTGAGGATTGAGGCTCCTTGATTGCTAGGCCAGTACACGGGTTTCACTATTAATTGTTTGGCAGTGATGGGATATAAAATCCACATATTAATTGGTTGGCACATACTAATTGGCTTGTAGTGGTGTGGATGGTCAATTACTGTAGCTTGTGTACAGTAATTACTGAAGGTGCTTTTGTACTCTAAATCAGCCATGCAGTGAATATTCAGAGTTGAGATCACAATTATTTCTTTTGTTAGCTTAGTTAGTCAGGGAGAGCAGGCAAGCATGTCAGCAGAGGAGTATGGCAAGCTGACAAGAAGCCAGTTGGCTGAGATGTGCCAGGCTAAAGAACTGGTGCAGGGAAACCTGACTAAGGCAGACATGATTGCAGCTTTGGTCACAGCTGCATCAGAAAACAGCAATCAGGAGGACAATCAGACTGACTGTGGAGATGTACAGCACTCAGAGAATGGACAGCTCAACCTTTGTGCAGAGGACTTAAAAATCCATCTGGAGCTAAAGAGACTGGAGTTGGAGGCCAGGCATTTGGAAATGGAAGCTGTGGAAAAGGGGCAGTAGAGGCAGCATGAAAAGAAGATGCTGAATCTTTGCCAGAGTCATGGAGGTAATGGAGAAGGGAGTAACTTGACCCCAGCAGCTCAAAAGGTCAGTCAATTTCTTCCGCAGTTTACAGAGGGGGATAATTTTGATAGTTTCATTCACATGTTTGAGAGGGTATGTAAACAGTATGATGTTGATCAAAAGCTCTCAGGGTATGGTTCCTGACCCCCTTACTCCATGTTAAAGCTGTAACTATTTTGTCCAAAATGTCTGACATTGACTGTTTTAACTATAATGCTGTTAAGAATTGTCTGTTAGAAGTTTTTAAGCTAACACCCGAAACTTATAGGAAATAGTTTGATGAGCATAGACGCAAGGCAGATGAAAATGTGTGTGAATATGTTGCTGAACTGAGCACTTATTTTCATAGGTGGGTGAGTAGATGTCAAGTCACCACTTGTGAAGGGCTTGCAGACCTTTTGGTGAGGGAACAAGCCCTTAGCACTTTGGCTGACGACATGAGGATCTGGTTAGCTGATAGACAATGTGATTTGGGGAAGAAGGGAGACACAGGAAATGGACCCCAAGTACTGCTCATGAATATAAAGGAGCCAATAGTGGGCAGCTCAGACTGCCCCAACAGAATCTGCCAGTAGCAGTGGAAGCCACTAGTCCAGGTACACATCCAGGACCTAGGGTAAAATGTTTTGAATACAACCAGTGGGGCCATGAGGCATACAGATGTCCAGGGAGGCAAGGTGGGGAACAAAACGTGAGGGAGCCAACAAAAGGTGAGGGAGCCAGCAACTGGGAAAGACAAAATGCCAACAGTAGGTTGTCTTGAGACAACAAGGGTACCCAACTACCAGAAGAGGTTATATCCTATCACAGTGAATGGCAAAGAAACCATTGCTAAGACAGACACAGCCTCTGACATAACCATTGTGAAGCCTGCAATTGTTACATTGGATCATTACTTGCCTGGGTGATCTACTCCAGTTAGAGCTTTAGGAGGGATCCCATTCCAAACACCTTTGGCTAGGGTTCACCTTGACTGGGAGGGTGGAAAAGGAAGCCAGCAAGTAGGTGTGTTTGAGGATATCCCTGCAGATGTCCTGATAGGGAATGATTTTGATAGTGCAGTACCATTTGCTTGTACAGTTACCCGCAGTCAGACTTGGAGACAAGCAGGTGAGTCTGATAGCCTGGGGAAGACTCAGACAGACTGCATACTTGGAGCCAGGACTGGTAAGGTGGTTACTTCAGGGAGGGAGTTACCCTGTAGAAGTGAGACTGAAGGTGAGCCAGAGCTGCTTGTGGGTACTGATGTTCCCTTAGACAGAGGGACTGCGAGGGTAGAGGTGAGTAGTAGTACCCAGGCTGACAGTGAGGCACTGTCAGAAGATATCATACTTCCTTTGGAAGGGGGGCTGGGGAGGGTTACAAAGAGAGAGTTGAGACAGACTCAGCTCTCAGATCCTACATTGCAAGGTCTGTGAGAGGTAGATAGTGAGGGACCTGATTCTCAAGGGAAGGAAGAATCTGTATACTGGGACAAAGGATTACTGTATAGAGAGTGGACCCCTAAACTAGTGCTAGAAAGTGAGAGAATACAGCAGCTGGTAGTGCCTAGAGCCTACCATCTGGCACTTCTAGCCATAGCCCATGATATTCCCTTTGCAGGTCATATGGGCATAAAACGTTCAAGAGACATATTATGCAGAACTTCTATTGGCCTGGAATTTCCAGAGATGTAACCAAGTACTGGAAAATCTGTGACCAGTGCCAAAGGTAGGCAAGGCAGGAGACAAGGTGAGAGCACTTTGATGCCTTTGCCTATGATTGAGCAGCCATTTCAGAGGGTAGCTATGGATATTGTGGAGCCTCTGAGTACCCCAAGTTCCATAGGGAAAAAGTATATCCTAGTGGTAGTACATTATACTACAAGATATCCTGAGGCAGTGGCTTTGTTCTCTATTGAGACAGAAAAGGTGGCAAATTCTTTGTTAGAGATTTTTAGCAGGGTAGGTTTCCAAAAAGAAATACTGACTGACAGGGGTGCCAATTTCATGTCAGACCTGCTGGCTTGTTTGTGGAAGTACAGTGGGGCGAAGCACCCGAAGACCACCTACTACCATCTCCAGACTAATGGTATTGTTGAAAGGTTAAACCCTACACTCCATGCTACGAGCATTTGCAGACCAGTTTAAGAGGGAGTGGGACAAATATTTGCCCCATCTCTTGTTTGCTTACAGAGATGTTGCCCAGAAATCCGTAGGTGTTTCACCCTTTGAGTTGTTGTATGGGCATAGGGTGAGGGGACCTCTAGACTTAATTGCTGATGAGTGGGAAGGTGAGTGTGAACCTCACAAGAAGTCTGTTGTGGCCTATGTCCTAAACCTCAGGAGAAGGCTCAGGGAACTCATGGGTTTGGCCCATGAGACAGTGGCAGAAGCCCAACAACAGAAAAAGGTATGGTATGACAGGAATGCTTGAGCTAGAGAGTAAGCTGTAGGGCAGCAGATAATGGTTCTCATTCCTGCTAGACACAACAAGCTGCAAGGAGCTTTGGAGGGACCCTTCAAGTTGGTAAGAAAGGTAAGTGATGTTAACTACATGGTGGGACAGCTAGACAGGAGGCAGGTGCCCAAATTGTACCATGTTAACATGATGAAACCTTACCATGATAGGGAGGCCCTTGTGCTGAGTATTTGCAGTGGCTTGCAGGAGGAGTCTGAAGGAGATCTGTTAAATGATCTCCTCAGTGAGGCTCAGACAGACACCTCAGTGGAAGGGGTAGAAATGTTCCAGCAGCTATCTCCTAACCAAGTTCGAGAAATGTGAGCAGTGTTACAGGAGTTTGGGGACATGTTCACTGGGAAACCTTAGTGCACCCACCTGGTGCAGCACCAGGTGGATACAGGACCCCAAAGGCCTATTAGGCAGGCCCTTTATAGGGTGCCTGAGAGAATCAAACAGACTCTGAGGGAGGAGACACAGGAAGTGTTGGAACTGGGGGTAATTCAAGGGTCCAAAAGTCCATGGGCCTCCCCATTGGTGCTGGTGCAAAAGACGGATGGCAGCACCAGGTTCTTTGTGGACTACAGGAAATTAAAGTAGTCACACAGAGTCAGATGCTTATCCCATGCCTAGGACAGATGAGGCCTTAGAGCAGCTGGGTAGGGCTAGGTATCTTACAACCATTGATCTTACCAAGGGTTACTGGCAGGTGCCCTTGACTCCCAGTGCTAAAGAGAAGTCAGCCTTTGTGACTCTTTTTGTCTTGTATGAGTTCACAAAGATAATGACCAGTGTTTATAAATGATGTGTCTAGATAAATAGTCTCTAGGTTGATAGTAATGATCATGTGGTTAAGCAGGTACTTCTTAAGAGAGGTATGTATGATGTTGAGCACATAGATTTTTTTGTGTTTATTATTGGAGATGGTGCTTGAATTTAATGTTTTTACATTCAATGATCATTAATATCTACAGACCTCTGGCATAGCTATGGGCACTTCATGTGCCAATAGTCATGCCAGTTTGGTCATGGTGGCTTGGGAAGAGGATGTCATGTATAAACTGGATTCACATATGAGACATGTGTCCTTTTATTGCCATTTTTTCAATGACCTCTTCCTGTATTGGAGAGGTACGACCACTGAATTACAACAATATGTTCATGAGTTGACTTCAAGTACCAAATTTCTTAAGCTTTCTTATGTATTTCCCAATACATTTATTGATTTTTTTGGATATTAGATTGCATATGAATAAAGATGACACTTTTCATACCCATTTATATAGGAAAGATTGCTATAGGCCTTCTTATGGACATTGTAGGAGTATGCATACACAACATATATTTAGAAATACATTAAAAGGTCAAGGTTTGCGGACCAGTCATCTACACAGTATGAATGAAGACTTTGAAAATGGACTTCTGAAAATGAAGACTGATTTCATTTCTAGGGGTTATAATGTGAAAGAGATTGATAACATCCATGACAGCGTTAAACTTTGTAGGACAACTATTGGGAAACCTTATTTTTCCTCATCTGTAGTGAGCAATCAAATAGGAATAAGTAAGAATAATAGTGACAATAGGAAAACTGTCTTTTTTGGGTTAACATTTTCCAGTGATAATAGAAAGATGAGAGACGGCATTTATAAACGCTGGTCATTATTATGTACAGACCAGGATATACATAGGCTTGTTGGTGACAGACCATTTTTTGGCTATAAAAACAAAAAGTCACTGAAACAAAAGTTATGTTATCCCAAGAAGACCAATCAATTAAGTAGAATCTCATCTGATTATAGGATAAGGATGTGTAATAGCTGTTCCTTTGAAACGTGCATTGATGTATCTGGATTTTTTGTACATCCCACTGATAGTAAGAAGTTCTCATATCTACCACAAGCAGACTGTAACTCCAAGGACTTAGTATATCTAGCACTGTGCAATGGATGTTGCTCATTTTATGCAGGCAACACAAATAGACTCCTATGTGAGTGCATTTGTGACCATCTTTATTGTGCACATAGGGGCATGAGTTATAGTGCAATAGCTAAACATATGATTAGTACTGACATGGAACATACTTTTAGATGTTTGGTACTGGAATTAATTCATGAGAACATCAATAAGGGTGATCTTACAAACAGAACATACCAAGCAGAGCTTAGGTGGATCTTTTTATTAAGAGCACATTGCTATCCTTTGCTGAATGACAGTATAGCTATACAACCTACCTTAAGAGCTAGACCTCTGAAAAATAAATAAAACACATATAGTGTTTATATCTTGATTTTATTTTTTATTTAATGATTGATTTGTTATCATATACACTATACATTTTGTTATATATTTTTATACTGTTTTATATACTGTTTGCAGATTTAAGATTGATTTATGAAGTTACTATGGTAATTAATGTCATTAGAAGCACTTTGGTTGGCTATCTGAGTAGTTCTTTGTATTTTATAATGATGAGTTTGAAAATGTATTTTAGATCTGATGAAGCTTATTGCGTAAGTGCTTATCTGTATGTTATTTTGATATTAAATTCAATGTTTTATTCATCTGCTGTGGACTACTTGGAAGTGATTTTGGTTTGCACATATCTATTGTTTGCGTTTCAGTAGTTTACTTTCTTCAGGCATCATTTTTACTTTTTTGCTGGTAATCTCTTTATCAGTTTACTTGTGTGCTTTTAAGGTAGGTAGAATGAGACCTCTTATAAGCATTATGCAAGTCATGTTTCTTGTTATGTAATTTATTTATATGAGTATTCTGCCATAGTTGTCTGATTTTAAATTTCTCATTATATTTCGATAAGATAAGGACTGCCTTATCAATATAACTTTTTTAAGTGGTAGTAAAAGTCTGAGGCATAGGCAGCTGATTTAACAATGGGATACACTAGTGGAGGATGACAGCAGAATCTATTGAGGTCATCATGTAATTGATGAAGCTTTGCTTTTGAGAAGTTTGTAAACACAGATTATTTACAGGGGAAGTACCACCAGTTTTAAAGGAAGAGGTGACTAATTTATGACTAGATTTAACAAGGAAGGTGATACATATAAAGTTGTGCAAGAAGTGACCATATTTGTAAGGGGTAGATCAAGAATACTGGAACTCCAATTAGGATGGGTAACTATTATTGAAAAGAGAGTCAGCATTTCTAATGTCAAGGCAGCATTAGGCATGCCAACAGTTGACACTGTAGATCAACCAGTTTATTGATGTATAGATGGCATCCCCCAGTATTAAGCTGATTGGTCTGTAAGAGACTGAGTACAGAGATTAGGCAGGCAGTCTGTCTTAATAACTAAGATTTTTGAGGCCCCTGATCTTTTAGTTATGAATCTCTGGTTTCTTATGTTGAATGTTAAGTTTATATAAATACTTGTCAAAACGTGCATTCTACTTGTATGTTTTATGAGAGTGAAGCTATTACATTAGCAGTATTTCTTAGTAGTTCTCAGCTTGCTAATAAAACTGACTGTTGTAGCCTTGTGCCCCCCCCCCCGATAGTACAGTAATTCTAACTGTCCAATAGAGAGTATAGATTTAATTCACATCCCTGTGACTAAATTAAATTAACCATCAAGCAGCCCTCTCAGTTCTTTCTGCCTTAGTTTGTATCACTTGGAGGATCACCTGTTTATTTGCATCGATATTATTGCTAATGTATCTCCCTACTCTAATCTGTGCACAAACTGGTTACTAATCAGCAAGTCAATGTGAAGACACACTCCCAACCTTAATAAACTTTGCTGTCTCTTCTCTCCTTCACTTTACAGGTAGTTTGAATTATTACTTACCCTCTCTGAGGCCTTCACTGATTTCCACTGATTGCCTCTCTGGTTTCTTTGCATTCCACCTGGTTTACACCCCTTGTGCTATCTCCCTCCCCAATACAAAGTCTATATTAGAATCCTGCTGAGCATGGAGCCATCTTTAAATTTCTAGTCTCCCACCAGGACACAAGTGCTCTTCAGCAATTACATTCTGCTAGCCGGTAAGCCATTAGACCTCAGGAATTTGTTTTAAAAGTGTTCAGATTTGTAAAGTAATACTTACTTTTTTCTCTTGCCTTGGTTGGCTCTGGCTCTGGCTTTGCCCCGCTCTGTTCGCCCTCGCTAATGCTCGGGCTCTCTCCGCTCCCCTGCCCTGCCCCCTATTCCCTCCCGCCCCCACTACCTCTACATTTATAGTAATCATAGCCACACCCACAGCTCACCCTCACATCACTTCCACCAATCACAGCTCCTCAAGTCATATCACATTAAACCACACCAACTTGCTCCACACAAAATACTCCCAATCACTCTCATTCCCACTAGGCATTTTTTGCATCATCCACACTACTTCCCCATCCACATATAGTGCAACCCTATAATTCCTGTTCAGACCCCCCACCTAGAAACAACATAAACTTTATAACCACGACTATCACACAACTAAATCTAGTCTGTCTTCTCAGAATTCTTTACAACACCACAAGTTATCACTCTAGCAATATCCCTAAACTTAGTAGCACAACACTGCATTATGCACTCTCATACACAGACACCACACATTATAATAATATCTGCCCACACTTATTCAAGAACTACATAACGGACCAATTCAGAACTAAACACATATGCTCTCATTCCTACTCCATAAAAACACAATACTTTCTCACACTCCTCACCAAACTCCAACATCTGTATAACCATTTTAACTCCAGGCTCACCATAAGTGGGGATATCCACCCCAACCCAGGCCCAAATCCATCCTGTCCAACACAAACTGCTCCAACACAAATGTCAGAACATAACACCCCCACTTTCTTCATCCCTGGGCAACTCAACAACAGCAGCAAAACCAACCATCTTTTAATGCTAAATATTAATATTAGAAGTATCAAAAATAAAATACCTGAACTCCAGGCCACAATAGCACACTACTCCCCAGACATAGTTGCTTTAACAGAAACCTGGCTAAATAAAAACATAGCTAACTCAGAAGTTCTCCCTACCAGCTACAATATCATTAGACAAGACAGACCACTTCGTAAAGGGGGTGGAACTGCCTTACTCTACAAGTCCAACTTAACTGTCCATCAATTACCAAACTCCTACCCCTCGGCCAATAATTGGGACATACTTATCTCACAACTTCAACTTCACCCTAAAAAGTCATCACTACAATTGTGATCTATATTCCACCTGGTAATACACCTGCTAGCCTTGAAGACTTCTTATCCTGGTGTTCTTCCACATACTCACAAGAAACCCTTATGCTGGGGGACTTCAACCTAGATTGGTTCACCTGTATATCAGAACCACCAAGTAATCTAATAAATCTCCATGGCTACCAGCAGCTAGTCCAAATTCCAACTAGGTGTGATAAAAATCTAAAGGGAATCCATCCTTGACTGGGTCCTAACTAGCAACCCCACATTGTACCCTCACACAGGCAGTCTCCCAGACACCTTAAGTGACCACAACATAATATACTTTATACATAGTAGAACAAGCATATGCAAAACCACTAACTATATATCCACTAGAAACACAAAAAAATTCTCTCCTGAGGTTCTCAACACTTTACTGTGTAACTGTGACTGGACCCCCCCTAAAAACCCTCCCACTTGACCAGGCTGTAGCATATTTCAACAAAACATTTCTACAACACCTAGACACTGTCGCTCCATTGCACAAAATCAAGGTTAGAACTTCTACAAACCCCTGGCTCAACAAATCCTCAAGTCCAGAGACACTGCCTGGCTTTACTATCAAAAAAACAAAGAAGCACAAAGCTTAACTAAGTACCAAGAACTGCGCAACTGTGCAAAAAATGCATTAGGCTGGACAAAAAATCCTACTACACAACATTACAAACTAAATACCAACACAACCCGCAAAAATTTTGGAAAAATGTAAACCAGCTACTAAAATCCACCCAAAAGGCTACCCCCAAACCAACCACCCCTGACACTAAAGTTCCATTGAAACACAATTCAACTCCAACTTTGTGAACTCAATTCTATCCTTAGTATCACAGGACAGTTCCTTCCTCACTATCCCCCACAACACAAATAACACTAATACAAGCTTTACCCTCAAAACAGTTTCCACCACTTCAATCAAAAGCATGCTCTCCAAACTAAACACCTCATCAACAGCAGCCGACCTACTCCCCAGCTATTTCTTGAAACTCACAGCAGATGCTATTGCTATCCCAGTCTCCACTCTCATAAACAGATCAATTGTTGAAAACTATGTGCTCAAACTCTGGAAAATATCCTATGTTACACCCATACATAAAGGCGGGACCTCCACTGAACTTAATAACTACAGACCCATTGCTTTACTCTCCCCCCTGGCCAAAATCCTAGAAAAATGCATCCATACCCAGTTGCTAAACTATCTCCTAGACAGCAACATCCTGTCACCTACTCAGCATGGTTTCAGACCTGCCCATAGTACCACTACAGCTCTCCTCTGCTTCACAGACACAGTAAACCGTCTCAAAAATGAAGGCCTGCAAGTGTCAACTCTTTTTTTGGATATGTCCAAAGCATTTGACACAGTCTCACACCAAATCCTGCTAAACAAACTAAACCAATATCATCTATCTAATTCCACTCTTACCTGGTTCCAAAGCTACTTAACTGACAGGTACCAAGCTGTGAAATGGGAAAATTCTCTCTCTCCTCAGCTGCCCATAACTATAGGAGTCCCACAGGGTTCTATCTTAGGACCACTACTATTCACAGTCTTCACAAATGACCTCCACACCTCCACACAGCATGCATCTATAATTCAGTATGCAGATGACACTACCTTAATCTGTGCTACACAAAACATTCCCACCCTCCTGCAAACAGCTCAACTAGCATTGTCTGATGTTGAAAACTACCTTACCAAAGCCCAACTTATCCTCAATCCAAAGAAAACTCAGCTTATGATTATAACCAGTTCTAACAAAAACACTAACAGTCAATTCACTATCTACTCCACAAATTTTACTCCAATTGCTCCAGTGGCACAGGCTAAGCTATTGGGAATAACCATAGACTCCCACCTAAAATTTGATAGTCATCTGAACTTAACTATTAAAAAAGTACATGCCAAACTGGGGTCACTCTACCGTATCAAACCATTTCTTACCAACAACACAAGATCAGCCATTACTCGTTCCCAACTTCTATCCACCCTACTCTATGCATCTCCCATTCTGACTAATCTCAACAAAACTGAACTAAGCAAAATGGAAGCTTGCTATAACAGAATTGCCCACTTTGCTGCAAATTGCTCATATACAACTCATCACTGTACTGCTTTGAGACAGCTCCACTGGCTTGAACTGCCCAACCTCCTAACCTACAATCAGCTCTGCCTCTGTCATTCTATCTATTACCTCCCCAATAAGTGTCCTGCCCTCAAACACCTAGTACAACATCACTCAGCCAAAAGGCCTCTTAGATCATCAAGCAAACTACTACTAGAAGTCACCAACAGCTACAATAGCTTTGGAGATGCACTATATAGTAGTTCGGTGGCTAAAAAATGGAACTCTTTCCCTACTAGCATTCAAAACACATCATCCAAAGCCTCCTTTAAAGACCTCATCAGGCAACATCTCAAGCAAAGTTGGCAGTGCCATGATTGCTCCCCAGGCTAGTGAAAGCGGATAACATATACATACAAAATCTAGAGCAATAGATAATAGTTTTTCAATCTTACTCACAAACACTGGCTAATCTACAATGTATGTACTGTACCTGTGTACTATGTATGTATTCTACCTACATTCCAAAGTTCAGACGTACACCACAAATCTATTACTTACCTTTATTTTTAAAATTAATATTTTTTGATTGTTCTCTCCACTGTAACTGTTTGTGCCGCATACCACTGTAAAAACATGTCTCTTGTAATTTGTGTGTATACTGATTATGTCTAAATAACTAAATGTGTCTGTAATTTTTCTTTGTGGAGCTTTTCTCCCCGGGCCTCTGCTGAAAAAGGGCCTTTTCAGCTCAGTCAGACACCCCCGGTTAACAAATGTAAAATAAAATAAAATAAAATATTCAATAATGAGTCTGATGAAATAAGACTATTGACTATTAATCCTACTCAACTGTAACCCTCAGAGCTAGATAAACAAATGAACTGGAATCTAAATAAGTACTTTAAAAGTCCTTGAACTGTACTAGTTTTGATTTTTTTTTTTATTTTTGGCTTTTTTTTCCGGGCCTCCTGAAAAAAAAATGATATCAGTCAGGGGACCATCGTCAACAAATGTAAAATAAAATAAAATAAATAAATAAATAAGAATACTCAAGGAACTTTTTTCAACTGTTTTCTGCACTTTCTGATTAACTAAAACAATATTTTCTGCATATCTGTTTGTTTAAACTGTGCAACTGTATTTCACAGCATTTTTTTAGATTGTCTGCTAAATGAATTCCTCTTACAACCATAATTACTGTTCATCTGCTTGTTTTGTTCATTTTAATTGTTTGCTGCACTTGAAAAACACTAGCATAGACTAAGTTAAGGTTTTTGCTGAGTCTTGTATCATTTGTGACCTTTGGAGCTTGTAAAACAGTTAATCTTTTGTCTGAAGATTCCACCCCCCCATGCCTTCATGGGGGAAAGGTACAGTTTGGACTGATCTAGCTAGAGTTACTGTTGTAGGGCTCTGTTTAGGGCATTTTGATTGGATAATTTGAACATTGGCTCTTTCTTGATTTTCTGCTTTAAAAAGTCTGTGTTTAAACCAGTTTGTGCTTGTTTGCGCCTGTTTGCACATTGTGCACTACTGAGCAGAGGGATTGCTAGTTACAGATGCCTGCTCTCTAGCCTTGCACATATTATCTAATCCAGAGCTCTTCATGCCTAAAACTACTAATACCTGCCCCTGCTGTATTCCCCCTTCAACTGTTATAGTTGAACCAAGATTATTTCTGAGACCATGACCTGTCAGTTTCCTTCCTTTTCTCTTACCAGCCTGGTTGACATGAGTCTACTGAGGCAGTGTAGCAACTGCCTCATGTACACTGACAACCCCCTACTTCTAAATCATTCCTGTACCATTTGTGAGAGATGCACCTACATTATGAATCTGGAATCACAGCTCTCTGGCACAGTAGAAAACAATACAGAGTGGGCTGTCATCCCACCTTCCACAACTCCTACTCATGGCACACAGCATACACATAGACCAACATATTAGAATATACTAACAAAAATCTACGTAAACCCCAGAGACCTCCAAAACATATACATACTAAACCAACCATAACACCCAAACCACACAACACACATAATGACACAAACACAAGTGTCTCATCATCAAAGCCTATAAGGCAATGCACATCCACTCCAAATATCTTAGTCATAGGAGACTCTGAAGTGAAACATACAGATGCCCCCCTCACCAGGCTGAAGAAGAAAATAGTGGTTGTCTGTTTACTGGTGGCAGGATTCATCAGATCATGCAGGCACTCAGGTATCTCAACAACAAGCACCATTATGGTTTGGTCATAGTACATGTTGGCGTGAACGACTTAAGATGTACCTCCCTGGACTACATGAAGGGTGATACGATGAGCTCTGGATTATGTGTCATAGGCAGGTATGTCCCTACCTTTGAGCAGCATATTATCCTCACCTAGGATGATACCACAATATAAAATAAAATCATTGACTTCAATAATTGGTTTAGTTTGTGGTGTCATTGTGAAGACATCCAGTTTCTGCCAGCTTGGGAGGACATGATTGATAAACCTTGATGCTTTGCCAGAGATGGTCTTCAGCTGTCACTCCTGGGATTTCATCTAGTGGAGAAAGCTCTTGCCACCCCCATAGTGCCTTTTTTAGGCAATTACAAGGACAAAATTCCCAACATAAAAAAATTAATCAAAAAATAACCTGAAGGTTATGTTGCTAAATGCTACGAGTCTTAGCATGAAACTGCATTCACTGGAAGCAGTCCTCACCTTGGAAGACACTGACATCTATGCAGTCAAATAGACCTGGTTCAAAGCAGTGGAGACCACCCCTGCCATACCGGGTTACACCTCCTACCATATGCTCAGACCATGAATGGAAGGTGTGAAAACTAAAGGAGGTGGTGTATCAATATTCATTAAAGATAAATACACCTGCAGATTGGTTAAACAGTATGATTCCCTGAAGACACTTCAGGTGCAATTAACTGTAGGTGGGACACCTATTTAAGTTATTGCCAGCTACAGGACCCCCTCCATGAATCAAGACACCCACTCTGTCTACTCGGATCTACAGGACTCTATCAAGATACATCTGAACACCATGGTTCTGGATGATTTTAATTAAAAATCCAATAATTGAGTAAATTACTCATGCTCAGACTCACTTACCTAAAGGTTCCTCAAGTTTATAACCCAAACACCTGCACCAGCTTGTGGCCACCCCAACTAGAACCAACATATTAGATCTGGTGCTTACCAATATGTGGGACCACTGTAGCACCTCCACTGTGAGGTCTTCCCTTATAAGATCTGACCACAAATCAGTCTCATTCAAAGTAACTGTGACACCGGACCCCCCCCCCCCCCAGCAGCAGCTAAAAAAAAAAATTCCCCAAAACAGCTTATATGCATCTAAGGTATGGTATAAATAGCTTCAGTAACCTCTCCACTCAGATGGAACTGGCAACTATGCTGAGTCCTACATCAATTATTTTTACAAACACCTGTGTAATTGCATTGACAAGGCCTTACCTGAAAGAACCAAAACAAGCTCTTCAAGGAAGATCAAGCATGCCTGCAGGTCAACTGAAATTAGCAGGCTTTACAATAAAAGGTAGAAATTGTTGCCCAAAAGAAAGAGTGAGTGTGGCCTAAACTGGAAACACTCCCTCCCCAGCTTAAACATGCAAATAGGACTTCTTGTGAAATCCTCCAAAGCAAACTTCGAATCCAAATTAGCATCCTCAACTAAGGACAATCATAAGGCATTCCGTAGTTACATCCGTAGCCTAAAAGGTAAGACCCAGATTTGCACTGAACTGGTAGTTAATGATACCACATAAATTGAGCCTGTGGACATAGCAAACCTGTTAGCTGACAGCTTCTGTGAAAACTTTACTCCCCTGTCCTCGCCGCACATACCCCATGACATTCCTTCCACCTGTCCCCACCTTGTATCTCTAGATAGCAGATTGTAAATGCTGTCTCTAAGGTCAGAAACACAGCATCAATGGGACCTGATAACATCCCAGGCTGCATCTTACATGGGCTCCAACAAGAATTATCAAAACCTTTATTTACTCTTTTCAATCATAGTCTGGGCACTGGCTTCATCCCAGGTGAATGTAAACTCACCACTGTTATCCCCTTGCACAAGGGTGGGGCTTCCATTAACCCCGGGGAACTATAGACCTATTAGTCTAACTAGCCTTATCTGCAAGGCCATGGAGTGAATCACCATGGACCTTATCAACAAAGATATACGTAATCTCCAAACGCTTGACCCTCCTCAGTTTGGATTTATCAAAGGGAGATCATGCCTGTTAAACCTGGTGGACTTCTTCGAGACAGTCACCAGAGCCCTAGACGATGGGCAAACCATGTGTACAGCCTACCTGGATGTGGCCAAGGCTTTTGACACTATCCCTCACCCAGGCATTATTGACAAACTCACCCAGTTAGGTATCAACCCTTATATCATTTGGTGGGTCATAACTGGCTCACTGATAGAACTCATAAAGTCAAAATAGGGGAATACACTTCCAACAGCAGACCCGTAACCATGTTCCACAGAGATCAGTACTGGGACCTTTATTGTTCAGAATCCATTTCTCCTACGTACAAGCAAAAACTAAAGATCTGGGGATGACAAAGTTTGCTGATGACTGCAAACTGAGAGAAGTCATAGAATCCCCAAACAATGTCAATATCCTACAAGAGGGTTTTACACAAACAAATGATTGGTGCCAAAGTCACAGTCTTAAACTCAATAGAAAAAAATGTATTATCATCCCTTGCAGTAAGAGCGATGTTCCTGCTAACTACCACATCAATAGAAACACCCTAAACACACACTCAGTGGTGAGATACCTGGGCACACAGGTTGACAACAACCTTATCTTTGATCACCATTTCTCCAAAGTGTTAAGAAGGGCATTCTGTATTGCTCATCTCATAAGTAAGGGCATTGCCTCTAGGAAAAAAAGAAGTTATAACCTCCCTGTACTCTTCCCTCAACAGGCTAATACTTGAGTACAACGCCCATTTTGGTATATACCTTTGCAGGCACTTGCAGCAGTTTTAGAGTCAGCAAACGTTTCACACAAGGAGAATTCAAGGTATTCAGTATCTGTCCTATGCATATCAACTGAAATCACTGTCACTTTACTCCATTTCATACAGACTACTCAGAGATGATTTCTGTCTTGCGTATAATGCAATCTCTGACTCTGCTTTATTGGAAATGCTGCTTATCCATAAGTCCAATGACTCATGGATTATTCATGCTAAAGACCTTAGCCTGGTATGTGACATTAATAGAACTTACTGGAGGGACACATTTGTCTCCCAGAGGTAACCCCACCTGTGGAACAGACTCCCAATTCATGTGAAGCAGAGCACCTCTTTGGCCCTCTTCAAGTTGGATGGGTAACTGTAAATTCACCCCATGGGTTCCATCTGTGTCTCTCTCTCCCTTGGATAGGGGCAAAAGGTGCTGATCATGGAAACAAGGGCAGAACGTGGCTAGGCTTGTAAGGGCCCTAGGGCATTAGCCTAGTAACTTCCTATGATCCTATGAATTAAGACTAGTTTAGATCTAGTGGGGATGCCTTTGGAAATTAGATGATCTAAATAGAAAGGTTTCTGAATTACTGAGGAGACATGATGGTGAAATAAAAAGGAATTATCAATAAGGGCACCTAGATCCCTTATGATAATGTCTGATTGTAGGGATGTCACCTATATGGTGTGAGATTTTTTTTTTTTTTTATTATTTACCAAAATGAACTTAACTGCATGTTTTTCACATTTAATGTGAGACCATTGTCCTTGCATCAACTTTTAACATGGTCTAACCTATGTTGGAGCATTTCTGAGTCAATGGAAGATTAGATAACAAAACCTATGTTGGAGCAGTTGTAAGTCAATGGAAGATTGGATAACAAAACTCTATTAATAGTTGCCATCAAACTTTAATAACCATAGTCTAGGAGTGTTGGAATGTGTTCTGTTAGAGACCTACATAGCTATCTACTACTGCACAACATAAGGATTTATATTCAAATCTGCAAGTCTGTCAATAATGCCTGCATGATGAATAGCGTCAAAGGCCTTGGCCATTACCTGATATACTGTATGTACTGCATAACTGCTATCCACACCTTCATTTAAAAAAAATAATGAGGTTAAAGAGGGAGAACTTTCCTTTGAGAAAGCCAGATTGATGAGAGTCCAGGTGTAAGAGATTTTCAATGTCCACATTAACGAGCTGTGTGAGATAATATGTTCCATAGCTTTATATATGAGGTTCAGCAAACTTTGATAATAATTAAGAGGGTCTGTGGTCAGGCCACCCTTGTCTAATGGCATTGCAGTGGTTGTTTTCTTGGCTTCAGGAATGTAACCAGTGAAGAGACTTAGATCAAAAAGGTTAACTAAGGGTTCAGAAAGGTCATATTTGGCACTGATAATCAGGCAACCTGGTATGTTGTTAGTTCCCATAGTTAAGGTGTTAGTAGCTTTTAAGAGGCCTGGCATAATGTGACCCACAGTAGTGAAAAGGTGACTCAGACTGTGGAGTCTGAGGAATAGATATAACTGTGGGTGATGTAACATTTGAACTAAATTTGTCAGCTAAATTATTATAGCAATAACCCACGCATGGGTGTGGGTAATGCTGGATTTACCCACGGTTGGCGTGGTTTGGTCCCGAGGCAAGCCAGGGACCAAACAAAGCCAACCGTGGGTAATCAGCATTACCCACACCCAGGCGTGGGTTATTGCTATTATACAATGACATTATTTAAGGAAAAAAAAATACTTTTCCTAAATAATGGCACTGTATAATGCCTCCTTGCTGCCCTTCCGCTGCTGTCTGGTATTCCGTGGAAGTTCTGATGTACTGCGCATGCTTACGCAGTACATCAGAGCTGTGGGCAAAAGCAATGGAGAAAGCAAGATCACCGTTGCTTTTTACTGTTTCGCTATGTTAAATGTGTTTAACATAGCGAGACAGCTTTAAAAAAAGCAACGGAGATCTCTGTTGCTTATTTTAAAGCTTTCTCGCTATGTTAAACCCATTTAACATAACGAGACAGGTTTAAAAAAAAAGCAACAGAGAAAGCAAGATTTCAGTTGCTTTTTACACACTGTGTCGCTATGTTAAAGGAGTTTAACATAGCGAGACAGCTTTAAAAAAAGCAACGGGGATCTCTGTTGCTTTTTTTTAAACCTGTGTCGCTATGTTAAACTCCTTTAACATAGCGAGACAGTGTTTTAAAAAAGACTTATAGTAATGGAAAAAGTCCGGGCGACCGGACCTTTTTCCATTAGTATAAGCCGATTTACAACGTGCACGCTGACCAATCAGCGTGCACGTTTTGGAATATTAATGGGGGGGTTCATGGTATAATAGCTATTTCCCGTGGTTCAGAGTGTGCAGCATTATTGTGGACTATCACTGAACATTTAAGAGTGTGAGTTCTTAACTTCCTTGCATAGTTAAAGGAAAATGACTAGTTATTTTCAGTATAGTGACAATTTTAAGTTCATACTCAGCTTTCAATTTCTTAATGATTCTTTTAAGCTCTTTATCTGTTTGCTAAAGTGTAATTTTATAACTGGTAGAATGAGGCCCCTTTCAAGCATTAAGCAATTTATGTCTGTAGTTATATAATTTATTTATATGAGTACTGCGTCATAGGGGTGTGATTTTTAAATTTCGCATTATATTTCAATAAGCTAAGGACTGCCTTCATACCTCTCAACTGTCCATATTTTCGCAGAATACACAGATTTTTGCCTCACACTTTTGTTCTGTCCATCATAAAATTTGTGATTTTCTTGCAAATTACTGTGGTGATCTGGTGATTGAAGTCATTAATAATGACACACATTTGAGTTTCAGACTTCACATCCTTCAGAAAATGCATGCTAACACAAACTCTGTTGTTCTAGCAACATTCTAAGTTTATAAAAGTAATATTTAAAATCTGTCCCTATTTTTGGACCTTTGTCTACACATTTTGTCAGGCTTTGTCCAGATTTCTAGCACTAAGAGGTTGAGAGGTATGACTGCCTTATCAATGCAACTTTATTAAGTTGTAATAAAAGTCTGAGGCATAGGCAGCAGATTTAGCAATGGGATACAGTGGTGGAGGACAACAGCAGAATGTACTTAGGTCATCATGTAATTGACGAAGATTTGCTTTTGAGAAGTCTCTAAACACAGATGTATTTACAGGGAAAGTACCACCAGTTTTAAAGGAAGATGTGACTAATTTATGGCTTGATTTAACAAGGAGGGCAATATATATGACATTGTGTAAGAAGTCACTATACCTTTGAGGACATGGTCACCCAAGTAAGATGGTTAACTATTTGCAAAAGAGAGTCATCATTTGTAATGTTAAGGCAGAGTTGGGCATGCCAGCAGTTAGCATCATCTAGATCACCAAGTTTATTGATGGATAGCATCACCCAATACAAGATTGATGTGTTTAATGGGGCTTTCAGACTAGTGACACCTCCAGGCATTTCTGCAGTAACATCCTAGTAACTTCTCTAGGAGGCAAATACCACTTGTTCATATTTAAATCAATAATTCCAAAACCAAGCTACATACAAGGTTTTAGAAGATTTTCTCTTAAAGTTTACACAATGGCAAAAACAAATGTGTTGACATTTGAATTCTGTCTAGCTAAAGCATCTTCTGTTTGGAGACATGCGTGAATGGGTGTACCTTCGTTGAAGGTTGTGCATCAGAGCCGGCAACTCGGTATGTAAAAATCTACTGCCAATCATTAGCGGACCGGAGTTCCGCTGTGGCGACCCCTAACCGGGAAAAGCCGAAAGACACAACAACATTTGAATTCTGTCTAGTGCAGATAAAGAGATATTGAATATCATTTATATACTATTTACTTGTATTGCAATCATTTTCATATTTCTAAAAATACCTCAATGATCAAGTGACAGAACTGCATAAACTCATATGAAAGCTGACAGTCATATTAAAAAAATGCTGCTGGCAGTATGTACATTGCTTGACTGGTTCATGAGCTATAGTAAGCTGTCACAACATAACAACATTTATATTTACTGTAGTTACTGTGGCTTATAAAATACAGTTTAAATACTAAAAATGACTGAATGCAACCACTTGAAAAGTTATTTTGTACCTAACAGTTTATTTACAGTCTTCCTGTAATGCTTATGGTTCTAGAGATACAAATATTTATTTCAACTGCAAGGCAATAATCCTTTTTTAAACGGTCAAGCCATGCCCACTGGGAGTTGCCCTGTATTTACTAATCCAGCAGGCCACACCTCTTTATTCAGCGATCCATGCCATTTCCAGTAACTACTGTCATTTCCATCTTCATTGGTCTGCATGATATGACATTGTGCTCTTGCACCTTTTCTGGACATCTAGGAGTTCATATTTGGTGTCCTGAGAAATCTGTCATCAGGTGATGATATCGTTAACAAATATTACTACTCCCCTACAATTGCTAGTAGGCCTGAAGACGTGATAGGAACTATACCCATAAACAGTTGGAGGGCTTTTATTGCTTTGAAGCTATGCTTCAGTAAATTCACAAAAAGTAATGTGTTCACGTTTCATGAGATCCTCAGGTTTGGGCCTTTTTAAGGCTCCTGAGATGGAGTATGCCACATTAATGAGTTCCACATTAGAGGCTACTAGGCTGCAATGTCTAGTAGGTGGACTCTGCTCAAGAAAGGCATTATGGGATAGCAAAGGCTTTACTAGAATCTAAAAGTCTTGGTAAGAGAGGTGCAGACCATCTCATCCTAAGCTGAAAAACACTAGATCCTCCTAGAATGACACCATCTAGATAGCCAATTATTAATGAAGCCAATTGTCTTGTCTTTGAATCTTGGCATTATTTTGGGTATTGGCAAAATATCACTGAAGACCAGTGTCTTTCCTGTCTCAAACATATTCATAACAAGTTGAATTTTTTGTATGTTTCTCTGGGTAAAGAGCCTAAGGTCATTCACCCCAATGTGGACCACTATCAGGTCATAATCATATTTGTCAGGATAGAGATTTAAGATCTCTTGTTATATCCTGGATCCTGGATCCAGAAAGACGTCATGCACGTTATTCTTATCCAACCTGATGAAGGCAATGTTCACATGCCTGACAATATGGACACCTATTACTAAAATCTTACCCTGGTCAGATCCACATGCCTGACAATATGGACACCTATTACTGAAATCTTGCCCTGGTCAGATCCACATGCCTGACAATATGGACACCTATTACTAAAATCTTACCCTGGTCAGATCCACATGCCTGACAATATGGACACCTATTACTAAAATCTTACCCTGGTCAGATCCACATGCCTGACAATATGGACACCTATTACTAAAATCTTATCCTGGTCAGATACACATGCCTGACAATATGGACACCTATTACTAAAATCTTACCCTGGTCAGATCTACATGCCTGACAATATAGACACCTATTACTAAAATCTTACCCTGGTCAGATCCACATGCCTGACAATATGGACACCTATTACTAAAATCTTACCCTGGTCAGATACAGTCTCAGTCAGCCTTGAGGGGTTGGAGTCTGCATCTTTGTGACTCTTAGAGGTATGTATACAGGCCAAGGTGTGAAGGACAAATATGTGTATGTTGCCGTGTGAACTAATGTGTGAGATTTTCCTAGTCTTTATCCCGGGAATCTTAGGCAGTATCATCTTAACAACCTCAGTATAAACTGGTTTAGTGGAAGTGCCCTGTGCTGTGTGTTTATGTGTGCCATGCTTGCTGAATGTGTTCTGACGTGAGAAAGTAGCCTCCAAGTTATTTAAATACTCACACCTATCACATATTAAAGTATTGGGAGGTAGCAATAAAGAGTTTCAGTAAGAATGAGGGTGTTACTATACTGACCCAAATACCTTGTGTTATTAGGCTGGCTACAGAAGGGACAAACACTGACTGAGATTCCTTATTTGCCAGTGCAGACAGAGGGCTATAACAAAACAGGATAGGATAATAACTTACTCTTGGTATAAAGCAGAGGAAAATAATTGACTGGACTAGAAAAAAGTGACAATACGGGATATCAGGGTCCATGAAAGTAATGTTCCTAGCTTTGAAAAGGGTGATAGAACTTGGTCAGTAGTAATTTTAGGGACATGGAGCTTGAGGATAAGGGAACAAATGCATTGGTGGGCAGTGTAAAGTTAAAGTTAATTTATCTGCTAGAATACTATCTGTTTCTTGGGATATGAGTTGAAGTGTTGTTATTGTAGACAAGTTCAGAGTACTGTTGATTACTGTTTCTAGCTTCCTAACATAATGGATGAAATAGCTATTACTGCTTATATAGACTTGTCCTTTGAAGGTGGGGTAGTTGAGGTCACCTAGAAGTATAGCAAAATAACATTAGACTAAGTAGTGAGTTCAGTAATTCATTTAGGTAATTTTTATTGTCAGCAGAAGGCATGACGGGAGACCTGTCACTAGGAAAGATAGGATAGTCAGATTTTAGTACAACTAGGAACTCTAAAAGTTCTAGGTTGAAATCATGAGAGATTCTCCATGTGATAACTACATCCCTGGTAAACACAGATTCTCTTCCGTAATTACCAGTGAACCTGAACCCATGATAGGCACTGCACTCACATATAGAGAGTGCTCTTACTACAGATAAACATTCTCTCTAATTACGCACTTATACATGCACTCAGGCTTATTTGTAAGACTTATGGTATTGAGTAGATACCGTGATATAATCTGATTTTCTTTTTATGTTGGAATGTCCAGGAGATGGAAATTGCCCAAAACAGTCACTATGGGAGTAACCAATAGCTTTAGTTAAGTTATGAAAATTATTCCAAGAGAGATACAAGCCATCCATGCTGAAGCAGGAAGGCATGTTGAGATTATCCTTCCACAATGATTCATGGTGGATCTCCTTCGAATGACACAGACTAATCAGCCAGTTGTTAAATGTAACTAATTTATCTTTGAACCGAGGTATTATTCTCGGTGATGGTACTTTGAACCGAGGTATTATTCTCGGTGATGGTAGGATATTACTAAAAAGTAGTATTTTCCTTGCCTTGGATACATGCATGGAAAGCTCTATTATGTCCCTCTAGATCTCCCTCTGGTTGGATCTATTACAATCATTCATATTCTTCATATGAACAATCACTATGCCATTCTCATATTTACTGAAATGGAGGAACCTAAAAGCAGTCTTAATGGATTCTAGCTTCAGAAAGATATCTTACAGCTGCTCTATTTTTGTCTAGTCAGGTAAAGGTGGTGTCTCTGTGCCTACATATAAAGTTACCTTTGTCAAAAGATTACTATAAGTGAGTGGGGACTTTGTTGGAATTAGGGGCTTAGGTTTGCAACCCATGGTGGCTCCTGGTGAAGGTATGATATAATGTAGTAGTGGATGGGGGGGTGTTGAAATGTGGCCTAGTGGCTAATGTTTCTTAGTGTGGTTATTCTGAGGCATGGGTCCATATGTCTTGACTACCTCAGAGTATGTTAGGGGAATGATGACATTGTATGCTAGAACAATGTCCTGCTTATCAAATGCTGACTATAGGACAGATTTGCATCCAGTATGAATAAGGACTTGTGTCTCTCACAGATTTTCTGCTTGTAGCATAGAAAGGCATGGCTATTAGCCAGCATGTGCATCTCAACCTCTTAGCACAAGAAAATATGGACAAAGCCAAAAATAACTGGGGGCAAAAGCCCAAGAATAGGGACAAATTTTAAATATTGCTCTTATAAAGACAGATAGTTGCTTCAATAAAAGGCTTTGTATTACCATGCATTTTCTGAAGGATATGAAGTCTGAAACCCAAAGCCTGTCATTATTTAGTGAATTCAGTTCTCACTGATTTGGAAGAAATTCATAGGTTCATAGTTTCATAGGTGTGTACTAGGCTAATGGCCCTGGAGCCTTTACAAGCCTAGCCCTTAGAAGTGCCCTGGCATTGTGCAGCCCGATGTTTGTTCCCAGTGCCTCTATCAAGTAGAGCGACTGGAGTGATCCCCGGGGTGAACTTTCTATTTCCCATCCATTCATCAAGATTTCTCTTGAAGAGTGCCAGTGAGGTGCTCTGCCTGCCATGTATTGGAAGTCTATTCCACAGCATGGGCAGTCTCTGGGTTATGAACCTGTCCCTCCAAAATGTTCTGTTGATTGTGATAATGAAGATGAGGTCTCTGAAGCATGTGGTGCAGAGGGATTGGGATTTCTTTAGATGTAGCATTTCTAACAGACCTGGGTCAGACATGGCTTTGTAAGTCAAGCAGATATCACCTCTTAGTAGATGATATGAGACAGAGAATAGCTGGATTTTTTGAGTCTGTCCATGTAGGGCATGTGTTTAAGGCCTAGGATCCTCTTCGTGAAGTACTTTGTAGCCTCTCCAGGTGTTCCATGTGTCTAGTGAGGTACATGCCAAATTGGGCATTAAACTCGATGATTGGCCTAATAAGGGAAGAGTAGAGAGAGATGATGACCTCTTGCTTCCTGGATACAAAACCCTTGGTAATGAGATGTGCCACATAGAAGGACTTTCTGACCACAGTGGCAATGTGGTGGTCGAAGGAGAGCTTGCTGTCAAGCTGTGTTCCCAGATGTCTTATCATGCCTTCAGTGTTCAGTGGGCTCCCATCGATGTGGTAATTAGTGGTAACTGAGTTTTTCCCAAAGAGGGTGACAATGCATATTTTTGGCATTAAGCTTAAGGCCATGGTTTCGACACCAGTCATTAGTCTCAGTGAGGCCTTTCTATAGGATGTCTACATCACTTGGGGAGTTAATAATGGCTCCCAGCTTGCAGTCGTCTGTCAACATGGTCAGCCAGAGTCCCTTAGTATTGGCCTGGACTTCTGAGAAGTAGATGCCAAACAGAAGAAGACACAGAACCAATGCCTGTGGGAGTCCACTCATGACTGGTCGGCAGTCTGACTTGGAGTCCACTACTTTCGCACTGTGGGTTCTATCTGTGAGCCAGTTTGCAACCCACCTAGTGATATAGGGGTTGATGCCCAGTTTGGTTAGTTTATCAATAATTCCCGAGTAGAGAATGGCATCAAAGGCCTTGGCCAGATTGAGGTAGGCTGTGTGAACTGCCTTACCCTGATCCACAACTCTGGTGACTGACTCAAACAAGTTAACCATGTTGAGCAGGCATGATCTACTTTTCACAAAACCAAATTGTGTGGGGTCTAGAGTTTGGAGATTGCCTATATGCTTATTAATTAGGTCCATGATGATGCATTCCATAGCCTTACATATCAGACTCATCAGGCTAATGGGGTGATAATTCCCAGGGTCTGTAGTCACTCCCCCTTTATGAGGAGGGATGACTGTAGCAGTGCACCATTCGGTATGGACAAATCCCAAGGTGAGGCTGTGAGTGAACAGGGCACACAGATGTGGTGCCAGTTCACTTTGCAGTTCATGTAGAACACATCCAGGATATTGTTGAGTCCCATGGAAGTTGTATTCTTGGCCTTGGACAATGCGGCTTTAACCTGTGCTGCAGAAATGCTGGGTGTCCTGTCATTCCTCTCGTATTGTAATTGGTCCCTTGGGGGGGGGGGTAAAGTTGGCACTGAATCTGTTGGCCAGTGTTTTGGCAATATCTGTTGGCTCAGTATAGGAGATACTATTGCACAGTGGAGATTCTTGATATAACTATAGAAGGCTTTGTGGTTGTTTTTAGTATCTGCCGCAATTCTGCCTTCATAGCTGGCTTTAGACATTTTGCTGAGGGATCTCAACTTTTTGTTGAGGCTAATAAGGGAGTTTTTCCAGTCCTGGGACTTCACCTTTTTCTGCAACAGTTTCTTCCTTCTGTTGTAGAGTTTATTAATGGCAAGGAACCACCAGATTGGCTTCATTTTTTTGGAGGAGAGAGTCTTGGTTCTGTTGGGTATGGCTAGTTATATGCATTTATGTATGTGTCCGTACAATGCATTGGTGTATGTTTTGCCAGTCATACAACTATTTTCCATTGACATGAGTGCCAGGAAGTTATCCACCTCTGTTTTTAGGACCCCAAAGTCAGCTTTGGAGAAGTTTTGCATGCTGGTTACCTTTGCAGGGGAGGAGTGTGGGTGAGATGTGGACTTCCATGGTGATTAGTTTGTGGTCAGATCTAATGAGGGAGGAACTGACTATTGGTGTAGAGCAATGGTTGCCCATGTTTGTAATAACTGGGTCAAGGATGTTGCTTCCTCTAGTGGGGGTAAGAATAAGCTGGTCCAGAGCATTGGAACTGATGAATTCCAGGAAGCGTTGGGCCAGTGTATTGATGCATGAGCAGTTTTCCCATTTGATGGAGGGGTAGTTGAAGTCACCTAGTATGAGAGTGTTGGGTTGGGCCCTAATAGTTTCCAGGTTGCTTAGGAACGTGTAGTGAAAGTCTTGGGACATGCTTAGGGACGTATAGCAGGCTACGACCTGAATTGCTGTCTTACCCAATGTTAGCTGCACCTGAAGTATCTCAGATGTGTTATGCTGGGCTACTAGTCTGGAGGTGTGCATATCCTTTAATATGGAGACACCACCACCTTTGGAGCTTCTGTCCATGTTCTGGGGCCGAAAGGTGTGGAATGAGTTATAGCCTAGTAGTGCAGGGGTGCTTTCTGCTGTTTTAAACTAAGTCTCCATTACAGCACAAATGTCAGTGTTCTGCATTTTGAGGAGTGCTTCGAGCAAGTGCATCCTGAGATTTAGATTTCTAGCACTGAGCAGCATGACCCTCAGATTGCATTTATTTATAGCCGTTACCCTGGTAATTTGGTCTTTGGAACATTGCCTAAAAAGGCACTATAGGGGTGGCAAGAGCCTTAGCCAGTATCCGGAAACCCAGGGGTGACAGTTGCAGGCCAGCTCTCGCATAACATCGAGATCTATCAGTCATGTCACCCCAAGCAGAGAGATACTGGATCCCCTTAGAATGGCACCAGAAATTTAGCCAATTATTGAATTCAATCATTTTCTGCTTTTACTGCTGTATCATTCTGGGCGACAGTAGGATGCTGCTCTGGGCTAGGGTCATACCTGCCTGGGACACATAATCCAAGAGCTCCTCCATGTCTCTTTTCATGTAGTCCAGGGAGGTGCATCTCAGGTCATTCACACCCACATCGACAGTGACAGAGTCATACTTGTACTTGTTGTGGAGTGACCTGAGTGTGTGTGTTATGTGTCGGATTCTAGCACCTGACAGACAGCTTACTGTTACCTTCTCCTTATTCAACCTAGTGAGTGGGACATCAGTGTGCCTCACTATGAAGTCACCTATGATTAGTGCATTGGGTAAGCTGTTTTGCCTTAGGAGCTCGGGCTGAGGGGCACACTGTGTAGGTGAGCTACGTGTCTTGTGGTTTGTGCTGTGTTGTAGTGGTCGAGTGCTTTTCTGCCTTGGAGGTCTATGCTGTTTGGGTAGATTTTTATTGACAGCCTCTGCAAAGGTGGTTGTATGGTTTGTGTTTTTATGTGAGAGCTGTGATGGTGGGTGTTCTGGTGGGCTATCTGTTGCATGTGGTGTGGTGCAGGTGTTGACCTTCTCCTCTTGACCAGCTATTCCAGTATTGGCTTGAGAGTGCATGGCTTCCACTTTGGATATATAAGTGCATCTCTCACAGGTCTGAGTGTCGGAAGGTAAGAGGATAGGGTTGTCTGTGTACATGAGGCAGTTGCTACACTGCCTCAGAATGTACATGTTCACCAGGTTAATAAGAGAAAGCACAGGGAACTGATCTTTAGACATGCCAGGAGGGATGGTCATTATTACTAAGTACTGGAGCTGTTTCCTTATATAATCCTTTTATAAGAAAAATGTCCCTCAAGGTGTCTGAGTCTGTAGAGAGCATTGCCAAACACTTGAGGTGAAACTAATATGTAAACCCTGAAAATTTAAGGATGAAGTATTTAGGCAGATATTCTAAAGTTAGAAAGAAATCAAGCAGTACTTACTGAAAAATAAAGACTTAGATTGTCAAGAATAATGAAAAGAGGGGAGTCACATGAATGGCAACTGCCAGCCTACTACTAATGCTGGTCTCAGCATTAATTTTATGGGGAATACACCAAAATTTGAGGCAAAAATCTGGACATTCTTTGAAAATCTGAACAGCTAAGAGGTATTACTTCACATGGAACAGTTGTTATACAGTCTGAAGGTGACAAATGCAGGCAAGCAGATCATAAAAGGTGCAAGAGCAGGATGCCATATCATACAGACCAATGAAGACGAAAATTACAGTAGTTACCGGAACTGGCATGGTTCGCTGTATAAAGCTGTGTGGCCTGCTGGATTAGTAAATGCAGGGCAATTAGAAGTGTTATACAGGTATAATCCTACTGTATAATTAAATGTGTGCTCAATTTTAACCCAGAATAGTGTCTAAAATACATTAGTTATAAGTTCTTGCATGGAAGAAGATGATAGGTTTTACCAACTAAAGTAGGACATTCTTTCTTGTTATATTATGACAGTCAGAATTTGTAAAACTATAAGGAAAGCTGAATTAGACTTCTACAATTCAAAATACCTTTCACCTGCTACAGTTTTGTTGTAGCAATGTCATTTTGGCCCTCAGACTTAGACTTATTCCTTTTTTATGATGCAAGTATTGATGGCAGTGCTAATTTGTCACCAGTAAAAATGCTGAGCACAGGAAAGTTTGACACCGAAGGATTTATGCACAGAAAATAATCTGGCACAGAAAGCACAAGAAAGTTTGATACAGAAGGATTTAAGCACAGAAAATAATCTGGCACTGAAACCACAAGAAAGTTTGACACAGAAGGATTTAAGCACAGAAAATAATCTGGCACAGAAATTCACAGTAAAACTGCAATAACTCAGGGTACAAATTATCTTAGCATTCATTACCTAATACATTAGAATATACCACAGCAAGGATTCCACCAAAGTAAACATTCAGAAAACTGTGATTAATAATATCACGTCCCCTGAACAATCAGGATTTATTAATCAGAGACAAACTTTCATCAGAGACCACCCCCTATGCTATATGTCTTCTTTATCACTGATTAAATATACCTATTTACGCCCTTGCTGTTGATGCATCCAAAGCATTCGACAGAATAAACAAAAAATTCTTGATCTCGGTTCTGCTTGGATTTAAATTTCCTACACAATTTATCCACATTCTTGACACCCTTTATAAAAATGCATATACTACTTTACAAATAAACAATCATAACTCGAAAAGGATAGCGATTAATAATGGTATTAGGCAGGGATGTCCTTTATCACCACTCTTATTTAACCTCTATATAGAGCCTCTGCTTTTACTAATTAAACAGAGAACATTCCACTATATTCCAAGGTTATTTAATACTGAAATACCTCTATCGGCGATTTAAATATTTACTACTCCCTTCCCAACTCTGATTTTAGCAAAATTAATAATGCTTTACAAACTTTCTCCAAATTCTCGAACTATAAGGTGAATTTAGATAAGACAACGATCTTCCCAATTAACATTTACTCACAATTACCTACTGAAAGACCTTTACCTAGTATAAAAATCAGTGATCACCTCCAATACCTGGGTATATCCTTCAAGACAGATGGAAACATACACCAACAAGAGGGTTTTTCTAGATGTTGGAGCTTGATGCAAAAAGACTTGGAAAGATGGACCCAACTAAAACTCCCGGTTCTCTCAAGAGTAGCCATTATCAAAATGAATATTCTACCGAGACTACTTTATGTTCTAAATGCCACCAACACCCTGATACCTAATAAAATTTTTAATAATATACACTCATCTCTTTCGAAATTTATATGGAAACCAAGACCTATTAGGATAAGTTATAAAAAACTTGTTTACCCTAAAGATAAAGGTGGACTAGGTCTTCCTGATTTTAGGCTTTTGTATGAAATTAATAGAAGCAGTAGAATAATTAATATTGCCACCTTCAAAGAAGTAAAATGCCTGGTGCCCAGCTTGGGTCAAGCTATATCACAATTATATCAAAACTCTTTCCATCATTTAAATCACTAAATCTACATTTAGCTTTTCACCTTCTTCAACCCTTACACCTTAACCCTAACATTAAAACATGATTAATTTGACTCCATTCCCACTGATCAAAAGTAGAACTGTTTTAGACTTCTTTTCACTCAAGATGGAGACTATTTCTTCCATCAGAAATAAACTTAAGCTTCCGACCAAGTACACCATTATGATTAGACAAATTAAAGACATCTGTAATAGATTCTGGATGGATATTGACATTCCTGAATCCTGAATAGAGGGTAATATGGAACCTATTAACTAGAAAATGGTTTCTCACACTTATAAACTAATTTCTACACTCAGATGCTCGAAGAAGCTATCCATTCTGATGTTTGGATAAAGCAAGACCCTCGATCTCTTCTAAGTCCATTGCCCAAGCCATCTGTAAATTTCTAAAGCTATTCCCTATCAAAATTCAGATATACCCAACTTATGATAACAAATAATGCATACTACACCCCAGCTTTACTAAACAAGATGTACAAGGAATTCCCACCTTTTTGTCAATTCTGCCCTCAGATGGAAGCAGATATCATCCATATCTTCTGGAGTTGCTAATGCTCATATAGACTTTGGTGTGCCCTCAGAGTCAAACTGGAAAAATGCTATGAAAAATCTATCTCTTGGCAATTTGCACTTCTTCATATCCCCCCGGTAGGCAAGGACATTAAGAATATACATTTTCTAATAACATCTTTTATGCTGATAAAATACTATATCACCTTAAATTGGAAGGATAGATCAGCTCTTTCATGGGAAGGATTCAAACAGATAGCTGGGAAACATATTTATGCTCACAAATATTTGTGGTATTCCATGAGGCTAAATCCTACACAGAGAGATACATGGAAAATGGTATATGAGTTTATACTAGCATAAATTCACAGCATTTAAACCTCTTTTTGGATGCTCTGCATAGATGGGTTTTGTATATAGTTAATTTAGTGTAGAGACATGCGTGTGATATGTTATGTGATGATATGATCAAAAGTCAATAAAAAGGAAAATAAATAAATAAATAAATAAATAAAATAAAAAAAGAAATATCCATTAATAACAGTCAAAGCTGAGTGCTGTAACGTTTAGCGCTTTAAGGGTGCAATCAAACACAAATATGTACAGTAAAAAGTAGTAACACGGGGATAACCACAATGTGACCTAGTACCATCTGATAGTTCAGAAGGAAGTAAAGACTACAACAAATCCATGGATATAATTATCATGGAAATGATCAATAATGACATAGAAAACATCCAGACACTGGACCCAACCCAAATGGTTTCATCAAGGGCATGCCTACTCAACCTGGTGGACTTCTTTGAGAAAGTCAACAAAGCAATGGATGAGGGCAAAATGGTTCAAACTGCCTACCTTGACATAATACCCCCACTCAAGCATCGTTAACAAATTCAGGAGGTTAGGTACAAACCCTTATGTCACCTGGTGGATAGCCAGCTGGCTCACAAGCAGGACCTTGGAAGTTAGAACTGGGAAGTCAACCTCTAAAAAAAGGCCAGTCACAACTGGAGTCCCTCAGGGATTGCTTCAGGGACCGCTCTTTTTTGGCATTTACTTCTCTGAAGTCAAGGCCAATGTCAGCGGCCTCTGATTGACTAAATTTGCAGCTGACTGCTAATTAGGATCTGCCATTAAATCATCCACTAACACAAATGTTCTCCAGGAAGGGATGACACATTCAAACAACTGGTGTCAGAACCATGGACTAAAACTAAATGCCAGAAAATACATAATATTGTCCTTCGGGAAATCATCCAAACCTGACAACTATCATTTTTATTTACTTATTTTTTATTTTACATTTGTTGACCGGGATAGTACGACTGGATGCATGTCCATTTTCAGTGGAGGCCCGGGGAGAAAAGCTCCAAGGGTAAGGAGATACAGCATTACATAATACCAGCATTACATATTACAAACAGACTTTACAGAGATTACATAAGTAAGCAAGTCAAACAAGTTCCACAGGTTACAGTTCATCCTGAGCACAAGTCAGGATTAAATTAAATTACACAGTAAACTGGTTAACAGATTTTTACACATTCTAGAGAGAGTTAGCCAGGCTTGATACATTGACATAGCCGGTTAAGTGACAAATGTTGTTTGAGTCTAGTTTTAAATTGACCTAAGGTGGAAAGTAAGGTAATATCAGCTGAAAGAGAGTTCCAGGATCTACTTACAGAGTTTGCAAAGAGAGAATCACCGGCTGTGTTATTAATTTTGCTAGTCTGAATTAGTAGTTTGTTAGATGATCGAAGCGGTCTAGGATTGTTATAGGAGGTGATAATATTTTTAAGTGCAGGAGTATTGTCCGGATTATAGAGGATTTTATAGGCCATAATCAGTTGGTTATACTGGATTAGGCTGGGTAGTTCAAGCCACCCAAGCTGATTTAGATTGATGCAATGATGTGTCCTAAAAGGCAGCCCAGTGGCAAACCTGGCAATGTGGTTGTAGCAAATTGAGAGTTTGTTAAGGACAGTCTTGTTTAAATTCGAGAGTAGAGGGGATGCATACAGAAGGGTTGAAAGAAGGTGAGAGCGAGTTATGGCAATTTTAGCTGGAGGGGTTAGGAAGGCTTTTATTCTGTAAAGTGACCCTACTTTTTTATTGATGGTTTTGATAGTTTGGTTAACATGTAGGTCAAATTTCAGATTTTTGTCTGTGATGACACCTAATAGTTTTGTAGATGGGTCAGGGGAGATTATTGTGCCATCATTTGATTTTATGGTAAAGGTGAAAGCGGTAGACCTACGTGTTGGTGAAAATATCAGCATTTTAGTTTTTTTGGGATTTAGGATCAGACGATGCTCAGAAAGCCAGTTTTCTATTGTATTAAAGGTGGTCTGAGTAGCTGACCATAATTCTACTGGAGATGTGGCTGAGCAAATCAGAGTAGAGTCATCAGCATATTGGATACAGCTGACTTTTGGGATGACAGTATAAAGGTCGTTAATGAAGATGGAGAACAGCAAGGGCCCTAGTATAGAGCCTTATGGTACTCCAAGGGAGTTAGGTAGAAGGTTAGAGAGTTTGTTCTGCCAGAGGACAGCCTGCTGTCGACCATTCAGGTAGGATTGAAACCATTGGAGGGCTCCAGTATCTAGACAGAATGTTTGCAGGGTGTGGATTAAAAGTTGGTGATCAACCATATTGAATGCCTTGGAAAGATCCAAAAAGAGGGCTGAGGATATATAATTATTGTTGCAATTATGGTTTATGGTGTTAGTAAAGGCTAGGAGGGCTGAAGTAGTGCTGTGATGAGGACGGAAGCCATGCTGAGTGTCTGCCATAAGGCAATTTTGGATTAGGTGGTGCATGAGTTGTCTATGAATACATTTTTCCATAATCTTTGCAAGTGGAGAGAGTATAGCTATTGGCCTATAATTGGAGAATTCAGTAGAGCTGCCTTTTTTGTGAAGTGGGATTACATAGGATATTTTCCAGATGGTGGGAATTTTAGCTTCTACTATGGTTTGATTGATTAGTATTGAGACGGGGTAAGCAATAGCATCAGCTGATTTTTGTAGGTACTCGGCAGGGAGTTGATCAGCAGAAAGTGTAGTGGGTTTTAATTTTTTGATCAAGGTACAGATAAGTGAAGTGGCGACTGGTTGGAAGCTGAACGTGAATAGGTTTCTAGGGGTGCTACTTTCAGGACCAGGGGAGCTAGGAGGTAGTATCATATCGACAACATACCACTAAGAGTTGACTCAGTAGTCAGGGACTTGGAGACACACATAAACAGTAATCTAGCCTTTGACCATTATGTGTCTACAGTAGTGAGGAAATCATTCTTTGTTGTACAACCTATAAACAAAGGTATCACATCTAAGTCCAAGGAAGTCATCATTCCACTGTATACATCATTCATCAGAACTATCATAGAGCATGTACTTAGCCTGGCATATCCAACAGTTGGAACGTCCATAGCAATTCCTCACTATAAGAATACAGGACATAAGTAACATGTCCTACGCAGACCACCTCAAGACTCTATCCCTGTATTCTGTCTCTTACAGCCTGATGAGGGGAGATCTATGCCTGGCATAGAAGGCATTGTCAGACCCCACTCTAATGGATCTCTCTTATATCTGCAAAACAAACAGCAGCATATTTACCTGTTCTAAAGATGTAAACCTTGCCTTTCATATAAATAGTACCTAGTAGACAGACAGGTATATATCCCAGAGACTACCCCTTCTTTGAAACAGGTTTCCCATCCATGTGAAGCAGAGTGTCTCCCTAACCCAATTCAAGTGTAACTTGGACAGTTGGATGGAGAACAGGAAATTCGGCCCTGGTTTGACACATATGTCTCTAATGGACACAGGCTGCCTGCAAATGGTTCATCTTCCAGGATGCTGTTTGTAAATATTTCCCCTTACAAGCCCCTGAATACACTTATCAAGGGTACCAGAACTTGTCAGAGATTTGGGATACATGGTTAGGCTTAAAAAGGCTCTAATGGTCATTAGCCTTATAAACACATATGAACCTGTAAACTTAACCTTCTCCTTTATGAAATGGACAGTACAAGCGTACCTCGTAAGACAGCCAAGAAATAGTAGGAAAGCTATATTATATCATGGCCTTGTTTGTTAAGTGCGTCAGTGTGGGGGGATTCCAAGATGGCCGCTAACTAGGAAACACTAACTCCTGTAAGCTCATATCACCATCAATTAATCTGCTTAAATCACCTGCTACTGCTGCATCCAAACCTACAAAAAAAATCTTACAAGACAGAGCTAACTAAATCACACTTACCCGTTGATTTTTTTTTGGATTTAAAGCACTGAAAGGTTAGCTGATCCCTTTCTCCATCAGAGGTGTAGTGGGTTATCCAGCCACATGTGCTCAGGCCTACATCATTGCAAGGATCCTACATAAGCAAATAAACAAAAAATCCTGTCAAGATGGAACAAATGGAGTCACAATCCTCAAAGACTTGGTTGTCATTAATATCATCTCCAGAGAAAGAACTATGTATGAAAAGACAAAAACATCCAAAATACAATCGGAAGCTTCTAAGCAATCCCTGAAAAATAAATCTGAACAACCGTTTCTTATGGAGGAACTCAAAGCAGCATTAACTTCACTTCAGTCTGAAATCCAAGCCTTCTCTTCAAAACTAACCACTTTTGGAAACAATTTGGATCAAATTATTTCTAGATTGGACCAAAATGAAGCAAAAATTATAGGAAATGAGATAAAAATACAGGCACTATAAAAAGCCATCTCCACAAATGAAACGTTCATAAAAGACATGCAACAAAAAATAACAGATCTTGAAGCAAGAGCGAGATGCAACAATGTGTTGATCAGAGGTATACCAAAGAAGTTTGAACAGCCATAACTCTCCAGCATTGCAAAGGAAATCTTTGAACTTTTCACAGAAAATAAAGAGCTAGCACAGTCATTTACAATTGAGAGAACACATCAGGCTTTGAGAAAATCACAGTCTCCAGATGCACCAAGACAAGTCTACACAAGATTATTAAATGCTTCCCACGCTCAAGTAATATTTCTGTCTGCAAAAAAAAAAAGAAGTTTATAACATGGAAAGGACATAAAATCACAATTGCCCAAGATTTAACATTTCCCATAAAGCAGTCCAGACAAATTCTCTCACCCTTCTCCAAGTTCCTGATAAACAAAAACATTAAATTCCAGATGAAATACCCAGGGACACTATCTTTTCAATACAAAAGTGCCACATATTTAATCAAAAACCTTCAAGAAGCTAAATCTCTCTTTCACAAAGCATTTGGTGAAGTGCCGACGACCTCGGGGTAAACAAAAAACAAAATGATACACACAGTACTAAAATCAGACCTGATTCTAAACAAAAACAAATATCTTAACATAATGATGTGCTCACATGGTTTTTTTTAAGCTCCAGAAATGAATATAATTCCAAATGGATGTAAAATAGTGATGGTGACTCTCCTGCAGCCTTGCGGTTTAGGTGGAATCTTTTTTTTACCTCTAACTTTTTCAGCCACAAATTCTGCTTCAGTAAGGCCCATTTCTGTCTTTTCTCCATCTCAGTGTTCTATATGCAGGCCCAAAAGCCTAACTATGCCACCATTTAGTGCCCCCTGACCTGCAAAAATCATCTTCCGGTCTTCCTTACAGGAAGAACCTCTGCTTATAGAGGTTAGAGTGCAAAAGCACGCTCTGCGTGTTACGTCCTGCAAGGCTGAAACCGCCTTATCTCCGGATCGTCTTGAGCAGTTCTGTGGAGAGCTTCAAGCAACTAGATGAAAAAAAAGAAATGTGGGAGGAAGAAAAGACGAGGAAAAGTGATGGATGCCTTAAAGGAGCTTCTCTTTTAATTCCCGGATGACATTGCATCATCTTCATACTCAGCACAAGCACGGACAGAGGAAGTTATCTGCAGCATCAGCTATTTATCTGAACTTTAGTGCCTAAAGAACTACTGTAAGTAGAAATCAACGGCTGCCCTGTACTCCATTCTCATGAGTTCTAGCTTGCAGAAGATTTCTTTAATGGTTAGCTTTAAAAGGTTGTCTGGCTATGAATTGACTATCTCAATAATATTGCAAATAACTGATTTTATAAAATTCTTATGTTCTTGGCATTTTATTTTTGGTAATGCATGGTATCCCTCCCCAGTTCTGCATTGTTTCGCAGATCTTTAAGCTACTAATATATAGTATTGTATCTCTATTTGCTTTTTGCCTAATTTTTACATGCAATGTGAACATCTGAAACTAGAAAAGGAGAAAGTGGAAGTTAAGAAAAATGAAATGGGGAAAGGAGAAAGGAATGATGAAAGAAAAAAAGAGAAAAAGCCTTTACCTCTTATATTTACATTTTGTCTGTAGATCTTATATTCACATTTTTTTCTTATTGTATCTAAGCTGTTGCAGTGTATTTATACTATGGTTTATGCTTGTAATTTATTTTGGGGTTGACAGATTTTGCTGAGAGGTGCACTTAATTTAATAATTAATTACAAGTAGCGCTAACCTAAAACTGCTCCTTATAATAAGCTTAAGGTATCTCATTTCATGTACCCTGCCATAAGGGTCTGGAGTTACCATGTGAGGTACTCTTCCTATGACAGCAGACTTCTTCTTGATATGTGTACAAAGTTGTCTAAAGAAATACATTTCTCTCATTGTTGCAACACATTACAGCCCTGAACCATTTTCATGTTCAGCCCATCTTATTTATATATAAATAAGACAATTATGCTCACTGTTTACATTGCTTATTAGTTGACCCTCATACTTGACCGAACAACAAGATTATCTATTGACCAGCTTAACACTAAATCAGACAGACTATTTGAACCATGTAGTGTACATATACAAACAGTGGGATGTGATAGCCTTTTCTTTAGTTGTAACTGCTCAAGTTTTTGTCTGCAGTAAGTTACCTGCCTTATCCATTCAATATTGTTTGGTTTGCCACAGTTATAGTTCCAAGACTTATTGTGTAATATCCTTGGCTATTCTATGCCAATACCACATGTAGCAGTGGCCTGTCTGCTGTCCCCCTTCATCTCATCTTACCTACACATTTGTGTTGTTTTAATTATGTGGGTATAGATGTGTATGTTTTAGGTGCGGTTTTATAACTAGATGTTTACATATATACATAATTACATATATACATACAGGCGCTTATTTACACACACGCACAAATGCGCTCATATAGTTATACTCAAACGCAAATGGTAATGCTCATACATACGCATGCTTAATCACATCCATAAGGGGATTATTGTATATAGCTCTGTTTATCTAAACTTCCAATTAAATCATAAGGGCAGATACATGAAACTGTAGTAAAAATGGGCTATCCTTTTCCTTCATGTGATAATATACTGTCTATATGTTGCTCAGTACATAAGTAATGCCAAATTGTAAACTGTGCAGCTCACAAAGTGTTGCGTAAGAAGTGTGGCTGGAAGTTGTACAACCATCCTAGGATCCCCCTCTTGTCTTCCTCATCCCCAGAATCCATAACTAGGTCATGTTACAAAAATTTCTCTCTATGGATAGGCCATAGGACTGCTGCAAACCATAAGCTGTTCCAAAACTTGTTTAATACTCTATTAATCTGTGTTCAATTTACAGTTCGACCTTCACTGTATAGCTACTGATATTTAAGGCTATTCAGTTTGTAATGGTGTCTAACAACTAATACAAGTTAGCTATTTATATATATATATATATCTATCTATCTATATATATATATATATATATATATATATATATAAAATCAGGAACCTTAATACTGCACTTGTTTACCATATGCTCTAAAGGAAGATGTCATCCACTGGGTACTGGAAAAAGTAAAATTCTACTATGAAATATGACTGCTTTTAAAACTTTCTTTAAAATTTTTAAATTGTCATTATAGAGGATTTTGTTACCTCCATTTATTGAGCTAGTACATGTGAATGTTTACATTCTACTTTAATTAAAGTCAACATAGAGCAGGAAGTTTTAGTTGGTGTAGTCAGATGGGTCTTGGAATGATTGAAATGTTTTGTACAATAGTTAGTTTTGTAAATAGTTTTTATTTATCTCTTTCAGATAATAGTAGGATGTGGATGAGCCCTGGGAAGGTCTGAAAGGGTGGGTTGTCACTGTCTCTTACTATCACTTTATATTTGACCTATCTAAAAATGCTTTTAACTACTACTACCTTGGTTACATTTTCCTTTATAATTCAGTCATCCTTTTTCTTTCACTATGTCTAACTTTAGTATAAACTGTTGGATCACCAAAGGTACTCCCCAGTGATATCGTTGGAATCATGGAATGTCAGGAGGTTACAAAATAATAAGAAAAAGAACCTAGTGTTACATATAATATACAAATCTACCTTTGAGATAACTCTTATTCAAGAAACCCACATGACAAAAGAACAATGGGAAAAAGATGTCAAAAAGAAATGGATTAAACAAATAATAGCTGCTGGGAACCATACGGATTCTAAAGGAGTATCCATAATTGTTAAAAACTCTTGTAAAGGCTCATTAATATCAAGTGGGTGGGATCCTAATGGAAGATGGTGCTACATAACATGCTCTATTCCCTTCTGCAATAAAGAAATCCTTGTATTAAATGTTTATGGACCCTGCTTATACCAGTCCTCTTTCTTATATGAAATTTACTAACTCCTTGAAAACGTTCATAACCATGTAATGATCCTGGGTGGAGATTGGAACATGATTAACAGACCTGAGCTTGACAGGACATATAAAGCTAATAAACAACCTGCAGCACTTACTAACCTTCTAGGCAAAATAATAGATGATTTTAACCTGTATGAGCCATTTGTGTCTTTCAGAAAGGACACCTCAGTTAGTAAATATACATTTTCTCAGCTTATCATAAATCCTGGTCTAGGATAAACTTTTTTCTAATCTTAACATTTTTCTCAGTTTATAAAATAACTTACAGTTGTGAACCTAGAGCTCTTTCTGATCATGCCAAAATTAATCTTAGCATAATTAATTCCAGACCAAACTCGGACGAACAAATCCCATCTAACTGGTCCTTTAACTCAAATCATTTAAATAATAAGACTCTCTGTCAAGAAATCCAGGAATTCTTACCCCTTACAACAAATGCCTTTTACAATTCAGATATTCCCCTTGACACCCATTGGGCTCCAGCTAAAGCCACGCTCAGAGGTATCCTGATTCAAAAAGCATCTTTAATCAAAAAATAGGTTAAATCACATGTATTGTCATTAGAAGCCAAACTAATAAGACTAGAGACAGAACTGCAAACTAAATTCTCTATTGATGTAAAAAAGCAGATGATATCCCTGCAAAAACAACTTCATGAAGTACACCTAAAACAATACTTTCTCATGGAACTAAGACTCCTACATAGATACGCTGAATGGGCCCAAACCCCTTCAAGGTTTCTGGACAGGATAATAAATATTAAACCCCCACCTACTAGAATAAAACAAATTGACCATAATGGCAAGTCCTTTTTTACAGCCAATGAAATAATTCAGGTTTTTGAGGAGGAGTATAAAGAAGTGTATGGACCTCAATTACTTGATGGGGAGGTCTTCACTGACCTTTTCTTGGATGACTTACTATTTCCAATTATAAATGATACCCTCAGGCAATCTCTCAAGGCTCCTATATCTGTTGATGAAATCCTTCTAGTCATCAACAAACTGAAACCAGGAAAAGCCCCGGGTCCTGATGGCTATGTTGCAGAATTTTATAAAGCCTTCAAGCATCTCTTAGCTCCCCTTTTACTTAAAGTTTACAATTATATAATCCAATTTGGCATCTCCAATTTATACATAAATAATTCCAAGACTATTTTTATACAAAAATCTAATGACTCTAAATTCAGCCCAAACGACTACCGTCCAATTGCTTTAATCAATCTAGACATGAAAATTCTGTCATCAATTCTGGGATATAGATTAAAAGATGTACTACCACATATCATATCCCATGACTAATAAGGATTCATGAATAATAGACTTGTGTGGGACAATACTTTGACCATAGAAGCCATAACCAATATGACAGTGAATGAAAAATCACCCAAGTATGCACTCTCAGTGGATGCTCAAAAAGCATTCGATAGGGTAAACTTACACTTTCTTTTCAAGACTATGAAGCATTTTGCCTTTCCTGATGAATATATCAACATGGTCACAACTCTCTATAACAAAGCATCCACCACACTAAATATAAACAAAAATAATTCAAACCCAATTCAAATAATTAATGGTATAAGGCAGGGGTGCCCACTCTCACCTTACTTATTTAACCTCTATCTTGAAGTTTTTTTGTTGAAATTAAGTCAAAAAATATTTCATCACTCCGTTTACATCTCCAAAGTTCCAGCGAAGTATACTGCCTTTGCATGTGATTTAAATATCTACTTTGAATTTCCCTCGACTGATCTAGAAAAAATCTTAAGTGCCATCGACAAGTTTTCAAGAATTTCAAATTATGCAATCAACCCAAATAAATCAAAAATTTACCTGCTAAACCCCATTGGACACAAAGAATTCTTCATACCTGAAACAAAGATCAAAGTTAACTATTCACTCAAATATCTGGGCATAACCTTCACCCACCCCCAACAGGAACTAATTAAAAATAATCTCTATAAAACGTGGTCTAAAATCCTGGATGATCTCTCAAGATGGAAAAAATTGAATCTCCCTCTTCTTTTCAAGACACCTATTATAAAAATGAATATCCTCCCCAAAATTCTTTTTCATTTCTATGCACTCAAACAGCTTTTTCTCGAAAATGGAAACTATAGTAGGGAAATTGATATGGTACCCCAAGAATACTAGGATCAGCTATTCTAAACTAACCCTTCTCAAAGAAAAGGGAGGCATGTTCCTCCTGGATTTTCTAACATACTATTATATAATAAATGCTAGCCATATTATACAAGTAGTTAACTACGATCCTTTAAATAAAGCTTGGAATCCCCTATGGTTAAATATCTACCATTCACACCTAATGGCATTCAAGCTTAATCCTAGGGCAACCATTTTCCTAAATACCAAAACTCTTAAAGACTTTAACATTCACCCTACACTAATAAAAAATATTGGGTTCCAAAAGCTTATAACATCTCTAGACCTAAAAAATTCCTTAATGATGGCCCAACCAATACACTTAAATCCTAACTTCAAACTAAACAACAACATGCTAAATCTAGACAAATTTTCTCTCATTAAGAATTGTATAGTCTGGGACTTTTATAAAATCAAAGACTTGAATCTATTATAGCATTCTTGGCAGTCAATAAAAGATATTATATAATCGTCAAACAAATAATATACCTAGTATCCCTAGTTACAGACAAGATCGAAGTAACGCCATTAGAATTCCAACTCTATCAGCAATTAATAACACAGCGTCTGTTAAGACCTAAAATGCTTTCAAACACTTACAGACTAATAACAAAAATAAAACACCATGACAAAATTTTATTTTCCAGGTACTGGGAGAACCAAAACAAAGAAATAACTCTGAACCAAAAGCTTGAGGCGATTGATATAACACTAAAACTAACTCCCTTCAAAAAATTAATCTATACTCATTTTATGATAAACAACAATGCCTATCATACGCCTCTATTTCTGAGTAAAATCAATTCAAACTTCTCACCTCTATGGCCCTACCTGTCCCAACTCAGTAGCTGATGCTTTACATATATTTTGGTCCTGTAAAAATGTCTACAAGCTCTGGTGCTCTTTGAGAGCACAACTCGAGAAAATGGGATACATGAAGTCCACCCTTTCGTGGGAAGTGGCAATTTTGAACCTATTTCCTAGATCCTACAACTCCGAGTCAAAACATATTATTGTTACACTTTGTGCGTTACTCAAAACCTATATTACACTCAACTGGCTAGATAGATCTAAAACCTCTTGGAAAGAGTTTAAATCAATGGCTACCAAATATGTTATGGCGAGCAAACTAAGTAGAATAAGCAAAAAGAAAATAAAGTACTTCCAGAAATACTGGAGTAACAGTATAAAAGCTCTTAACTAGACCCTCATTTATTTTAAATTCCTTTTCTTTCTTTTCCTTTGTTTTTTCCCTCACTCTTTTCCTCACTTAAATAATCTTCCTCTTAAAATGCTCTACTTTATGTTTTTCAACCTTACCAGATGCGGATGTTAACCTCCAGTCATTCTATAAAGGGATATAATATGCACTTATTATCATACCCTATACCCCTAATGGTAGTAGTAATACTCAATTTCTTTATGTTAATTATCTTTTATCAATGACAACTGTGTGTGTGTGTGTGTGTGTGTGTATATATATATATATATATATATATATATATATATATATATATATATATATATATATATATATATATAGTTAATTAGAATAGATTTAGATATACGGGTACATATTATCTTACGGGATAATTCAGTTTGTGTAATTGCTAATACTTCCTTTTATGATCTTATGTTTAATTGTAAGCATCATACTTAGTAAATGTTAATTATATTTCCTGAAGTCTATTATTGAATGTACCTGACAACAAACAAATATTGTAGGTGAATGTAAAGTTCTTTCTTCCATTGTTTGTTCTTCTTTTACCTGTATTTGTATTGTATACTGAAAATTATAATAAAAATCATATTATACAAAAAAAAAAAGTGTGTCAGTGTGAACAGCGCTGGTCATTCTTCACATTTGGAAAAGGGGGCCTTCATAGAACTACCTGTATCCTCCTTTCTCAGGTGTTGTGTAGTGTAGAAAAGTGTATCTGAGCAAAAAAGATACCAAGCCATGGACTGTTCCCCAGTTTCAAGCCACAAAGTTTAAACAACCAGCTGATCAGCAACCCCAGTGGAGAATGGTCCACAGCAAAAAAAAGATGGAAAAACTACCGCTTCCTCTAAACAGGGGCAAATAAGCAATAGAAAATCAAAGTATTTTATGAAAAACAAGTCCCAGTTATCCAGATCAGCATGTAGTCATATCACAGATGGAAAAGGGATTTGTAATATGGTTGGATAACATAGCAAAGTACAGCTCAAGTGCAAACAGAGCTAAGAAATGTGGCACTTCTGAACATAAAACCAAAGTGATAATGCTGAGGGACTCACCATAGTTGCTACCTAAAATTTCAGATAAAGCTGCAGAAGAAATTGTAGAGTGTATGAGTACTTTAGTTAACAAATACTTCTGAGGCATTCTTGTTAAAACTATAGTACTGTCATCCAACTAGACACCTCTGCTCTACCAACAAATGACTGACATAATCAGTAAGTCATACAACGCTCCTGCAGATTAACATTGCTCCCACTATGTCTCAAAATTCCAGAATTTAATCCCCACTACTTAAAGCTGAGAGAAAATCTAAACACATTCAAACCTCTACTTTATCGAGCACCTTTACAAACCTGGCTCTGGTCTTCTTCCCCTCCTGGATGGTCTCTTACGCAAGTCATTCTTCCCAGTAACTTCAAGTTCCACATAGCTTTTATCCATTTTAGTATATCTGCCTCCATTTATATATCTTACTAACCAGATTTATACATTTCACTCTTTCACTTCTCTCTGCACTGACTATTCACACCACTGTCTATAAACATAAGGTATTAACTCTCTTCCAATTCATACTTTCAGCATTATCACTATTACTATTTCTGTCCATGTGATCTATCTATCTAATACAACACTCCACTAATGCTTCCCTTTTTACATCTCCCTATTATCCTTAGTGTATTTAGCTTATAAGATTTTCTCCTTATTTTTAATATCTGTGTTTTAATAAACATATGTAAATCTGTTTATTTATTTATTTGCATATCGTGTATAGGAAAAATAATTGTTATCTTATGTATTACATGTAGTTTTATTGTAGTACTTTTCTCCCCAGGCTACCACTGAAAATGGATTCTTGCCCAGTCAGAATTTGCAGGTCAACATAGAGAAATAAATACAACTAATTTGACAGCATATGGTATTAGAAATAATAGTGTGGAATGACGTGACTAGTGAGTTCCATGGTGGAGCATTGACCTGTAGAAGGAAATACGAGTCACAACATGCTCCAAACAAAGAAATTCAAATCTTCATTAAAAAGGTACTTCCTTCTTTATGGGAACTTGAGTAATCCTACCATAACAACTGAGAAGGGTTGTGATAGAAGAATGTCCTACAGATCATGCTCACATTGTTAAAGTGAAAGCACAAACCACTAAATTTGTCTAGTGGTCAAATCTACATGAAATAATTTTAATGCATGTAAAGAATGTAGGTCCTGAGAGATGGAAAAGGAAATGCCCTGGCATGCATCATGTCCTTTCCAATGTCCAGGTAGATGTTAAAAAGGATTACACATGGATTTTGCTCCAGCATTTATAAATAATGTATTTGCGAATGTGGTGCTGCATATCTGGAGTAGCCAGAAGTTTCTCATATGACTAAAGATCAGTCCCATATTATTCATTTAAGCACAAGTCACAGCTTATTATTTACCTAAAATATTGTTACTGAAGAAAGAAACACGGTGTATAGCTGAAAAATGTTGACATTTTGATTTTTATAGTAAACCAAAGGGTAACAATGTCAGACAGACAAACTATTCAGTATACAGTGGCCACCTGCATAGTCTTCAATAAGTTCTTCATTGCTGTCTTCAACATTTGGACAAGTATTTCAGCTAAATTAATCATTTCTGGATGATCAGATGTACCAATAGAATGAGTGATTCCATTTTGTTTAACAGTATCCAAAAAAGTACACAACGCCACATTTGCAGTGAGACAATAGTTGAGAAGAGTCTAGAAATGAGGAAAGAGTCCAACTGGGCACTCCTAGAGTTGGATAAAGCATATGACAAAATCCCAAGAAAGTTGATATGGGCAATACTGTGGTGGTTTGAAGTCCCAGAAACAATGGTAGAATTAGTGTAGACTCTGTACAAGGACCCAGTCACTCAAGTACAACCAGTGTTTGGTCTCACAGAGGGCCTCCAAGTGGGAGGGTTCAGCTCATAGCCCACAGCTGTTCATACTGATGACTGACAACATTAACAAACAGGTTTTAGGGAACAGATCAACAAAGTTGCTGTCTGCAGATGATATGAAACTACAGGCACACTCTGAGTAAGAACTTCAGCAAAGGATAGGGGAATGGAATGCAGAACGGAAATCACATGGGATGAAACTGGGTGCAGATAAGACAATAGTAGTGGCAGCAAATGGGGAAATTAGAAAAAGCTGAAAATTAAGATAAAAGGGAAGATAGTAGAACATGTTAATAGCTTCAACTCTGAGAGGGGTGGTTGAGAAGAAAGTCAGTCTGAATGAAGAGGTCAAAGCTAGAATCAGAGGGTCATAGGAGGCTACTAGACTAAAGGTCGTGAGGCCCTTAGAAGCCTAGCCAAGTTTTTTTCCTTCTTTTAATGATGCTGTTAGTAAACCTGACTCAGCACCTGCTGTTCCTGTCCAGAAGGGATGCAGGTGAACCCCCGGGGTGAATTTGCGATTCTCCAGCCAATTATCCAGATTACGCTTGAAAAGGGTCAGTAAAGTGCTCTGTATTACTAGGATTGGAAGCTCATTCCAGAGTAGGGGAGCATCTGGGAGAAAAACCTGTCTCTCCAGCATGTCCTGTTAACGTCGTTTCTCATGTTGAGGTTGCTAGAGCAGGTGCAGTGAGTACCATTTATCTTGCTAATGTGTAGCAGTTCCATCAGGGTAGGATCTGAGGTTGCCCTCTTGGCTAGGCAGAGATCATCCCTGAGGAGTCTGTATGACACAGAGCATAGTGACTGGGATTTTAGTCTGTCAGTATAGGACAGGTGTTGGACACCTTGAAATTTTCTTTGTAAGGTACCTCTGAGATCTCTCCAAATGTTGGAAGTGTCTGGTGAGGTACATACCAAAGGGTACATTGTACTCTCTAATAGGTCTAATAAGAGAGGAGTACAGGGGAGTTATAACCTCCTTTTTTTCTGGAGGCAATGCCCTTATTGATGAGCTGGGCAATGTAGAAGGCTTTCCTTACCACTGTGGAAACATGATGGTCAAAGGAGAGGTTGCTGTCAACCTGTGTGCCCAGATCTCTTACGACAGATTGAGTACTTAAGTTGTTGTTGTTGTTAATGCGGTACTTTGCAGCGATGTGATGGTACACTTTTTAGCATTTAACTTGAGCCCATGCTTTTGGCACCAATCTTTGGTATGACTAAGACCTTCCTGGAGGGTGTCAATGTCATTAGGGGATTCAATGATTGCACCCAGTTTTCAGTCCTCTGCAGACTTTGTTAGCCACATACCCTTTGTTTTGGCCTACACTTCTGAAAAGTAAACTCCAAACAATAGGGGCCCCAGTACCATGCCCTGTGGTATTCCACTGGTTACTGGTCTGAAGGTGGATGAAGAGTCTCCTACTTTAATTGTGTGTGTTCTATTGGTGAGACAGTTTGCAATCAACCTGAATATATACAGGTTTATGTTCCATTCAGTAAGCTTACCAATGATACTGTGTGGGAAATGGTGTTGAAGGCCTTCACTAGGTTTAAATAGGCAGTATGCACAGTTTTGCCTTCATCCAGGGCTTTGGTGACTGTCTTGAAGAAGTCCACCGAGTTTAGTAGGCACTCTCTCCCTTTGACGACACCAAGCTGGGATGGGCCTAGTGTTTGGAGGTCTTCTATATCCCTGTTGATAAGGTCCATGTTGATTCTCTCCATGGCCTAGCATATGAGGCTGGTCAGACTTATGAGTCTGTAATTCCTGGGGTAAGCAGAGGAGCCCCCTTTGTGGAGAGGGAATGACAGTGGCAGTTTTCCAATCTGCAGGAACATACCCAGTGCTTAGACTTTGCTTAAAGAGGATACTCAGGGGTACAGCTAACTCTTGTTTTAAGCAATTCAGGACACAGCCAGGGATGTTGTCTGGTCCCACAGAGGCCATGGTTTTAGCCTTGGAAATGGCATTAAAGACCCATTCTTTAGAGATTTCTGGGGGAGGATAAGTAGGAGTTATATCTTGTAGTATATTGGGTGGAGATGGGGGGAGGTTTTCTCACAGAACCAGCATCTGCCAGCAGGTTAGCAATATCACCAGGTTCAGTATATGTTGTGCCATTTACAACAATTTCTGTGCAAATCTGGGATTTTCCTTTGAAGTTGCAGACATAGGCAAAGAATGCCATATGATTACCATTGACTAGGGTGACCAATGTAAATTCATAGCCAACTTTGGATTTTATCACTAGGTGTCTTACTTGCTTATTTAGGCTGAGGAGGGAGTCCTCTGAGTTTGGTAACTGTCTCCTACTGATTTTAGACAGCAGTTTCTTTCTCCTGTTATATAGCCTGTTTATGGCAGATGGCCACCAAGCAGGTTTCTTCTTAAATGAGGAACTTGCTTTTATCCTGTTGGGTACAGCTGAGTGATGCAGCTGTGAAGGTGTTTATACAAGGCTTTGGTAGAAACTTCGGGATAGGTATCCTTGCCATCAGTAGGGGTAGGAGTTATGAAACTAATAATATCATCTCGTAAGAAATTATAGTTTGCTTTGGCGAAATTTTTTTAGTCTGGTTCCAGCTGGGGGGGATCAGGCGCTATTGTTAACTTCTAGTGTGACTGACTTGTGGTCAGATCTCACTAGAGATGACTGTACACTTAGGGTGGTGCAATGATCACTCATGTTCATAATTACTAGATCCAGAATGTTTGAACCCCTAGTGAGGTGTCCATTAACTGGTCCAGGGCATTACAGTTTATGAAGTTCAAGAATCTCTGGGCGAGCACATTGGTAGAGGTGAATTAAAACTTATTTTTTGATTGGTAGTTGAAGTCTGCCATAATAAAGGTGCTTAGTGGTATATTGAGGGACTCCAGGAGGTCCAGGTGGAAGTTGTAAGTGTCCTGGTTCATGGAGGGAGTCCTATAACTGGCAATAATTTTGAGATGAGTTTTACCTACTAAGAGTTGTACTTGGAGTAGTTTGAGGGACTCATTTAGTCTTATCAGTCTGGAGGAGTATTTGTCTTTAATAAAAATTGATACTCCTCCTCATTTGGATTTCCTACTCTCATTTGATGGTCTGAGTGAGTGGAAGACATTGTAACCCAGTATGGCTGGGGTGCTTTCTGCAGCCTTGAACCAAGTTTCTGTGACAGCACAGATGTCAGCATTCTTCAAGGTGAGAGCAGCTTCCAACGAGTGCAGTTTTAGGTTTAGCAGCATGGCACCGATGTTGGCTTTTGAGGAATAATTTACATTGGAAATTTTGTACTTGTGACATACCCTAAAAAAGGCACTTGAGTGAAGGCAAAAGCCTTTGCCAGAAGCCAAAATCCTAGGGGTGACAGGTGAAGACCATCTCTGGAAAACCATGGAGGTCTATCAACCATATCATCCCAAGCTGACAGGAATTGAATCCCCATAGGATGACACCAGAAACTAAGCCAATTGTTGAAGTCAATCATTTTTTGCTTATATTGCAGCATCATCCTAGGTGAGTGTAGTATGCTGCTTAAGGGTAGGGACATACGTGTCTGGGACACATAATCAGAGAGCTTAGTCATGTCTCTCTTCATATATTCCAGAGAGGTATGTCTCAAGTCATTCACACCAACCTGTACTATGACAGGGTCATAACAGTACTTGCTGCTAAGAGACTTGAGTGTGTGTGTGATGTTCTGGATCCTGGCACTAGACAGACAGATAACCATGACCTTCTCCTTAACCAACCTGGTGAGTGGCACATCAGTGTGTCTTATGATAGAATCACATATGACTAGTACTTTGGGTTTTTATGTTACACCATAATGGCTTACTTGATGAGACACTGTCATATGTTTTTTTTTTATGCATGCTGTGTTTATCTGCAAGTGAACTATGTGTGATGTGCTTGTGTTTGGGAGGTATCTGTGCTTTGGGTAGTTTTTTTGAGAGGGCCCCTGCATATGTGGGGGTTATGTGTTGGTTGAGTGGTTGGTGAGGATGGTAAGATGTGAGTGCTGGAACCCTGCTTAGGGTCAGGTATACTGACTGGTGAGTGAGGGAGCTTTGATTCTATGTTTTGTATGTGTATGCAACTCTCATATGCTGAGTTGGAGTATTGTAAAAGAAGTGGGCTGTCAGTGTACATGAGGCTATTGCTACATTGTCTCAGGATGCCTAATTCAACCAGGCAGGCAGGAGAAATGGTGGGGTATTGTCCTTCCATAGTGCTTGGTAAAAGGTGTGGTTGGTAACAGGAATTGACCATAAATGACCAGTGGAGGATCCTGTGAGAGGATAGTCCACTAGTATAGATGGTAAGAACTAGAGAGGGTAGCTCAAAGGCTGTACTGATCTGTTGACCAATAGAGAAAAATAACTGTTAAAAATGTCCCACTGGAGAACAGACCACAGCTAATGAAAACTTAATGCTGCTATAGCCATCAGCCATTATTGCAACTGCTTGCTAGTGTATGGTGGTGCATGTCGCCCAAACCCGCTCAAATGCTGGGCTTTTAAAATAAATGAAAAAAATCTTACTGGTGGGCAAAATAGCCAATCAAAAGCTCAGAACACAGCCCTAGTGAAACGAGCTTCAAAGGATGGGTCTCTAGCCACATATCTCTTGCCACAAGTGTGCAGAGGACCCTCTCCGGAAAGAGTTTGTTGCGGATTAGTGCTCTGCTCAATTCAAATACAAGCAGAACTAGACACAGCAGAATCTGTGGCTAGTCTATGCTACACAGTGCAAGTGCCCAGAATGAACACAAGTTAAATGTAGAGGTTGAAAAGCAGTCAAAAATGACAATAAAATGGACAAATATTCTGCAAAAACAGTGATAGCGGTTAGCAAATGCATAAATGCAAGCAATAATGGCCTTATCTTTAGCTGCAAGCCTCGGATGGTGGCAGCCAAAAGGCATAGAGTCTCAGGTGTAGTGTATGACAGAAGAATGCCAAAAATGTTGAAAAGCAAGGTGTACAAAACTGTCGCGTAACCATTAATATTGTATGGTACAGAAACTTAGGTGGTAAAGGCAGTGCCTGAGTAGGGTAGTAGGATGTACACTGTGGGACAGATGAAGAAATGAGGACACAAGAGCAGAAGTGAAAGTAGCTCCAATTGCAGAAAACATCAAAGACAACAGATCATGCTGGTTCAGGCACGTGCAGAAAAGCAAAAAGCAATCCGCTGAAGAAGATTTAGGACAGACAGGAAGAAGGTAAAAGGAAATGAGGACATCCAACAAAGAGGTAGATGGATGTTATGAGAGAAGATCTGTGACAGTCAGGCATGAGTGTCAAAGAAGGTAGGAGTGCAACATTGAATCAAGAGATGGTGACAGTTAACATGCAACCATGACCCCACGTAGAAATTGGGGAAAAAGCAACTGATGATGATCCAAGGAGAACCTGCAGAGACTGAACATGTGGTGGGATTAAGCCTTCTTCAGATTACTTTGGTTGTGTTTTATTTAACTAAGCTAGAATGGCTGATGTGCTTCTCATACTTGCTGCTGCAACAATGTGTATAGGATCCGTACTTTAAGAAGGTAAAAGGGGTGAACCCTAGCCCATTGTCAGCAATGGCAAAAGTCACTGCAATAATAAGTATATTCTTTTTTTATGAAAACAGTTTTTATTACAATTATTATAAATCATGTATCTATGCACACAAGCCAGAAAGAACAGGCAAATAGGTGCAATTATAATAAGTGTAAATAAGTTCATAGTAAGGTAACAGAAACATACTTAACTTTTCGCCAACACTGTTTCTGGTTTTATCGAGTACTTAACGTCTGGGTTACTATGGATGGTCCGTAATCTTAGAAACACTTACTTTTCTTTCTTTCATAAATTAGTGGTCAGTTTTAAAACGTTTTTAAAGCTGGGAGATAAATCACTTTTTTGTAGTAAACTTTCTATCAATTACTAGCAGAGTGCAAAATAATAAGTTTTGGCCAGAATTTATTTATTTATTTTATTTTTTTATTTATTCCATTTGTTGACTGAAATAATCCAGCTAAGAATGAAATCCCTTTTTAGTGGCGACCCGGGAAGAAAAGCTCCAGAAATCAGATAAACAAGTGTAAAGATTTCAAGCAAAACACAAAACAATCGATTTGCTATACAATAATAATACGATAAAAGTTTGCATATTTACAGAAATAAAACAGAACTAAAACACATGAATTATTAATTCTGTGCCATAGTAAAGTTTAGATGATTAGCGAACAGTAACACAGGTGTAGACCTACGTCTGCTTTAGGTGTAGGCTAAGTTCTGTCTTTAACGAATGTGCTTTAATTTCCAATTTGCTAATGGAGAAGGGAAGAGAGTTCCATTTCTCAGAGTTTGAGTTAGAGTGTAGTGAATCACCAGTCTTGTTTTTGAATTTGGTTTCAGTCAGTGGACCTTAAAGTTCTATATGGTGATTATGGGAGCATGAGATTTGCTGGACAAAGGTATTTCTGCAGCTCATTTAATAGTTTATGTATCAATTACTAACAGACTGCAGTAGTGACCTGTAGTTGGACATATGAAATGGCATGTCAGAGGTTTTTTTTAATGTGATATTTATTGGTTTTCATATAAAGAACAAAAATAACATACATAAAAAGAACCATTAAGACAACACAATTTAGAACATTTACAAATATAGGAATAAGATATTAACTGTGTACACATATTATGATATTCTTTAAGCAGGAATCTGATTTATCTACACAGAATTTTCATTAAATGTAAATGTATAGAATGCGTGACTAGGTGTACACCAATGACAGAAGTACAGTAACAATGCATCAAAAACTATTTACAACTATTAACTTCTAGATGCCACAACTGTTAGAAGAGGAAAAAGAAAAAAAGAAGCAAAAGTTAGGCAGATGGTTGAAAGTGACTTTTATATTTATAGAATATGAATTTTGAAATTTGGCCTTCATCTAAATAATGTAAGCTATTTGATAAAGAATTTAAATGCATACAAAAATAGGTGCATTAAGATACAGTATAAAGAGAGGTCATCTTTTAATCTTTAAGAATAGTATTCAAGAGATAACCCCAGTAATTCTGAAAATAAGATATTTTATTTTGATTTTTAGTGACCAATTTATGTGAAGAAATACATTTAGTTGCCATATTTTTAAAGTTTTCCCATGTAACTTTTGATCTATCTTGCCAATGTCTGTCAATATAATATTTAATGAATGCACAGGTGTGATGTAACATTTTTTTTTCAAACATGAGAGACATAGCTTTCTTTGATAGAGTTGTTAACTGATTGACTCCAACGGAGCTCAGGAAGTTTGCACTGTAACTTCCAATGGGTGGAGGCTATATCTTTTGACAGAATCAAATTATGTCCTCACATTTCAAATAAATGCTCAGACCTCTGGAATCATAGGGATTATGAAAGAAGTCTAAAGGGCAAAGTCTTCAGCACAAACTATTTTTATAGTGGATGGATGGATGGATGGACGGATGGATGGACAGATGGATGGATGGATGGATGGATGGATGGATGGATGGATGGATGGATGGATGGATGGATGGAGTATTCTTTAGGTTCCAGGTCTTAAACTGAATTTGATGTTGCAGTAAACACAGTAAACATTGTAATATTGTGTAAACAACTTACAAAATCTCAGCAACCACTCATTTGGACAGCTACTGTCAGCAGCATTTCATTCATCTAGTTGAGGGCTTTCATATGAGCCTAAGGAGTTCTGTCTGTGTTACTTGGTTGTTGAGATATTTAGAAAAATGCAAACATTATATCTATATCAATTAATATCATCAAAACAACAGTTAATATCTACTTACCTGCACTAGACAGAGGTCAAGTATTAATGCAGTTGAGTTTGCCATTGTGTAAGCTTTAAGATGAAATCTTTTAAAACATTTTGCATAGCATGGTTTTAAAATTATTGATACAAATATGAACAAACAAAAATTGACACCCAGCGACATCAGTAGGAGTTAACTGCAGATGCCCCTGGAGGTGTCATGAGGATGTAATGAGTTAATTAATATAGATACTGGGAGTGCCACTGCTTCCATACCAAGAATGAGATATTCTGAAGGAAGGTTGCCATGAGATAAGGTTGTATGTGTTAGGTTAGGAGGGCTTTTTCATGAAGGATATGGGGACTAGGGTGAAGGAGAAAGGTTTGTGTTCTGTAGGAGTTTGAGATGGTATTAAGATTCATTTGAGGTGGTGTTAGAAATGAGAGAAGTCACTATGTTGATAAAACGTGAGTTAAATTGTAGGACTAGGCTCTCATCCTGTGTGGAGATTCTAGCACTTTATTTATTTGGTCTATTGAATTTAAAAGATATTTTTTTTTATTTCCAGAAATGTTTTGAGCTAGTTTTATATATATCTTGAAATTGTGTACAATAAGATTTTTTGTCACAGTGCACCTGACACTTCAATTAATTTTTAGCTGCCCTAGCTGTTGTAAGTCAGTGTGAGTTTTTTTGTGCATCCATATTCTTCATGATTTATTTCTATCACTCAAGTCTTTTAGTATTCCTAGAAAGCCAAGGGGGTGGTTTAGCTTAAATACTTTTGTTCTAGTTGCCGTTAGTTTGTTAAGAATATTAAGAGAAGTCCTGTCAAATTCAGTGACAGCTTCATCTAGGGGTGGTTGTTCAAGTACATAACAGTTGCGAAATTGTAGAATAAGAATAAGATTATCACTGTTAAACTTGGATACGTTTGTGAGATATATAGTAACTAGGGTGGGATATGAAAATCCATTCTACCACAGTTTCTTTATTTGATTGTTTATGGAACCTTGCCATGGGATTGATTAGTTGGGCAAAAACATAAAGTTAAATTTCATTATCTGGATTATTTGAATTAATGGTGGTCCAGTCAATGTTATTATCACCTCGAATTACAGTTTCTTGCTTGAAGTTAGAAGAGATCCAATATTTATATATTTTCTAAAGGGAAGATACTATTGCAGAGAGGCAGACAGAGAGAGAGAGAGCAGCTATGATTATGATTTTTGAGTTTATGTTAAGGTTAATAATAGTTCTGCTGAATGAAAATGTGGTATAGAGATGTGGACTGTAGTCTCAGATCATGAGATTTTGTAGAGAATAGCTACTCCATGTGCTTTTTTTTTGTGGTCTGTCAAATCTTAATAGGTTAAAACCTGGTGGTTGTATGTCTTCATTTTTTTATTTCTGGCTTCAGCCTGGTTTCAGTGGCAAGTAACATGTCTGAGTAGTAGGTTACTAGCCAAACATGGAGTTCTGGGTATATTTCTTAGGTTGGTATGGTTTATCCTGATACCAGATAGAGTGCATGGTTCAGTATTGGGAGGAATCATAGTAGGTTCATAGGTTAGATGTGCGCTAAGCTAATGACCACTGACGTCATTTTACCCCACTTATTCCAATAATGCTATGTACCTGGTTTCTCTATTGGCACCCAAAGCATCTGACACTTTTAAAATGCACTCTAACAACGGCCATGTGAAAACAGTGACTCTACACTTGTCAGACATTGCTAACTGCTTAGTTTAATTTTCAGAAGTTTAAACGCAAAAAAAGTTATTTCCACAATTAAGCTACTGTAAACTAAAATGGAAATATAACCTTCCCATTTGAAAAGTCTGTGAAAAAAACTATTTTTCAGTGGGTTTTTAACAGACCAACTACCATGGCTGCCAGAGCTTCAAATGAGTCCATTTCTACATAAAATGCACAGCACACTGCATGTAGGCAAGTGGCATTCACAACTACCTGGATGTGATATTATAAAGACACAAAATTAATCTTAAACTACAGATGTTACTAGAAGCTTTAGCCAAGATTTTTCGAGACCTCAACTATTTATTTATTTTATTATTTAATGAAATTTGATTATGGGGAAAGTCTGACTGGGTACACTCCCATTTTCAGCAGAGGCCCACTGAGAAAAGCTCCAAATTAATACAAAACATTTTAAGAAAATCTTTATACAGTCTTAAAAAATAAAACAAAAACATCTGCAGTTTAAATAATTATAACAAATTAGACTTAATATAAAAACTTTGGTAAAGAATTGATACAAGGTATGTAGGTTCATAGGATAGGTTCATACTAGGTTCATAGAACATTACTAGGCTAATTGCCCTAGGGCCTTGTAACACTTGTGTTCCCATACTGACATTTGTTAGATGGTCGTTATTTGCATAGTGAGTCTATGATCAGTACCGACTATCCATGTCCATGAGGGACTGACTACCCATGTCCATAAGGAACATAGCTGCCTCCCCAGACTGAATTTATAGTCTCCCATCCAATTGTCTAGGTTGCACTTGAATAGGGTAATTGAGGAGCTCTGCTTCACATGAATTAGGAGTTTATTCCATGGGAGGGGCAATCTTTGGGAGATATACCTGTCTCTCTCCAGCATGTTCTGTTAATGTCACAGATTAGGTGGAGTTCCCTGGCTAGAGTGACTCTTGTCTCATTTGATTTGTGGATATGCAGCATTTCCATTATGGCAGGGTCAGTGACTACTCTGTAGGCCAGTCACAAGTTGCTTCTCAGTAGCCTATAAGATACAGTGTAGGGTAAAAGGGCTTTCAGTCTTTCCACATATGTCATGTTTTGAAGGCCTTGAATTTTCTTGGTGATCTACCTCTGTGGTCTCCCCAAATGCTGCAGGTGTCTGGTGAGGTACATGCAAAAGAGAGCACTACACTCTATTCATGGTCTGATGAGGGTCAGGTACAGAGGAGTTATAACATCCTTAGTCTTTGATGTGATGCCCTTACTTATGAGATATGCAACACAGAAGGCTTTCCTTACCAATCTGGACACATGGTGATAGAAGTTTAGATTGCTAACGACCTGTGTTAACTAAATCTTGCACCACTGGGTTTGAACTGGGGGGGGGGGGGGGGTGCTGTCAATATTGTAATTTGCTGGGAATTCCCCTTTGCCAAAGGGGATAATAATGCACATTTTGTCTTTAGTTTGGGTCTGTGGCTTTGGCACCAGTGATTTGTCTGTCTTAGCTCCTTTTCTAATATCTTTACATGGTTTCAAAGGTTCAAAGGTTCATAGGAGGTTACTAGGCTAATGCCCCTAGGGCCTTCACAACTGACCTTGGTTAGATGGTCATTAGTCACATAGCAAGTCTTTAATCAGCACTGACTACCCCTGTCCACGGGGGACATAGGTGTCACCCCCAAGAGTGAATTTGCATTCTCCCATCCTATTGTCAAACATCATTGGGGACTCAAAGACTGTGCCCAGTTTGCAATCATCAGTAAACTTGATAAGCCACAGACCATCTGCTTTGGCCTGCATTTCAGAAAAACAGATTCCAAACAGTACAGGGCCCAGCACAGATCTTTGTGGTATGCCACTGGTAACTGGTCTAGTGGCAGAGGTGGAATCCCTAACTTTGACAGTATGTGTTCTGTTAGTGAGCCGGTTGGCTACCTATCTAGTGATGTAAGGGTTAATCCCCAGCTGGGAGAGTTTCTCAATGATGCCTGAGTGGGGGATTGTGTCAACAGCCTTGGCTAAGTTAAGATAGGCAGTATGTACTGTTTTGCCTTCATCATGGGTTTTGTTGACATTCTTGAAGAAGTTTACTAGGTTTAATAAGCATGATCTGTGCTTAACAAAGCCAAACTGGTTTGGATCAAGAGTTTGAACATTGCCTTTGTCCTTGTTGATAAGGTTCATGATGATTCTTTCCATGGCCTTGCAAATAACGCTGGTTAGACTTATGGGACTATAGTTCCCAAGGTCAGTTGATGGACCCACCCACTTTGTGCAAGAGGATTACTGTCACTGTTCTCCACTCTCCTGAAATAAAGCTAGTGGTCAGGCTCTGGTTAAAGAAAGTGCCAAGTGGTTCCATTAGGTCTTGCTTTAGACTCTTTAGTAAGCAGCCTAGGATGTTATCTGATCCTATAGAGGCCGTGTTTTTGGCCTTGGAGAGCGCAGATATGACCTGCTCTTTGAAGATAATAGGCAGAGGAATGGTGTCAGGTATGCTTCAGAGTATGGCTGTTGGGGACGGGGGGGGGGGGGTGGTGAAGTCTACACCAAGTCTGTTAGCTAGAAGACTGTCAATTCTTCAGGTTCAGTATGAGTAGTACCATCCGCTATAAATTCAACACATAGCTGGGCATTCCCTTTTAGATTTTGGACATAGCCAAAGAATGCCTTATGATTATCTTTAGCTAGGGATGCTAATTTATCTTCATAGCTAGCTTTAGCGGACTTTGCAAGATATCTGATTTGATTGTTCAAGCTGTGGAGGGTATTGTTCTTCTGTTAAATAAATTGTCTTTTGTTCTTAGATATCAGTTTCTTCTTTGTATTATATAATCTATTTATACTTGAGATCCATCAAGGTGGCTTGTTTTTTTTTTTTTTTTTTTTTTGGGGGGGATGTTTTTTATGTAGTCAGGTACAAATGAGTCTATACAGTTGTTTAAGTGTTTATACAGAGCATTTCTGTAATCCTGTGCATAGGAGTCATCATTGGCTGCATTAGCAAGGGGTTTGACATTTTTTATATCATTGCTTCATAGGCTGTAGTTTGCTTTTGAGACATTTTTTAGTTGTTTTTGTTCCTTTGAGGGTGTTAGCTTTGATCGTTACTTCAGATGAGACAGATTTATGGTCTAACTTTACTAGATAGGACAACACACAGGGGATAGTGCAGTGAACTCCCATGTTGGTGAGTACTAAGCCTAGGACGTTTTAGCCTGTTTTAGGGGTGCAGACTAACTGTCCCAGAGCATTTGTACTGACAAAGTCCAGGACCCTCAGGGCATGCATGTTTGTCCTTATGTATGTCACCCAATCATTGGTGGGAAAGTTGAAATCTCCCATGAGCAAGGTGTTTGGCTGTATAATGAATGACCCTAGCAAGTCCAGGTAGGTGGTGTGCTTCTCCTGGTTCATGGTGGGGGACCTATAGCTAGCAATGATGTGGTAGGGTATTTTACCTATAGTTAGCTGGACGTGGATTAGCTCAAGAGAGTCATACTGTTTAACAACTCTTGAGGTGTATTTGGCTTTAATGAAGATGGATACACCTCCATCTTTGGTTCTTTCATGCCCATTTTAAAGTCTGAGTGTGTGGAAGGCATTGTAGCCTTGCGCGGCCAGGGTGTTCTCTGAGGCCTTGAACCATATCTCACTGACTGCGCAGATGTCAGCATATTCCAAGGTGAGGAGTGTGTCCAGGGAGTGCAGATTCCTGCTTAAGCTCCTAGTATTAAGCAGCATAACCCTGAGTTTGTCTCAAGTCGATTTTTTTTTTACATTGAGAATCTTGTTGGTTTGACATTACCTAAAAAAGGCACTTTGGGGGGGCAAGCTTCTTTGACAGTATCCAAAAGCCTACAGGAGACAGCTGAAGACCATTTCAAGGAAGAGTGGCCTGTCGACCATGTCTTCAGAGGCTGACAGATATTGTATCCCCTTGGACTGACACTAGAAACTAAGCCACTTGTTAAAGTCAATCATTTTTTGTTTGCCTTGTGGCATCATCCTTGGAGAAGGTAGAATGCTGCTCAAGGCTAGGATTATACCTGCCTGTGGTACATAATCTCATAGCTCAGTCATGTTTTTCTTCATATAGTCCAGTGAGGTACATCTCAAGTCATTCACCCCCCACATGAAATATGACGAAGTCATACTGGTACTTGTGGTTGAGTGACTTGAGTGCTTGAATGACTTAATGGATCCTGGCACCTGACAGGCAGCAAATCATAACCCGCTCCTTATCCAGGCTGGAGAGGAGAACATGTGTGTGTTGTACAATGGAGTAACCTATGACCAATATATTAAACTTTGTGGTGTGATGCCTTATAGGCTTATTTGTTGAGACATTGGTATGTGTATTATTATGTGTTGTGGCTGTTTTTTGTACTGCTACGTGTATAAGTTGCTGTTTGGGAGGCCACTGACCTTTTGATGAGTTACTAGTGAGAACCTCCGCATATGTGAGTTTATGTGTCATGGCGTTATTTAGAGTGGAAAGTGTGTGTGTGTGTGTGTGTGTGTGTGTGTGTGTGTGTGTGTGTGTGTGTGTGTGTGTGTGTGTGTGTGTGTGTGTGTTGGGAATCTACTTGACATTCAATTTGTTCTTATGTGAGACTCTTGACTCCAATTTCATAGTGTAACTACATCTCTGGCATAAAGCATTTGTTTATTTTTAGTAGTAAGTGGTTGCCAGTATACATGAGACAATTGGTACATTGCCTCAAGATGCCCCTATCTATCAGGCTGGCCAGAGAGAGACGATTGGAAACTGCCTGTCCATGATAGCAGTTTCTTACTGTATGTTTTATTAGGGAAGGGAATGGGTTAATTTGACAGGACTGTGCTGGGAGTGCTGAGACTACAAGAGAGACCTATACTTTGTATAGGCTAAGGTTAAACAATAAGGCAACACTGCTCAGTGTGCAAATGAGTTTCTCCTAGAGAAGCAAAGAAGCTTGGAAGGCTTTCACTGACAGCTGTTTAGGGAAAACTAAGGTTCTAGGCCTTTGCATCTATGCAGGACACTGTTAACCACTGCTAAGGGAAGAGCAGCACCGTGCAAACATGAAACTTAAACACGAGCAAAGAGAAAAGTTTTAAACTAACTACCAATTCAGAAAGTACACAATAAGCTTTTCACCAGCAATCCCCAACTCAGACTGGTTAGGTTCATAGATTCATAGGTGTGTACTAGGCTGATGGCCTTGGAGCCTTTACAAGCCTAGCCCATAGAAGTAACCTGGCATGGTGCCACTTGACGTTAGTTCCCAGTGCCTCTATCAAGTAGAGCCACTGGAGTGATCCCCGGGGTGAACTTTCTATTTCCCATCCATTCATCAAGATTTCGCTTGAAGAGGGCCAGTGATGTGCTCTGCTTGACATGTATGGGATGTCTATTCCATAGCATGGGCAGTCTCTGGGTTGTGAAGCTGTCCCTCCAGCATGTTCTGTTGATTGTGGTAATGAGGTTGAGGTCTCTGGAGCATGTGGTGTGGAGGGATTTCTTTAGATGTAGCATTTCTAACAGAGCTGGGTCAGACATAGCTTTGTAAGTCAAGTCAAGCAGAGATCGCCTCTTAGTAGACGATATACATCAACACACTTCCACCACAAGGGTGCAGAAAAACACCTTCTTAATGTAGAATAGCTGGTCTGGAGCCTAAATGTAACAAGACCATACAAATTAACCACAACAGCCCTTCAACTAACAGATACAATGTAATAGAGTGCAAATCAGCAGTAGACAGTAGAGTTTTCTTTTTTGAAGTACAGTCACAGTATATTAGTGAAATGCAAGAAAAAGAAACACTTAGAGCCCTTTTGTGCATTTCCCAGCTTAGATAGACCAGGTAAACATCTACTGCCAATAGATGAGTAATCCCTGTCCTCCTAATATAAAAGCATGGTAAAGGAGTGTCCTAAGTGAAATGCTAACACAAACATACTTAAAGATATAGTACAGAAGTGTCATTCTTCAAAAAAAGTACTTTGCCTTCTATAAATGAGCCAAGAGTCACTCAACTGTACAGAGTTTATAAAGGCACTAAAAACAAGATAAGCTGATTAATAAGCCCCCCAGCCAATAAAAGTACATACAGAAAACAAGTGTTTCACAGCAGACCAGGCTACCTACCAGGGTACTAGATGAAAAATCCACCGACCTCTTGGTGTGAAAAGAAGTAGTTGGTACAGTGCATAATACACTACTTTATTCAACAGCTAGCCAGATAATGAATTCATTTGAAGTAAATCAGTAAAACAGACAATAAGAGGCAAAATACATTGTTTCAATATAAGCATAAGGAAAGGCAAATAAATAATTCCAGATATCAGCAGCAGTATAGAAAGGGGGAAACTTATTAAGCTCAATTTACAGTATTGGTAGGAAGCTTAATATCACCAGGTTTAAAAAGCAGATCAACAAATGGGTGTGAGGGTGGAGACACGTAGCAGGGGATCCCCATCAGTGCTTTACTTTATGCAGACTTGAAGTCTTTCAGACAAAGACAAAGGCCTACAATTTCACTGTGTATTTAAGCATCACACAAGAGACAATTTAACCAATGAAAAACGTGAAATGTGAAGCCTAGATTATTTATGTGTCTATCTCTCACATAAAACAAAAACACCAGGCCAAGCAGATTACTTACAGAAATGAAAATGGAGCAGGGAAAACAGAAAGCAGTTCTGTCAGTCACATACAAAACATATAGGTTTACTATTCTGACCCAGCAGGGAATCACTAGCAGTGCTATACCTTATGCAGGCTTGAAATCTTTCAATCGATTAATATTTCGAGAAATCTTGGACAGCTTATAGATAAATTAAAGTTAAGTTAGTCTAATAGAAACAGGAATTGCAATATAAAGTGAGGGGAAAACAGGCTTATGGTATATTTAGAGAGAAAGTCAGGGAAGATAATTAGATAGCAGTAAGGAAGTAAGTAAAAAAGGGAAAGTAAGGAGGTGTAAGGAACAAAAAGGTGCTTGTTCACATTCAGGGATATCGTTTATCCTGGTTTTGAGTAAGAGCAGAGACAGATTTTAGCTAGGAAGTCTTTCAACAAACTTTAAGACCAAGAATAAAGCTAAAACTTGAGGTTGTTTAGTATAGAGAGTCATCTGACATCACAGCCATTAGCATTGTCGGACATATCTTCCCGTGTATTACTGCCTTTGCTCAATCCAGGAAATAAAAGCAGGGCAGCTGGGGTTTCATTCTCTTTCTCAGGACCAGTGGATTCTAACACAGTTTTCCTTGCCTCTGTCTGGGGAACAGATGGTGACAGTACTTTCCTTGCAGCAATTCCAGCAGTACTTTCCTTGCAGCAATTCCAGCAGTACTTTCCTTGCAGCAATTCCAGCAGTACTTTCCTTGCAGCAATTCCAGCAGTACTTTCCTTGCAGGGATCTCTGCAATATTTTCCTTTGGGTACATGTCCTGCAGAAATCTGTTATTATGCTATAGACTGAATTAAAGGGGGGGGGCTTCAGGCAATGATAATAGCGAAAATCAAGTTCTGCTTTTTTCTGCATTGTTTGCTGCTGTTTCTGGAACTCTTATAGGCAGGAAATATTTTGCAGTAAAAGAAGAAAAAATGGAACTTAGTTTCATATTAGCAGCTAATGAGTCAGAAGAATATTGTTAAAGCTAATCACCCTAGGAGTAATATGGCACTCTGCCTGATATTTACGCATGGCTAGACATATGCGTTGAGTAATCAGAAAAGTAATGTTATTATACCCGTATTTCACAACCAAACTGTGTGCCTTCAGATCTTCAGTCTAATTTCAGTTGGTCGTTGTTATTTTACCTATAACAGTTCACTGTGAAGGGGAAGAATGTTGGCTTTTAAACACGATCCAGAAGTGTGTGTTGGAGCAAATGGGAATTGGGAATTTCTGCAATGGTCAACTCATCACTGGCTAAATGTCATGCTTCCCCTGCTGTTGAAGCCTGATGCTGTGCTGAATATTGTTTGAATGAGGTGTGGTTACTTATATTGTCGATCATGCTTTTAGAAGTATTCTTTTAAAAAAAACAGTCAAATGTATTTGAGTTGTGGTTGCATCATGGGTGTTATGTCAACTATTTGTTTTACATACTTCACAAGTTTATTTGAACAGATTATGAAATAGTGTTTACAGCTAATTGAGCGTACTGAGATTGATAGCTTATTCCATGATTTAGAGCTACCTACCACATGGAGGAAGGAAATACAAAATAACAGTGGGGAGTTTGGGGGAAAAGTTAGTTGCTTGATCATAAATTTCATTGATGACGTATAACATTTGATCAGAGAATGAATAATTTGGCCTTATTTTGCTGATTTAAGGTGGAATGTGCAAACCATAATTGGAACATGGTAATACCTTGGGAGAATTCTAACTAATGTATTTAGTAGTCACAGTGATAAAATGTCTATGATTGAGTGAACTTTGACCTCTGCATTCACAAAGAAAGGGGTGGGGGGTTGCAATCATCTCAGAGGTCACTGCAGTCCAGGCAAAGGAGAAGTTCTTCATGTAAGGATATTCTTCAAATAGATTTCATTTTTGAAGTCATCAACAGTTGCAGAGGCATCTATCACGCATTGAATATGCTGCCAATATTGCAGAACAACAGGAACATCTGTACATACCTTTAGAGTTAACAATTGTCAGTCACTGGTATAGTTCATGAAATTTCAGCTGCGGTGGTGGTGCTGCGGTAGCGTTGTCACCTCACAGTAAGACGTTGTCCTGTTCGATTCTCAGCTAAAGCATCTTCTGTGTGGAGATATATGTGAATGGATGTACCTTCGTTGAAGGTTGTGCATCAGGGCTGGCAACTCAGTATGTAAATATCTACTGCCAATCATTAGCGGACTGGAGTTCCGCTGTGGCGACCCCTAATCGGGAAAAGTCAAAAGATACAACAACAACAACAAGAAACAGAGTGCAGCTGATTCAGTCCCTGTAATTCAGTGGTCTGCATTGTTTGCTTTACCTCATACTGATTTCCAGAAAGTTCTTGCAAAGAAATTTATTTTTGTTCATGAATTTTGCACACAAGTGTTGAGCTTTTTTTCTGCCATAGACCCCAAGGACAAAGAAGTTATACTATTGCTTCTTGGCAAGAGAAACAAAGTGCACCTAGGAATACAGTATGCAGTTCTGAATACCCTTCAATGAAGAAGATATGAGACAGGAAAACTTCTAGAAGAAGGTCATGTGTGTTCTCGAGGATTAAAAGAAAGGAGTAGAAACAGCAACTGACAGTAGGTACCTGTACAGACAGGGTATGTGATGCTGATATACAGGGTGTTATACAGAAGATTGAAAGGATGCAGCCAAAGTATTTCTATTAATACTAAAGCCCTTTAAATTTCCTACATGTTAATATGTCTCCGTAACATTGGTTCCCAAGCCTTGTCTGTTTTTGTAACAAAACGTTCTGCACATTCTGTTTGCACATCTCATCTTTATCAGTGCTTTGGCCTGAAGGTTATTTCATTGAGCTCATTTGCATCCCTCAATTAAACATTCCTTACTGTTGAAAATGCACTTACTGAAACTGTAAAATGTGAAATACAAACTGAAGATATAGGCCTGCTTTAATATGGCTGCATTCCAAGGCCTATGCAAAGAGAATACTGTATTTATGTAGGATTTATTCTGACAAAAATATATTTATATGAGTCTTTATCTTACAAATATAAAATGATTATGTCTGGTTCAGTTCCTGAATGGAATGCCTACTATGTGGAGTCTGTATATTCTTCCACTGTTGCCATTTTTCATGAGTCTCCAGTTTCTTTCTGTTTTTCAGAGATATGGAGATTGAGGAACTAGTTGACCTACAAATGCATATCAGATATGCATGCAAAATATGTGTATGTGTATGCCTTGCCCAGGAATGATAATTTTCCTTGTGCCTGATGCTTGCAGAAATAACATCCAGCTGCCATGTGACTCTGAATAGGATAATGTGTGTATCAGAAAATGACTGACTGTATAGTCCAGTAACCATCTGAGAACCTATTAGGCCGAGAGGTTAACACAAATAAAGTAGAAGATGAAGCCTTGATGAAATTTGAACTCATGACTCTTGGTTTGCAAGACCAGTTTTCTAAACTCTGAGCTACAAGGCCACAAAGCCCTCACCTGTGGTTTGGAGGCTGCCACTATAAGCACTATACCAACTAAGATTATATCATGCTTTGGAGGAAATATCAGCAGCTGCAACCTAGTATCCTTTGGGTCTGTTTTCACGTAAACCCTGTCTCCTAGAAAGTATTGTAGTGTTGTCATATTCAGGGTCACATGGCAGATGAATCTTATGTCAGAAAACAAATTTATGTTGGTTTTCTTTAACATGCAGCATCCTGATTCTCTGATTTGACCTAAAATGAAATGCCTGTACTCCTTACTATAGGGCATGAAAACTATTTTGCCCTCCCACAGACTTTATTTTCTTAATACATATGCCAGTGAGAAGAAAAGAGATAAAAGCTATTAAGTGGAAGAAGCATTTTGTGGATTCTGAAGGGATTAATGCCACTGGGAGATGGTGCTTTTTATTTTGTTTTGCTGCATGCCTCTCATTCTGTTGGTAGTAATCTTGGTGTGGTAAATGCAAGAAATTAATTATTTGTTCTCATATGCATTTGCTCTGCTGATCTCTGATGGAAAACTCCTAGGAAACACCCAGAAAATTCTGCATGCAATTGAATAAACTGTGTAGGCTGTATGACACATGATGGCACTCTTTCGGTCTGAATGGGTTACTTCTTGGAAGATGCCAAATGCTGTCATCTATGCACTTGTTAGGGAAGTCTGCAGTGATAAATTGGGAAATAACATATCCTTTGTTTTACTTATTTGCATGGCTCCTCAGATGATAGGGGTACTTGATAACACCAAAGCTATAATGTTTTTGAGTGGGAAGTATTATGAATGTATGACATATTGCCAATAATATTAATACTTCGAACTATAAGGAGAGTATTTAATGGAAATCTTACAAAAGCCGTCAAAAATTTTCCCTGCTGCTTGTGTACTACCATTCAGCAGATATTTATACTTGCTTAGATGTAAAATATGCGTATTAGCACAGTTTTCATATTTTTTATACATACTGCATCTCTGGAATTGTGTACATGGATGGAATGTGATTCAATATTTCACATGCCTAGTTACTAGAGACATCATAAGTGGCTCCTTAGATGAATGGAGTACTAGGTAACACAAAAAGTATGATTTTTCGGGGAATATTATGGCTGTATGGCATATGTCAATAATTATATTAATAACGTGAACCATAAGGTGATTATATGGTACTTTAAGGTATCAAATGAAAGCTTACATTATCCTGCAAAAGTTTCACTGATACTGGATGTTTGTAAACTACCATTCAGCAGATATTTATACTTGTTTAGTAATAGAATATGTGCATATTAGTATAATTGTATTTCTTTACATGTATCTGGCATTGTGCACTTTGACGGATTGTGATTCATTATTTCACATGGCCAGTCACCAGAGAAATCATGAGTGACTCCTCAGATGAATGTGGTATTTGGTAACACAAAAATTATAAGTTTTATTTCCTAGAAATTCTATAAATGTATGTCATATGTCCATAATTACATTAATAACTTGAACCGTAAGGTGATTTCATGGTAATATTTTTCAAAATTCCAAAGAGGACCAACCACGGCTTAAACTTAAACAGCTTTAATAAAACAAAATCAAAACACTCTCCTTTTTTTGTTTGTTTTATTAAAGCTGTCTTAGTTTAAGTCGTTGTTGGTCATCTTTGGGCTTTTGAAAAATATTGCTGTTTTACTTATAGGGGACCTTTGCCTAGTTCCTGCTTTTTCTCTGACAGTGATTTTATGGTACTTCATTATATCAAATGAAAGTTTACATAATGCTGCAAAAGTTGAAACTAACAGCAGTTTGTGTTCTACCATTCAGCATATATTTCTATTTGTTTGGTAATAAAATATACATATTCATATTATTATAATATTTCTGTATATCACAGGCATTCTGCATTTGGTTGCATAGTTATTCAATATTTCACATGTTCAGTCACCAGAGAGGTTGTGCATGGCCCCCTACACCAACAAGGCATCTGGTAACACAGAAATTATGATTTATTTTCCTGGAAATATTATGACTGTATGGCATATGTCCATAATTATATTAATGACTTTGATCAGAAGATGTTTACATGTTAATCCCTGGTATCAAATGATAGTATATACAAAAAACACTTTGCACTGCTAGTTGGTTTCTGGCCAGTACTGCATGTCAGATATTTACATGTATTTGTCTATTAAATATGCAGATGTGCGTACTATTCATAATTATGCAAATATCTGAAAAACGAAGTAGCATATACAAATCTTGTTTGAGGGCAAAGGAAGATCACAACTGTCTGAGCAGAATTCCCACTGCTAGTTGTGGTCTGTCTGCTATGATTACAGAGATATTACTACTTGGTTGCATAATTATAAATAAATGTATATATTGTCTAGCTACTTGTTTAATATAAAAATACTATTATGTCCAGATAACATAGTGATATCACCATTGTGGAAAGGAGTTTGTGCTGAATAACTTTCATATTTTAAAATTTTCCATAACTTTCATCATTTTGAGATATATACATTTGTTTATAGCTAGGGTGAAAAGTGCATTCTCAGGATTTTAACCCAGATGAAGGCTATCCAGGCAGGAGCACTTCAGGTGTCAGCAGGTGTGAAATTCCTGTCAGACTAGGTGTGAAAGAGTTAAGCAGAGGCATGCATCCCATATCTCATTTCTGGTACCCTTGATAGTGTAAGCAGGGACTTGGGAGATGAAACATTCACAAGGAAGACTAGGGATAAACCATTTACCATCTGTCTATGACCATTTGGGATACAGGTGCCAAACCAGAGCTGAATTTCCAATTTCTATTCAGTTGTCCAAGTTACACCTGAATCAGGTTGAGGGAACTCTGATTCACATGGAGGAGGAGTCTGTTCCAGAGAAGGGGTAGTTTCTGCAATATATAACTGTCTCTCCAGTGGGACCTATTTATATCAGAGGCAAGGTTTAAGTCTTTAGAATGGGTAATTCTGGCGCTGTTTGTTTTGTGGATATGCAGGAGGTCCACCAGAGTGAGGTCTGAAGATGTCTTGTATGCCAGGCATAGACCTCCCCTCAACTGCCTGCAGGAGACAGAATATAGGTATAGGACTTTAAGTCAGTCTGCATAGGGCATATCATTTATATCCTGTTTTCTTTTAGTGAGGAACCTCTGGGGATGTTCCAGTTATTGGATGTCCTTGTGAGGTACATAGCAAAAGGGGGCATTGTACTCAATGACAGGTCTGATGAGTACTGAATACAGTGGAACAATGATCTCCTTGGACATAGATTTCATATAGTAGTGAGTATGGGTGAAGTAGTTTGGAATAGTCCAGGGTTAATGCTGACATCTCCAGTTAGTTTTATTTTATCCTGGCATGACACCAGAAGAAGAGCCATATTTGTTTAATAGTTAGTATAGTACATTTGAAATAAATAACAGCAAGGGGCTAGGACTATAAAGAGAGGGTGTGAAGAGTGAAGCATAGGTTTTTGGAGGTTTTAGATAGGAGGTTTTGGTTGGATGTGGAATATTATGGCTGAAGAGGGAATACTGGTAAGATGTGGTGTATGTTAGTAAGAGAAGAAGTGAAAGAGCTAGGGTAGGATCAATTCTGTTTTTATAGTATAGAGCTAGAAAGTGAAGGAAAGGGTGCCTATTGGTTCTGGGAATGGGTGGAAGGATGCCTATTGGTTCTGGGAATGGGTGGAAGGAATTATGGATGATATTATTTGGTCCTATTATTTGGAATGCTCTATGGGTGTGGCCTAGTCAAATATAAATGTACAGTAAGTGTGGGGTGGGTTGGAATTAAGAGCATGGTAGGGAAGCAAAGTGAACCCAGGGATAGCAAGGGCAAACAAAGCAGTCTGACACCGTCTGTGAGAGAAGTATGGTATGCCAGAAAAGACTGTCTGTTTTCCGAGCCCAATTAACAGTAAGGCTATCTGTGCAGCAGATACGCATGGTGGTACTAGTATTAGCATAACCAGAGAAATTTATGTGAAATGAAGATAAGGCAAACATATAGTAAATAGTGTGGGAAGAAATAACCAGGGGATTGTTATGGCTTGGCTTGTATAGGCCCTAGGGCTGATAGCCTAGTACCAACTTTTATTTTTTTTATTTATCATTTGTTGACTGGGAAAGTCCGACTAGGTTCCACACAGCCTGTTTTCAGCGGAGGCCCGGGGAGAAATGCTCCAGATGCATGTCTTTGGAATGTGGCGCGGGAGCCAACACAGGAGAACATGCAGACTCCACACAGAAGGCACCCCAGCTGAGAATTGAACCGGTGAACCTCTTGCTGTGAGGTGACAATGTTAACCGCTGCACCACTGCACCACCCAACTAGCTTATGAACCTATGAACATTATAGAAAGTAGCTGGAAGAGGGCAAGAAAGTTAAACAGATTTTTTTTTACTAGAGCTAGACAGCACTGAGAGAGTAGCTGTTAAAGGGTATTGGTATAACTAATTACTATGGAAGAAGTCTAAGGTAAGAGTTGAGGGTGGTGGAGGTTGATTCCCTCAGTCAAAGAATCTGTTTAAGCATTTCTAGCATATACACCTACAGTTTGTTTATGTTTTTTATAGGGTTTCTTGACAGGAGTTTTCTAGCCAGATGATTAAATGTTCTCATGATAGAGGGAGAAGTACTTGTTTCCTGATTTGATGTCCACTTTACTCACTCTGTAAAAGTGAGGAGAACTCACAGAAAGTGGAATTTGTCAGTATAAAACTGTGAGTAACTTACCATATTATTTATAACAGCTAAGTAGCAACTGACATGATCAGTTAATGAATACTTATTTTAAAAATGAAGCGTTGCCTTTGCAGCATGTTTTAGTTACAACTCTACTTTAGCTCTGGTTGTTATACACTTATGCAGACTAGATTTGTGCAATAGAAAATGCCTGCTCCAATGTTATACTTTAGTAGTCTGACAAGTTTATAAGCCCAATAGACAAATTATTCAGTTTGGAGATTTTAAAACAAATTATATAAGGACTTATTCGCAATTATCATTGAGTAACATTTTCCTCACATTAGTTTTACACACTTCTATCAATTAATGTTCCTTCCAAGTTGATAACTAGTATTATCCAGCTTTAAATTGTGAAATTCAAGCTGAGTCAACACTGCTTCAATCTGACATAAGGTGGACATCACTAGATTTGAACGCCTACCTGTCTAACTGACAGTTTACAGACTATTGCACTACTGTAATAAGCAAAGCTATGGATAAACTTACAGTGAAAAAAGTCACAAACCACACATTTCAAGGGAATGTCAGAACAGTGCACAGAGAATTTTACTTTTATAAGCCTTTTCTGGGCATGTGTGGGCGTCTATCAATGTTGTTTCCATCTTCAGTTTTGGAAATAGGAGTAATGCTTAATAACAGAAACTTACACTCACAACAGGTGTGTGATAAATACCGAGATTATAGCTTGCTTGAAATATTTTCCTTAATTTTTGCCATAGAATAAGAAAATATAATTACTGCATAGTTATACATGAACACAGACATTGCTTCATGCCAACTGCTGTGCAATACATGACCACAGAAAGGTGACTATAACATGTATGCCCTTTGTGGGTATGTGTGTACTGTGTCTGTTTAATTTCTGACCAGATTGAAGGTTGGATATGGGAATATAGGACCAAGATGAAAAGGCAATGCAGACAAAAAGTAGCCCACAAGTGAGCAAAGAAGAACAGAGCTGGATGGAGGTGGGTTAGAAGCAAATCTCACAACTTCTTAACTCAAAAGTACTAGATGACCTAATATTTGCATTCTGTTAAAAGGGCCAAACTCTATGACAGAATGTACAAACTGATAGAAATGTGTAATTTTAGTGGAAAGTAACACATGCTGTCAATCTAAAAATATTATACCTGCATGGAATTGAAGCAAGCCCTGTGTCACTTACTTATCCAAAACAGAATATTAGCCAGGTATGCTACATAAGCATACATAGGGAAAGTGTTGTTAACATAAGTGTCTAGAAAAGTGATATATACTCCAGAATGGGTTTAAATCCATGGCTGTGTCACTCATATCACTAGAGAATTAGCTAAGTATGCCACTGAAGCACTACTAAGAAAATGTAAGAAATAGCATATATTGCAGGAGAAAGGAATGCAATTATACAATGAGAACACAATGCTGTACAACATCTCACCCACAGGAACTAGAACCCTGCACAAGGTGTACTGAAAATGGACTTGTCATGTAATGACTATGTTGAGCCATTAAGGCCTTCACAGGGTAACTTTTAACTTTTAAGTAAATCCAAAAAGGTAGGCAGTTCTCAAAACCAGTAAAACAGAAAAAATGCCACCAGCCACGAACAAACTCCTTCCAAAAAGTAAAAGACCAGATAATCCACAACGGAACCAGGAATTTAGTTAACGCTTTTATTCACCACACATAAAACTTGCGTTTTCGTCCTAACCAAAGGACTTCATCAGACAAACAGCATAAAATTCATTCAGCTTAAATACTTCCCATAACAATTAATTTAATTAGTAAACCAATGAATTTCTGACTTTAATATTCAAATTAACAAATCACGTTGCCCTATTCTTACATGTTATTGCCTTCCTTTTAAAGTGTCTTGTGCTTTAATCAATGTTACCCTACAAACAATTCAAGTTTTCCTCCAAATATTTAATTACAATTTAAATAAATAAATGAACTTAAAAACCTCCTTGCTAAGACAATTTTTATATTAACAATTAAAAGTTTAGAATTGATGTTATGTTTTCAAAAACAATGAGACAAATACATTCATATATTTATTTTATCTTGTCAAATTCTCCTCTGTTTGTCTTGTGCTTGTGCTTACCCCCTCTAGCGTCCATATATGGGAATTACATTATTTAGTCAAATATTGTTAGCTCTTAATTTTAAAAGTGAAGAAATGGATAAAAACTCATTCATACCAGGCCTCGTACTAGCGTCGAGATTAACTTGCCACCAAAGTTCTTTGCTTTCTAAAATTTCCTCCCATAAACCTCCTCTTATGTCAGGTTTAATTTGATCCAAGACAAAGAATACATATTTAAATTCAGAACAATTGATGGAATGTTTAAAAAGTGCATTTGTACATTTCCCTTTCTTGATATCATATGTATGTTCATTAATAACTTTTAACTTTACTGCATTTACTATTGCTTCGCAATGCACACCAAAGCTAAGTTCATTTGCGTGGCCAATCACAAGATCTTAGAAAGTTCTACGTTTTTTCGTCCTTTTTGCCATTGGACAGGAAATTTCATTTATCTCTGTTTATAGATGACTGGCAATGCTGCTCTATGCCAACTGTCATGCAACATCTTACCAGAGAAAGATGAGTTTAACCTGTACGCCTTTACTGGGCATTTGTGTGACATATTCATCTATTTCTTGACCAGATAAAAGTTTGGAGATTGGAGTATAGGACAGAGATGAAAAGTAGAAGCAATCAAAGGTTAGAATACCAGGTGAGTAAATGAGAAATGAACATGACGTATGTGGAATAAGAGTTGTACCTCTCATTTTTTTTATCTCAGTGACCATGTGTAAATTACAATATTCATACTGATTTATTGTCAAAATTCCTCAATGATGTCTCAGAAGCCTACAGATTTTTTATGATGAACAATTTTAGTCAATCATGTGTGCATTCATTAAAGGTCTGAAGTTTAACATTTGTTTGTCAGATGGGTCCCCTTTTTATTTTACTATTGTGAAGGGAAGGCTGTGGAAAGAAGTCAGGGAAGTAAGAGGTGGATGACAGAGTGATGATAGGTCGCAGGGGAAGATAGACATAACTGTCTATGTGAGGAGTAATGCAATGAGAGATGTGGAACACGATAAGGGAAGCAGATTAAAAGAGGGCAGACAATAGTAGGGGAGGACTTTATAACATACAGGGGTGGTTATCGACACACAAGGGAGGGAGATACCAGTTTTAGCACTAGAATTAGGTGTTTGGAGATGTAATCTATGCCAGCTTCAACACAGAGGGAAAATACTCCTTACCCTCAGAGCCATCACCACTGGGTCCTGCATCAGGAATTAGAGGTAGCATTGGGCAGGGATGTGAGTCAACAAATTGTTGAAGCATGGTTTCTATACAGCTGATGAGGGCATCTAATGTTCTGTCTTGTGTTTCCCCCACAAGCTCTATCAGCTACTGATGGGTGACAAAGGTGTGACCTTCACTTGCACTACTGCCAGTGATTAGCACTGTACCATCCTCCAGTTGAGGCCAACCTGATGCAGGTAATGCAGGAAGGGCAGGAGGTGTGGCGGCAAATATAGTAAGTTGGTACCTCGGTGCACTGGGTGCCTCTGGTGGTGGTGGGGCTCCTCCTGTTTCAGCTGTTTCTGCCATCTGCAGGGGGACAGCTGGCTATCTCAGAGTGATCAGACCATGCAGCTTTGCTACTGCATATAAAATTAAGAGAAAAGTACAGACATTAAAAACAGTGATAAAGGTATAATAGCGTAAGGATCACAGCAAAGAGAGTAAGGAAAGAGACATGCAGAAACAATGCAATCAAATTTTGATCTTTGCTCATACTCATAACACAGTAAATAAAAATAAGCTTTTAACAGTAGGACCTACATAGTTATGTCTTCAAAGCTTTTGTCTGTATAACTATCTGTTGGTGTAGGGGCCTATGCCAAAAGCCATCAGCATGTGCAGTTTGACAAAACAGCATGATAACTGGAGGTTGTGATTTATCAATGCAACATAGCTGTGCTTGGGTCCATTGCAGTTTTGACAATAATACAACTGCAGATATACAGTAAAGTAAGAGGTGGATAACAGAGGGATGATAGGTCGCAGGGGAAGATAGACATAACTGACTATGTGAGGAGTAATGCAATGAGAGATGTGGAACACGATAAGGGAAGCAGATTAAAAGAGGGCAGACAATAGTAGTGGAGGACTTTATAACATACAGGGGTGGTTATCGACACACAAGGGAGGGAGATACCAGTTTTAGCACTAGAATTAGGTGTTTGGAGATGTAATCTATGCCAGCTTCAACACAGAGGGAGAATACTCCTTACCCTCAGAGCCATCACCACTGGGTCCTGCATCAGGAATTAGAGGTAGCATTGGGCAGGGATGTGAGTCAACAAATTGTTGAAGCATGGTTTCTATACAGCTGATGAGGGCATCTAATGTTCTGTCTTGTGTTTCCCCCACAAGCTCTATCAGCTACTGATGGGTGACAAAGGTGTGACCTTCACTTGCACTACTGCCAGTGATTAGCACTGTACCATCCTCCAGTTGAGGCCAACCTGATGCAGGTAATGCAGGAAGGGCAGGAGGTGTGGTGGCAAATATAGTAAGTTGGTACCTCGGTGCACTGGGTGCCTCTGGTGGTGGTGGGGCTCCTCCTGTTTCAGCTGTTTCTGCCATCTGCAGGGGGACAGCTGGCTATCTCAGAGTGATCAGACCATGCAGCTTTGCTACTGCATATAAAATTAAGAGAAAAGTACAGACATTAAAAACAGTGATAAAGGTATAATAGCGTAAGGATCACAGCAAAGAGAGTAAGGAAAGAGACATGCAGAAACAATGCAATCAAATTTTGATCTTTGCTCATACTCATAACACAGTAAATAAAAATAAGCTTTTAACAGTAGGACCTACATAGTTATGTCTTCAAAGCTTTTGTCTGTATAACTATCTGTTGGTGTAGGGGCCTATGCCAAAAGCCATCAGCATGTGCAGTTTGACAAAACAGCATGATAACTGGAGGTTGTGATTTATCAATACAACATAGCTGTGCTTGGGTCCATTGCAGTTTTGACAATAATACAACTGCAGATATACATGAGTAACATGGTGACCACACAGTAAAAAGTGGAAGCACAGGTTATACACATTGGACAGATATGTGTACAGTATATTCCGAAGTGTCCGGCCAAGTAAAAATTATGGCTTAGACATACATACAAACATACATATATTCTCACAGCACCTTTGACCTCTAAAGAAAAGTGCTACATTTACCTTCTCCACAATGATATCAATGGGGATTAAACATATAAAAGCATGCCATGCAAAGAGCATATTTTTGGCAGGGTAGGGAATTGAACTCATTGCATCCTAACTATGGGATTGTACACAGACTTAACCTGATGGCCACTTCTCCATATATACAGGGGTAACATGCAAAAGCAAAAGTCTAATGTTGCAGAATTATACTAATTCCAGTAATATATGGTAGTACTGTCACATTTGGTCCTACAGTATAAATATTATATGCCATTAATTTTAATTGCTGCAACTGTCACTATACAAACAGATTTATCTTTTGCAATAGCAGCTATAGTCTTAGATGTTCTAGTCAGTAAACATGCATCTCTGTATTCCTTTCAATCTCTGCAGTGACTGGAGATAAAGAAAGAGCAGAATAAAAAGGTCTATGATATCATGCATTGCAGGGTGTTTGGACAGGTAAATCATGCTATACTTACACTACAGAGGTAGTGATTGTGCAGTAATTTCATCCTCTAACTGGCCAAAAAGATCAAGTGTGTGACAACTTAAGTAACTTTACTGGTGACATCACTGTTCCCCAGTGAGTGGGATTCCAGTAGCATGAGGGATAGCCTTAGCCAAACTATTATAGGCATCGGCCTTAAACTGTAACCCAGTATAGCCTTCCTGCAGGACCCTGTAATTGTAATGCTTATGCAGGATACTCAGAAAAATCTTGGACTCCTTGTGACGTCCATGCACTGGCCCAGCAATCAAGGAGCTTCAATCCTCACCACTAACACCAGTGAGGGGCATCCATATAGGGAAAGGATAATAAATACACGCACAGTAAAGTACAATTTCCCTTAAGAGCACACAGATATCACAGTCAGTCTGGGGCTGGTTGCTCCCTTTCTCGCCAGGTCCCCAATAAGACTCCCCACTGGCACAGCATTAGGGTCCAGATCTCAGTCTAGTGGGCAAGCTAAAACCTCCAGCACCCTCTTTGTCCAACCAGTGCTTCATGTCCCTGCCCAAGTAGCTGACACACACACACACACACACACACACACACACACACACACACACACACACACACACACACACACACACACAGACACACTTTGAGATAACAGTTATATACAACCACACAGACACTCCTGGGAAAGGCTGGCACAAATTTTCCAGCTGTGCCCCCTTTCTTCCTAGACTATATGGTAGTACCAGCTGCCACCACCCACTAATATTGATCAGCTACTCAAAGGCCCTTATTAAAGGGTGTCCAATTATTACTGTGCAATATTATTATCCAAATGGTCACTGAACAGCAAAGCTTATTGCAGTGACTATATAGATGCAATGTACTCTTAGAGCTTAAATTATCTCTACACAAAACAGCCACAGTTGAAAAGTTTAAAAATATTCAATAGTAAATAAAAAACACAAGACAATACTTCTTACTACACAGTGCTAGTCAAAAGTTCAGAGAACACAGAGAAATACTTAAAATAATAGTGTAGAAAAGTTATGACATCACAGAAAAACACTTAGACTAATCTTCCTATTTCCTAGCTAGTTCTAAGAGAAACACTAAAGCCTAAGATCCTACATTCGTGTAGATACAGGCAGTGCTGGTGATGTTGGATGTTCTCAAGACAAATGCTCTAATGCTCTCATTCTTTCTGTCCTTAAATTGATAACGCAGTACCACTGATTCATTTCAGATTACATAATTTCTTTCTGGTTCCCAGGCTAACAGATTCTCAGAGGTTAATAGCCCCTTTGATCTTGCAGCTGGTCAGGAACCAGAGCAATAAAAGAAATTATACATGCAAATTCTAGCCATTAACTCTGGCCTCAAAACAATAGGCAGAATTCCTTCATCCAGATATATTGGTTCCGAGTTTTGACATCAAAGAATTGACTTGTCAGCCTTGCTACAGCAGAGTGCACAGTTGTTACATTTTTTCAGTTTCACATTTAACACCATTTTTCCATTTGAGAGAACAAACCTGTGGCTTATATTAATATTTACAAATGACAGAATTATCTACAAAATCCTATCTGATAGGCTGCCAGCCTTCACCTATCTTCACACTCCTCACACCACCTTTGGCCTCTAAAAGAAGTACTACCTTTACCTTCTCCAGCCATACTTGTCTCACCTTCAAAGAACTCAGGAAAAAAATGGAAGGGAAACAGCACCCAAAACATTTCTCGCATATCCTATCCTTTGCCCAGTGATGGGTACCAAAAGAAATCTCATTTGCATAATGGATGCCAATATATTAAAACACAGGCGCTGCATTAGTATGGTCCCGATCATACATTAAGGTGTGAAACATTGCAGTTTTCCATCTCTCTGCTGCTGAGAACATATGCTCGATAGCAACTCCATCATGTAGGTTCATAGGTTCATAGGTAGGTACTAGGCTATTGGCCCAAGGGCCTACATAAGCCTAGCCAGCAAGGGTCCATAGCTTACGCCACCCAAGAAAGTTATTTTCCTGTGCCACTGTCCAGCAGAGACACAGAAGTGATCCCCGGGGTGTATTTCCTATTTCCCATCCACTCATCAAGATTTTTCTTGAAGAGTGCTAATGAAGAGCTTTGCTTGACATAGATGGGTAGCTTGTTCCAGAGTATAGGAAGTCTCTGGGACAGGAATCTATCCCTCCAGCATGTCCTGTTTATTGTGGTGACAAGGTTTAGGTCCCTAGAGCGTGTAGCTCGGAGGGACTGGGATTTCTTTAGGTGTAGCATGTCCAACAGCTCTGGGTTTCACATAGCTTTGTATGTTAGGCAGAGATCACCTCTGAGTAGGCGATATGCTACAGAGTAAAGCTGGAGTTTTTTGAGGCGGTCAGTGTAGGGCATTTGTTTGGTCAGTAACCCTATTTTTGAGGTACTTCTGTGGCTTTTCCAGCTGCTGCAAATGTCTTGTGAGGTACATTCCAAAAGGAATCTTCATCACAGTTACCACATTTGGGCCTCACACAAACTGAGAGATTCACAAACAATAATGCGATGCTTTATTGCTCCCAGACAGGTAAATGTACAACGACTGGCGAAGAGCCACACTGAGGAAATGAAGAAGCTTTACAGCAGTAACTTCTAGCTAGGCTGCTGGGAGATTTATTGTACTTCCTCATGCAGCCAGATCCCTCTGTCACCTGTCCTAGGCTGGTGGGTGATTTATTGTACTTCCTCATGCAGCCAGATCCGTCCGTCATCTGTCCTAGGCTGGTGGGTGATTTATTGTACTTCCTCATACAGCCAGATCCCTCCGTCACCTGCCCTAGGCTGGTGGGAGATTTATTGTACTTCCTCATACAGCCAGATCCCTCCATCATCTGACAAAATGATGCAGAACAGTATTACAAGTATTTGAAATGTGTTAAAAGGCAATTCTGCACTTCTGTTATTTACTAGTTGTCCCAAATTTATTTATAAGGCTGTTTTACAACAAGATGATACCGGGGTTCATCTTCCTATGAGGAACTTATAAATGTAGTCATTGTAAGGCTTGCTATCATATTTCCCAAAGTCCATTTATATTACTACGGCACATAGATAGAACTGTTTTCACCAAGAACCATTATAATTGTAATTTATGGGTTACCCTACTCTGCACGCACTCTAACGAAAATAGAAATAAACTGCAAACCAATGAAAATAAAATTTCAGATTTGTTCTCCTGGCAGAAATAAATAACCATCACTGTGATGTATTAAAGCAGGTAAAATGGCTGTTAATTACTTATGGGAAACTTTTCTTTCTGATACTCTAATTTACTAAATTCTTCATCCTGGTTACTGGGTTACTGTATACAACTTAAAAGACTACTCCTATTACAGGAAAACAATTGCTCTCTATGAAATAGCCAAGACAACACTCCCACACTAATTACACCCAAGTTCAAAAATGTCATTGAGGAGATGGTCTTCTCCAGATAAACTCCTGTAACCTGGAACTTCCTTCCAAATGACTCTAAAAATAATCAAACGCTACAAACCTTCAAAACCCCACTAAGTGATCATTTATTCAAAGAAGAAAAGTACACTTGCTATAAGGGCACAAGCTAAAGCAATGCATTTCCTACAAATGACTTAGAACTAATTCCTGAAAAGTTAATTGAACCAATAAATGTTTGTGTATATATTTATATATAATTTCTGTCATCGTGTGTATATATCTGTATGTAAAATTTGTGTTTCTAATTCTCATTATACCCTATTATAAGTAGAATCAAGCCTGATATTCTAACTTTTATATTGCCATTTATATAATTGTTTTCCAATTTAACCAACTGTAATATCATTTCATGTCATACGTTCATAGGCTCTTGCTAAGCTTGTGGTCAAAAGAGCTCAGCTACATTATCCAGTCATGGTGGGAAACTAGCATTCCTTCCCATTAAGTAGACTTTCTATTCTTACTCCTGGTGAAAATTTGGAATCTCTCAAGTCATTATGAGTACTTTTAAATGTTGCTAGCAAAGTATTTTGCTTGATAGGTAAGGGCATCCTATTCCAGAGATGGGGCATATGCTGAGTTAGGTATCTGCCATATCATCAGATCTTGTTGTGATAGTGTAGGTTTAGGTCTCTAGAACTGGTGTTTGCTTAAACACTTGTTCTGTTTAGATGAAGGAGTTCAAAGAGTGCCAGGCCATTCATAGCATGGAAAGAAATTCAGAGATGTCCCCTCAGGAATCTGTATGACTGACTAGAGTAACAGTGCATTTAGTCTATCAGAGTAACTAAGGGTACCCAGACCAGACATCTTTTCAGTGAGGAAACTTTGAAGTCTCCTGAGCATTTTAGGTCATTGGTGAAGTACATGCCTAAGGGTTCATTTGCATCTGTTTGTTTCTAATCCACTTGGGTCATGACTGGAAAAGGTCAAAAGGCCAGCATGTTTAGCTAGTTAACAAGCTGTAATAAAAGAATAAATAAATGGCCTCTATATCTTCTGCGAGGCCTGAAGAATTTGTGACTTTTGTTACCTTCTGCCACGTCTGTATCAAAAATAATTCCACTAGTGTTATTTAAAATGCAGAAATTGCTGGTATACTTGTCTCAGTAGATGCTGTTTTTCTAATATACCATTATGCTTATGCTGTAGCGTCATTTATTGCTATAAAAAACTGTTGCTACATTCTGTGGGATGTAAAAGACTGCAAACCATAGTCTAATATTTTGCATGCACCACATAATTATTCAAATAACAGGTTCTGAGATGTTTCAGGTTCACTTGTACAATTTGTCTCTCCCTATAGACAGACCTACAAAATTATTAAATAAAAGGCTCCAGGATATAATTTTCATGCAGCAGTAAAGTCTTATGAGTAATCAGAATGAAGTGACATACAGTACTTAGAAGGGCAAGTATATAAATTATAGTTTGAGTATTATATCAAATAATTCTCAAAATCAGGCATACTGCCTACAACACATCATTCACAACAAACCTTTCCATAATGCAGATGTCTTTTGTTGTTGCCATTAATACATAAGTAAAGTAATTTTGGATATTTGGGTATTATGGGCCAGCCCATCGTGATATAACAGCAAGATGTTGCAAATCTAGGAAAAGGAAATCGGACGGTGTGTTTTACAACAGCAACCTGAAACACAAAATTAACATGCATAAGATGCTGTACAATACAATACAATACAATACAATACGATACAATACAATACAATGCAATACAATACGATACGATACGATACGATACAATACAATACGATACAATACAATACGATACAATACAATACAATATAATACGATACTCTGTTTAACAAAGAAGCTGTTTTATAATCCACAAGGTTCTTACTTACATATGAGGTAAAAAGATGATAACATAATTTAAAAAAAGATAGGAGGAAAGGTGTAACAAGTGACAGCTGTGCACTAGAAGTTTAATACAATGACATCCTTGATTCCAAGCATTAATAAAGTCAAGTGTGTCCAGAAAAGTTTTGTTACCAATAGCAGAAGCATGCCATTACATACGTCATCATCATCGTCAACATTATAGCAAACATGACCACACAGGCAAATTAAATTTAGTAATATTGTGATAACTCTCTTTATGTTTAGATCCATGTATAAGTACTGGCAGAGATAGCATATTAATGATTGTATTAGTATATGAGTAGTGACAAAAATACTTTATTAGTGATTGAAGCAGTACATTTGTAATGACAGAGATAGTTTATTAATGACTGCAGCAGTGTATGTTTATTGACAGAGGTAGTGTATTAATGACTGTAGGAGTGTTTGTGTAATGACCAAGATGATTTATTAATGACTGGAACAGTGTATGAGTAATGACAGAAGTAGTCCGTTAACGACTGGAGCAGTAAAAGAGTAATGACAGATATAGAGAATATTATGACATGAAGAGTGTATGAGTAACTACAGAGATGGTTAATTAATGAATGGAGCAGTGCATAATGACAGATATACTTTATTAAAGTAATGCCTTTTTGGTCGTTATGCACTGCTGCTGAACTGTTGAAACCCATTGTGAGGTATCTCAGTTGCATTTTTCCCCTACCAGCACTCCTGTGTAACTGACACCATCCCTTCCAACTACTGTGTTAATTTTATCCAGCCCTACTCATACCTGTAGGTACTCTTTTCTGATAGTACCCACTCTACCATCCTTGAACTATTTTCCACAGATTCTGACAACCATGGATGAACAATTTCCTGTGGTTTCTACTGATAGTTTAGTTGATATGGGCATCCTGAGACAGTGTAGCAACTGCCTCATGTACACAGACAACTCTCTTCTTCTACCACCTAGGAATACAATTTATGAGAGATGCAATTACATTAAGAACCTAGAATCTTTGCTGTCTCAATTAGAAGCCAGTACATCTGGCACTGAGAAGGTTGTCTGCACAAACACCACAAACAACACACCTCTAACACCACCCACACCTGTACATAACATTCCTACATATGTGGAGGATCTGAACAAAAATGTACCTAAACAAAAGAGAACTCTGAGGCAAAAGCACACACACACATCACAACCTACCACACCAAGCACCACACATAGTACACGTGCTTGTGTCTCACAGCCTCTAAGGCCCAGCCACAAACCCAACATATTAGTTATAGGAGACTGTATAGTGAGATACACAGATGTGCCCCTCACCAGGCTAGATAAGGGAAAAGTCATTGTAAGTTCCTTGTAGGGTGCTAGAATCCACCATATCACTCAAGCACTCAAGTCTCTCAACAACAGGTAGGGTTATGGCTCTGTCATAGTCCATGTTGGTGTGAATGACCTGAGCCATACCATTCTGGACTATATGAAGAGAGACATAATTGAGCTCACTGAATATGGTCCCAAGCAGGTATGTCCCTAGCCTTAAGTAGCATCCTACTGTCAATAAGAATGATGCCTTAATACAAACAGAAAATTATTGACTTTAACAATTGGCTTAGTTTCTGGTGTCATTCCAAGGGGATCCAGTACCTGACAGCCTGGGAGAACATGACTGACAGACCATGATGGTTTGCCAGAGATGGCCTTCATCTGTCTCCCTGGGGCTTCAGGTTCTGGCAAAGGCTCTTGTCTCCTTGTAGTGCCTTTTTTAGACAAAGTCATGAGGAAAAAATTACCAACATGAACAATTCTTCTAAACGAAATTTAAAGGTTATGTTGTTAAATGCTAGGGGTCTTAACATGAAACTGCAATCACTACAAGCATTCCTCACCCTGGAAGATGCTGACATTTGTGCAGTCACTGAAACATGGTTCATGTTCATGACTTCTCTGTCAGTCACCAGAGCTGTGGATGAGGGCAAGGCAGTTCATACAGCCTACCTCGATCTGGCCAAGGCCTTTGATATCTTTTCCCACTCAGGAATTATTGATAAACTCACCAAACTAGACATCATCCCCTATATCACTAGGTAGGTTGCAAATTGGCTCACAGATAGAACTCACAGTGCGAAAGTAGCATACTCCAAGTCAGACTGCCAACTAGTCACGAGTGGAGTCCCACAGGGATCGGTCCTGGGTCCTCTCCTGTTTGGCATCTACTTCTCAGAAGTCCAGGCCAACACGGAGGGATTCTGGCTGACCAAGTTTGCAGACAACTACAAGCTGGGAGCCATTATTAATTCCCCAAGTGATGTAGACATCCTACAGAAAGGCCTCACTGAGATCAATAACTGGTGTCAAAACCATGACCTTAAGCTTAATGCCAAAAAAATGCATCATCATCCCCTTTGAGAAAAACTCAGTTCCCACTAATTACCACATCGATGGGAGCCCATGGAACACTGAAGGCCTTATAAGAGATCTGGGGACACAGATTGACAGCAACCTCTCCTTCAACCATTATATTGCCACTGTGGTCAGAAATTCCTTCTATGTGGCACATCTCATTATCAAAGGTTTTGCATCCAGGAAGAAAGAGGTCATCATCTCTCTCTATTCTTCTCTCATCAGGCCAGTCATCGAGTATAATGCCCCATTTGGCATGTACCTCACTAGACACACGCAACAGCTGGAAAGGCCACAAAAGTACCTCATGTAGAGGATCCTAGACCTTAAACACCTGTCCTATACAGACAGACTCAAAAAACTCCAGCTATTCTCTGTCTCATATCATCTACTAAGAGGCGATCTCTGCTTGACTTACAAAGCCATGGCTGACCCAGCTCTGTTAGAAATGCTACATCTAAAGAAATCCTAATCTCTCTGCACCACATGCTCCAGAGACCTCAACCTCATTACTACAATCAACAGAACATGCTGGAGGGACAGGTTCATAACCCAGAGACTGCCCATGCTCTGGAAGAAACTTCCTATATATGTCAAACAGAGCACCTCACTGGCTTTCTTCAAGAGAAATCATGATGAGTGGATAGGAAATAGAAAGTTCACCCCGGGGATTACTCCAGTGGCACTACTTGATAGAGGCACTGGGAAATAATGTCGGACGGCACGATGCCAGGGCACTTCTATGTGCTAGGCTTGTAAAGACTCTAGGGCCATTAGCCTACTACACACCTATGAACCTATGAACCTAAAGCTGCAGAGATTCCAGCCTTACCAGGTTACTTGTCCTACCATACTTTCAGACCTCAAACAGAGTGCTACAAAGCCAAAGGAGATGGAGTTTCAATATTTATCAAACATATACACTCCTCCAGGCTGGTCAAACAGTATGACGCACAGGAGACACTCCATGTGTAGCTAACTGTTGACAAAACACCTATTCAAATCATAGCTAGCTACAGACCTCCCAACCATGACCAAGGAGGCCCATTCCACCTATCTGGACTTACTTGAATCCATCAAGATTCAACCCTCTACCCTGATCCTGGGAGACTTTAACTACCCAACCATAGAATGAAAGACCTATTTTAGCTCAAACATGAACACCCAGAGATTTCTAAACTTCATCAGTGCCAATGTATTTGATGAGCTAGTCAACTCCCCCACAAGAGGTGAAATAGCACCCCTACAGTGTCATCCTCCTTTGTAAGATCTGACCATAAAGCAATCACTTTGAATGCAGACCCCCCCCCCCCGACCAGGTTGAACAAAAAAACTTTTCCAAAGCTGAGTACAACTTCATGAGAGCAGGTATAAGCAGCTTCACAGCCACCATCTCTTCAGTTGGAACAAGCACTAATGTCTAAGCCTGCACCAAAAATCTATATGAGCACCTATATAGCTGCATGGACTCAGCAATACCTGACAGGACCAAATCATCTTCCTCAAGGAAGAGTGAACCTGTCTGGTGGACAGCAGCAATAAACAAACTCTGTAATAAAAGGAAAACAATTACTGCCCAGGACCAAGAAAGAGCAAGTGCCAAGTTGGATGCCATCTCTCCTTTGTCTGAACAAGCAAATGAGACCAGTGGTGAAATCCTCTAAGGCTAACATCAAGTCCAAATTGGCCACATCCACTAAGGACAATCACAAGTCCTTCTTTGCATATGTCTGCAAGCTCAAAGGTAACCCCCAAATCTGCTCTGAATTTGTGGCCAGGAATACCACATACACAAATGCCACAGATATAGCCAACCTGCTGGCAGACAAGTTCAGTGAAAACTTCACCCCCCTGTCCTTCCCATCAGTAAACCAGGACATCCACAGCATCTGAACCCCCCCCCCCCATCACCAGAGAGCAGGTCATTAATGCTCTCTCAAAGGAAAATATACTGCCTTCATAGGACCCGACAACATCCCTGGCTGTGCCCTACATGAACTCAGGCAAGGGATCTCAACACCACTAGACACCTTATTCAACCAAAGCCTGTGCACCAGCTTCATCCCAGCAGAATGGAGGACAGCCACTGTCATTTCTCTACACAAAGGTGGAGCATCCACCAACCCAGGCAGATATAAACCCATCAGCCTAACTATCCTGATCTGCAAGGCCATGGACCACATTATCATGGACATTATAAATAAGGACACTGGCACCCTACAAATCCTTGATTCCACACAGTTTGGTTTTCTCAAAGGGAGATAATGCCTGTTAAACTTGGTCACCGTCTTCAAAATAGTCACCAAAGCCATGGATGAGGGGAAGACAGTGCACACTGCCAACCTTGACCTAGCCAAAGCTTTTGACACTATTCCCCACTCAGACATAATAGATAAACTCTCCCAGCTAGGCATCAACCTGAATGTTACCAGATATGAAGCTAACTGGCTCACTGATAGAACCCACTCAGTAAAAATAGGGGAAGCCACCTCTAGTAGTAGACCCGTAACAAGTGGCATACCCCAAGGATCAGTCTTGGGGCCTCTACTGTTTGGGATATACTTTTCTGATGTACAAACCAAAACCAGTGGTCTGTGGCTGACCAAGTTTGCAGATGACATAAATTCCCTAATGATATGAATATCCTCCAAGAGGGCCTTATTCAAACTAATGACTGGTGCCAGAAGCATGGCTTCAAACTGAATGACAAGAAATGCATTATTATCCCCTTTGAGGAAAATGGGATCCCCACTAATTATTACATTAATAATAATGTACTAAGCATGCAATCAGTCGTGAGGGAATTGGGCACCCCAGTTGATAGCAACCTGACTTTTGACCACCACATTGCCTCCATTGTATGGAAGACTTTCTACATGGCCCACATCATAATTAAGGGTATTGCATCCAGAAACAAGGAAGTCATAACATCCCTGTACTCCTCCCTTATCGTACCCATTATTGAGTATAATGCACCCTTCGGCCTGTACCTTGCCAAGTACATGCAGCAGTTGGAGAGACCACAGAGGTTCCTGATCAGGAGAATCCGGGGTCTCAAACACCTGTCCTACACAGATAGGCTAAAAGCCTTGTCCCCTCTACTCAGTCTCATACAGACTGCTCAGAGGTGACCTGCGTCTGGCATACAAGGCCATCTGAGACTCAGCCTTGATGGAGTTGCTGCATATCTGTAAGTCAAACTCTACTTGCACAACCACACACAATACGTCAACCTGGTCTGTGATGTTAATAGAATTTGTTGGCAGGATAGATCTGTGTCCCAATGACTCACCCATCTGTGGAATAGACTGCCTCTTCATGTCAAGCAGAGTACCTTACTAGCCCTCTTAAAGAGAAACCTGGATGACTGGATGGGAAACAGAAAATATACCCCTGGGATCCCACCTGTCTCCCTGATGGACAAGGAAAAAGGTGCTGAGTTTGTGGAAACATGGATGAAATTCTTGGCTAGGCTTACAAGGGTCACCAGGCCAATAGCTTAGTATCACCCTATGAACCTATGATTGGAGCAGCGTATGACTAACGACAAAGTTTAGTAAATGGCTGGAGCAGTGTTTGACTAAATACATATATAGTTTATTAATTACTGGAGCAGTATATGAGCATTGACAGAGGTAGTTTATTAATGACTGTAGGGTGTATGTGTAATGACAGAGATGGTTTATTATTGACTGGAACAGTGTATGAGTAATGACAGAAATAGTTTGTTAACGACTGGAGCAGTATATGAGTAATGACAGAGATAGGTTATTATTTTTATTTATTTTTTTTATTTTATTTTAACATTTGTTGACCGGGAATGTCCGACTAGGTTCCACAGATCCAGTTTTCAGCGGAGGCCCGGGGAGAAATGCTCCAGAAGCATGCCTTTAGAATTAGATAGAAATAGATTAATGACTAGAGCATGAGTACTGGCAGAAACAGTTGAGTAGTGCAGGAATAACAATAGTAACATTTTATTAACAACTGGAGCAGTGTATAAGTAACAACACAGATAGTTTATTAATGATTGCAGCACTGTATCAGTATTGACACAGACAGTTTATTTATGACATTAGCAGTGTATTAGTAATGACAGAGACAGTGTACTAGTGGCTGCACTACTGTATGAGTAATGAATGATATAGTTTATTAATGACTGGAGCAGTGTATGAGTAATGGCAGAGAGCGTTTATTAATAGCTGCAGAAGTGTATGAATAACAATGCACCTAGTTTATTAAACATTGCAGTGCATGAGTAATGACACAGATAGTTTATTAATGATCGGCGCAGTGCATGAGTAATGACACAGATAGTTTATTAATGACTGGCGCAGTGCATGAGTAATGACACAGATAGTTTATTAATGACTGGTGCAGTGCATGAGTAATAACACAGATAGTTTATTAATGACTGGCACAGTGCATGAGTAATGACACAGATAGTTTATTAATGACTGGTGCAGTGTATGAGTAACGACAGATATAGTTTATTAATGACTAGAGCAGTGTATGACTAATGACAGAGGTAGTTTATTAAATGACTGGAGCAGTGTGTTCAACTAACGGCACAGATAGTTTATTAAATGACTGGAGCAGTGTTCGACTAATTGTATAGATTGTTTATTAATGGAACAGTGTATGAGTAGCAACAGAGAGAGTTTATTAATGACTGCTGCCGTGTATGAGTAACGACAGATATAATTTATTAATGACTGGTGTAGTGTATAAGTAACAGCAGTGATAGCTGATTACTGTCTGGAACAGTGCATATGTAATGATAGAGATAGTTTATTAATGCCTGGAGCAGTGTATGAGTAATGACAGAAATAGTTTATTAATGACTTAAGCAGTGTGTGGGTAATGATAGAGATATAGTTTGTTAATGACTGGAACAGTGGATGAGTAACAAAAGAAACAGTTTACTAATAACTAGAGTAATGTATGAGTATTGACAGAGATAGATTATTAATGATTGTAAGAGTATGTGAGTAATGACAGAGATAATTAATGACTAGAGCAGTGTATGAGTAATGACAGATATCATTTATTAATGACTGGAGCAGTGTATGAGTAACAACAGAGATAACTTATTAATGACTGGTGCAGTTTATGAGTAATGACATAGGCAGTTTATTAGTGACTGGAGTAGTGTATGAGCAATGACAGCAATAGTTTATTAATGACTGTAGCCATGCATGAGTAACGGCAGAGATAGTTTATTAATGACGGTAACGGTGCATGAGTAACAGCAGAGATAATTATTAATAATTTAAGCAGAGTATAAGTTTCGGCTAAGATGGTCTATTAATGTTTGGTGCACTGTATGAGTATTGGTAGAGGTAGTTTATTAGCATGGTGAGCATTGACTGGCTATTGCCAGACACAGTTTATTAATGGTAAGAGCATTGTCCAAGTATTGGCACAAACAGTTTATTAATGTCTGTGGGGGCTATAAATTCATGGTGTGACATCTAAAATTAACAGAATAACTCTGTCTAAACTCTTTATTTCCTAAAAATGGGCTCATACTAAATGTTAAAAAGGGTGTTATCATCAATTTTGGTAGACACCTCCTCCACTCCCTGTCCTATACAGAAAACACAACAGTACAAAATGAAAATGCACGTAAGGTCCTTGGAACTTGGGTTAATAACGCCCATCTTTTGATCTTCAGGTGAAAATGTTTCTGAAGAACTCCTTTTGACATAGCTAATTGCCACAGGAATATCATCAAGGTCTAAGGGGGTAATCGTTCCCTTATACTCAGCACTGATCGGACGAGTTGTCTAGTATAACGTCTTAGTTATTATGAAGACACTATACATATAATTAATGCAACACTATGGTATCATGAAGGTGCCTAGTCAGGGCTAACCTGTGGAGTATAACCTGTAAATTATACATTATGAAATTACCTGTTTTACAATTACAGCTGGGCATGAAAGAGGCTTATATAAAAGTAAGTAATGCCCTTGAGTCAAAATTCATTCATGGGTAAGTCCCACAGAGTTCTCTCAGCATATTATGGAAGCAAGTTGCCAGACTTTTCTTCCACACAGATGTTACTAATGCCCAGTTGTCACTGGCATAGCTGGGAATGGGTGTGTAGGGGGGGTGGGGGTCTACCCCAGGCAGCACTTTTGGGACTGTCACATTTAAACTGTTTTGCTTTTAAGGGTGCTCTTCTTTAAGAACAGTCAACACCTGTCACATCACATCTGTGTGTGCATTGTCATACAGATGAACTGTTCTTCCTTTCCACCAGTTATTCTGGATTGTAAGTGTCCAATTTGTTTTGCTTTACTTGTGTTTGGATTTGTAATTGTTCATTCTGCTTTGCTTGCTTCATCCTGTTCTTCCTTTCTGCCCACAATTCTGGATTTGTAAGTGTTCAATTTGCTTGTGTGTGTGTGTGTGTGTGTGTGTGTGTGTAAAATACTCCAGTTAGGGATACCTGGTGGTTAGTGTTATTCAGGCTCAAACCCGGTTCCTTGGGTACAAGGAACAAGAGCCTGAATTCTCTACCCCTACCACCACTTGTCTAGAATGTATAGCTTGGTTCATACTTTTGGTCTGTTCCTCTTAAAATTTGTGTTTTTATGGCAAATCAGTGAGGACTGAATTCCCTAAATAATGTCAGCCATTTAAGTTTCAGTCTTCCTATCTTTCAGGAAAAGTCTGGTACAATAAAACATTTTAGTCTAACAACTTTCTAAGATTATACAAGCAATGTTTAAAATGTGTCCCTGGTTTTGGGCTTTGTGCTGCAAAGTTGGAGATATAGTTGAGTGTCAAGTGCATTTTACAAGGAGCTAAGAACTAGGGGAAGAATTTAGTACTACTTATGCCAAGTCTGTTTGCAAAGTGCAACTGCTGGTTAGCAATTGATTTCACTATTGTGCTAAAAATATTCAAATGTGTTGTTAATAGCACAACGGATAGTATACATGCTTTTGATACAGAAGGCTGTGGGTTCAAATCCCACAGTATGTAGATAGATTGCTGATACTGTACTTTGAAAGGAGTGAATGCTGCAGTCCTGTGAATATCCTCCTCTGAAGGAGATACCTAGTAACTCTGAACCTGTTATCAGTTTGCCATCCATTCCCTATTGCAATATTGACAGCTTACAGTACCTTTTTTAATCTAACATAGGCAATTTATTCTTCGAGGTCAACAAGCACTTTATTTGTAGGTGAAGCAATGAAATATAAAGTTGTTTGCTAACAGCAACCTCTTCATTTGTTACAGATCTCTTTACTGTGGAATTATTTAGATGACTTTTACTTCTGCAGAGATTGTGCATATTTACTGATAATGGTGGATTGTGATGACAGAAGTTTGATTAGACTTTTATGATGGAAATGTTCGGAATTGGGCAGTTTTATCATTATTGGTTCATACATTTTGTTTCATTGCTTACTGGAAAAATGTTCAAAACAATAAATCTAAAATACGCTCTAACAAGTGTGCTGTATTATACAGGAATATAATGTAATGCAATCAGGAAGGTGAATTCAAGAACACATGCATGTTTGCACGGTCCTAAATATGTGTGCAATGGGCCTATGATTTGAAAACAGTTCAAAGGTAAACTTTATCTGCCGCTGGCCAGATGCATTTTCCTTTGAATGTGGGTTTCAATGCTGTTTCAATGAATGTGAGTTTCACGGGCAGAGAAGTTTTAATGCTAAGCCTGTTTTCATTATGAGACTGTGTTGCTTTGTTTAGCAGATGTCTATCAGTGTTTGTGCTATAAAATTTAAAATAAAAGTTTTAAATTAAATCCAAATAATAACTGTAGAAGTAAAACATAAAACAGTATGTACATTACAGTGTTTATGGTAAATGGGGACAAATATCCAAGTAATGGAACACACACTGGGATGGCTGCAGGGGGGAGGTTTGTATTTGGGGTCCCCATTTGACCATGATTTTGTGAGCAGGGGATAGGCAGCAAACTCAAAAATAGTCGCAGGCAGCAGAACCTCTAGCTACATCATTGCCAGCTGTGCCCTAGTCAGGCTTCAAACCCTATTCTACTAGTTGGTAAATGTAAACTTAATCTCTAATCTATTAATCTCACCTGAAAAAGGCTTACAAACTAGAATTTATTTTTGATTTTAAGGCAGTCTGAACCTAGGAAGAGTGACTGGACTGAAGAAACTTTGTTTTATTATTGATACTGTAAAGCCAAGTTGGTTAATATTTTTGATTGTGTAATTTGAATAAACCCTTTTTTTCACATATGTCCTGCCTCCAGTGTCATCTTAACTAAAAAAAGAAAGAATGAAAAAAGCTATATATATATATATATATATATATATATATATATATATATATATATATATATATATATATATATATATATCACTTTGAAGCTCTGATGAAGTCCTACTTGTCTGTAAACCTAGGACTAATACAGGATCCAATTTCTATAGCTACCATCCTACTACTGCATGGAACACACTTACTTGCTAAATCAACCAAAATAATTCAAAGCAGCTGCTAAATAACACTTAAAAACTCTCTGGTCCTGCCTCTCTTCCCACCCAACATAAATTGTCCCCCATCCCTAAACTTCCTACTAATTAAACATTACTCCTAACTTTTATCTTCTACTCTCCTCTGTTTCTACTTTTCTACCTCCCCTGGCTTTGCCTATCAGTCTCGTATAACTTAGATGTCTAATGGTTTAGTTAAACTCTTCTCTTTTCTAAATACCTGATCTAAACTGTCACCTGAAACCAAACATTGTTTTATATTGAACTAATGCTTTAAGACTGTATGTTTATGTTTCTTCTCATATTTCCTGCATATAATGGATGACTTTGTAAATATATCATAATTGTTTAATGTTGTTTACATTTGATATTATCTTTTTTGATTATGCTTCTGTTTTTTTGTTTTTTGGAACATTTGCATTTATAATTTTTATTTCTAATTACTGTATAATGTTGTCTGAGCTTTTATCTCTGGGCCTGTGCTGAAAAAGGGCCATTGTTAGCTCAGTCAGACTATTCCTGGTCAACAAATGCAAAATAAAAATAAATAAATATGGAACCATATTATAATTGGTCTTAAACTGCTCTGGTCAAAGCACATGTTCGTAGATTCATCAGTTCATAGGTTTGTACTAGGCTAACAACCACAAGGGCCTTTTTAATTATAGCCGTGCATCACAAATATCCAAGTTCTTACATGCTAGATAAGTGTAAGCAGGGGCTTGGGAGTTAAACCATTTACAGACTGCTATGAATTCACTGTTTCTCATCTAATTGTCCAATTTACACTTGAATTGGGTTAGGGAGGAACTCTGCTTGTTTCAGAGAAGGGGTAGTCTCTGAGATACATACCTGTCTCTGAGATACATACTTGTCTCTCTAGCAGGTCCTACTTATATCACAGGCAAGGTTTAAGTCTTCAGAATGGGTGATTCTGGTGCTGTTTGTTTTGGAAATATGCACAAGGTCCACGAGGGTGGGATTTGACAAAGCCTTGTATGCCAGGTGTAGGTCTCCCTTCAACTGCCTGCAGAAGACAGAATACAAGGATAGGGTGTAGAGGCAGTCTGCATAGGTCATGTTACTTATGCTCTGTGTTCTTTTAGTGATGAACCTCTGTGGACATTCCAATTGTTGGATATGTCTGGTAGGGTGCATACCAAAGGGAGCATTGTACTCAGTGATAGATCTGTTAAATGCTGAATACAGTGGAACAATGACCTTCTTGAACATAGATGATTTATCTTTGCTTATAAGTTGCACAACATAGAATGATTTCCTCACCACTGAAGACTCTTGATGTTCAAAGGCTAGATTACTGTCTATGTGTTCCCTCCAAGTTCCTGACTACTGAGTCAACTCTTAAGGGTGTGTTCTCAATATGGTAGTTACCAGGAGTGGTTGACTTCATGAAGGATACTATTATGCATTTCCTGGAATTTAGTTTTCTTCCATGGCTCTGACACAAGTTATTTGTTAGTGCCAGCCCTTCTTATAGAACATTAATGTCGGTGGTGAATCTATGACTGCTCCTAGCTGGCAATCATCTGCAGATTTGGTCAGCCAGAGGCCCTTGACATTGGCCTTGACATGAGAGAAGTAAACACTAAAAAGGAGTCCTAGGACTGATCCCTGAGTGACTCTGCTTGTGACTGGCCTTTCTGTAGAGGTGGACACCCCATTTCTAACTTCCTGGATTATGCTGTGAGCCAACTGGCTCAAGAGGGTATTGTGTCAAATGCCTTGGACAGGTCAAGGTAGGCAGTGTTAACCATTTTGCCCTCATTCATTGATTTTATGACCTTCTTAAAGAAGTCCATCAGGCTGAGTAGGCATGACCTGCCCTGATGAAATGAGATTGGGTTGTTCCAGTGTCTGGAGGTTTCCTATATCATTACTGATCATTTTCATGATAATTCTTTCCATGGCTTTGTATATGAGACTAGTGAGACTTATGAGTCGGTAGTTGGCCCAACTTTGTGTAGATGGATGACTTTTGCTGTTCTCCATTGAGGAGTTACAAAGTCTGTTTAGATGCTACTGTTAAATGGCAATTTCAGCGGGCCTGACAGGCCATGTTTAATGTTATTCAAAAGGCATCCTGGGATACTGTCTGGGCCAATTGATGCAGTGATCTTGGTCTTAGAATTAGCATTGAGGACCTGGTTCTTAGTGATAGTAGTGGGAGTTATACTTGATGGTATTTCCTGAGAGGAGGTTGACGGAGACAGAGAGAGAGAAAGAGAGAGAGAGAGGTAAAGTTAGAGCTGAATTTATCTGCCAGCACTTTTGCTATATTTTCTGCCTCAGTATAGAGGGTTCCTTTAACAATGTCCTCTACAAATAATTGTGTATTGCCTTTGAAGTCACAGACGTAGCTAAAGAATGTCTTGTGGTTGTCCTTGGCCTGGGAGACCAAATTTATCTTAAATTTGGCTTTGGTAGACTTTATTTTGTCCTCCGAGTTATTTGTTTAGTTTGATGGAAGTGCTTTTATTTGTTAGTTCTATAGTTGACCGTGGTCAGTAAAGCTGTCTACATGCAGCTATTAACTCCCTATATACGGTTTATGTGAAAAATTCCACATAGGCAGCAGTGTCCCAGGGTTAACAGGGGCTTGGAATTTTGCCAGGTTATCACTTAATAGCAGGAAGTTTGAAAAGTTCCTGAGCATTCCAGGTCTAGGTTTTATTTTTACATCAAAGGAGCAGTTTTGTGATCTGACCTTATCAGAGAAGACATTACACTACGGGGTGTGTAGCATTCTCACATATTAGTGAGGACAAGACCCAGTGTGTTTGCACACCTGGTCAGCATATTGACAGTCTGATCCAGGGAGTTTGTGTTTACTAAACCCAGGAAATCTCTGTGCCCGCACGAGTGGTGTTGTATATGATTTGCAGTTAACAGTGAGGTAATTAGTGTGATCCATGAATATGGTATAGTGTTGGCTGACAAGTGATTTCAGTGCACTTAAATACATATTATGCATTTTCAGGGTCATAGAGGGGGACCTATAGCTTGCTAGGAAGTGGTATGGGATTTTGCCTATGGTGATTTGAATGTGGAGAAGCTCAAGTGCATTGTCCAGTTTGACCAGTCTGGAAGTATATTTATTTCTGAAGTAAATAAAGATGAATCCACGTTTAGTCCATGTCTATGTAACAGCTGGTCTAAATGTGTGGAAGTCTTTATAGCCTTGCACTGCTGGTGTGCTCAAAGTTACTGCACAGACATCAGCATTGTCTAGGTTTGGAAGAGACTGTAGGGAGTGGAGTTTGTTGTTTAGACCGTTAGCATTAAGCAGTAACACCTTTAGATCTTCTTGGTTTTGATTTACTATATTGGAAATACTCTCATTTATCCTACGTCATCCAATCATGTAGAATATAGAAGCATAAAGTGTCTAACTATATCAATTAGAAATGTAAATAGTACAGTTTACATTTGTGATCAAACTGAATGCAATAACATTACCCTAAACTGGGAACTCTCCTTCACTTATATTTGCGGGGACACCTCTCACACATCTCAGATGTGGGGTAGTATAACCTCACCTGTAACTGATATGTACTAACTCCATGGCTGCACAACTATGACCAAAGTGAGTCAATAGATATCATGCCGTAGACACCAATCTGTGAGTCAGCTATAGCATAATTTGATCACATCCACCAGTGATAATGCATGCAGAAAAAACTATGTGATGAAGAAAAATCAGCTAAATAAAAAGTAACCATAGACAGACAGATAGATAGATAGATAGATAGATAGATAGATAGATAGATAGATAGATAGATAGACAGACAAGACAGACTTTAGTAACTGTTCAACACCCAGTAGAAAACCAGTTCAAATACCATATTTATAGATTTCAAAACTCAGGTTTCTTTACATTGAAAAAATATAATATGCTTCTTTCCAGATTAGGGAACAATATAAATCAAGATACGTACATCTTGTGAATAACTTTCCCAGGAAGAAACAAATGAAGATATTGAATTATAAACTTTCAAAGCTCAGGGCAGTTATTGTTTTCTGACATATTCTCTATTGTTTTTCCAAAAATAGATCAGTAATAAAGAAAGAACATTCTTCCTTGTCTCTGTCCAGCTTTCAACAGAATTTCTCACACGGGATTCACTTTCTTGGAATAGGAGAGCAGCTTCTCAGACATATGATAATGCTTTTACTACAGTTTGTAGAAATAGCATCCAGTAGAAGGGAGTCCCTTCTTATTCTCTGAAGACTCCTTTTAACACTCTCCATCAAAAATATATGATTGTCTTTTAATACTAACCATTTTGCACTCTGAATTCAGCTCTATTTTCTGTGGATCCTTCTCTGTCTGCCTAGGGAAGCATTCTACAATTTCCGCCTACTAATCTGCCTTCCCATAACAATAACACCAATCTTAGTGTGCAATGCGTTTATATTAACTCCTGACATATCCAGAATGTTATTATACACAGACACACAGACACACACACACACACACACACACACACACATACAGATGTGTCTATATATCTATAGATCTGTCTATATATATATATATATATATATATATATATATATATATATATATATATATATATATATATATGTGTGTGTGTGTGTGTGTATATATATATATATATATATATATATATATTTTTTTAATTTATATTATATATATATATATATATATATATATATATATATATATGTGTGTGTGTGTGTGTGTATGTATGTGTGTATGCATCTATACGTCTGTATGTAGAAACATATACATACATATTTATGTCTATATATCTATATCTAAATATATGTGTGTGTGTGTGTATATGTATGTGTGTATGTGCGTGTGTGTGTGTGTGTCTGTGTAGTGTGTGTGTGTGTGTGTGTGTGTGTGTGTGTGTGTGTGTGTGTGTATATATATATATATATATATACACACACACACACACACACACACACATATATATATATATATATATATATATATATATATATATATATATCTACACACACGCACACACACACACACACACATATATATATATATATACAAACGTTTGTGGAAGGCCCCCCTCCAAACATGTGCACAGATCAGAGCATAAGTATAATCTGCAAAAGAAATGAATCCAGCACTCACAATATAAATATGTATGAGACTCACTTTAATAACACTTCAGTACTTCATGAAGGATAGCATCAGTCCTACCAAGTACAAACTATAGCATCTTCAGTGCGATCGAAATCAATGCCAAAGTAATCGCCCTTATATAGTAAAAGAGACCACATAAAATAAAAAAGTGCCATTGGCATTCCATCAGACAACTTTGCCAAACATTGCGATCCACAGAATTATTATAATTACCGGACAGCATTTTTGATGTAGTGTTATGTGATATATTTAAAAATAATCCTTGGACATAAAAAGAATAAATAAAAGAATAAAAATAGAAGATGGCAACTGTCGGATACAGAATTATCAAATGGCACCATCTATTGGACAATTATATATCAACAAGAAATAAAATGAAAATCAGCAGTAAATAGTGACACGACTGCTTACGTAAAACAGGCACCATGCTGGCTCTGAACAGACAAAAAAGCACTACAGTGTTAGTTACTACGTTTACTGAACAGCAGTGCTCAGTCCACGCAGCCTCTCAATGTAACAGACTAGCTTTTGAAGAAAATAAGGGCCGAGGCCGTGGGTTTCTACAACCCCGCTTCCAGTTATACTGAAACGAGGTACATTCCATGGGTTAATGCCGACAGTGATCTCACAGCCTAGAATGCCATACTTTTAGGGGTGCTCTTCCCCTATTTAGTTAGTTAATCACCACAATATTTCTTTACTCTAAAAAATAAATAAAGAAAGAATCTGCCCCAGATGAAAGAAAAAGTGCTCACAACAAAACATGTGTTCCAGGGGTGGAGAGTGGGTGCTTCAGCTGACTTGACAATATTCAAGTCTTCTTTTATTACCTTAAATCTTTTGTTATCTTAAATGTTACAAGGCCACAGGGGCAGAGACCTTGCAGTGTTCAAATTTAGGCACAAAGTCACCTGAAAGTGGTCTTTTTTTAAACATATAAAATGAGATAAAATCAGTGACTCTACATAGTGTTGGATATAGAGGAAAGGAATTGCAAGGTGATTTAGTACTACTATTTCTATGCTGGCTATCATAAACCAGATGTTTTTCCAATAGTTCTGGCTTTGTAATTTGTGAGGATAGCTGAGGTGAGGGCAATGGTGCAATAAGTGTTATTATTTTTACAATATCACTGACAATGATCACCCTGATATTTTTGGCAATATTCCTGCCTTTGTGATTTATGGGGACCCTTGAGATGACAGGATTGGCATGGTGAGAAGTGCTGTTATTATTTTTACAACAATGCTGGCTCTGACTACACAGATATTTTTAACAATATTTATCTGGCTTTGTGATTTGTGCGGAGCGACTTGGATTGGTATACTTTAATATGCAGTAACTTGTTTGTGTGGTCTGTGGAGGGGAAATAACATAAAATAGCCATCAAACATTGTGGATCTGTCTTCTGGGGGTGGGGTTGGAGTTGGAGTTGGATGAATGAAAGTTTAAGCAGTTTAAATAGTTGCTATCTGGCTTTTCAGGACTAGTGTGCCTTTGTGGGAAGAAAGTTGAACTACTTAACTGGGCAAATGTTACGCACGGAGAGAGTAGGTGTAATTGCTGCTGTTGTCTTCTCTGGAGGAAAAAATGATTAGCTGCCTCCTGCTATTTGTTTTTTGTTATTTACTTTTTTGTTTTGTAGGACTAATTCGATTATGTGAAGTCATTTGTAATATCTTAATGTGAAACAAAAGTGAAATATACTGTGGAAATAACTGATGACATCAGTGTGGTATATTAAGATTTACCCATGGTTGTTGTGGTTTAATTATGAGGGTTGTTAAATAAATTTGTTAGAGTCAGACTGTAAAAATCATTGAGTTATTCAAACACAATGTCAATTAATAACAAACAATAATGCAGGAAAGCTAGAGCATCTCTAAGCTAATGTACATTAGGAGGCAAAAAACCATACACAAAGTTTGTATAGAATTTTGACTGTTTTATTGACCAAAACACATTGGTTATATACATTTCATTATCAGTTTTGCCCACCTTACTGGTGTGGTCAGTGACAGGGTCTTTACATCATAGTTATTCATAAAAACTGCTGATTTCGTGTTTTCAAAAGACCTTTTCCCATGAGAAAGTTGCAGCCTTGCAGACAGCTGGTCAGTCACGATGACCTCCTGAGGATGTAGCCAATTCAAGGTTCTCTGATTAGTTCAAATACAATAGATGTAAGTCTTCCTTAAAGCCTTCTTTTGTTTCTCTTGTCCAGCTGCGCACTATCAGAGATAGTTACTTCCTGGTGGAGGCAGGAAAGAAGACTTACATGCAAACAGATTTATTATTTTCCAACTTTCCAAAATAATCTTTACTTGAAAGACATGAGCCAGACTGCATCTGCAAGCTGCCAAGGTCAAATTTCTGATTACACTGCAGCTTGTGCTTCAAGCAATAACATGCAGGTTTATTTCTTATTTTATACTAGCAAGACAGAATTAAATGCATTACCTAACTTTTATGAATTTAAGTACATTTATTCCTAACTAAAGCACACATTTTTCTATATATTTGATCACATAATTCATATATGTTTGAATGATTAAATGCACATCTTCCTAAGCAGCACACATTGTAAATATATTTTTCTAGGTAGAATGTATGTAAACATATTTTCTAAGCAGCATGTAAATACATTTTCTAAGCAGTATGTAAATATATTTTCTAAGCAGCATGTAGATTTTTCTAACATTCTCCCTCCTTTTAATGCATTTAATACTATATGAAACATAAACAGTGTTAGTTCATTTCTTAGCCTTTTCCTTTCATGGACTTTCAGCTAAGTAAGTCATTTGTTTTATATTTCAGATAGACTTTCACTCGGTATCAATAAGTTCAATTCTATATCCTGGTACATAGTTTCAGTCACTGATACATCAACTAAGTCCTTAACTAATTTTTTCACACAGGGTATCCCGCAGCAGACACATGCTCCAATTATGAGCAGTACCACACAAATTGCAATCAGAATGTTCATAAGGACCGACCCCCACCCCCAAACAGATTCTGGAAACAGTGGGTTTGGGCCTGGTTCTGTCATTGCTGACACTTGCTGAATTACCTCTAGGTGGTCATTGATTTCATGTTGGTTGTCTGGCATTCTTCTTTGATAAGCGTGAAGTCGAGAGCCATTCGGTTTTGTAATACAACTGTTCTCATTGCATTCATCTCATCAGTCACAAGTTCAAGAGCAGAAAAAGTCGCATTGCTCATTACTTCGAGAAGTTTTGACAATTTTCTCAATTCCCAAATCGATTTGACTGCTCCATAGGTTGGGAATATTCCAGCCCAGGATATAACACTGTCACTCAAGTCCATATGGGTCAATTTTTCTTTGTCCTTCACAGACGAATGATCCTTCCAGCTTGCTTCGATCTTACCCACTGGATTAGTAGGTTTTCTGACTGTATTTTCAGCTCGGTGAGCTACATCTCTTACATTACGTATTTTACCCAGGGGCAATTCAGTATGTCTTATGGCTGGAACCAGATAACCCAAAAACAACTGCGGACCAATTCTCAGGTAACCATTTATAGGCTTTTTCCCACAAACAAAATAACAGTTTTCTACTTTTGTACTGATGCGGTTAACCCTGAATGAAACATTTTCTTATCTATAACAGAGAATTGTCTATATATTTCAGGAGATTTTTGCACATTTCTCAATGTTGTTTTCATCAAGCTTAAATATGAATCATAATTCGTGCTGCAACTAGTACCTTGGTCTATAGGTTTTATATAACATTTGTAAGACACAGTTATGTTACAGTTACTCCAACCAACCTGGAGTGTATCATTTTTAACAAAACAAACAATTCCTTTCTGAGTAACAGGTAAATGTAATGCCACTTTGTCTTGTGATCTCACAGTACCAGTGTCAAATAACAGGTTTTCCCAAGTTGCATTTATTCCCAAGGGGACAGCAGACATCAAAAGTCCTCCATATGCTGTGGGTATTGCAGTACAGACCCAGCAATTTGAAATGTTCATAGTCTCTACATAAACTCGCTTCATAGCCAGGTATGTGTTAAAGTTTGGGTGCCAGTCTGTGGCCAGTCCTTCATCACGTTTATTAATTTCACTTCTGTAGTTATATGCAAGAAAACCATAACAACAAAAGGTTACTACAAACATAGTTATTAAGTGTATGATCAGTAGGCCAGTGAACCAGTGTCTCTGGGGTTGTTTCACATTTTACTCATTCTGCCTCTGGCCATTCTGATCCTGTGGTATGTCTAAACTAAATTTCTTAACAGGTTTGCAATGGGTTAAATGAACCCAAGATGATCTCTCAGCGATTTTCACTGCGGTGGGTGTTGCCAGCAGTACCTGGTACGGACCTTCCCACCTTGGACTCGCCCAGTTCTTTCTCTTTATGATTTTCAGCCAAATCCAGGACCCGGGTCAGCACGGCTTCTGGTTTCGTTTCTTGTTTATCTGGAAAAGAGTTCAACTGCAAAACAGTCTTATTTGTTAAAACTTTTCATATAACTAGCTAATGAGTCATCGGCCTCCAGCTCTGCAGGCATGAGGGCCTTCCATTGTGGCACACAATATGCCCTTCCAAACACTATTTCAAAAGGGGTCAAGCCCTTTACATTTGGAACAGTTCTCATGCTCAGCAGTGCTAAAGGCAGACAGCAAATCCAGGTCTTTTGAGTCTCACTCATCAATTTTCTCAGCTTGTTTTTCAAAATTCCATTGTATCTTTCCACCAGTCCTGCTGACTGAGGGTGATAAGCACAATGGTTTTTCAAAGAAATCTCAAAAAATCTCCCAAGCTGCTGTATCGTTTGGTTAACGAAATGTGTCCCATTGTCACTATAGATTCTTTCCGGTATGCCAAATCTAGGAATGATTTCTTTCACTAGGGCCTTTGCCACTGTTGCTGCATCCGGATTTCTAGTTGGAAAAGCTTCTACCCATTTTGAAAACATATCTATGATTACTAAACAGTACTTTTTCCCTTCACATTTGTTCAGTTCTATGAAATCCATACAAATAGTATGGAACGGATAGGGTGGTGTTGGAAAACTCCCTCGCTTTGGTTTAAATGCTCCCTGTGCATGATGTTTGCTACAAATATGACATGTTGCACAAAATTTTTGTGTATAATTCGTAAATCCATATGTTTGGAATGTTCTGTTAACTAACTGTACCATCCCCCCTGTTGAGACATGGCTCTGCCCATGGCTCAACAAAGCTGCATATCTAAATAAATTAGATGGTAATATGGGCTTCTCTCTTTGGAGATGTACAGTCCCTCTTTAAGGATTGCTCCTCGTTTTATCCACTTTTGCTTTTCTGCTTTTGTAGCTAATGTCTGCATTGTTTTTAACATTTCTAAATCTAAAGTCTCAGAAGGTTGTAGTTCTTCATTTAAAAGCACAGTTTCTGGTCTGAGGCAGCTTGCTCGCAGCTGCATCAGCCCGAGCATTCCCTTTGAAATTCTGTCTTGTTGTTTTGTATGGGCTGCACATTTACAGATAGATATTATAGAGGGTAACTGAATAGAATCTAACAGGTTCAGAATAAATTGAACATGATTAGTCGGTATGGCTGTAGATGTTAACATTCCCTGTTTTTCCATTGTTGTGCAAAGACATGCACTGTAGAGAAAGCATACTGACTGTCAGTATATATGTTAACACATTTGCCTTCGCTAGAGTGCGCTATCAATTCTGCTGCTTGAGCTGACAGGTTATGTTGCAGGGGTTGTGCTTCTATGATTTCGTCATCAGTCACTACTGCATAGCCCACTAGGTTCTTCCCTGTAGGACACAGGACCCATCCACAAAAAATGTCACCTCTGCGTCAGCTAAAGGTATGTCAGTAAGATCTTGTCTGGGTGTGGTTATTTGTTCCATTTCCTGTAGGCAGCTGTGCGGTATGCCATCCACAGGAATTGAAAGTAACGTTGACGGACAGTTTAATGTTGTACAACGTTCAATTGTCATATGGGGTTGACTCAATAGTATGGTCATGCAAGAAAGATGTCTGGCAGGGGATAAAATGCTATTTTTCCTGCAGCAAAATTATTGCAACTGCATGAGGTACTCTCAACGTGAGAGGATGAAACAACACCACTGAGGCTGAAGCTTGCACTGCCATAGCTGCTGCGACTACTGCTTGTACGCAGGGTGGTAATGATCGTGCCACCGGGTCTAACTGTGATGAATAATAAGCTATGCAGTACTGACGTCATATATCCCGCCTACAATCTACAGTTTGGAAAAATCTCTTATGGTAATTCGGAAGCCCTAAAACTAATGATGAAACTATCAGTTTTTTTAGTCTGCAAAAGGCTGCCTCTGCTTCCGGAGTCCAGTGTAGTGTTTCTTGTGCTGCCATTGGTTTTTTAAATATTAAATCAGCCAATGGAGCCGTTTCTAAAGCATAATTGGTATCCAACTTGACAAAATTAGTCGTTCCCAAGAAAGACATCATTTCTTTCTTGGTAGTTGGTCTGGGTGCTTGTAAAATAGCTGTTTTTCGTTCTTCATCTAATGTTCTGCCTTCTTTGGATATCACATATCCCAGGTATTTAACCTGTTCTTTCCAAAGTTGCAATTTATGTTTATTCACTTTATGCCCTTGCTCAGCTAAGAATTTCAGTAATGCTATTGTGTCTTCCCTACACTGTTGCTGGGTAGGAGCTGCAAGCAAGATGTCATCTACATAAAGTAGTACTTGGCTGCCCCCTGGTGGAGAGAACCCCGCCAGGTTGCTAGCCATCTCTTGTGCGAATATTGTTGGACTTTCACTATATCCCTGTGGTAGTCGGTGCACGATACCTTTTGCCCTGAAATGTAAATGCAAACCAATGCTGGCTGTCAGGGTGGATAGGTATTGAGAAAATGCATTGCTAATATCTACCACGGTGAAATATTTCTGTTGCGGCTTCAAATCATTTAACAAAGTATGTGGGTCTGGCAGGTGCTCTTGGTATCACTGCATCATTTACAGCTTGTAAATCTTGTACCATCCGCCATTCCCGTTTGCTTTTTACAGGAAATAGAGGAGTATTACATGGTGAATCTAAAGATTCCACCAGTATCCCTTCCTTGAGTAATGCCATTATAATAGGTTTGATTCCTGTTCTGCATCCTTGCTCAAAGGATATTGTCTTTTCTTGGTCTAAAGGCTGATTTTGGTGTAATAACTACTGGCCCTGCTGAATAAGTCCTACATCTGATTTTCCTGTTGACCAAAGAACATTTGGTATTTCACTCAAAGCTTTTCTTCTTCTTCTATCAAGAACGCCATTCAGCTGTCTTCACTCTGTTGTAAGTGTACAGCTGGGCGTTCATGCTAACCAATTCAGTTTCTGTTTTGTACTCCCAAGTCCGATAACTCTGAGTCAGTTAGTCTCTCCCATCCTGTCACTTTGTCACCCAAGTCTACCCACCTAACGTTCTTGCTTTTAGTTAGGCTAACATGTGGTAGTTTATTGTATTTGTACAATTCCAAAACTCCTGAGGTAACGAACAACTCACCACACTGTTGCCCTCAGTGTCCCAATATAGGGTCCGTAATATCAGTCTATTTGCAGGATTCCTGAACAACTTTTGTTCGTATTCTTATCAGGTCCTGGTGTGCTACAGTAATATAGGGTACAATGTAATAAATGTTGCTGGTCAGTATCGAGGGGAGGCACCTTGCTGGTGGCTACATTCATCAGCTCTCGGTCACTGCCCCTGGTCCGGTTGTAACCAGATCCTGGCTGTACCAATAATAAGCCTCCCTACAAAGGTGTCAGTTTGTCTCTGTGCCTCCATACCGTTCATGGTAGGGACTACTGCTATGCCAAAAGTTGCATAAGGTCTCTTCCTAATAGGTTCATGGGGCATTTGGCAGAAAGTACTATTTTACTTCTCTGGGTCATGCCCGAGACTGGATCAGTTATTGCTATATCATGGGAAAGTGGTTCCCTGTACAACTGTCCGTTTGCTGCTTTCAATAATATGAAATCAGGTGACTCAGAGTGTTCGGTAACTTTGAAGGATGTATCAAAGTTCGTGATGCTCCTGAATCACACAAAATTTGATTTCTCTCCTTCTACCAGAAGTGTAACTTCCTGCTAAATAGAGCTCTAAGCTCAGTAGTGCCAGATCTAAAACTTCACTTTCCCCAACTTCTACATCCAGTTGCATGTCATCTGCTTCTTCTAAGGTATTTACATCATCCCCTGCTCATTAGTCTCTTCTGAAGACTGCTGAGCAGCATAACTGTCATATAGTCAATCCTCATCTTCCTTATCCTTTGGTGCCTTGCTCCTGCAATCCCAAATGTCCCTTCTTACCGCAATTGAAGCATTCACCTTTTTCTTTCTGTTCTCATAAATTTCTGAGTTTTTGTCAGAGCGTTTGTTACCCTGAATATTTTGTTTGCCCTTTTGGCTGCTTGTGTACTAAAAAACTTCCGCACCGTCTTCAGCTGTGAAGACCTGCTTTTTCTTTTTACTGTTAAAATGTTTTTCAGCGTGTCTAGCATATTCTAACAAGGCTTGAAGCCTACTTGTTCGGTGATCTATCATGTGCTTCGTGATGAAGCTATTGACAGGGCAATACAACCTTTCAAAATGCATTCTTCAATTGTTGTTCATATGAACTATCATTTTTGATTTTCAGGAACAGGCATGCCACTATGGTTATTAAAACATTCTAACAATCTTCCATAGTATGCATCCACAGTTTCATTATCTTGTTGTACACACTGGTTAATGCAAGTCCAGTCTGCCCTAGGTTTCCATTTTTCAGTGATGCGGTCTGTAAGACCCTTCAATCTAGTATCTAGTTCTGCGTCACTATGTAGGAGTGGCCTGTGTTACGAGCATTCCAGGTGCCACAAATCATGTGCCAGTCTGGACCTAAAATTTGTCTAACTACTCTTTCTACCTCTTCCCCATTTAAGTGGTAACTTAATCTCATACCCTGTAAATCCTGTAAAAATTTCTCAAAGTTAATTTTTGGATGGGGAATTCCTTCTGTAGCTTTTCGGATGTCTTCCGGTGTCCATGGTCTATACACTAAGAGAGTTGAGGCCTGGCCCTCCTGTCCTGCCTGCGGGTTTGGTACTTCTATTAATGGACAGATTTCCTCACCCTCATCTAATAAATTCCCGCTTGGTTGAATATCTACAAGTGTTTGGCGTGTTCGGGATCTAGTCCCGATAGGTTCTCTTACAAACGGTTGTCTTAATGTCCCTGTTGTCTCTGGGTAACGTGGAGGGGGGTCAGCCTTCTCCCCGCTCATATTCTGAGTAAGGCATCGGTGGGCGTGGTAGGGAGGGACCGATGCTACTACTACATTATTATCCTCTTTGTCTAAAAATAATGCCTTTGCATTTTATTTTTCTGTTCCTTCGGTTTGCTTCCTCAATCCACCTGTGTGCTTGAGGAACACCCAACTGTCGTTGTTTTTGCCTGACCTTCCAGATTTTAACTGTCTCAAAAGTTTTATTAATGCCATTTTATCCAATTTACCATCAAAGTCATACTTATTAACCCATGTTGCAAAATATCTCACATTATCTGCTCTCTGTAATTGCATATATTTTGCATCTTCTGTTAGGGGCGGGTCACGTGACCCTTTAGTGCACTCGTTTCCCATGTCTCTGAAAGAAAAAAGAAGAGAGAGAGAGAGAGAGAGAGAGAGGGAGAGAGAGAAAAAACAACAACAAAACTGTTACGTAACCCTTTCTCTTGTACCACGTGGTATCTCTATTCCCCGTATTCACAGTAGTGTCTAGAATGACTGTTTACTTTGTTTTGCTTTATTTCCTGATCTATGACTCAAGATACAATACTTCGACTACCTCTCTCCCTGCTATCACAAACCTTAGCAATAGCACAGTGTAACCTGGTCCCCGATCTAAAACAAAAACAAAGAGAGGAATTCTGCTTACCCGAGCCTCCTGCTTATGTTTGATAGGCTTTTTAGGACCCAGTTTTCCGCCGCCACAGATCAGACAAGTGGACAGCCTCTTTGGACACGACAATTCAGTCGGAGGTCTTTCCTTCTTCTGCAGACTTCAATACCACCTATATATTCTGACCTGTAGCTTACCAAGGGAATTCCACGATTAGGACCAAGATGTTAAATAAATTTGTTAGAGTCAGACTGTAAAAATCATTGAGTTATTCAAACACAATGTCAATTAATAACAAACAATAATGCAGGAAAGCTAGAGCATCTCTAAGCTAATGTACATTAGGAGGCAAAAAACCATACACAAAGTTTGTATAGAATTTTGACTGTTTTATTGACCAAAACACATTGGTTATATACATTTCATTATCAGTTTTGCCCACCTTACTGGTGTGGTCAGTGACAGGGTCTTTACATCATAGTTATTCATAAAACTGCTGATTTCGTGTTTTTCAAAAGTCCTTTTCCCATGAGAAAGTTGCAGCCTTGCAGACAGCTGGTCAGTCACGATGACCTCCTGAGGATGTAGCCAATTCAAGGTTCTCTGATTAGTTCAAATACAATAGATGTAAGTCTTCCTTAAAGCCTTCTTTTGTTTCTCTTGTCCCAGCTGCGCACTATCAGAGATAGTGCGACAAGGCTACTTCCCTGGTGGAGGCAGGAAAGAAGACTTACATGCAAACAGATTTATTATTTTCCAACTTTCCAAAATAATCTTTACTTGAAAGACATGAGCCAGACTGCATCTGCAAGCTGCCAAGGTCAAATTTCTGATTACACTGCAGCTTGTGCTTCAAGCAATAACATGCAGGTTTATTTCTTATTTTATACTAGCAAGACAGAATTAAATGCATTACCTAACTTTTATGAATTTAAGTACATTTATTCCTAACTAAAGCACACATTTTTCTATATATTTGATCACATAATTCATATATGTTTGAATGATTAAATGCACATCTTCCTAAGCAGCACACATTGTAAATATATTTTTCTAGGTAGAATGTATGTAAACATATTTTCTAAGCAGCATGTAAATACATTTTCTAAGCAGTATGTAAATATATTTTCTAAGCAGCATGTAGATTTTTCTAACAAGGGTGAAGCCTGAGCAAAGTTTAAATCTCTTGAGCGAGTAAATTTGATGTTATTTAATTAAGCCGAAAGACAACAACAACATTTTGCTGCTTTGCAAAAGGTCCATTACAGCGAGATCCAAGGACTTTTTTATGCCAGACATAGATTGCCTCCTGACAGTCATTAGGAAACTAGAGTATGGAGACAGGGCTTTGAAGCAATATGTATAGGACATACTGTGTATGCCCTGTATACTTTTTGTGAGGATCCACTTTGGACATTCCAGTTGTTGCATGTGCCTAGTACGTACATACTGAAGATACTGCTGTACTCAACGATGGGCCTGATGAAGATCGAATACACTGGAACGGTAACTTCTCTGGACCTAGATGCCATGTCCTAAATTATACTTTCAGCAATACAGAATGATTACCTTACTACCTTAAACACATGTTGGTTGAAAGCCAGACTGCTATCTATGTATGTGCCCAAATCCTTGACTACTGATTCTACTTTTCAAGGTGTGTATCAATCAGGTAATTTCCTAGGGTGGCTGACTTCCCTAAGGGTACTATTATAGGTTCATAGGTTCATACTAGGCTATTTGCCCTAGGGCATTTATAAGCCTAGCCAGAGTGTGTTTGGCTTTCGCCACCCATTTTAAATTAATTTTGCTATGCCTTTTTTTGAGGTTAGTATACTGTGCCTCTGTCTAACAGTGACACAGAAGTGATAGCCGGGGTAAACCTATGATCTCCCATCCACTCGTCAAGATTCCTCTTGAAGAGCGTCAATGTGGGACTCTGCCTAACCTGGACTGGGATTTTATTCCAGAGTGAAGGGAACCTCTGGGTTATGAATCTGTCCCTCCAGCATGTCCTATTTATTTCAGTGCTGAGGTTCAAGTCTCTCGAGCGTGTAGCTCGATGGGATTTGGATTTTCTGAGGTGCAGCATGTCCATTAATTCCGGGTTGGACATGGCTTTATACGTCAGGCACAGATCGCCTCTGAGCAGGCAGTATGCCACTGAGTAGAGCTGGAGTTTCTTTAACCGAGCAGCATATGGCATCTGTTTGAGCCCTTTGATCCTCTTGGTGAGGTACTTTTGGGGTCTTTCCAGTTGCTGCAGGTGTCTGGTAAGGTACATCCCAAAAGAGGCATTGTACTCAATTATGGGCCTGATGAGGGATGAGTAAAGAGGCACGATGACCTCCCCTGATCTAGATGTGAATCCCTTCATGATTAGGTGGGCTATATAAAATGTTTTTCTAACCACTTTGGCCACGTGGTTGTCAAATGAGAGATTGCTATCAACTTGGGTCCCCAGGTCCCTAATGACTTCTTCTGTACTTAATGGATTACCACCTATGTGGTAATTTGTGGGCACTTTGTTTTTGCCAAAGGGGATGACTATACACTTTTTGGCGTTTAGCTTGAGGCCATGGCTCTGGCACCAGTTGTCTGTTTCTATGAGGCCCTTTTGGAGGATGCTTGTGTCGGCTGGAGAGTTGATTATGGCACCCAGTTTGCAGTCATCTGCGAACCTGGTCAGCCACAGTCCTTCCGTGTTGGCCTGTACCGCCGAGAAATATATACCGAACAATATATATATATATATATATATATATATATATATATATATACCGTATTTCTTAACATTACTTTTTAAGCTGTGACTTTGGTACCAGTTATTTGATCTATGTTAGTCCTTCCTTTAGGATGTTAGTGTCTTGTAGGTGTTCTATGACTACTCCTACTTTTCAGTCATCTGCAAATTTGGTCAGCCAGAAGCCCTTGAGACTGGTTTTGATATCTAAGAATGAGAAACAGAGGCCAAAAATAACAGACCCAGCAGAGATGCCTAAGGGACTCTGCTGTTGACTGGTCTGTTTGTGGAAGGGGTCTCCCCTAGCCTAACTTCCTGGGTCCTGTCTGACAGTCAGCTGGCTGTCCAGCATGTAACACAGAAGTTTATGCCTATATCCATGAGTTAATTTACAATGCCTTGGCCAAGTCAAGGTAGGCAGTTTGTATCATTTTGCTCTCCTCCATCGCTTTCCTGACCTTCTCAAAGGAGTCCACTAAGTTGAGTAGGTATGATCTGCTCTTGATGAAAACAAACTGGTTTGGATCCTGTGTTTGAGGGGTTTTCTTTATCCTTATTAATCATTTTCATGATATCTTGTCATGACATTGCATATGACACTAGTTAGACTTATGGGTCTATAGTTCTCTGGGTTCACTGATAGCCTGCCCGTGTGCAGAGGGATGACCAATGCAGTTCTACATTCACATTGCACAAAGCCTGTCTGGAGGTTATAGATAAATAGTGACTCCAGTAGACTCAAGTCATGTTTTGGGCTACTTTGGAGGCATTCTGGAATATTACTAAGGCCCATTGATGCAGAGTTTGTGGTCTTAGGGAGTGTATATAGGACCTGATACCTTGTGATAGATGGGGAGGAGAATTGTTTGAAGGAATTTCTGGGGAAGGGGTGGCTGAAGGAGGTGAGAGGGGTAAAATTGGAGTTAAAGTTGTTAGTTAGCAGATTTGCTACATCGTCCAACTCTATGTAGGTCACTTTATTTTCAATCAGTTACGCGCACTGCTGTGTGTTGCCTTTAAGATTTTGAACATAAATAAAGAAAGCTTTGTGGTTGTCCTTTGTCTTGGAGGTTATCTTTACCTCAAATTTGCATTATTAGACTGAATTTGTCCTTTTAGTTGTTTGTTTAGATTGATGGGAGTGCTTATATCATACTAAGTGTATCCCTTCCAGATCTTGGCTATGACTTTTTAACTTTTGTTGTACAACCTATTCAAGTTTTGATTCCACCAGAATGGCTTGTTTCTTGAAATAGTTCTGGGCTTATTTCTAGTAGGCACAGCTGTCTCAGTGTGTTTTTTGACATGCTTGTACAGGGTTTGTGTGAGCAGTTCCACATAGGCAGCTGTATTCTCAGTTTTTATTTTTTTTTTTTGGGTGGGGGGCTTAAAATTATATTATCACTTAGTAATAGGAAGTTTGCCTTAGAATAGTAATGGGGTTAGTTGGGGTCCCAGACATGCATTTTATTACAAAGGAGAGATGTTTCTGTTCTCCCATGTTTGTGAGTTCCAGGTTGAGTATGTTTGTACCTAGGCTTATAAATGCCCTAGGGCAGATAGCCTAGTACTATACTATGAAACTATGAAACTATAATGGGTCTATGGGCTATCTAGTCCAAGGTGTTTGTGTTTACAAAGTCCAGGAATCTCTGGGCCTATACGTTTGGGGTTATGTAATAATCCCAGGTTAGAGTGATGTAGTTGAAGTCACATATGACTATGGTATTAAGATGAATGATGAGAGCCTCCAGTAAGTCCCAGTACAAATTATGGGTTTCTTAGGTCACAGAGGGTGACCCTTAGCTTTCAAGAATATGATATGAAACTTTGTCTATGGAAATCTGGGCATAGAGAATGTCAAGCATGCCATCCTGTCTGTTTAGTCTTGAGGTGAGTTTGTTGATATAAACCAAGACACCTCCACCTTGGATCCCTGCCTGTGCTGTAGCTGTTCTAAATGTATGGGGGACATTGTGGCTCTGTAGTGCTGGGGTGCCCTCAGTGTCTCTAAATTATGTCACAGTAACTGCACAGATGTCCACTTTCTTCAGGATGATGAGAGCCTCAAGTCTTTACTTTTACAGTTATCTCAAATATTTGTATTTAAAACTTTTTATTTAAAGTTTTTCAGTAAAAACATTAACTGTTATTTGGCTAAAAAATAACACCTCAAACAGATTTAGCATAAGCAAACAGTCATTCTCCCTTTCCTTGTGACTCACATTTAAACCGCATCTAGGAATTCACATTTGCTAGGATACTGGGATTCATGTTCAGGTAGTATTAAGTGAAGCAAAGGATCGAGAAATTCACACAATGAGTCATGTTAAGTGACGTACATCCACAAAGTGCTCATCTATATATTCCAGTCACAGCTACTTTTCCATTCAAATTTCCTGTCTCAGACGTGGCATTAAATGTGTATGACATTTCTCTTTTATGGCCATGTTAAGAAGTTCACTATAACACAAATGAGAAAAGTATAATGCAAAAGCTCAGACTGTGGTAGTAAAGGCATGAAATAAAGCCATCAGGACCTGTCTTTCATACAGCTTGTATCTCCGTTTCCATTTAGATTCAATTTCATTCTGGAACTTTCAGGTAATAAACAGGCTGCCGAAGTAAAAAAGAACTCAAAAGTGAGGATTAGCCACTTGAAAACATGGCACTGTAGTCATAACATATTACATTCAACATACATCTATATATATATATATATATATATATATATATATATATATATATATATATATATATATTTAGACATACATCCAGAACCCTTTTTTCCTAGTTTTGCACTTGGGGTTAGGGTGTCACTTCAACAGGGACAATCATCTAGAGCCAAGGTTGACACCACCAGGTGGCTAGCCTTGCCACAGCTGTTCATTTACAAGGCAAACTCACTCACACCTATGGCCTATTTGGAGCATCCAGTTCACCTACTGCATGTCTTTGGAATGTGGGAGGAAACTGAAGAACCTGGAGAAAGCCTACACAAACACAGGGAGGACATGTAGACTGCACAGAGAAGGCACCACAGAAGAGAATCAAACCAGGGAACCTTTCCCTGTGAGGCGACAACACTATCTGCTGCACCACTGTGCTGCCATAACAAGCTACAAGACATGCACAATATGGTGCACAAACTGTCCACTGAAGGAATTACATCATTATAAATGGCAACATTCTTTTTACATAGCTCCCATTTTCCTTCCAATAAACCATCTCAGTGGTGACAAATGATCCTGAAATTACCATTCGCTTTCATATATCACCTACCCCAGCCTTTTTGCAAAGGTCAGATACTCCCCAGGTGGATACCAGGCAAAACGTCAACTCTGGCAACATAAGCCCCTGAAATGCTGGCTTTACAATTGTATATAAGAATCCTTATGTCAGCTCCTCAAAGTCAGTTCACAATAAAAGTTCAGGGATTTCTAATATGGTACTTCGGTACAAGGCATAAACATACTGTCTCAGAGGAGTGTGCCCTTTCTTCAGAAGATGTACTACCTATGACTGTGAAGGCAACAGATAAATGTAACGTTTATATTGTTCTTCATTAGAGGCTTTATCAACAAACTGCATACATTAGAGCCATTTGATTTTATGAATTAACTGTTGCCAGCATTTTTGATTTCAGGTCAAACAGACTTCAGGTGGAAAGCAAAACACGGTAGCAGATATTGATAACAAGCGCCTTCTAAAATGCTGTATTTCCTAGCTTTATGTAAAAACATACACGTTAGTTAGCTCAACCAAAAACATTTCGTAATTAAAAAGGGGACTTCTAATGAGGTACTTTGGTACAAAAATACACACACATTGTCCTAATGGAATGTGCCCTTTTGAGGGGGTATCATACCATTGACTGTGAAGAGATCACATACATATAATGGCCATATAGCTCTTTTGCAAATAGTGTCCCCATATCAATAATCAATCAAAGCTGATCTTCAAGCAGTTTTCATACATCACTTTCCCCAGGCATTTGTGCAGAGGTTAGATAGCACCCAGACTGAAACCAAAGTTGGTGCCGGATTATGACATCTAAAGCCCTTAGAAATCTTGGCTTTCCTATATAAGAGGCCATATGTCAGTTCGACAGTAAAAAAAAATTCAGGTTTTTCTAATAGTGAACTTTAGTAGAGAACATACACTGCCCCAGTGGAAATGTGCCCTTTCAGAGGGGGTACAGTATCTTTGACATGAAGAAATCAAGTGTAATGGACAAGTAGCTTTTTGACAAATACTGTGACCACCCCCCAACAAACCGTAGTAGTAATCATTCAGAGGTGATCCTTTAACTGACATTTGATTTCATAACTCATTGTCCCCAGCCTGTTGTGCCCTGCGTTGTGCTAGGCCATGACAACAAAACCCTTCAGAAATATTGAATTTGCTAGCTGTCTTTAAGAGGCCATATGCCAATTTCCTGAAAACAGTTCAGAATAAATAAAAATTAAATCATGGACTTCTAAGTGCAAAAATACTTAAAAAGCGTAAACGCATTTAAAAGAAAAAATGTCAATTCCATATTAAAACTGTTCTGTAGAGTATCAAATTTTAAAATCATTTGAGATTCTAATTTTAAAAGTTCAGTCCAAATGTATAACACCGCTCTCCAACAAAGAGTAATAAAAGCCAGGTCATTAATAGGAAATGTACCTCAAGCCCCATTTCATAAAAACAGTAGGGGCTACTACCAAACTTCTGTATCTCCAAATAAATATATCAATATGGTATCTTGTTTTACCTTCAAACTTAAAAATAAATCACCAGTACTTCTCAAGTGTACCTCATTATAGGGAATATTTCTTATTTTGAGTCTTAAAATGTCCATGCCCCTCATTGTTACACCTTAAAAGGGTCTGTCACACAATTACTATTAAGACTTTTTTAACTAATAGGGTATGTACTGCTTAATCATATTAATTTTTTAAAGAACGTTTTGTAAGTATAAAGCAACACATTTTGACCATACTAAGAACCTCCTAAATGAAGTTATTAGTAAGTTATCTGTAAGTGTTTCATATTTTGTTCATTTGTTCCATGTTAGGACAGATAGCATTCCATGTAAAAGCTCACTGCATCTTTTTCGCTTCAGTTGAATACACTTTTATTTTATGAAGCTCAGGTGTCAGCTGAGGGCAATGCCAATGTCTTTGGAAAGTGATGGGTCCAACCCCCCCCCCCCCCCTCCCCGCAGTATGGTTCTGCCTGGCATCCTTGACTGAGCCTGCCTTACACTACTGCTGCAGCTGAAGAGGAAAAAATTAATAATAATTATGTTTACAGTTGTGGTCTGTGTCTGGGGCAGTACAGCTTCTGTGGGGCTTCCTTCATTCAGAAGCTGCTGGAAATACTCCTTCCATCTACCTTTGATGTCCTGTGAAGTGGTGAGCAGATTGTTGCTGGTATTCCTTATGAAGGGTGTCATAACTATCTCCTCTATCTTTCTGTCTGCCTTGCAACCTGATAGACTTTCTTTGAGCCATCTGCTGAGTCACTTTCCAGAAACTGGTGCAGTGCCTCTGATGACTTTTTCTTTACTATTTAAGACTCTTCTCTTAGCCTGTTTGTTAGCCAACCAGCATTCCTTCTTAACCTGCTCCATCTTTTCTGTTTCTCATATTTTCCTGTAGTCCTTTCTTTGGATAACTTCCAAGACTTCTGCATTCCCTTCCAAGACTTCTGCATGCCACTTTCAGCTTTCCTTATGTGCCTTATTTCTGTACCTGGCTCGGTCACTTATCTGTTCTGTAGTCCTCACAACTATATGTGAAGACCGTGTAAGACTGTGTCTTGTACAGTTGTACTGTTATGTAAATGGTTATTGCTAAGGTAATGTGCAGGGCTGAGGGTAGGGGCAGTAGTAGTGTTAGGGTTAGCACACATGAGTAAGGTAGTATGGGGGTGCAAAGCTGAACCTAACCATAACTCTGTGTTTCACCTCACCACAGCCTTCACGTTATCTATCACAAAACCTTTTACTTAACAGTACCACTATTCAGGCAAAATATGAAGTGTGTCAGTATAGTTTTTACCTTTTTCTTCTTTGTGAAAGTCAGTTTTGATGTTCAGAAATCAGTGTAGGTTACAGTGATTAGTCTCCATACAGTTGTAATGTTGTCTGTATGGGTTGTGAAAGAGACAGATTTATCAGGTGTTAGCTGTAAGTATTTGCATTCTGTAACACTGGGGATGGTGTTACTCACAGTATCTTTAAGCAGTATGGCAAGTACGTTTTTTTGGGGGGGTCATAAATGCAATTTCTGTGGTTTTACTTGCATTGAGCAGCAGTTTGTTGGAATATGCTCAATGTCAAAGTTTAATGAAATTTGTTTGCAGTTGTATGTCAGTTGGGGATTTACTGCCTTCCCAGAGTAATATGTCTTCGGCAGAAAAAGTGAGATTAAGAGGTAGTAGGTCATCACTGATATCACTGACAAATAGAAAAGGACCCAGGATTGATCCTTGTCAAGTTCCATCACTGAGTAGGTCACATGTGGAATATTGGTTGTTGGCATAAAATTGAAAGGATCTGTCACAAAAGTTATTTTTAAATGAAATTATAGTATTGGGGACAAATCTGAACCTTATGAAACAATAATTTATATATCAGTAAAGCTCCAGCTGTAATCATTCCTTCATTCATGCTACAGTAGATAGTAGTGGTGTCAGACTACAGGGCTTTAGAGGTGCTGAAGGTATTGTAAAATCCACATTCTTGTCTGTAAGTAATCCACAGCTGTGAATATGTTTAAGTATCTGTTTGTAAGGAAGCTTTTCAAATATTTTTTTTGTGATAGGACAGAGATTAAAGATGTGTCCATAGTCCTTGAATACTGAAGGAAGTGGGAGAATAACAGCATGCTGGAAAAGAGGTGTGACAACCCTTTAGGTAAGACAGAGAGAGAGATTAAAAATATGAGACGGAGGTCTGACAGTGAAATCTGCTGCTTTCCTGAGAAAACTACAATGAAGGATACTGAATTTGTCAGCAGGCAAACTTATTTTTTTTAAGTTTTTGTGTTTCTCTGGAGGAGATTTATGAAAAGTAGAAGGCTGGTGTGCACATTCAGTTAATGGACAGCTCCGAGTTGAACAGCCTTCTTCTACTGCTAGTGCAGCTGGCTTAGTGGTTGTGAAAGATTCAGTGATGTTTTAAATTTAGCACTTAAGGAATTATTTGCATCCATTGGTGAAGTCTAGCATGGTATCAGTTATAGTGTTTTTAGTAATAGAGTTGACATTTGTCATGGTTGGTGTAACCTCTTTTATTTCTCTCTAGAAGAATGTAGGTTTATTTATAGATACTAACTGTTGTTGTCTTGCACATCCATAGAGTTGGTTGCTATTCCAGCATTCTTTCTAAGAAAGAGCTGTGTTTGGTGTAGTTGATGGCTGGTTTGATTTTTGTCCGTAGATTTCCAGGATTGTCCTGAGCCTTTATCACCACTAAGAGGTCATGACTAAGTCAAGGGCAAATGTGCCCTCTGTCTTTTTTCAATAGTAGGGAATAGTGCATTCTGAATATTAGAGATGGAAGAGAGAAAACAGTCTAGGGATATAGATGGTTCTGGAATATTGTAGAAATATCCTTCTTCTGCATCTCCATAACTGACTGAACAAGGGTTTGGAAATGTATCATCATCATCATCACCACCACCCCCTTTTCCCATTTTCTACAAGGCGTTGGGGTATCGTGATGACTGTTACTATCTCTCTCGATTCAATGCCACATTCCTGCTCTCTTCAACACACATGCCTGACTGTCACAGATCTTCGCTCACACAGTCCATCCACCTCTTTGCTGGATGCTTTAATTTCCTCTTGACTTCTTCTTGTCTGTCCCAAATCTTCTTCACCAGATTGTCTTCTGCCTTATTGCACATATGGCCCAATCTTCATAATCTGTTCTCTTTGACTTTCCTAAAATTGGAGCTACTTTGGTTTCTACTCTTATGTCCTCATTTCTTTGTCTGTCCCACAGTGCGCATCCAACCACCTTTCTCAGGCACTTCATTTCCATCACTTCTAGCGTCCTCACCTGTTCTGCTTTTACTGCCCAGGTTTCTGTATCATACAGTAGTATTGGTTGCACCACTGCTTTGTACACCTTAGTTTTCAGCTTCTTTGGCATTCTTCTGCCATACACTACCCCTGACATACTGTGACAGTTGGCTTCGGCTCTTCTGATTCTAGTTTTGACCTGCTCATTCAGACTTCTCTTCTTTTCAACATCCCCATCCAGATACTTGAAGATATTAACCTCTTCCAGTATTTTCCTTTCTATTTTAGTTCTCAGCTTCTTCTGATTTCCCAGATTTTCTGACATTACAACTGTCTTATCTGCACTTTTTCATCCCATATGCCTTCAGTTTTGCATTCCATTCCCCTATCTTTTCTGAAGTTCTAGTTCAGAGTCTGCTTGTAATGCCATATCGTCTTCACACAGAAGTTTTGTTGATTTGCCCCCTCCAACCTGTGTGCTAATATAGTCCATCAACAGTATGAACAGTAGCGGGCTCAGAGCTGAACCCTGATACACACCCACTCCCACTGGGAACCCCTTTGTAAGACCTAACACTGTTCATAATTGAGTCATTGGGTCCTTGTACATAGATTGGACTCGTTCTACTAATATTTTTGGGACTTCAAACCACTGCAGGACTGCCTGAATCAGCTTTCTTGGGACCTTGTCATATACTTTCTCCAAGTCAAGGAATGCCCAGTTGGACTCTTTCCAAATTTCTAACTTCTTCTCAAGTATCTGTCTCAATGCAAAGATCTGTGCTGCATCCAGATTTGAATCTGAACTGCTAATTTCCTGTCTTGCTTTCTGCTACACTGTGTATTCATTTATCAATCACCCTCTCCAGAAATTTCATGCAATGTGATAGGAGTTTGATACCTCTGTACTGCCCACAGTTGTGAATGTCCCATTTGTTCTTGAACACTGGCACTAGTATGTTAATTTTACAGTCATCCTTTCTCTCCACACTGCTATGAGTACCCTCAAGAGCGAATTGTCTCCTATCTCACCTAATATCTTGATCGTATCTGCTGTGACCTCATCTGAGCTTGCTGCTTTCCCTGACTTAATTTTCCTTAGTGCTGTTCTTACTTCTATGGAAGACTCCTCCTCTCACTGTAGGCTATGTCTGAGGTTGTACAGCTTCTGTGGGGTTTTCTTCATGCTGAATGTGCTGGATCCATCTCCCTTTGATGTCCTGTAGACTGATGAGAAGTTTTTTGTTGGTATCTCATATGAAGAGTGCCTGACTGTCTTCTTTATCTTTTTGGTTTGGAAATGCAGTTGTCCCATTTAATTGATGTCTTATTTGCTTGGTATCTGCAAAAGTTGTAGATCTGATAAGTTACTAACACCTAAGGTGGAAAGCTATGTAACAGTAATATGAGATTGACTGTGTCCAGGACTTATGAAGAAGATTTTCACATCAAACCATTTTTTTTGGATGAGTAGCTCTCGTACGTTTATCAGTGCCATGTCAGTTCTATGACAGGAAGAGCAACCGGATGTGACATCTGACAATCATTCGTGATGGATAAGATAGTAGGAATGTTTTTTTTCTAGTTTTTCAAAATTACTACTTCAAAACTGGCAGTTTGTCCGCAGGATTAACTAAGTGTTAATGAGCTGTTTCATTTAGTCCAGGATTGGATTTTCTCAGCCACTGTTGGTTTGCTGCGTAACTCTGAGCTAATCACTAAACCAGACAAGTGCCCCTGTCTAAAAAAAGATCATTGTCGATCATTGCTCTCCCATAGTTAATAAATACAAATAAATAAATCTTGACAAGGCAGGTGAATGATTTAAAATGTCTATATCTGTCCTTGTTACTTATCTGACTTACCTTATGAATGAGAGTAGTTGCTGTTTTGCACTCTTAATGTACGGTATTGTCTGTAATGCATTGGTAAGTGATCCAATGTACGGTATTGTCTGTAATGCATCGGTATGTGATCCAATGTACGGTATTGTCTGTAATGCATTGGTAAGTGATCCAATGTACGGTATTGTCTGTAATGCATCGGTATGTGATCCATGTAAGTATTCTGTTGTTCAGTACATCAGTGGATGCTTGTCAGTAGTAGGGTAAAAAGAAGCTTTGATTTTAATTACCTGTTTCTACAGCTGACTGTGCTCCGAGCAAACTTAACATAGGTGATATGGAGTTTTCTATTGAACTAGTCAATCGAATGGGTAAAAGACAAACTTTTGGATGTTGAGCCAATAAAATGCTGACAGACTGAACTTATAATAGTTATATTAGTGGAATGATTCCGTGGATTTTCAGCAGAGCATGAACTGGTTCTGAAAAAACGTCCTGTAAAGATGAAAAACCTTAACAAACCATTTAGTTCTTGTTTTTCCAGATGTTTGCTTGGCATTACTCTTTTTTTTATATATATTTGCTGTTCTGGTGTTTGGTGAAATATTGATGGTTTTCATGCTAGGAGAAGGGTTTTTACATGTCATTTGCTGCAAGTTATTGTAATTGCAGAATGATCCAGGACTTGGACTTAGAAATGGCTCTGACTCTAACACGTTGAAGAGGAACCATGGAATTCTGTATTTAAAAGAAGTAAAATTAAGTTTTACAATTTTTTTTAGCTATTACTAGGTGTACAACTTGAAGCCAAATTAGATTGTTTAGTATAGCAAGGAAATTCATTTTGTTATAAAGAAAAAAAAAGACTGTGTGATATCACAGGTACAGTAATTTTCAGCTTAAATACATTTACTTTTTTCTTTAGCGACTGGCTGTTCGTATAGCCTGAGGACTATATAATTCTACGTTTATGTGCACACTTGCTCAGCAGTATTCTGGGGCAGTCATGTTTATAATGGAAAATCCATTTTCTCTTAATAATTCCTGTTCAATGCATACTGCTTGGTTAGCCCTAACATTTTAGTTACGATAAGCAAAACATTTTAGCCCTAATCCCAGTAGCCATTTAGAATCCAGATGACTATTTTGTAATGCTAGACATTTCTTAGATATGTATTAAAGCTGTTTGCACATCTTGTTTCTAGAACATACATTTTAACAACTACCTGCAAGATATTTACCTGTATCTATGTTGCACACTTTGTTTCAGGTTACATCCTTCTGCAATAAAAAAAATGGAATTATCATTATTGTAACACCTGGTAGTATCAGCTATAGTAGCTTACCTTGGTAGCTTTCCTAACGTGGTATACCTTACATGGCGTACTGTAACTATAATAAGAGAATAGAACTAAAAAAAAAAAGAGAAAATAACTGGTTATCTTTTCTTTACAGCAGCAACAGTACTGACAAATGTAAGACTGGTAAATGGTTATACGCAGTGTGCTGGGCGAATTGAAGTTTATTATGATACAACCTGGGGCACTGTCTGTGCAGAGACAGGGCTCACAGCAGTTGCTAATGTCATATGCCAGCAACTGCAGTGTGGAGAAGCATGGATTACCACAGGAAACTCCTTCTTTGGAAATGGAACTGGGACTATCTGGTCAAGTAATCTTAACTGTACTGGAAATGAATTATCAGTGAACGAATGCCCATTATACCCATGGGTAAAGACCGATTGTAATCACACTACCGATGTCGGCGTCATTTGTAAAGGTATTCCTTATTCATCTTCAACTACTTCTTACATAATTGATGTCTCTTATATACATGTTTTTAAGATTTGTGTTTCAAGTTTGTCATCAGTGTAAATTACTATTTATGTGAAATTTTACGGTGAGCATAGATTATATATATATATATATATATATATATATATATATATATATATATATATATATATATGGGTCTATATGACTTGGTCGACAGTTCATATGATCGACTGTTGATTTGGTCGACAGTTCATTTGCCCCCCACACCCCCCCTAACTATATATATCAACTCCAGGGTCACACAACATTGGGGAAAGGGGCAAATGCTTGTCGATCAAATGAACTGTCGACCAAATAAACAGTCGATCATATGAACTGTCGACCAAGTCATATAGACCCATATATATATATATATACTCTTCTGTCCTTAATTGAATGGGGTATGCTGTGCTGGACCTGCAGAACACATTTCACACACCATCAACCCAAAATAGTGGTAATCATGATAACTAAACATATCAGCTCATATTGGCTTCATGTAAAGGAGACAGAGATTCTATTTTTTTCAGAAAGAAAACATGCTCCTGTGAGGTAATCAGGGTTTACTCATGAGTGGTGTAACTTGGTCACATGGGCAAAGCCATACTGCCTGAGCAAAGGCAGCAATTGACCCACCTCTATTACCCACAACTTTTTTTCCTGTTTTGTTCTTTGTTTTTTATTAAAAATTGTTTTGACATTTGGCTCCATGGCACAGAGCGATAAAACCCTAACCGCAGCACTGGTGACCACAGATTAATTAGCAGCCTCAGCACTGAATGAGTCAGGCAGGGACAGAAAGTCATGAAGAAACACAGCCCAATTGTCTCTCCTGGAATGAGGGGAGGGTTGCTCCTGGGGAGCATATTGGGAAGTGTGATTTCTCTAGTGGAGATTGGAGAACAACTTCTTATGCTTGAGGGATGGTGGCCTTCTTATTGACTAAGTCTCTTGCAAAAGTAAGGAATGACCTACGTGGGCAGCACATTGCATGCATCTCTTCTACTCTTAACTGTTTCTTGGACATAACAACAAAATCCTCAAACCAATGACTGATGGATGTTTTAGAGATCGCCCTTCTCAGCTAACTCCTGCCCTTCTGAAGGAAGGAACACAAGTTGACTGGCCAGAAAGGGGCTGATGATCATTGGGCAGCTGGGGCAAAAAGAACAAAAAACATTTGACTAGAGGTCCTATATTTGTGTGTGTGCGTTATTTTTTTTTTTTTTTTTTTTTTTTTTAATGCATATTTTTCTGTGTTTGCAACACCAATATTTTAACTGTAGCAATTTTTATTTTCACTGTAAATGCTAACATAACCTTATCTGTTTTAGTGTTAATGTTTCCTGTTTTATAAGTATTCATAATTGAAAATAGCTGCTATTTTTATGGTGCACATCTAGTTTCTCAATCATATCACTATACTGTTACATACTTTAATTATGTTTTACAAAGCAATTATATCGTTGACATGACATTTAAGTGCATGGAATTTTATTCCTTTACAGAGCATTATTTAAAAAGAAAAATAAATATTTTCCATTTCCTAATAGAAAGTCACTGTATCAGCATGGTATTCATGAATACCTACTCATCCATCCATCCATCCATCCATCCATCCATCCATCCATCCATCCATCCACATCCCCCGTTTCCCATTTCTGCACATGGGGTCAGGGTGTTACTTCAAAATGATGACAATCATCTAGAGCTGAGGTTTACACTGCCGGCTGGCTAGTCCTGCCGTGGAATGCCTGCTCATCGTTGTAAGTCAATTTGCCTGATGAGCACATTGAGTATGACTCAGGAACAAGCATTACATTTCATGGCTAGCTGGAAAAGAAGGGATAGTAAGATTTTATGCTGATGACTATATAATAATTCATGATGTATGCTGACAAAGTGAAAAAAAACATGGTGTAGTGATTCAGAAATGTATAAAACACACACAAACACATTGTATCTGACTTAGCATTGAATTCAGCCATAGGCACACATACAGCCACAGGCAAACTTTAAAATACATTAGGGATGGCTGCAGCTATTGTATACCTGTGTACACAAGAGACTCTGGTAGAAGGTGCTGCTGCTGATGTTACCAGTTGTATTTCCAAAGGTGTCGGGTTGTCAGACCATGTTCAACCTACCAAGGACTCCATGAAATCAAAATAATGGACCACTGCAGAATGGATAGCGACACCATACAGGAAACAATGGACATCTGCTGGCCCCATCTACTGCCCCATAGGAATCATTGAGAACTTATCCCAGAGGATATTAAAGTGTGTGTAGCCTTAAGTATTTCAGGTACAGGCACTTTCCAGCCACCTATAACGGACAAAGTGAGGGCTTCTGAGGCTTCTGTCTCAAGAATATTCCACCATTTCCTTAACGCAAATCTACAACATTTGGGGGAGGATATGTGGCTTTCACATCATACAGTGAAAAGAGATGGTTCCATAAAAATTTGCATGCTATAGCCTATTTTCCTGAGGTACTGGGCCCCAAACACTTGCATCACAATGTAATAAAGGCCACCCATTGAACTGTGAAGGAGGTACATGAACCACAAAGGTCCCTCAGCTGCCAAGTGATCTGTAATGTACAAAGGATCATCCACAGTGTGTGCACTGGATGCTCAAGCAGTTTCCACAACTCCCCCATATGGCACACTTGTAATCTCTACAAAAGACTTGCAAGAGGTATCTTTCCACAAGGGCATCTAGTGGGGAATGCTGGGTATGCCCTAGAACCTTAACTCATGATGCCTATGAAAAATTCACACAACCCAACTGAGCAAGGTTATAACAATATCCATGCACAGACTAGAAATATCATAGAGGGTGTGTTTGGCCTACTCAAGTCATGCTTCTGCTGTCTGGGTACATCTGCAGGTGCCCTGCAATATCAGCCTGCCACCTCTGCAAAAATACTGATGGTGTATACCATCTTACATAATATTATAATTGGAAAACAATTACAGCAAGGTGTCCCAATCCAAAGACTGCAGTTCCCAACACCATAGACAACAGCAGCAGCCATTGCTGACATAGATAAGGGGGTCAGATGCCTAAGCAGCAGCAAATTTAACATACACTTGCCACTTACATAACATAAGAGATCAGCAGATACAGACAGTAACACTGATGCATACAAACAAACCAGACTTTGCTTAATCATGCACTGACTGGCTAGTATAAGCATTAGGCACAGGCAATGCTAGGCTAGAATACTGTCAATAGCAGTAGTAAAGCTGTGTGTCAACCTGTCAAAAACAGATACTACAATACATAAACAGAGTAAACAGACAGTAACAAACAGATACTATAATACATAAACAGAGTAAACAGACAGTAACAAACAGATACTACAATACATAGAGTAAACAGACAGTAACAAACAGATACTACAATACATAAACAGAGTAAACAGACAGTAACAAACAGATACTACAATACATAAACAGAGTAAACAGACAGTAAAAATAATGGTTCCTACACAGGAATATCACAACAAAACCTGATTTATCCAGCAAATACAAACACTAACAATGACGCATTCAAACAAAGCAAACTTTGCCTACTCATGCATTGCCTTGCTACTCCATGCATGAGACATAAGCAGTCTTTGCTATATCAAACACCCCTTCAGAAGGTAGGCATTCACAGCATCGTATGCACAAGTGGGTGAGCAAGATATCTGACACAACTACAACTACAAATACTACAACTACTACTATTACAGCTGCAGAATGTAAGCAAACTAAACACAGATTAAAAATGATTAGTTATAGACAGGAAAACATGACCTTGACTACACCTACATTGGCTGGCCACTCTGTGCATCAGACATAGGCAACCCTAAGTGACAGATTGTACAAAGGGCATGGCACAGTCTTCATCATCATTTGCATAATACGGGGGGGGGGGTTGCAGGAGGGCACATCTTCAACAGAGGGAAATGCGTAAGTGTGAGAGCTGTATTAATTCCAAATATTCACTCTCAAGGTCAGTGTGTCCCAATGTAAGGAAGGCCATGGTGAGGTGTGTGCATGTTTGTGTGTGTGTGTGTGTGTGTGTGTGTGTGAGGGGTGTAGCGTGTGTGTTTCTGCAAGGAAGCAGCCACAGCACTTCTGTCAACACTATAACCTGGTATACTGGACAAGTATGACCAGTGTATGGAAGAGGATTAAGTTTGTCATTGATGACCCTGACCATGTGAACTACCTCTGCCAGGAGCTGTACTTCTAGTTCCATGACCCTGGCAAGAAGTTGGGAAGCTACCTGAATGTGAGTGCTACTGGATGAGTTCACTACCATGCCCAATGCCATGACCATGCTGACAACCTTGCCTAGATGCAGATACATCCACCACCAATGTAGTAGTGGATGTACTAACCCTATAGGAGTGGGATCTGACACATCCATGGCAACATCATCTGACATCTGATGATATACCAACTGACCACCCTGTGAATGATGACTGTAGCCAAACAGACACTTCACAGGCTGGTATGTCATTTGTCCTTTCCTAGTAGTCCCACACATGGTTCATGCAGGCTTGTACATCAGAATGCACAACATCCGATAGTATTATGACCACCTCTGAGGTCGTGGTGGAACTTGCCTGTTCCTCCATGATGGCCTTGCACATACATTAGGTGTCAGCTACTGACACACCAACCTCAGGGGGGGTGGCAATAAGCATAACTTTTCTAAGCACCCCTGCCCACATCCCTGTATGGTACTTCCACTCATGATGTTGAGGGGGAGAATCCACCATATCTGCACCAGAGGTTAGTACTCTGCCCCGATCAACATTGTCCCCATCAACCTGCCCACTCTCAGATGATTCTGTTCTATGGGTATTGCATTCACATACTGACTGTGTCCATACTGTGGGGAGGGGATGTGAGTGGCACAGTCCCTGTATCTGAGATACCTCCTGCAGCCCCAGGCTATGCCAGTTCATCCCACTATCTTCAGCAGAGGATAATGGGCCCAGAATATCAGATGGAGGTAAGTCCACACTGCTGGTGCCATACAATGCTTCATCTGTGAGTACAGAAAAAAAAAAAAAAAACAATAAAATAACCCTAAGGCCTATGCCAAAATACCTCAACCACACATGCAAATGTTATCATTTCACTGACTGCTACACATAACTATTACATGTAAGTAAGCCCATACCATGTGCAGGTTGTCACTGTAACGCAATGCCAAATGTATCTAGGCACAACAGTTAATAGAGTTAGTATAAGCATACATGTGGCTATCAACTGCAAAGGCAGAGGAAAAAATATTTGAGAGTCATAGCTGGAGCATTACTAGTGGAAATCTCCTGGGTCTGATCCACCTCTGCTCCAACATCCTGCACCACTTTGTGAAACTCTGCTGAGATGCCTCGATCCCTGACTGATGAAAGGAACTCCTCCATTTTGGTAAATGGTGGTTTGATAGATGGCTCAACACATGTAGCTTTCCACTCCCATGTCAAAGCCTATGCTCTGACCTCAGCCTTATGAATCATTTCACTGACCCTGTGTTGGGCACTTATGAATATATGCCCCTGGCCACCAACAGCAATGAAATCCTCACCCGCCTGCTGCCAGACACAGTCATGGAAGGGCTTATCAGAGGCATGCAAATCAAGACGTCATCCACCATGAAGACTGAGGACCTACAATATGACTTCATTCTCAGTATCTGGGAATGGAAGCTTCTGTGAGGATAAGCACTTACTAGATATAGGAGCCATATATCTGTTCAGATGAAATAAAAAATGGATATCAGAACACAACATAATGCACAGGGTAGCAAACACACTTTATAATTATGTATTGAAATGCAGTTAGTATGCAGCATACTTAAGTGTAACACAAGTATACCTGCACCCTAAAAATGGAAATGCAAACAACAGTCTAAACAACAATGCAGCTTCCCCAGTATAACACTAAATATACCTGTGACCTATAGGAATATAACCAGCACTGTAATATCCAGATGCCCCCCCCCCCCTCTGCAACTACAAAAGACAACCAGATTTAGGAATATACACCTAACAAGCAAGTAAACATCATAATCTGTGGAAAAATATGGGGAATGTAAGAAAAGGTTACTTAACTCCCTCAAAGAGAAGAGTTTTGCACAGTTTATACTTAAACACCATTGCAGTGACAAATGTCATGAGATATACCTCTCCAGAAACTATGTCTAAACTTTTTTCCTGCTGCAAAAATTCGTAAGTCTGTACATATGAGGAATATGTGTGTTGCCTAACCTCATAACTTACATTGCAGATGACATGAACAGATTTTAATTTAATACTGGAGGCAGACAGCACAATGCAAATGTTTATTAGCATAAATAAAAATGAGTGTAATATTTTATGAATGAGTCCTCCCTTGTCCTACAGCAAAAATGTTGAGACTACGAGGTTCATAAGCACATGAAAGACAAAACAAACTTCTGTAGCACATTGGAAGTTCCATACCCCATGCCACGCTTATAAGGTGCAGAACCACCCCACTGGGAACATCAAACATGTTAACTAGCTCTCAGTTTATTGCACTTTCTGAATTACTCAATTTATACAATGAGCAATGGAGATAAGAATTATGTTAGTTTCTACGAGATGACATACACATACCTGAGACACACAAGAATTAGGATTAAGACTTTGCTTAGCTAATGCCTTGTATGTGTGCCTTATTAGCAATAGCAGTGGGGCAATGGTGTGTTAAAGAGCCATGCTAATTCCAGTTATACATTGAAAGGCTGCGTAAAACAGATAACTCTTAATAGACGTGTTTACTTATTCTCACATTGACATATGACTGAACCTTGATCCACATATTGGCCAGTGGCCACATCACCTCAACTTTATATAAGGTGGCTGTCCACACATCTCAGACATGACGTGAAGATGCTTGACAATTTGAAACATAGCCACAACAGAGGTAATGTGGCATAAATGTAAAACATACATGCACATTAAAACCAACGGAGTACATATTTATACCAGACTTTATAACAGTCCATGAACAAAGAAGATTCAATTAATAGTACACAACGTTAAGAGTAAGTCTACTGTGCAGATAGTGTTTGTGCCCTCACCTTCCATTATCATTCTCAGGTGTCTTATAATCCCAGTCACAAACCTGTATTTTGTGAATTTTTACAAATGTCTGACAGCATAACTATAGTGTTACCTACTTGCACACTGCAGAAGGACAATGACCTGAACTTCTACTTCATTTCTTGCTTTATATTTAATGGTTCATGTGCTGCAAAATGTTCCTGATTCAATGTTTCATTGCAATGCCATAGGTGTACTGTTCAAATCATGTGAAGGTGTCTTGTAACTCAAATTGTGATAACTGGTATACACATTTTACTTGTTGAAACCCACAAACTTGACAAATCCAATTACACCTTAGCACTACACTTAATTTTTTACTTCATCCTTTGTGTGACTTTTGCCTTTACAGGTTCCTGTCCTATGACAAAAATAAATAAATAAATAAATACATATGCATGCACATAGAGTTAGCCATCGGTCACACAGATGAGACTGCCAGTGGTGTGCCCCACTTAGCATATTGGACATTAGTGAATTCTGAAAAATACTTTATCTGTAATTAGCTTAATGGTCCATCGTGTTAATGAAGTCTGCACTGAATGACAGCTCAGTAGATGCAGGGTATGACTCCACATAAGGGATAACACACTTGTTTGTTTTTATGTGGCATAATACATGTGATCATTTCATTTTTACAGGTTAATGAACCATATACCTTCTACACACACACAGACATCCAATTTATTATGGTAATGTTGAAATATAATTTTTCTCTGTGGGTAATAACCCTAATAATGTTTCCTATGTGTCTCCCAGAGTGGACACGTCCCTCAGAATAATGGCACACTTCTGTGTGCATGCAGCTGAATAAAAAGTACATGTGCAAAAATGAGGAAACATAACTTGCAAGGTGTACAGGTAGCTGAAACTGGAAAGCACATCAACATAGCCTGGATGACATGCATTTACACTGCTTCAGTAGCATATCTGGATACTGATCATGTGTAATTCTTTCTGGAACATTCTAGGGTGCACATCCCCTCATGTACAGTATGTATGGCCCTTTACTCTATATTTGGCCTCCTGTAAAATAATAGTGATGTCAGCGAAACCACAAGCACATAATACACCTGTACAACAAATATCCTGCAAACGATAACTGTTATTTTTGTGGGCATTCTTTATGTGACAATTAGCAGAGAGCAGTATGTCTGCTTAGAAATGACTGCAGAGAAATAGCACTTGCCGTCCTATGGCAAAAACTCAAAACTAATTAAGCATGCACTAATACAAAAAGTAATTAGGTATGCACAAATATAAAAAATAACTAGGCATGCACTAATACGAAAAAGGAATTGGGCGTGCACTAATACAAAAGTAATTAGGCATGCGCTAACACAAAAAAGTAATTGGGCATGAATTAATACAAAAGTAATTAGGCATGCACTAATACAAAAAGTAATCAGGCATGCACTAATCCTAAAAGTAATTAGGCATGCACTAATACAAAAATAATTAGGCATGCACTAATACAAAAAGTAATCAGGCATGCACTAACACAAAAAGTAATCAGGCATGCACTAATACTAAAAGTAATCAGGCATGCACTAATAAAAAAAGTAATCAGGCATGCACTAATACTAAAAGTAATTAGGCATGCGCTAACACAAAAAAGTAATTGGGCATGAATTAATACAAAAGTAATTAGGCATGCACTAATACAAAAAGTAATCAGGCATGCACTAATCCTAAAAGTAATTAGGCATGCACTAATACAAAAATAATTAGGCATGCACTAATACAAAAAGTAATCAGGCATGCACTAACACAAAAAGTAATCAGGCATGCACTAACACTAAAAGTAATCAGGCATGCACTAATAAAAAAAGTAATCAGGCATGCACTAATACTAAAAGTAATCAGGCATGCACTAATACTAAAATTAAAAGTAATTAGGCATGCACTAATACAAAAAGTAATTAGACGTGCAATAATACTAAAAATAATTAAGCATGCATTAATACAAAAGGTAATTAGGCAAGCACTAATACAAAAAGTAATTAGGCATGCACTAATTCTTTGCCATCAGCCATGCTCCTTAGCTTGGCATCAGCATGTGTCGGCATTTGATATAAACATAATTAATGCAAGGAAAACATATTCCACATAAAGGCATTTGTATATCAAATCATTACTCCAGTAAAGGAACAGAGTGCAGTAAAACTGCTGTCATAGAGAGAACAGGTCTTCATTTGAAGGATCATGTCATTCTACATGTATAGAACAGTAAAACAAAATCACATCACAAACATGACAACAACAATATGACTTGATACATATGATGACATATGTACAATATATACACTGTAAAATGTCTGGTACACATAAAAATGTAAGCATATTCCCAGTTATTTACATATTTTTCATCCTGACCTTATACTCTTGCAATGTCAGTTCTCCCATGAGATTTATACTTAATACACACAGATCAAAAGTTCATGTCTCTTTTTGTCATGGGTTCAATTCCAAGGTGCTCTATGTAATCAATCACAAAACATTTTAATGTCTCAGCAATGCATCTTCACATTCTGATGTAAAATGTACATAAGGACAAGGCAGAGGTACAACAATATCATGCAGGTAACTACATTTTTCTGTGCAACAGAGTTAACCTTATGAATGTTAGAAACAATCCCTGAGTGCATATGCAGAGGTGGAAAATGTCAATTGCAATGTAACTGAGCAATCACCAGTAACCAGCATGAGCTGGAATCACTGTGGAGCATATAAATACGGATCAGCACACATGGTGAAGTAATATGGTCATGTTTTGCACCTAAAATGGACAGTGGAAAAATAATAATTTCAGCAATTTTAGGCTACTTGACGTGTTCTGCAGATGCATTTCTCTATGGTATCCATCATTGTACATAGGCTTTTGCATGTGAGATCTCATTTGGGCACCAATGTCATGGCAGTTTTCCTGATATCTTTGAGAAGACATGGCAATACAACTGTGATATAACTTCCTCTGTGGCATCAACACTTTAATGCCATAGGTGTATTATCCAAAATCCTGTGAAGTTGTCCTGTAATGTATACAGGGCATGCTGCTGAAGCAATCATAGGTAGTACAGATGAGTGGAATAACACATTGCAATCTGCTACACCAGTGGTCTGAAACCTGTCAGTGACATGAGCAGAGTTATCCCTAATACTGCCTGCCCTGTTACTCCAATGGTCTGAAACCTGTCAGTGACATCAGCAGAAGTTAAGAGCCACCACTAATACTATCTCTTTTAATGGTTGCATGTGTTACATTCCACACAAATGCTATCTATCCTGTCTTGTCTCAACATAATTCTTTTATCTGGTGTCTTATGCCACTACTGTGTTGCCCTTTTTAGAGATATGTATTAATAATGGCTATGTAAGTGATCCATGTATAACTGCAAGGATAAGTGTTGTGTTCTGGGGAACTTGCATTGTGGCTCCTTCCCTGACAGCCCTTGTTAACGTATATGTATGGTAAATATATCATGTGGTAGTTCTGGGTTCACTTCCCTTGAGGTCTGTTACTTGTTTTGTTTTATTGCAATTAGCCTGCATATGTGATAAATTACATTGACTGTGTTCTTATGACCACTTGCTGAATGAGCTGCACAGTGTCTCACATTAACATTACAATGAGGATGTACTGGCAAGTGGACAGCATTGTGGCACCGACCCACTTTGAGACAAATCATTTTCCATTTCTAACCCACCTTGATGGTATATTATGGGTGCAAGTCTCACACTCCATTGTTGGTAGGTATATACAAGAAGTTGTATCACAATACAGGTTTATGACATGTCCTGTTGTATCACAGTGCAGGTTTATGACATATACCGCAACAACCATGTACTCATTCTCACATCTTGTCCACTTTATGCTTCATAAAAAGTCATAAGCTACTCCTCCTGACATTTGTGATTGTCTGAAATATCCTTGAGGATTGCATTTACTAATGATACATCCTTTTCTGTGTCTGACATCATACCCTTCAGAACATGCTTGCTCCTGCCACAGCTGTTATTCTGCCCACGTTCGCATTGTACAGGGCCACTACTTACAAGTTATCCCAATGCTGTGCCTTTGTTTCCGTATTTTATGTGTGTGTGTGTGTGTGTGTGTGTGTGTGTGTGTGTGTGTGTGTGTGTGTGTGTGTGTGTCTGTTCAGTATTCTAGTACTGAGAGTTTGAGATATGCCCATGTATATAGTTAAAAATGTCTTACACAGCTGTATTGTCTTACAACACTTTCAGTGCTAACATGCTTTCAGTGCTGGCATACAGGGCATTGTCAGACCCCACTCTTATGGACCTCCTGCATATCCACAAAACAAATAGCACCAGAATTGTCCATTCTAAAAACTCAAACCTTGTCTGTGATATAAATAGAACCCGCTGGAGAGACAGGTATGTATCCCAGAGACTACCCCATCTCTAGAACAGACTCCCCATTCATGTGAAGCAGAGCTCCTCCTTAACCCAATTTAAGTGCATTTTGGACAGTTGGATGGGCAACAGGACAATTCATCCCTGGTTTGGCACCCATATCTCTAATGGACAGAGGCAACCTGTAAATGTTTCATCTCCCAAGCCCCTGCTTCTAAATGTTTCATCTCCCATGCCCCTGCTTCTAAATGTTTCATCTCCCATGCCCCTGCTTCTAAATGTTTCATCTCCCATGCCCCTGCTTCTAAATGTTTCATCTCCCATGCCCCTGCTTCTAAATGTTTCATCTCCCAAGCCCCTGCTTACACGTATCAAGGGTACCAGATACTTTCAGAGATTTGGGATACATAGCTAGGCTTAAAAAGGCCCTTGTGGTTGTTAGCCTAGTAAACACCTATGAACAATTCCCATGACTGTTTATTTATGTGAATCACATTCTAAGTAATGTTCGACATCTCCATGATTTTATCTAAATAATGTTCGACATCTCCATAATTTTATCTAAGTAATGTTCGACATCTCCATGATTTTATCTAAGTAATGTTCGACATCTCCGTGATTTTATCTAAGTAATGTTCGACATCTCCGTGATTTTATCTAAGTAATGTTCGACATCTCCGTGATTTTAGCTAAGTAATGTTCGACATCTCCGTGATTTTATCTAAGTAATGTTCGACATCTCCGTGATTTTATCTAAGTAATGTTCGACATCTCCATGATTTTATCTAAATAATGTTCGACATCTCCATGATTTTATCTAAGTAATGTTCGACATCTCCATGATTTTATCTAAGTAATGTTCGACATCTCCGTGATTTTATCTAAGTAATGTTCGACATCTCCGTGATTTTATCTAAGTAATGTTCGACATCTCCGTGATTTTATCTAAGTAATGTTCGACATCTCCGTGATTTTATCTAAGTAATGTTCGACATCTCCATGATTTTAGTAATGAGATGTACACCATCATGCTTCGTTACCTGTTTATTGCTAAACTTTCCCTTGCTCATGGTTTCTTGTTTGAGTTACCAGATGATGTTGAGTGTGTGCATACTTGCTTCTGATTCTGTGGTTTATCTTGCACATACATATAGCTTTTATATATTTGAAATTCAGCATTGTAAGCTTTCAGTATAATGAGACTCAGTCAAATGAGTTTTCAGTATTTTAAAATTTAGTTATTGTGGTCTCAGTACAATGAATTTCAGTATTTTGGGTTTTCAGTCATGTGAAGTAGATGTGTGTGTGTGTGTGTGTGTGTGTGTGTGTGTGTGTGTGTGTGTGTGTGTGTGTGTGTGTGAGTGTGTGCTTGTGTGTAATTTTTAAGGTGGAGAGGGTCTGTTTTATAGGGGAGATGCTTCCAATGTTTGCCAGTTGCTGAAAAGAGAAACTGATGAACATTTTTTTATCTTTTGGTACCTCTCCATATTTTTATTTCAGAACACCTACTGATCATATTTGTGTAAGTCATTCTCAGGATATTACAGACATCATGGTTGGTTTATGTTATAGAATAATAAAGAAGTATAATTTTATGTTTTAGCAATAAAACCTTTTTTTTTTAGTACAGGCAATGCAAGTTTACTTAAAGCTGAAGTACACTGTTCACTTAAACTATTCCAGTAAGCCATGAACCTGCATTATGCACACACAAACATGAGTTATTGCTATTCTACATTGTCGTCGTTTTTTTTATTAGTTTTCACTAATTTTCTTTCCAAACTGATTGCTATTATTTTCTTTTTTGTGTGTTTTTCCATTTTATTAAGGAACTAGCTTGCAGTTTAAGGTTTTATTTTTGGCAGGTTTATTTGTGTTTTTAAGTTTAGAACTGTTTGCTCATAGGTTCATTGGTTGTTACGTGACTAACAATCACTAGTGTCCTTACAAACCTACCATACACCCCAAATCCATTTGGATCCCGACTATCATGACTGTCTATAAGGGAGGGAGGTAAATAAGAAATTTGTGTGGGGGGATGTTAGAATAATACCTTTCTTATTGACGCCTCTCCATAAGGGGTATAGGGGCCAGACCAGGGGTAAATTTATGATTTCCAATCCAATTGCCAAAGTCCCATTTGAATAGAGTCAGGGATGATCTCTGGTTTTCATGGATGTAGAGTCTATTCTATAGTGCGGGGAATCTTTGAGACACATACCTGTCTCTCCAGCATGATCTGTTTGTCTCACAAGTGAAGTTCATATCTCTGGATCTAGTGTTTCTGGTACTGTTTTTTTTGCATTTGCAATAAATCCATCAGGCTTGGGTCTGAGGAAGCCCTGTAAGCCAGCCAAAGATCTTCTCTCAGCAGCCTGTAAGAAACTAAATACAGAAACAGAGCCTTTTGTCAGTCAGTGTAGGACATGGTATTCATACCCTGAATTCTACTGGTGAGAAACTTTTATGGGCATTCCAAATGTTGCGAGTGTCTGAATAGATGCATGAAAAAGGGGGCATTGTACTCAATGATAGGTCTGATAAGGACTGAGTAGAGTGGTACTATAACTTCTGTAGTCCTTGATACCATATCCTTACCTATAAGCTGGGTGATATAGAATGATTTTATTACTTATGGGTTGTTCAAAGCCAGATTGTTGTCTACATATGTTCCCAGATCCCCTCCCAATGGGTCGACTCTTAGGGGTGTCTTACTGATGGAGGAATTAACTTGGGTTGACAGTTTCTCAAAGGGCATTATAATACATTTTTGGCATTGAATTTCAGGCCATGGCCTGGCACCAGTCATCTGTCTGTGTTAAACTCTCCTACAAGATGTTGGTGTCTTGCGGAAATCTATAATAGCTCTCAGTTTATAGTCATCTGCAAATCTGGTGAGCCAGAGGATTTGAATGTTAGCCTTGACTTCCAAGAAATAGATGTCAAACAGGATCAGGCCCAGCACTGTGCCCTGGGGTACTCTACTAGTGACTGGTCTCCTGCTGGAAGAGGTCACAAAGAGTCTGTCTTCTTGGGTCCTATCAGTGAGCCAGCTGACAATTCATTGAGTTATGTAAGGCTTTGTGCCCAGCTCAGAGAGCTTGTCAACAATGCTTGAGTAAGGTATTGTATCAAATGCCTCAAGTCAGGTAATGCTATGCAGTATACACTGTTTTACCCTTATCCATTGCCTTGGTGATCCTGTCAAAGAAATTTATAAGGTTAATAGATATGATCTTCTCTTAACAAAAGCAAATTGTGATAGATCCACTGTACGTTGCCAATGTCCTTGTTTATCATTTTCATGACAATTTGTTCCATTGCTTTGCATATTAGGATTGTTAGGATGATGGGTCTGTAGTTTCCTGAGTCAGCTGATGGTCCACTTTTGTGGAGGTGAATAACTGTTGTGGTCTTCCACTCACTTGGAATGTAGCCTATTTCAAGGCTGCAGTTCAAAAATGCCTTAAAGAGACCTGATAGATAATGTTTTAGACTGTTCAGAAGGCAACTGGTGATATTATCAGGACTCCTAAAGGAGGTGTTCTTGGCTTTAGTGAGTGCTGCCAGCACCTTATCCATGTTAATAGTTGGGGGAAGTATGTTGTAGGTGATTTCACCTCTCGGAGGGAGGGAGGGTGGATGAAGTCTGAGATGAAATTATCAGCCAGTATATTTGCTATGTCACCCTGATCAAGAAAGGCAGTACAGTTCACCACCAATTTAGCATACCACTCTATGTTATCTTTAAAGTTCCAGAAATAGCTGAAGAAGGTCTTGTGACTGCACTTAGCCTGCAAGGCTACCCTAGCCTCATAGAATGCCTTGTTGGACTTAATTAGATCTTTTAATTTCTTGTTTAGTTGTATAAGAGAGCACTTGTCTGTAAGGGATTTGCTCTTCCTGATTTTTGCTATGATTTTTTTTTTCTTTTATTATATAACCTGTTCAGGTGAGGACTCTGCCACTGGGGTTTGTTTTTATTGTATGGCTGCCTCTATGAAGCCATTCAGATGTTTGTATAGTGACTCTTTAAATAATTCTGCATAGGTAGCTGTGGTAATGGGCTTAGGGGTAGCCCTGAATTTTGACAAACTCACTTAATAGGATTAGGTTTGCCTTAGAATTGTTACTGGCTGTTACTGGTTTAGGTGGGTTTTCTGGATTGATTTTTACTTCAGAGGGGACAGTTTTGTGATCCAACCCCATTAGTGAGGATGTGATAGGGGGTGTAATACTCTCCCATGTAAGCCCCAGATCCAGTATGTTTGATCCACTGTTTGGAGCATGCAGTATTTGTTCCAGGGTGTTTCTGTTAATAAAGTCCAAGAAGCATTGTACCTGTGAGTTTGAGGCAGTGCAAGCTTCCTCGTCTATAGAGGGGGAGTTAAACTCACCTATGAGTAGGGTGTTTGGCTGGATGGTGAGTGTCTCTAATAGATTTAGGTAAGAGTTGTGAGACTCTAGAGACATAGATGGTGATGTGTAGTTTGCCATGATATGGTGGGGTCCTTATCTATGATGACTTGCACATGGATGAGCTGCATGGTATCATCCTGTTTAACCAACATGGAGGCATGTTTGTTACTAATATAGACCTCTCAACTGTGTCTGATTTTCAGGGACGTCCCTGATTTTGACTCAAATTTTAGCTCTGTCCCTCTTAATCACTCCTAAAACTAGTGACTTTTGGAGGAAATGTGGTGAATTACACTTAATGAATAATGACAATAATTAAGAGTTATAGACTTCTTTTACTTCAGAAAATGTGTATTAATGCATATGCTCTGATTCTGTCAATGTTTCAAGTTAATAGCACTAATATTTTAAAAGTGTCCCTGATTGTCCCTGATTTTTTCGTGACTTGTCCCTGATTCTGTTGAAAGCAGTCTATGCTGCTGTTGATCTATTTATTTGTTTAACATTTGTTTACTGGGAAAGTCTGACTTGGAACTAAGCTGATTTTCAGTGGAGGCCCAGGGAGAAATGCTCCAGATGCATGTCTTTGTAACATGGGAGGAAACCAGAGTACCCAGAAAAAACTGACACGAATGCAGGCAGTACATGCAGACTCCACAAAGAAGGCACTCCAGCCAAGAATCGAACTGGAGTACCTCTTGCTGTGAGGCATCAAAACTACCATGGCACCACTGTGCAATCCACATCTAAATGTGTGGAAGGCACTGAAGCCATGCACAGAGTATTTTATTTTGCTTTAAATCAAGTCTTGGTCACAGCACTGATGTTTACATTCTCCAGAGTGAGGAGGGCTTGAAAGGTGTGGTGTTTTGTGTTTAGGCTAATAGCATTGAGCAGTAACACTTTAAGGGTGCTTGGAAAATTTTTCCTCTATGTTGGTAGATTTGTCTTTTTGGCATTCCCTAAAAAAGGCTGTGGGGGTGGATAAAGTTTTAGCCAATATCTGAAAGCCTTGGAGGGACTGGTGTAGCCCATCCTTGGCAAAGCAACTTGGTCTGTTTACCATGTCCCCCCGTGCTGACAGATATTTGATCCTTCTAGAGTGACACCAAAACTTAAGCTAATTGTTAAAATAAATTATTTTATACTCACACTGTGGCATCTTCTTTAATGAAGGCAGAATGTTGCTGCATGCAAGGCTTGTACCTGTCTGTAGCACATATTCTGATAGATCTATTCTATCTGTTTTTATATAGTTAAGTGAGGTACATCTCAGGTCATTTACACCCACATGGAATATGACAGAATCATATTGCTAACTAGGGTGCAGTGACTTGAGTGCATGCATGATATTGTGGATCCTCCCTCCAGATAGGCAGCTAACCATTATCTTCTCTTTGTCTAACTTGGTGAGTGAGGTATCTGAGTGTAGCACAAAGACGTACCCAATGACAACATTACAGGGTAAACTATATGCTTGCTCTATGGGCTGTGCTCTTGGGGGTTATTGGGTATTTTTGTTTGTTTAGTTTTTGGCTGTACTCTGATATGACTACATATTGTTAAAGATGAGTTGTATACCATATTGAACTTCATAAAGCATCTGGTAACACTGACGCATGCTTTTAGTAAACTCCTTTTTTTAACTATATTAAAAATATATGTAGACTATTGTTTTACAATGAAATTGAGGGGAATGTAGAAAGGTTTACCTTGGAAGCCCTATCTTGGAAGGTTTTCACATTGAAGTAAACCTTTTAGACTCACAGACTACTCTACTGCTGTGGTTTTACCCTCCTAGGGACCACTGTGAAGAGGCGGCTCTTACTGGGAGAAGCCAGATGATAATAGGGTAGCCTGGTGTGAGTGGCTAATGCTAACTCAACATGCAATCTCATCCAGAAATGTTTGTGGATTCCAGTTTTCTTGGTCCAAGTAAAATTTTATTACAGGAGGAAAGAATGAACACCATCAAAAGATGGCATTCATCCATTCACTCCTATTGAATAACTTGTGGGGCAGGCAAGTACTATAGGGTCATGGTTGGGGCTGTGTCTGTCTGTAAATATGTATGGGCATGTGCGTGCATGTCTGTAGGAACAGAAATGAGATTAAATGAATGTGTGTGAGTGTGTGCTGTGTTTGTGTTTGATGGGATGAGCAGGTTTGTGACTGAATGTTTTTATTTAGTGTGTAGCAACTGTGTAGGGGGCTTGTTTTTTGCATTAGTGATGAGTATGTTTGTGTGGCAATATTTTGGAATTTGCGAGTGCATTTGTGTATGTGTATGTGTGTGTGTGTGTGTGTGTGTGTGTGTGTGTGTGTGTGTGTGTGTGTGTGTGTGTGTGTGTGTGTGTGTGTGTGTGTGTGTGTGTGTGTGTGTGTGTGTGTGTGTGTGTGTGTGTGTGTGTGTGTGTGTGTGTGTGTGTGTGTGTGTGTGAGTGTGTAAGTGTGTGTTGTGTGTCCATGTTTGTGTGTGTGTGTGTGTGTGTGTGTGTGTGTGTGTGTGTGTGTGTGTGTGTGTGTGTGTGTGTGTGTGTGTGTGTGTGTGTGTGTGTGTGTATGTGTGTTATGTGTGTGTGTGTGTGTGTGTGTGTGTGTGTGTGTGTGTGTGTGTGTGTGTGTGTGTGTGTGTGTGTGTGTGTGTGTGTTGCGGTACCTTTGCTAACATGATGCATTGAATACTCGGGAGAATACAAGTGTGGTCATGTCCGACAGCACAGTGTTCAATTCAGAGACATGGTCATGAGCCATTAATAAAGTGTTTCTCACTGTGGCTTTGCCATATCTCTGAACTAGATTTCCTCTCCATTGCACTAAATGACAAACCCATGTAGAGTAATATCATGGGCAGTTTGGCATTCTTTGAATCCTTGGGATTGTTTAACAAACAAATGAAATACCTTTTTTAAAATAATGTACTTGTATGTTGGTATTCCATTCTTTCATCCATTTTGGTTGATATAGGTATCTGGAGATGTGACTCTATCTACAGAGCAGTAATGGTTTAGGTCTAAATTATACTTTCTTTATCAGATGAAGGCTCTATTTAAAAAGATACAGGAAGTTAAATAAAACTGGCCAGTACATTTAATTTAAGCCTCTTCTGCAACATCAACAGAATGGTTTGGAGGGGCAAGTATATCTCACAGAGGATACCACAGCTCTGGAAAGAACTCCCATTCCACATAAAACAAAGTTCAGCCCTGTCAATATTCAAGCACAACTTAGGTCTATGAATGCGAAACAGAAAGTTTACTCCAGCACTGGTTCTTGTACTACTAATGGACAGAGGCAACACCTAAATGCTTTATACCATGCATGGATCCCTTCAAATTATCTATGGTATGATCCCACTTATTCTTATCACGGGTAATATATAATTATTGGACAAGGGATTGGTAAGGTCAGTCTGTAACCAAATGGGATGGGTATTTTGAGCACAAAAAAGGAAACTGACTGGACTTTAAATGACCCACAAGGACAGTGTAGTACTTACCTAGAAATATAAGACATGAATGATATCCTATAAGTGCTGAAATATATTTGTGACATGTTTTAAGAATTATCAGACATTTAAAGCTCATTATTAATGTTCTGTGCACATACGCACCTGTTCACATGCCCATGACCACACTGCATCCAGTATTAATTTAATTTATTTATTAATTTCTGCTACACTTGAAGGATGCATATTTTTAAGCTGAGGAGCTTAGTTATCTGCTGTACTTGTACAAAGGGCAAGTAGAATAGTTATGCATTTTTTAATATAATTTGAAGGTGGGTATTGACTTTTATTGGTGAAATGATTTTCTGTTGTTATGGCACTTAGCGGGAATGATAATAATGGCTGCATTTTTCTTTAGGTTAGTAACCATGCTTATTCGGGTACCGTAACCGAGCTGATACCCATTTACATAACCGCACTGATACCCATTTCAGTTCAGGTACCGTAACCTAGCTGATACCCATTTCAGTTCAGGTACCGTAACCTAGCTGCTACCCATTTCAGTTCAGGTACCATAACCGCTCTGATGCCCATTTCAGTTCAGGTACCGTAACCTAGCTGATACCCATTTACATAACCGCTCTGATACCCATTTCAGTTCAGGTACCATAACCATGCTGATACCCATTTCAGTTAAGGTACTGCAACCTAGCTAATACCCATTTCAGTTAAGGTACCGTAACCATGCTGCTAGCCATTTCAGTTCTGGTACCCTAACCATGCTGATCCCCATTTCAGTTCATTTGGAATAACCATGCTGATACCCATTTCATTTCAGGTTTCTGTAACCATGCTGCTACCCATTTCAGTTCAGGTACCATAACCTAGCTGATACCCATTTACATAACCGCACTGATACCCATTTCAGTTAAGGTACCGTAACCGCTCTGATACCCATTTCAGTTCAGGTACCATAACCATGCTGCTACCCATTTCAGTTCAGGTACCGTAACCATGCTGATACCCATTTCAGTTAAGGTACTGTAACCGTGCTGATACCCATTTCAGTTAAGGTAACGTAACCGAGCTGATTTCAGTTAAGGTACCGTAACCATGCTGCTAGCCATTTCAGTTCTGGTACCCTAACCATGCTGATCCCCATTTCAGTTCATTTGGAATAAGCATGCTGATATCCATTTCATTTCAGGTTTCTGTAACCATGCTGATACCCCTTTCAGTTCAGGTACAGTAACCATGTTGATACCCATTTCAGTTCAGGTACCATAACAGGGTCCCTTTTAGAAACCTGAATGTTTGATATCTGACTTTTAAAACACCAAGATGAAAAAACTGATGTAAGTGAAATTCTGTTCTTGTAGACCCCCATAACCATGCTGATACCACTTTCAGTTCCGGTACCTTAACTATGCTGATACCCATTTCATTTCAGGTACCATAAACGTGCTGATACCCATTTCAATTCAGGTGCCATATCGATGCTGATAGCCATTTCTGTTCAGGTATCATAACCATGCTGATAGCCATTTCTGTTCGGGTACCGTAACAATGCTGATACCCATTTCAGTTCCGGTACTGTAACCATACTGATACCCATGAACAGATAAGCACTGAAATGAGAAGCCGCCAGTCCACACAGTATAGCACACCAGTATTTATTAACTTTTCAAGGACAAAACAACAACACGTCTTCACTAGAGGTCATTCTACTTATTCTTACAAATTGTCCTTTGACAATACTTTTCTTCTGGTAAAAGGGATGCCCACCGCTATAATGCAAAAAGGAGTTAGAGTATGTTTTCTTCCAATTTCAAATCATAAAGGTGACTGTTTACCCAGTACACCTAATTTAGGTGACTGGCTTATTAAAAAAAATAATTTCAACGAATAAAATAGTAAAATGGACAGAGACAGTTTATCTTACTCAGAAAACATTGAAAAATTGAGTGACTTGTTGGTTAAATATAGAACTTTAGATATGGACAATTCATATCTTAAGGAATGTATTAATTTGCTTACTGTGCCTAAAGGCTTGCATGTTTAGAAATTTCCAAACAATGTTAAGGAGGGTTGTAAGTATCATAAGGATTTAATAAATATGTTTGATAACTGGGGATTTGATCTGATGAGAACAAGTATTAAAGACAATGAGAGTGAGATGAAAGTTTTAATGGAACAAAATGATGCTATAAATGGTAACATAATGAATGATCTTTTGTTTACAATTAAAGAAGAAAAAAATACGTATTTAGACTTAAGGAAGCAGACAATAAATGTTTCAGAATTTTGACTAGGAAGAAAAGGAAAATTGAGAGGGATAGGTTTGACTATGACAACCACACCCTATACCCTAAATCTAGGACAATGAGTAGTCATTGGGTTGGAAACAACCTAGAGGTAGATGGTCCTAGACACAATGACATGAGACATGCTAGTGGTGAAGGAAATAGTGGAGGTCCACCTAACACACAAGACCCTTTAGAATATCCGCCCCCTCCGGAGGTCCGAGTTAATACGAAAGAAGGAATATGTGAGTTATCCCCAGGATGGATGGAGGGGGAGGGGCAGGAGGTGATTTTTGGTGGTTTAAATAGGTATGAAGATGTACGGGAAGACCTTTTGGATATTAGTTCTGATCATATAATTTTAATGCACAACAATTTTAATATGTTTAACTATACAGATTTAGAAGTAAATGATATTTACTTTGATTTATTTTCTAAGGGTTTGAATTTTGTTCCCAAAATGAAATGTGATATAAGTAGATTAATTATTGATTTAAAAATGTTTACCGGAAAAAAAACATTTAGAATTATTATTTGAAAGTGAGGGAAATTCTACTGGGGACATAGATATATTAAAGAAAAAGAGTGTCTGGTACCCATCAATGCACTCACAATTAAATAATTGTGAAAATATGGTCAAAAAAGAGCTAATGGAGACAATTAAGAAAAATAGATTTGCACCCAATTTAACTAAACAGGAAAACGAGTTGCTTAGTGAGTTGAGGAACAATAGAAACCTCAGGGTAGCGGAACCGGATAAAGGCAGTGGGATTGTTTTGATGAATAAAATTATGTATGAAGCAAAAATGCTGGATTTACTTCAACATGAAATTAAATGTAACAGGATTTCTAAAAATGAGATAAACATTAGTTATAGAAAGATATATTTAGATTTATATGACTTGTTTTTAGAAGGATTTATTTAACAAGCAAATGTTTGAATTTTTACATAATGTTAAACCAAAAATTCTTTCTATTTTTGGAATCCCAAAAGTTTACAAAAATGTTTTAGACCCCCATCTATGCCCTATTGTGACAGCTGAAGGGTCTGTGGTTTCCTTTTTGGCTAGATTTGTAGATGTAAAATTAAAGGGATTAATGATGGGTGGGTGAGCCTTTTTGAAAGATTCATGGGACCTTTTGAAAAACATTAAACAGGGAATGTTCCATGAAGGTATTCCATTTATAACTATAGATGTGGTAGACCTGTTTGATTCTATACATCACAACATAGGACATTTATGGTTTGAAGATGCCCTGAGGGTTTCTGGTTTGTTGAATGAAGATGAACTGTATACATATTTGACTTTAATGGAAATTGTTTTGAAGAATAATTATATTTTTTTTCAAGGGGAGTTCTTTCATCAGATAAATGGGGTAGCAATGGGCACTACATGTGCACCTTTATATGCAAACTTGGTTTATCTAGCTAGGAAAGAAAATATTTTTTAACAGATAATATAGAAAATATTGGGTGTTATACATGCATTCTTGATGACATAGTAATATTTTGGCATGATACTATGGAAAAATGTAATGTGTTTGTGACACTACTCAATTTTTAAGATATGCACATGAGACCAATGTAAATGAGATGAATTACTTGGATGTGAGTTTATATAAAGAGGGTGGTATGTTTAAGTCAAGAGTGTACAGGAAGAAAACATATTCTAACTCTTTTTGCATTATAGCAGTAGGCACCCCTTTTACCAGAAAAAGTATTGTCAAAGGACAATTTGTAAGAATAAGTAGAATGACCTCTAGTGAAGATGTGTTGTTGTTTTGTCCTTGAATAGTTAATAAATACTGGCGTGCTATACTGTGTGGACTGGCGGCTTCTCATTTCAGTGCTTGTCTGTTCATAGTTCTCATTTTGCACTGAATTCTCCTTTATTTTTTCGCATGCTGGTCCCCATTTCTGTTCAGGTACCGTATCCATGCCGATACCCATTTCTTCTCAGTCACCATAACCACGCTGATCCTCATTTAATTTCAGGTACAGTAACCATGCTGGTCCCCATTTCTGTTCCGGTACCGTATCCATGCCGATACCCATTTCAGTTCGGGTATGGTCACCATGCTGATATTCGTTTTGTTTGAGATACTAGTCTGTTTTATTTGAGGAATGCTAGACTTATAAAAGGTAAACTGTATGATATTCTCCAATCATCTTACTCCACTCAGCATCCATGTATTAGAGTATAAATTAGCTTCTACTGTATCAACCTAGTCATGCCCTAACAACTGCAACCTCTATTGTTGATATCCCTGTATGACCTCCAAAAGTTGTGGAATTAATTCAACAATGTAGTCATGCCTAACTCATGCAAAGTTTATTGCCTTGGTGCTCTGACATTCTAGATATGGTTCTTGAAAATATGGTACCAGTAGACATCATACTCATAGTCGTCTCCTCATTGGTCATATCTGGTCATCATGACATAGTATTTTCCATAAGATCCCAATCTAAGGTACCATCGCATCCCACCATCTTCAGAGACTGCTCCAAGGCAAACTTTCAAGAGCTTTGCACACATCTTGTGAGTTTCAAAAAGCTTCTCACCACATGATGACCCTACAGCTAAAATGGCTGCATTTTTCATTGATTTCTACACCAACCTGAACTGTTACACTGAAGGATCCCATCCCCATTCATCACAAATGTAATGCCAAGTGTAGAAATTTGATGGAGGACCAGCATAAACAAACTTTACAATATGGTGACAAAGCTCTTCAGATCCCGCACCTCTTAGAGTGAAGAAGTAAACATGCAACTATGGCAGAAAAGCAAAACCAGTAAGGAAAAAATATTAATATTGTTTCCACCTTCAGATATAACCATATCTTCTTCAATTATGTCTCAGGAATAAATTTCAACAATGCATCAAGTAAGTATCTGTTGTCACCACCCACTCAGATCTAGAAAATATTGCAAATTATACCTATAAACAAATTTAGCAGATATGTGTCCCTTCTGTCCCCTTCATGTGTTTCTTCCTAAACCATCAAGGCAGCATCACCTTTATTATCATCACATAACATGTATTAGATGTCTTCTGTAAAACAAAAATAACACTATGTCCAAACAACAGACTAGTCTTTTTACTTCTTAATATGACAAACTGTCTCACTGACTGTCTTGTAGACTTATTTAGCCTCAGCCTTTCCACTGACTATGTTCCTATAGCCTGGAGAACAGCCATGGCAGTCTCCATCCACTAGGATGGAGTAACCACTGACCAACGGAACACTGGACCAGTAGCCTCACCAGTCTCATATGCAAGGTAACATAATGTATCATTATGAAATTTATAAACAAGAATATTTATAGTTTACAGCTCCTTGACTGTAACTAATCTGGTTTTGGTAAAGAGCAGATCCTATCTACTTAAACTGTTTTTCTTTAAAAATATCACTGCGATTACATGAAAAAAATGGTACACGCTGTTTACGTGGACTTGGCTAAAGGTTTTCACAATGTTCCATATTCTTGAAACATTGACAAACTGACCCAGCTAGAAATTGATCCCAATATAAATTATTGGATAGAGAAAAAGTTAACAGGCAAGACCTATTCTAGGATAGAGAAAAAGTTAACAGGCAAGACCTATTCTATTAGAGTAGGTGGCATGTTTTCCTCCAAGAGACTTATTGACACTTTTGTACCCTGTGGGGGGGGGTCCTTTCTGGAACCATTATGCTTCAATGTAGACTTCACTAACATCAAGGATATAAAATCAAGGGTCATTAGCTGACCAAGTATGCTGACACCTGCAGTCTGACAGCTGTTATTAATGTCCCAGTGCCATCCATATCCTCCAAGATGTATAAATTCATGGTGTCTGGAAAATGGACTAAAGGTCAGAGCTAAGAAATCGTACTGTTATACAGTTTTACAATCAACACTGCAGTGGTGGTGCTGCGGTAGCGTTGTCGCCTCACAGTAAAACGTTGTCCTGTTCGATTCTCAGCTAGAGCATCTTTTGTGTGGAGACATGCAAGAATGGGCATACCTTTGTTGAAGGTTGTGCATCAGGGCCGGCAACTTGGCATGTAAAAATCTACTGCCAATCATTAGTGGACCGGAGGTCCGCTGTGGCGACCCCTAACTGGGAAAAGCCGAAAGACACAACATACTGTTTTACAATCAAGAGCAATCCTGCAACTAGCACATTGGACACAGACTCTGAAAACTAATATTGTCATTAAAAACCTCATTACACTCATGGACACTGAGCTCTGTTTTGAAAACCACATATCAATTCTTCCTTTTTTTTAGGCTGTTCCCATTAGGGGTCACCACAGCAGATCATCTATTTCCATTTCTTCCTCTGTCACACCAACCACCTGCATGTCCTCTCTCACCACATCCATAAACCTTATCTTAGGCCTTCCTCTTTTTCTCTTACCTGGCAGCTCCATCCTTAGCATCCTTTCCCCAATATACCCAGCATCTCTCCACAGCATAGGTCCACACCAATGCAATCTTGCCTCTCTGGCTTTACCTCCAAACTGTTCAACCTGAGCTGACCCTCTAAAATACTGATTCCTAATCTTGTCCATCATTGTCACACCCAACGCAAATCTTAACATCTTTAACTCTGCCATCTCCAGCTCTGACTCCTGCCTTTTTGTCAATGCCAACGTCTCCAACCCATATAACATAGCTGGTATCACTACCCTCTTGTAGACATTCCCTTTCATGCTTACTGGTACTCGTCTGTCACAAATCACTCATGAAACCCTTCTCCACCCACTCCACCCTCCCTGTACTCTCTTCTACACCTCTCTTCCACACTCACCATTATTCTTAAGTGTTGATCCCAAGTATTTAAACTCATACACCTTCGTCAGCTCTACTCTCTGCATCCTCACCATTCTTCTATCCTCCCTCTCATTGACACACATATATTCTGTCTTAGTCCTGCTGACCTTAATTCCTCTCCTCTCTAGAGCATATCTCCATCTCTCCAGGATCTCCTCAACCTATTCCCTACTCTAACTACTGATCACAATAACGTCTGCAAACATCATAGTCCACAGGGACTCCTCTCTGATTTCGACTGTCAAACTGTCCATCACCATTGCAAATAAGAAAGGGCTCAGAGCTGATCCTTGATGTAATCCCACCTCCAACTTAAATGCATCCGTCACTCCTACTGCAGAGCTCACCACTGTCACATTACCCTTGTACATATCATATACCACTCTTAAATACTTCTCTGCCACTCCTGACTTCCTCATACAATACTACAACTCCTCTCAAGGCACAATGTCATATGCTTTTTCTATGTCCACAAAGACACAATGCAACTCCTTCTGACCTTCTCTATACTTCTCCATCAACAGTCTCAGAGCAAACATCTCATCTGTAGGGCACTTTCCCAACAAGAAACTATACTGCTGCTCACTAATCATCACCTCAATTTTTAACCTAGCTTCCACTACTCATTCCATAACTTCATGCTGACTGATAAATGTTATCCCTCTGTAGTTACTACAGCTCTGCACATCACCCTTATTCTTAAAAATCAGTACCAAAAAAATTCTCCTCCACTCCTCAAGCATCCTTTCACTTTCCAACATTTCATTAAGCAATCTGGTTAAAAACTGCACTGCCATCTCTCCTAAACACCTCCATGCTTCCACAGGTATGTCATCTGGACCAACAGCTGTTCCATTCTTATCCTCTTCATAGCTGTCCTTACTTCTTCCTTGCTAATCCATTGCACTTCCTGATTCACTATCCTCACATCATCTAACCTTTTTTTCTCTCTCATTCTCTTCATTCATCAGTCCTTCAAAGTATTCCTTCTATCTGCTCTGCACACTCCTCACTTTTAAGTGCATTTCCCCCATTATCCTTTATCACCTTTACCTGCTGCACATCTTTCCCAACTTGGTCCCTCTGTCTAGCCGATCGGCACAGGTCATTTTGTCTCTCCTTAGTGTCCAACATTTCATACAATTCTTCATACGCCTTATCCTTCACCACCTCTTGCCTCACCATATGCCTCATCTCTTTATACTCCTGTCTACTTTCTTCATCTCTTTGACAATCCCACTTCTTCTTCACCAACCTCTTCCTCTGTATACTCTCCTGTACTTTCTCATTCCACCACCAGGTCTCCTTGTCCTCCTTCCTCTGTCCAGATGTCACACCAAGCAGTTTTCTAGCTGTCTCCCTTACTAGCTCTGCTCTACTTACCCAGGTATTTGGTAACTCCTCACTGCCACTCAGTGTGTATCTTAACTCTTTCCTGAACTCCACCTCACAATCACCCTTTTCAACTTCCACCATTTGATCATTGGCACTGTCCTCACTCTCTTTTTCCTATTGGTGTGTATGTGTGTATATATATATATATATATATATATATATATATATATATATATATATATATATATATATAATACATATATGTATGTCTACAGATATACAGACCAGACACACACACACCCACACACACACACATATATATATATATATATATATATATATATAAAATGCAACTCATAATATATATCTACACATATATAGAGCTATACATATATATGTGTATGTCTTTATATATACAAATGCACACACACATATGTATATAAATACATGTCCCCTACTTTTAAATGACAGTGCTGCATGATATGTGTGAGGGAACATCACAAATATCAATACATATTTATACAGCAGTATGTGCAAAATGGATGGTGATGTCAGGTGTGAACTCCATGTTGGGAACACATTGCCCTTGTTTGTGAAGGCGGGATTGGCAATTTGGGGAAGGATGGCAGGTATATTTGTGGAGGCAGGTTGGGATGGGATACAGAGAAGACAGCCTTCAGGGGCGGTATATGACACATGTGGTAGGTAAACACCCCGGATGGGGAGTGTCATCTGTGATGTGGAAGCCCATGAGCCCCATATGGAAACAATGGGACCAAGGTCCCCACCCTCGGGCAGTCCCAACATCAGCTTCACAGCCCTGAAAGTACCTGGGCTGGGGGCTGAGCAGGAGGAGCATGCGGACCCTGTGAGTGTGTACTGAGGGCCTCAAGCTGCTGTAGCACATCTCCCAAGTCTCTGTGGAGCTCCTTATGCACCAGACCCTGGACCTAACTTTGGGTGACAGGATCTTGTCTCTGTGTGCTCCCGGGGGGGACACCATCCCTTGAGGTGGTTTCATGTGAAGGGAGTGCAGGACCAGTAGATAGGGAGGCCCCAGTTTGGGTCCCACATATGATGTGGCCTGGTAACATGGCCAGATGAGGTGGGAGAGGTGGTTCTGCTGGCAACTATTCCCTAAACATGGTATTGTGTCACTGTTGTAGAACATATGTGGGTAGTAGTAGTCCACACATTCCCGGATCATGTCCAACAGCATACATAGATATCCTCATTTACACAAAACAGATGTGCAGCAGTCACATAGCAAACAGAACACATGCATATATGGAACTGTAATGGCCCTACAATGGCATGCCAGTGACATTGTCCATAACAGGCCACCAATGATAGTGTCCCCACAGGGAGCATGAGTACAAACACATAGCACAAAGTGTTGTACAATACGATATATGTCCCAACAGTAGATATCCTGTAGACATACCTGTTGAGTTCTGTGATCAGATTGTTGTTGCAGACATGGTGCGGGGGGGGGGGGCAGAGATGTGTATTAACAATTATTATAATCTTGCAGCATGAGGTCCTCAGACCTGTTTCCATCTTTATGTCTTTCAGGCAATATGTCCAGGGAGTGATTGCCCATTTATACAGTGGAGGAGAATGATGTCATCATCTCACACCTGGTGTAGCACTACCACATGTTGTTCAGCCAAACAGCCCATGATCTGCAGAAGTGGACTGCTCTGTGGAATGATCTTGTCCAATAAAGTGGCGTAAAAGTGCTTACCAAAAGCAAATAAACCAAAAAATAAGCACCCTGGTAGTCAGTCTCCAGTCCGTTTATTGTATAAAAATCAGTAAGCGCTTTTATCAAACACCGTTAACTTCATCAGAACAAAGGACTTTTCTTAAAAAGCAGTTCAAATAGGTTTAAACAACCATAATTGGTTAGGAAAACAACTAATAAAAGCCATTAAATTAGCATTAATCATGAATATTAATGTTTAAAATAATCGGAGTAGGAAAAACTATTAGTTCAGTATTATTCACTGTCATATTAGTAAAACAATAAAACAAATGAAGGGAATTAGGGCCGGATTCACGAAGGCTTGCACGAAGTCTAAGACTAGAGTAAAACTCCATGCAACTAACATGTCTGCCGAGCGATCCAGGAACAGCCGGCAGGGGCGTGCAAGAGAGCTCCTAAAACGACTCTTGCACGGATGGGGTTAGTTTATGCAAATTACCTCATTTGCTGCTGAAAGCTATGCAAATGAGGTAAATTTGCGATCCAGGAAACACTAACCTGTCCGAGCAAGAGTAGTGTTATTTGCAGAAATGTACTCGGTTGGCAACTGAGTACCGTTCTGCAAATAGCAAAATGGAGCCATGACAGCTCCAAATAAAGGATGCATCCAGTTGAGGAAGCATGCCAATGGCCAAATATACGGCCATTGGCATTTTTTTCCATTGCAAAATAAAAAATATATATTTTTTTCCTCGATCTCCAATGTTTAAGCGCAGCGCCGCACAAACGTGCTGCGCTCTAAAAAACAGAAAAACAAAAAATAAAAGCCACAAATAGGGATTTTATTCAAAATATTCATCTGCCATGCAAGTGAATGGCAGGCTGAAGACAATATGGCTACTGAGTAGAGGTTGCTAAGGGGGGAAGCTCAATATGAGAGATGTAACCGAACATTAGTAGGCAATCCTATGCAAATGAGGATAAGGATAGTGAATCCCAATTTTTCCTGCTATGTGAACCATGTCCCTAGAGTGTAAGAGTAGGATAAGGGGAGTAACAGAGTAGAACATGGGTGACATCATGAGGGGGTATGTATCAAAAAGACTGTAAGCTTATTGGAGCAGAGTGGCATGTGTTTGCTGAGAGTTACTCAGGACTAAAAGAGGTGTGTCTACAGTTGTCTAAACTGAAATCCAGAAACCGAAGGTGTACGCAGTGGCTATCACTGAAGTTTCTTGCAAAGCTGCTTACTCTGTGTGCGTGCGTGTGCGCACGTGTAAACCCGTCTAAGCCTGTGTGTGTGGGTGTGCACCCGTGTAAGCCTGTGTTAGGCCGTCTAAGCTTGTATATATGAATGTGCACCCGCCTAAGCCTGTGTAAGCTTGTGTAAGCCTGTGTGCGCACATGTGCGCTCGTGTGCGTGTGTTTGCGCTTGTTTATGCGGCGCTGCATCCTGTGGAAACAGAAAGGGAAAAGGAAGGAAAAGAAGTAGTAGGAAGTTAACCAAGGAGAACTAGCAGAGCTGCCAGGTGAAATCAATCAGAATCAGCCAATTACACAGGCAGTACAGTAGCCCAGCCCAGCACTTAAAACTCTGCAAACAACATTCCCCCATGTTTTTCTCAGAAACACTGCAACACTGCAGTCAACAAAGAGAAGTGAAAACTTAAAAAGCTTAAAATGAGACATAAAAGTGTTAGGAGCTGCCATTGCTGTTATAAGGCAACATGTGCAACATGCTAAGGGTGGTGCCATTGCCAATGCTGCTGAGCAACCGACACGGAGGAGACGGAGAAGAGTGTACAGACCCAGGATAACCTACCAGGGGCTACATGAACTGGAGATAGTAGAGCACTATAGAGTGGACAGAGAGCTCCTGCATCAAATTGTTGAGCTGAGCAGGCCACGCCTCACACACAGAACCAACAGAGGGGAGCCCATCCCAGTGGAAACCAATTTATGTGTTGGCATAAGAATACTAGCAACAGGTACCTTCCAGAGACCAACTGGTGATATGATGGGGATTTCACAGGCATCAGCATCAAGGGTACTGCACCAGTTCCTGAATGCCATGTCAGCACATGTCAGTGATCATATATATTTCCCCAATTCCTGTGAGGTGTTGGCCAGCAATATGCGTCTCTTCCAGCAAATAGCGAAATACCCTGAGGTAGTGGGTGCATTTGACAGCACGCACATACACATCAAAGCACCAGCTGGTGAGTGGGGTAGGGCCTACATCAACTGCAAGGGCTTCCACTCCATCAACTTCCACGTCGTGTGCGGTGCCCAGGGCATAATACTGAATGTGTGTGCTGTCTGCTCTGGAAGCTACCACGATTCCCATATCTGGCATCTGTCGCAGCTGTACCAGACATTTGCCAATGGGGACATCCCTGACGGTCACCTAGTGGGGGATGCTGGATATGCACTGGAGCCATGGCTGATGACACCCATCAGAAATGCACACACACCTGAACAAGAACTCCATAATGAGGCACACGCACAAACACGAAATGTAATCGAGCGTGTGTTTGGGATGCTCAAGACACGTTTCTGGTGCCTGGACACGTCTGGTGGAGCCTTGCAGTACTTACCAACTACATGCACCCAAATTGTCATGGTATGTGCCATGCTACACAATATGATCCTGTGAAAACAGCTGCAGCAGGAACAGCATGGGGTAGGGCCAAACAGCCCCCCACCATTGCCAAGGCCTGCACAAGCACAGCGTGACTCGGAGGAGGAACAACCTGAGCCTGCCCAAGTAGGCAGAAGGAGGTGTGCCCAGTATGCCTTGGCCTTGGCAAAGAGGCAATGCATAGCACATACACTGGCTCAGTAGGAACCTTAGAAATGATACCTCTCTCTGACTCGCACATAAAATAAAATGGATGCCTAACTTGACACTACCTGTTTCCAAACATGTATAGGGAGTGTAGTATGTGCATTCAACATAGGCAGCCCTGCAGCACCACCTGAGGCATGATTGCCATGTTTTAAGCAATATAAAGCAGTGCTAAGCAGCTTTTACCAATATCTAGTATATGTAAACAAAATTGCTCATGCAATGTTGGCCAAGGTCGGGAAAAGTTGAGCAAAGTCAGTTAAACATGCTTATATCTGCTTTACTGTTCCTTAAGCAGTCTGGTCTGGCCAGCATGAAAATAAAAAGCAGTGACAGGGCTTGAACCCAGGATACTGTACACTATAGTCACAGTACTGAACCACTAACCCATGATAGCATTACAGTAGCACAGACACAGCAGGACAATTGTACACTAATGCAAACACAAAGCAATGCTGTATCATGCCCCTAATGAGGCAAATGGGTAACCTCACCCACACGCCTATGAAGACAGAGAACAACAGGCCAGGCATTGTGATGTGGGTTGTGTAGGCTATGAAGTCTCAAGCTAATATATGTGACAATGGATGCTAAGATCTGTAGTACAGTAGTATGCCACAAGCCAGTAAGATAGGCAACAGTACAGACTGTAATGGTGTCCTGTACATAGCAGTGCAGGCACAGCAAATGTGTATAAGTGTCAAGCGAAACGCACATCCTATGTACACCCACAGTAACAATCCAGTGTGCCCATGGTTAGAAATGTACAAAGAATAGCTGTCCCCCTTGTATGTAGAAATGTTGATAAGTCTATGTAAAGTGTCTCATGGAAGCTCTGCAGGCACAGCATGATCCATGTTGATCTATGACACAAAGGTGAGCCCTGCTGTAAAAATATACCTTGATTTACCATACACATATAGTATAAATGTGTATACTGGGCGTGCTCACACACTCCAACAAATGTAGTGGATTTCATTCAGTATCACACTGAAAGGTCATACTGGGCATGCTCACACACTTAGGTTAAATAGGGATGTGATAATAAGGGATCTATGGACAAATGTGTATAGTCATCTCTACTTCCAGAAACACATTCACAAAGTGTTCTGAAAATCTTGCTATGTGTTCACACAAATTGACAAGGTCTGTGCATGTAGGTCAAAGGAGGTTGCCACTACTCAGCAGTCATCTGACCTGTCAGAGAGTACCACAACGCACTTGCAATGAATCTTACTAGGCATGTTCAGCACCTAGAAAGTCCAATGAAGTACCTTAACAAGAGGATTACTGGCCTCAAATAGTTGCCCCATGCAACAAGAATGAATGTAACACAAGCTGTACTCTGTTGCAGACTGTCTACGCAGGAGATCTCTGCCCAACAGACAGGTCCATGTTATGTTTACACTCAGATCTGTTCTGAGTTACATCTCAATGGCACTAAATGTACAGAGCCAACTGATATTGGCAACATCCTGGCAGATAGGATCAGTGTTAACTTTACCCCCCTCTCACCCATGAAAGAGCACATGTCTATAATGGAAGACTGCAAAGTTGCTGTCATCATGGCTGCACAGGTAAAAAAACACTCTCCAAAGCCAGTATCACAGCAGCCATGGGACTAGATAACTTCCCAGGCTGTGTAGTATCTACTTCCTTGAAGTAAATATTAACATGGAACGTCTGTGGCTACTGAAGTTTCCAGAGGACTGTAAACTAGAAGCCATCATTGTAAACACTAAAGATGTGGACATCCTACAAAAGGGCCTCACTGAGACAGATGGCTGTTGTCCAAGCCAATGGCTGTAGCTCAATGCCAAAAGGTGCATTATCATCACCTTTGTTAAAATCTCTGTAGCCAAAAACTACAACATAGGTGGTAGTATACCTCACACTGTAAGTGTGACAAGTGACCGTGGGTCACAGGTGGACAGTGGATACAACTGTGATAAGCACATTCCCACAGCAGTCAGGAAACCCTCTTATGTGGCACACCTCATCACAAAATGTGTCTCATGCAGAATAAAAGAGGACATTGTTCCCCTTTACTCACCACTCACTAGAACTATATAAGAGTACAATGCCACTGTTGCTATGTACCTTACAAGACAACTACAACAACTGGAAAGCCAGCAGCAATACCTCACAAAGAGCATTAGTGGCCTGAAATACATGCCATACACAGACCATTGCAAAATGCTCCATCCGTACTCCCTTGCATATCATCTACTCAGAGGTGTTCACTGCCTAACATACAAAGTTATTTCAAGCATAGAGCTGCTGGATATGATCCACGTAAAACACTCACAATCACTCTGACCTTTGGACCCAAAACCAGGAGTGAAATACAAAAGGAAGGAGTGTAGCCATTTACCTTATGCATATCCACACCTTCAGGTTACTGGCACAGCAGGAGGCCTTGGAGACCATGTAAGTGCAATTAACATTGCCCATCACATTGCAGCCTGCTACAGATCACGTACCTTGTCTCAGGAACCTCACTCAGTATTCCAGAGAACAATGGCAAATATAAAGGTCCTATCAAACATCATTATATGAGGAGTTTACAACTACCCAAACATTGAGTGTGTGAATTACTCGTATACAATGTCCTTTGCCCAATGTGTCCTACAGTTAAGAAACTCTAACACCCTGGAACAGCTGGTCAGCATGTCCACTACAGGTGACAACATACTGGACATGATCATCACCAACATGGGGTACCAGTGTTCCACAACAGAGATAAACCCCTCGCTGGGAATATCAGATCATGAAATAATCACACTGGAGATCCACATCCCGCCCCCACACCCAGTCAATGAAACCACTGTGAAGACATTTGCAAAAGCAAACTGTACACTTCACAAGACCAAAGTGGAAAGTTCCAAAGACCTCTTTCTATAGGATAATGGTATGCAATCTGCAGAAACATTTACAAGTGCATCCTATGAGCATCTACAGGGATGCATGGAATGAGACATCACAAATAAAACCAAGATGCACTCCTCCAAAAATAGGACAACAAGCAGGTATCTGTTGTCCATAAATAAGCTAGACAAGAGAAGGAGGAAACGAACACATGATAGATCCAATTTCACTAAAGGAAAGGCATCACTGATCATTATCAACAAGAAACAATGATCGCTCATAAAATATTCCAAGGATGGTTTCTAAAGACAAATAGCCAAGGAATGTAAGAATAACAAGCACAAAGCCTTCAGTAGCTATACCAGACATGTAGGTGTCAGCTTCCAAATATGCTGTCAGCTACTGAAAAAAGGAATGAGATACACCAAACCAACTTTCATTGCCCACATCCAGGGGGGCAAGTTCAGTGTAAACTCCCCCCATCGCCCCCAAAAGGGCCTGTGTCCATCACAGAAGGATGCAGAGACCCAGACGTCATGGACATGCAGGTAAAGACAGCCCTCACAAAAGCTAAGAACATAGCATCAATGTGACTGTATGTTGTCCCAGGCTGCGTCTCACACTATGCCCATAAGGAACTACACACTCACCTACATTCACTGTCCAGACTCAACCGTACCACAGGCTATGTATCCAAAGAATGGCACACACTTACAGTCATCCAGCTCCACAAAGGGTGTGCCAAAACAGAACCTGGAAACCATTGCCCAATATGTCTACTCAGCCGGGTCTACAGAGCTATTGAGCCAATTGCCATGGAACCCATACACTGAGACATTGGAGATCTCCAGACGCTGGACTCTACACAACTTCACCTTGTTAAAGGCAGAGCCTGGCTCCCAAACCTAACTGAGTTATTTAAAACAGTTACTATGAACATAGATGGAGGTAAAAGTAGTCCACACAGCCCACCTGGACCTCACTAAGGGCTTACTACACCATTCCCCACTCTGTCATCATGGACAAGTGTACCAGCTTGAACATTAACAGCTATGTCACAGGATGGGTGGCCAAGTGGCTCACAGATCAAACACACATGTTCATAGTTGCGGGTGCCATGTCCAACTCTAAGCCAGTCACAAATGGCATCACACAGGTCTTGGTCCTGGGACCCCACCTGTTCAGTAGATACTGCTCAGAGGTACAGGGAAGCACAGCAGGTGTATGACTGAACAGGTTTGCAGATGAATGGTATCTGTGGTCCATAATCGACTGTACAGCTGACACAGACATCCTCCAGAAGTGTCTTACAGAGACAGATACCTGGTGTCAAAACAATGCCCTCAAGCTGAATGGCAAAGAATGCATAGTCATCCCCTTTGGGTAAAACAAAGTGCACACAAATTACCACATAAGTGGTAATCCAGCATGTACAGAGAAAGTAATTATGGCCCTGGGGACACAGGTAGATAGTAAACTCACCTTTGATGATCACATGCCCAAAGTGTTTAGACATTCCTTCAATGTAGCCCACCTAATGTAACCCACTTTGTATAGTCTGATGATGTCATCATCTTACAAATATACCTGTGGAAAGGATAATTCCCAGTAATGTGTATAGCGTGTTGCGTTAATACGTACTCTTGTAGTATCATGAAGTAATTAAGTAGGGGTTTGAATCCTGCACTGGACAACTGTGTGATTGTGTGTGTTGTCCCCTTGGGAAATGGCAACCTTGTAGGAGAGTAGTAAGAAACCTCAAGAGCAATAAACTAACCTTTGTCAAGTCTGATGATGTCACCATCCTACAAATATACCTGTGGAAAAGAAAGCTCCCAGTAATGTGTATAGTGTGTTGTGTTAATGCATACTCATCTAGTGTCGTTAAGTAGGGGGTTGAATCCTGCACTGGACAACTGTGCTTTTGTGTGTTGTCCCCTTGGGAAAGAGCAACCTTTTAGGAGAGTAGTTTTTGTGTGTTGTCCCCTTGGGTAGGAGCAACCTTTTAGGAGAGTAGTAAGAGACCTCAAGAGCGGTAAACTAACCTTTGTCAAGTATGATGATGTCACCATCCTACAAATATACCTGATGAAAACACAACTCCAAGTAATGTGTCTAGCGCATTGTGTAAATGTATACTCTTCTAGTATCATGGAATAGTTAGGTACGGGTTTGAATCTTGCACTGGACAACTGCGTGTTTGTGTGTTGTCCCCTTGAGAAAGAGCAACCTTTTAGGAGAGTAGCAAGGGACCTCAAGAGCGGTAAACTAACATTTGTCAAGTCTGGTGATGTCACCATCCTACAAATATACCTGTGGAAAAGAGATCTCCCAATAATGTGTATAGCACGTCGTGTTAATGCATACTTCTGTAGTATCATGACGAAATTAGGTAGGGGTTTGAATCCTGAACTGGATAACTGTGTGCATGTGCTTGTGTGTGGCCTTCTTGGGAAGGAGCAACATTTTAGGAGAGTAGTAAGAGACCTCAAGAGCAGTAAGCTAACCTTTGTCAAGTCTGGTGATGTCACCATCCTACAAATATACCTGTGGAAAAGAGAGCTCTCAGTAATGTGCATAGCATGTCATATTAATGCGTACTCCTCTAGTATCATGAAGTAGTTAGGTGGGGGGTTTAATCCTGCACTTGATGACTGTGTGTGCTACACGCGTGTAACACTGTTGGCCAATGTGTTGTGGGTGTTGCTTTTACCACTGTATGACATATAAGTATGCATTGCACCTGTGAGCTAGCTGTGTGGCAAATACATATCCGTACATGTTACCTCAATGATTGCATGTGTAGGAACCCTGCATTCTCCAAGAACACAGCTGTCATCCTTGCCAGACTGTGCTGCTGTTTCCCAGACCTTATGTCACATCTGTATGCTTGTGACAAGCCCAACCACTGCAGTGATTCCTGGCCTAGGTCATCTGTGTCACACAAAGTCATTACGGTTCCTAATGGAATGTGTGAGTGAGGGTCTATGGCCGAGGTATATGTCAGACCTGTTCAAACTCAGCAAAGTCTGTCAATGATGACTATTCATAACAGGTGTAGAACAACCTATGTGGAAATGCATGCAGACCCCTTATTGATTATGTGATCCACCAAGGGATTCCAAAATACCTTTGGAAATGTGATTAACAAAGGAGAGATGACATAACACTTGGTTGCATGTACACATTGGTACCTGTTCATCATGTTGGTGGCTACTACCTATGTGGTACTGTGGGGATAATATGTCCCGTAAATGTGGATGACTATGCTTAGTTTAGCTTATAGCTTTACAGCATGGGTTTGACAACAGGCATCTGTCTGTCTGATACCCTTGTGGAGGATGTGTGTGTCATCTGGAGAATGCATTTTAGGCCACAGTATGCATTACCAGACGTGGATGGACATATCCCTACTGTGATTGCTTGTACCTAAGAGAGCTATATGCCAAACAGGAGTGGTCTTAGTAATGGGTGCAGGTGAATACCAGTGGTTACTGGCATTGTATAGTACCTGAAGGATCCAAATGTTGATGTGTGTCCTACATCTGTGTTTCGGTTGTCAAGACATCATCTAATGATTGGTTATGGTCAGGCTGTTTAAGTGATGTATACTACCAGAATGCAAAGCAATGACAGATAGTAACAGTATCACTCACAGCACAGTGTCAAACCATGTCATACACACATGTGTAGTCAGGTTCCGGAATGTGTGTAGTACAATGCATACTGGCCACCAATAGAAACTATGGACTGTTACTGTGTAATACAGAGCATGTCACCCTGGCCATGTGTCCACTATGCATGTACATCCAGACAGTGCACCTCCACCATGTTCACAACGGTACACCTGCAAATCTGTGCTACAAACATCCCACACATACTGTCCACTCTCTAACACATGCTGCCAATACTGCACACATCAGCCAAGTGGCACGTGGCCGGACAATACACAATTGGAACCAACACTGGTGTAAACAACACTACAATGACAATCATAACTTTAATGCATCATGCCTGCTCAGTTACACCTTCAAGCATATCATTACACTATACTGTTGACAACATGCTAACATTTCTATACTGCTGTATAGACACCCTGTACATCAGCACCATGGCAGCCTGTTCCTGCATCGATGTTACAGATGACAGGAGGCGGCACAGGTTTCATCATATGCACAGAGTGTGTTGTTGGTTTGCCAGAGGCCTACAGTGAGCCATCCAATTGACATGTATGTGTGTGTGTGTGTGTGTGTGGGGGGGGGGGAGGGGCAAGAATACTGGAATGGGCCAATGTTGTTGTAATGTGTGTGGGTATGTGTTAGCCCTAGGTGTCTGGAGTATGTGTGTGTGTGTCTGCATGCACACAGTTCCACCATGTGTCTGCCATATACGGGTATTTGTGGGACAGCCACAGACTGTACCTGCGAGGCTTTACAGATCACAGTCTCTGGCCATGGATATGGTACCTGTGCCTGGCAGGGGTGCTACTGACACTATCAGGTACTAAGCCAGACTGGGTACTATCCCCAGAGGTGGATGGATGTACACTGGAGACAGGTCCCTGCTGGGAATATCCAGAGCCATGTGCACTTAGTCTTCTAGGACGTTCTATAGACAGCCCACCCCCAACATTGCTGAGGCTGGTACTGGCACTACGGGAGCGGCTGTGGCTTGAGGGACATCTGCGGCGACTGCCAGCTGCTGATGTTGCTGGCATACGTCCACATCGATGTCTCAACTGTCCCGCACTGTCCTGACACATGGACATGACATTGCGGAGGATATCTAATGTCTCTGCCCAATGTCTATCAGTGACCTCAGTGTAATGACGGATGGCACCTGCTAGGTCATGGATACTGTCAATGACGGCAGTGTTATGTGCCCTCTGTACCCTTAGTCCCTGTCTGGTGTACTGTTCCATACATGCCTGTGCCTCCTTGACAGCCTGGAACATGCGTGACATTGTCAGATCTGTGGCACATCTGCCAGTGGCATGATGAGCAGCAGTGCTTCTTCGAGAACCCCTGGACATCTGCCTATGTGGTACCCTTCCAGACATCTGGGTATGGCTGCTGTGTTGGGATGCATGTGCCATGGATACCACACTGTCCTGGCCAATGCCAACTGTATGCTTTCCCTCAGCTATGGGCATTGGTGATGGATGTATTGGCAGTATGACTGTATGCATGGATGGGGTGGACAGCTGTGTACTGTCAATTGTTGGCCCAACGACAGACCTTGGCAAACACGCCTGTGCCTCAACACACCTATCTTCATTATCACTATGTGGCTCAGTGACATCAGTTTCCCTGCTGCAGTGAACCAGCCCTAGCACAGCACCTGTGGGAGGAAGACAGGAAACACGCTTTATGACCTGTACATGATGTCGGCACACATGCACACATGAACACATGCACACATGAACACATGCACACATGCACGCATGAACACATGAACACATGCACACATGCACAAATGAACACATGAACACATGCACACATGCACACATGCACACATGAACACATACACACATGCACACAAATACACTCCTCACTACAGCAGCCTCACTACAGCAGATACCCACACACACCACCAGCAATCCAAAACATGCTCAATAGTGGTTGAAGGTGGGTTACAGTATCACAAGGCAAACAGTCATATCACACATGTCAGCATGCTTAAAATTTGTTGCTCAAGACCATGCTGTGCGAGTGTAGACAGCCCTTGCTAATAACAGTATACATGGTTTTGATGCATTTGTGTTGTTGTTCAGTGATTGGCCTCACCCTGGAATGCAATGTGTACATGGACACAACATTGCTGTGCAAGTATTAAAAAGTCTGCAATGTCCAGTGCACCATCACTCACAGGTATACATACCATGGCTCGATGTGTATCTGTATGCCACATAGATATCCATGTCTGATTACAGTGTCTGTGTCTGTAGCAGATAATTGTGGACACAGGTTTAGCACATGCATGCTATGTATACACACATGATGAGTGATGCATGAATACGTGATGAAATACCATTGCTCAACATGGCCATTGTACAGTGGTTCTTGTGAGTGTAGGACATATTGTGGACATGCCAGTGCCAGCCATGACATGGCATGCTACAACATGACTGCAACATTGAACATCACACATACCCAATGTGTGTCATGTGACCTATACACTCAATAGCATTACAAGACATATATGTGTCACTTTGTACAAATGGTGATTGCTATGCATATTGTGTATAGGTGCATATGTTTGCACACACACAACATTGAGGTGCATAGCAATTACTGCTATGTGTAGTACTGTGGTCACTGTAACTGGATGGGGTGTAGTACCATGAGCTATCATCATCATGCATCATGTGGTCACTCAAGGCTACTAATATGTGCCAGACTGCCACCTAGCATGCTGTACCTGAACTGCAGTGCCATGGCTGCATTCACAATTACACAGCCACTTGTTACATGGGTTGGTAAAGTGCCCAATAGGGAGCATTGCCTAACATGAATGTGTTATGTGTTGAAGAGTGTCGCACAGCCCCATGATAGGCCTCTACCCCTCAGGTATATTATGTGTGCTGTGTGGACGACATGTGGGATACTGAAGTGTGACCTTACAGCGGGTGTCTGGATACGCCATGTGTAGCATGTTAAGGTGTACTGCGTATGACAAAGTTGTGTATGTTGTGTACATGTGTATCAACTATGCCTATCCAATGTCCAGTATGGTGTTGCCACAATTGTGTGCATGCTCTGTGTATTACATGTGATTGGGGCAGCTACTGACATTACTGAGATGTGCATAGTCTCAGAGCAAACATGCACAGCATGCATTATGTGTAGGTGTGTTACGTGTACATGGCCTACACCTCACCTATGACATATAAATTTCATTAGCAATATTAAATTTATAACACACTCACCAGCATCGACCGGCTGCCTTGCTGTCACACCAGAGGGACCTACAAGAATATGAGACAGTTTGTCAGTGGCCACAACTGTGGCATTGCTACTGTGAGTTTGCTAAACTACAGTAGTACAACAATTGACAGTCACAGGTGTACAGATTATATTCCACATATCAGTATTGCACAACACTAGGCAGCACAACTGCTAAACACACAGTACACATCTCACATATGCATAATCTACCAATACAGGTAACAGTAGTCTACAGATAGGGCATGTTACCTGCACGCTCCATGTCAACATGCTGGGTGGCTCCGGCCTCCATGATGACACATGTATGTTGCTGTTCCTGTTGTTGGCCAGGAGCCATCATGCTTATGAGCAGCTCCTCCACTCTAGTGAGGGGGGGATGAATGGCTACCCCACCACCTGTGGCAAGCTGTTGTCTACGGATATCAGATGCACACCGCCGGACATGTCTAATTAAATCACTGCAGTGATGGCATACCTGCTCATATGTCCAGTTATGCATGCCTATGTCATTTACCCGACGAACAAGATCTTGCCACAGTGCAGTCCACTCATGCTGGTCCTGGCTGGTTTTAGAGAACAGCAGTGTGTAGTGATGCACCAGGCTGCTGTGTATTTCCTGTTCCTCTGCAGCTGTATAACACGTGTTGCGTTGGTGGGCCATGTCCCTGGAAGACAATTAAACAATATGTGTGAGCAAGTCATGTGGCACACTTAACATTCTAAAGTACAGATATCAATTAACTGCCATGTATAGCATCCGGTTGGCTGTCAGAGTATACACACGTTCAACACCACATATTAGTGTTCAGGCCACAACTGGCTGACAGTGCCTGGCATGCTCTATATATCAAACCATGTTCTGCACAGCAGCAAAGAGAAGCCAGTATGTAAGACTATACACCAGTACATGGCACACAGTATGTGACACAATGCACCACCTAGCCACAGGAGGTATATATCAAGCTAATGCATAAAGAAAGATGTCATCCATTGCAATGAATGTAAAGTACAGTTACAGTATTACCAGTATACCACCCTAGTCGTTGATGCCAAACCCCTACCTAACATATGTGCAAAGTTGTTACTATAGGTGGCATACTGCTGTACTAGACTATACATGTTGCTAGATACACACGTATACCCTGTAACACACATATGATTGAGGGCATGGTACAGGCATAATTACACACACATCAGACATACATACAACACACAAATGTATGCCAACCCAGATGAGCTTTACCTGTGTACCATACAGTACTGTGTGTCACTACTTACAAAACCTTATGCTTGAGGTATGTAATCTGTGAGGACTACAGGGAACACACAAAACAGTATTTCCAAGCAATGTGAACATACACCATACTGTACTGTTTAGGTCTACAGCTTCAGGTAGTACTACAGTTCATATGGGAGTTGGATTTACCAGCAGTACGACTCACTAAGCATACATGTATTACTTTAGCCTACAATGGGACATCACAGTCTACAACAAGGGACTGCGTCACACCATATGCCATACTACTTTTTCTGCCTAGCAATAGCATACACATCTTTTTCTGGGATCACAGCTAGGACACAAACTACCATGACAAAAACAATTTCACACTAAGCTATCACACCTTTACAGACCTTGCACACATTCAGCAACACATTCACCATCACACTCAGTCAACCTCACATAGCAATTATTGCACTAAGTACAAGTGTGTGTGTGCATCGTGTCATAGGTAGGTAATACGCTATTGGCCCTAGGGCCTACAGCAGCCTAGCCATACGCTACCCTGGCCTTTGACACACATGTAATTTAATTTCACTTGGCCCTGTCAACCAGAGCCACAGAGGTGATTCCTCGGGTGTATTTCCTATCTCCCAACCAATCATCAGGAGTATTTATGACAACTGCTAATGAGGAGCTTTGTTTGCTATTGATAGGTGGTTTGTTCCAGAGTATGGCATGTCTCTGAGATGGGAATCTATCCCTCCAGCATGTGCTGTTTAATGAGCTGACAAGGTTTAGGGCCCTAGAGCATGTATCTTGGAGGGATTGTTATATGTTTACGTGGAGGATGTCCAACAGCTATGGGTGTCACATAGCTCTGTATGTTAGGCAAAGGTCACCTCTGGGTAGGCGGTATGCAACACAGTCTAGCTGTGGTTTTGTGAGTCGGTCTGCATAGGGCATCTGTTTGAGGCTGGTATTACTCTTTGTGAGGTATGTCTGTGTCCTTTCCAGTTGCTGTAGTTGTCATGTGAGGTACATACCACATGGGGCATTGTACTCTACAATGGGTTTTAAGTGTGATCAGTAGAGGGGAACACTGACCTATATTTCCCTAGATGACACACCTTTTGTGATGACGTGTACCACATAGACAGATTACATGACTAGTGTGGCACTGTGATTATCAAAGGGGACGCTACTGTCCACATGTGTCCCATGTTCCCTTATCACACCTCTGGTGTTAGGTAGACTACCACCTATGCGGTAGTTAATGGGTACAGTGTTTTGGCAAGAAGGGATGGCACTGCAGTGTCAACACTGAGCTTCAGTCCATGTCTTGGTCACCAGGCACCTGTCGCAGTAAGTATGACCCCGTGTCTCTCTCTCTCTCTCTCTCTCTCTCTATATATATATATATATATATATATATATATATATATACACATACATACACATACATACACATACATACACACATACATATAAACATCCATTGCTGTACATATAGATGTACATATAGGCACATATACAGTCCACTTTTCATGGTGGGAATATCAATTATGTTACAGTTGTGAGATATACAGTTATGTAATAATATTGCACAGTGTTGTGCAGAATGCATTGAAGGTGTCCTCAGCCCATGTAGCTTTAGCAGGCCTCACTGGCTGCAACACTACAAAACTGACAGAGCATACCCACAGTGTTTAACCACCACATGTCATATACCAGCACTGCATGCTGTTTTCTTTGACACACACTACAACCTGCATAGAAATATGCACATAACAACCTTCAACAACATATATATATATATATATATATATATATATATATATATATATATATCCACCCTTCACAAACAGTTGCTGTATGTCCCTTGCCCTATGCACATGTACAGATACATACATATATATATATATATATATATATATATATATATATATATATATACGTACTGCTGCTACATATGGATGATTCACAGTATGTAGAGTACTCTTCAAAAACATCTACTACATGCCAGCAAATACATATGTGTTACATACCTTTCCTTTGTATTTCTCTGTTTCGTCTGTTTTTAAAGGAAATGTTTTTTTGGGGGGTTTTCTCTGTCTGTTGATGTTGCTCTTTCTTTTTCTGTGTCTGACTGTTTATGTCTCTTTGTCTGTGTCTCTGTCTCTCTCTCACTCTCTGTCTCTCTGTTGCTGCAATGAGATTATTGCATGTGTGGACAGCAAGTACAGCCTGTTTTTCTAGGTATCTGCACATGTGCATGTGATGGCCTCTGCATCAATTGGTGCCCACCATTTAGTAATTGCATGCAGCCTGCTGTGTGGTAATTGCAGTACTCACTGTCATAGCAGCCCACTGCTATAAAATGCTAAGTTAGGTAGGCATAGCCTTTTCAGCTTTCCAAAGTGGGGCCCATGCTTGTTTGCTGTGGACACCTTTGTATCAGTCAGAAGGTTGGTATACTTCTTATATCTGAAGCTAGGGTTGTAGCCAGTGATTTGCATGTTGTACTCAAACCTGAATGTTGCTGCTTCTAGTACACACTTGTCAGTGTAAAATTTTACTCACCCCTCCAAATGATAACACAAGATACATGGGAGTATGTACTTTCTATACTAATTAGACAATTAACTGCCATACAAAAGTAGTTATTACAATGTATTCTTCTGGCACATGAACTGTTTGTGAACTAATATACTGTAAATATTAATTTACTCACTTCTGAACAGTTTGTGTTTTTTTTTGTGTTGACATTAGCACAGGCTGCTCAAGACAACTGGACACATTTCAGTACTGAGTATGCCTACCTACATCCTTGGTAGAGCCTAAATACACAGGTATATTGTTCTTTTGGGTAGGGGTGCAGAAGTACAGAGAGCATTATTTATTATTGTGTGATGTTTATCTTGCTGAACATACAGGGTTGCTGTGTACCTGTTAGTCTATCAAGGCAAGTAGTCTGTCTGCGTAGCTCCCACCTGTGGACATATCCAGATGGTAGCCATAGGTCAGCCTGTTATTCTTTGTCTGTGCACCACACTGGGCTTTTCAGCACTGGAACAATGGCATTGTCACAGTTGGTTGCTACCAGTACATGGCTACATCCCTTGGTATTTCACTGTTGTACTCCTACATAAGGGTATGCTTCTGGAACTCCTTCCAAAGCTATTTGCACAGTGTGTAACAGCAGAATAGCTGATATGCCTGTGTGTTTCTGCCTCTGCCAGGCCTCTCAAACATTCAGGTACATATTTGAACAGATTCAGATAAAAGTAGGTAGAAGTGAGGTACACCTTTACAATATTAGAGACATTAAATTGGGACTTTGAGAGAAACAGAGCATATGGATTAATACACATTTCCTGAAGTACAAGCGGTGTCCAACTCTTACTTATTGTCATTATTCATTAAGTGTAATTCACCACCTTTCTGACTAATGTCAGTAGCTTTCAGAGGAATTCAGAGTGACACAGCTAAAACCTGTCTCAAAGTCAGGGACATGCCTGAAATGTAGTCACAGTTGCAAAGAATGGGCTCTACCCTAATCAGATGTGCTAGTGTTTGTCCTACTATGATACTGTGTGGGGGTTGTTAAGTGCTGCTGTAACATTATTTCATGCTAGTATGGCTGGTTCTCTTTTCACAGTCATGTAATGCAATTCCACAAGAACTGCTGGTAAGGATCAACAGAACAGGATTTGTGTTATGGCATTCATATTTGTCCTTTACATTCACTCATTCTGATGCATGATATATTGATTGCAGCACCAATTTGTTGTATGTTTACCATGGCTCAGTGGTACGTTATGCAGTCTAGTGTGTTCGATGTCCGGGGTTCGAGAGTGACAGAGGTATTTTATTTTGCTGCTGAGCAGAACAAAGCCCCTCACATACAGAGCGACTAAGACACTTTTAAGCAGTTGTAAGCGGGTTTGCGTGGGTTTGCGTGAAGCTTAGCAATACTTAGCTAAGCGCACACAAGTGCACACTCGCGCAAACCTGCTAACTACTGTTTAAAAGTGCTTACTCCTGCTAAACCCCACCCTCATTTCTTTGAAAAAAAGAAAATGGGGAGATAGGAAAGTGGTGAAAAAGGGGCACAAAGAGGGAAAGACAGTAGGGAAAACAGCTCGGGATGTGCAGGACGGGTGTAGGGAAGGTCCATAGCTGCCCATTTCTTTAACAGCAACAGCTGTGCATATACTTGTAATTTGGAGGGAATTGTGAAACCGTACACCCCTGCGAGAGGGGTGAGGACAACGAAGTATGTTGTACTGCCAATTGAATTTCAGTGTCTGTGTCCGGCAGACGTTTGTATAAAATGGGCAGCTATGTATGGGGCATGATATTTTTGCGGGAGCAGTTTGCCCTTTTTTTTTTTTTTTCAGGTGAGAGTGGAATGTGAGGTAGGGGAAGTAGGTATGTTGTGGGAGGTCGGTTGGGGAGGTAAACAGACAAGACAAACAAGACGCATACAGGGGTGGAATATGACACATGGGGTGGGTGAACACAATTGACGGGGAAGGATGTTTGGAAATTGCAAGCCCATGAGCTCACAGATGGTAACAGTGGAACTGAGATCCCCACCCATGGGCAGTCACCACTGCACCTTCACAACCCAGAGGGTGGCTGTGCTGGGGGCCGCGTAGGATGGGCAGGTTCACCCATGAGTCATGCCACTCTTGCCTCAAGCTGGCGTAGGGGATCAGCGACTGAACGCTGGGTCTCCCTATGCACCACAGCCCGGACCCTTTGGAGAGTGACAGGTGGCCCTCCTCCAGCCACGCTTGCATGGGGGGATGAGCCCCAACCCCTGCAGCCCTTCCACCTGAAGGTGGCACAGGACCAATGGAGGAGGGGGGCCCGGGCTGGGCACTGGACCTGCTGGTGCCAGGTGCAATCGCCAGCTGAGGATGGACAGGTGGGTCCGCTGGGACTGGCCTTCCCATACGTTCTGTGTTTAGGTGTATTTAATGACAACATAGACAACAGCATTTCAAATTAGTTGTAACAGCATGCAGTAATATTCTCATTAACCCAACACACCAGGGTTCCAACAGTTGAACAGCAAGCATAACACATGCATATATTTAATGACAGTGGACATTCCAACAGCATGCAGGAATGATTGGTGGCAACAGACCACCAAGATTGTGGTGTTTGAACAGGGCACATGAATCACTAGGTGACATGCATTAGGTTGTGTAATGGGTTTGGCTAGTTCATTATATACCTGACCTATATCTGACATACTAACTGTCCAGGATGCAGATGTTACTGCTACGTATTTATATATTTTATTTATATTTATATATCTACATATCTGGATGTGTTCACGTGACATGTTCAGTTATATTTATACAGCCCCCTACATTTCTAGCAGCACACTCACCTTTCTGGGGAACACATTAACAAGCTACTCATGTGCCAGATTTACCTATGCATGCCAGCCATTAACCAACTGTTGAGGACTGTATATATGCTTCACAGCTACTGGAACTCCCTTCATCCACTTTATATGGGACTGCCCAACTGTGGGTTGACAGCGCTTAATACAACAGTACTATTTATATAATGCAAGAGTACAACAACATTTCAAAGTAAGTGACACGGACACACTCCAGGTATTATACCTTTATTAATTACATTACATACTTTTCTAGAGGCTCACTCATTTATTTGATATTACAGTGCATGCAGAAGACTTATTCAAGATGTATTATACCTTTATTAATGGGTTACAACACTCTTGTTCAGGCTCGCTCACTTATTTTATATAACAGTACATGCAGAGATATTACTCAGGACTTATTTTACCTTTATTAATGGGTTACAACACTCTTTTTCTGGCTCTCTCACTTATTTTATATAACAGTACATGCAGAGAAATTATTCAAGGCATTTTATGCCTTTATTATTGGGCTACAACACTTTTTTTTCAGGCTCTCTCACTTATTTTATATAACGATACATGCAGAATAATTACTAACCTGCCTGGTGGTGCAGCCTTAGCAGCCTATCTACATAGGCTTGCTGATTCGCAGCACAGACACCTGCAGCTGTGAAGTAAATGAAGGGATATTGAGACATACCTGTCCATTATATAGACTACAATAGCTATGCTTACATACTCAATTCCATGGATACCTACTCAGTAGTGGGGCATTGTCATTTCCATGGGCCTCCTGTATCCACTGGTTCAGTTGGTCCTGCTTTTGTCTCTTCAGGTCTGCATGGTGGTGTCTGACCTGCTTACCAGTCCGAGGGACACCTGTGGCACTGGTGAGATCATGTGCTAGACGGTTCCATTCCTCCGCTTTGTACTCCGTGCCTTGGAACTGGCCCTGCAGGAGTCTTGCATCATGATGATGGACAAGGAGCCAAACCATCAGTTTTGACTCCTCAATGCCCCACCGTTGCACTTGAAAATGAGAGCCCTCTCCAGCACCAGCCATTCTGTCTGCAGATGGGAGCTACAACCAGTTATGGTGATTATTCCCGCATATGGGGCTTAAATATGGCTCATTTCCTGCACTATTTTGTGATTGGCCGGTTTTGAAAATTCTCAGCTGAGTGCAGACCTGCTTAGCACTGAGTAAACTTTCATTAATATGTATATGTATGTTGACAGTGCATGAACAGCAAAAGCTGTCATGGCTTAGTGGTTCTGTACTTTGATTATGATGCACAGTATCCCGGGTTCAAAGCCTGTCATAGCTTTTTATTTTACTACTGGCCTGACCAGCTAGGAGGTGTGGCTATGTTTTGCCGACTTTGCTCTACTTTGCCCAACATTGCTCTGCGTTGCTCTATGTTGCCCGACATTGCCCAACATTGCGCTAGTTGGCACGGTGCACAGCTCCGCGCAAACATGTTTTGTATCAAAGCCATTGTGCTAGTTAAAGCGGTGCTTAGCTATGGGCAATTATATTGCGCTAGTTAAAGCAGTGCTTAGCTATGGGCAATCATTCTTAAATTAATACTTAATACTGGTAAATGTTGCTTCACAGTGCTTCACATTGCTTAACATAGGTTACTTATGCATTTATTGGTATGCATGACCGTTTTACCTTCTTATATATTTTTAACATATCGTTCACTACTACATAGGCCATTTAAATGCATTTTAATAGAATTTAAAAGGTAAATGTCAGGAATTATTTTTATGCACAGATTTCATAATGAAAATGGAAAGGGGAGTGGTGGGACTATGACCGGGAATTCCTCCTCTTTGTGTGAAGGCTCTACCACTACACTATTGCTATTTGGCTTAATTTACATAAAAATTTCTTGTTATGCTCTTTGATGTCTAAATTGCTAACTGTAGCTAAGCAATGGGCACACCTGTGCAAACACGTGCAAATACGGGCAGCTATATCGGGAATTATAAAAAAAATAAAAAGTTTACATTTTACAATTACAAAGGGGTTTAGTGTGTGGCGATGTATAGTGTTTGCTATGTGTACATTTCAGTGGACTTGCTCATTGCACTTGTCATTTTCACATTTATATGGTTGCAGGGGCGTGGATATTTGGACTGCTCGGCAGTCCGACACGCCCCCTGCAGTCTTACATGCTCCATGTTAGCCTTCCAGTTGAGTCAGTGCACCGTCATGCATATGCATGGTGCAATGATGTCATAGTCTTAGACGGCCATTTCCATGTAAGACTTATTTAGTCTTATACGGAGGATTACTGAACCCCCCCCCCCCCTTAGACTTGTCCTGCTTTTTCTTTTTATACTGGCAGGATAGTGAAATAATCATTTAACCATGGATGTACATTTGCAGCCAATCTTAAATGCCACAACAGCTCGTTTTTACACAATACATTTTGCCAACCCCCTCTCTTGAATCTACTTGCACACTATCCAAAATGGCAAACTTAAACCCAGAAAAACCTTCACACTGTAAACTATGTCTAAACAGGGCATTAGTTTCTCGTTTATTTTTTACATCATGTAGATGTAAGAAGCCTCTCAGTCTTTCCAACATAAGATGAAATGCAATTATTACATTTCACAAGATATACTAGTTTGCTGGAAAAACAGTTTCCTTTCCTGAAAAACAAAGTATTACCATTTTCATTAGCCAAGGTAATGGAGGTACCCTGTAGAATGTAATGGCAATAAGAACATCTACCACAGGGTCTGGTACAATTTAGGCTGCTGTTAGCTCCACCATTATTAACTTTCCTTTCTAAGACCAACTTTAAATTAGGTCCTATTTTGGTAGAAAAAGTGGGTTTTTCATCCAAAACTTGATACGCCTCATTGTTGGTTTTGAAAATACTCCAGTTTTTGTTAAGAATATTCTTAACCCCATTGTATAGGGGACTGTATTGAATCACACAGGCTTGTTGGAAGTCAATATTTGTCCCACCATCTACATCTACACCTACCTGGGGGGGGGTTGTTAGCTCCCTTCCTAAAAGCGGTATATATTTTTTACCCCATTCATCCAAAACTTCTCTCAGAATGGCATCAATAAATTCACCAGGATAACCCCTATCTAAAAACATTTCCTTCAGATTCAAATTCCTTTATTACATTCTCTTTTTGGGAAGTCATCCTGGCTATCCTAATAGCCTGACCTTTAATGATGCCTTTTTTCTGAAACAATGAGTGATGGCTGTTATAATGTAAATAACTATTACAGAAGGTTTTCTTACGATATAGTCGAGAAATAAAACCTTCTTTTCCTTTTACTATCTTTGTATCCAGATAATTTATTTCCTCATCATGGCACTCAAAGCTAAATTTAAAAAAAAGTGGTGATACTGTTCAGATACTCAATCAAAGTAGGTATAGAATCTTTTTTACCTCTCCATAAAACAAAAATATCATCCAAAAACCTATTACAGGAGAGAATCTCTGAGAAATGTTTACTTTTGAAAACATATTCCCTTTCCTAACCCAATAAACCAAGGTTAGCATAAACGGGGACACAGGTGGACCCCATAGCTACACCTTTTACCTGCTGAAAGTATTGTCCCTCAAAAAAAATTTAATTATTTTCAAGAATGAGGGTCATGATTTCACATAGCATGGTAACCTAATTATGTTGTAGGTGAGAACAGGTAAAGCGCACATCCTCAAATATAGCTAAACCTTCTTGTTTGGAAATAGAGGAAAAAAGATCCTGGACATCAATGGTCAAAAAAGTAACTCCTGGGGACCATAATTCTGATTTTAATTGCCCCAGAAAGTCCCATGAATCTTTAACCAAATGTGGTACCCCCTCCACAATATGCTTTACCATTCTGTCTATATAGACAGCTAAATTGTTTTAGAACCTCCAGCTGCCACTATTGACCTAAATGGAGGGGCCACAATACTTTTGTGTACTTTTTGTATCCCAAACATAACTGGTGCTTTGGGATGTGAATTAGAAAGAAAATGATAAACCTCTTTGGAAATTCTTTGATCTAATACATATTCATATAAAAAGCTATCAATAAGTTGATAAGAAATGTGTATTTGGTTTTTAGAAACTTAAGAGAAATTTTCGACATTAAACAAAATTTCCTGCATGATATTGGTATAGTCTTCAGAATAAAAAAACTATACTTCCCCTCACCTTTGTCTGGGGTCATAATATAAACACTTTTGTCTTCTCTTAGTTCCTGAATAAGCCTCCTTTCCTTGGAGTTAAGGTTGAAAATGACTCCCTCCCCCACATCTTATAAAGATCATTTCTAAGAAAAGTGTCCCCACAGGGAACATGACTACAAACACATAGCACAAAGTGTTGTACAATATGATATATGTCCAATGGCAGGTATTCTCTAGACATACCTGTTGAGTTGTGTGATCAGATTGTTGTTGCAGACATGGTGGGGGGGGGGGGACAGAGATGTGTATTAATAACTATGATAACCTTGCAGTATGAGGTCCTCAGACCTGTTTACATCTTTATGTCTTTCAGGTAATATGTCCAGGGAGCAGTTGCCCATTTATACAGCAGAGGAGAATGATGTTATCATCACACACCTGGTGCAGTACTACCACATATTGTTCGGCCGAACAACCCATGATCTGCAGGATCGGACCACCCTGTGGAACGATCTTGTCCACAGGGTAAACTATGTAAGCCTGCATAACCTCAGTTATGAAAATCCCGGCATCAATGCACCAATCTACATTGCCATGCCTGTTGGCATGCTGCTGCAATCAGGGAGGACCAGCTTGCAGTGCGGGGGGGTCATGCCATCCAGCTCCTCCTCACACATGTTGAGGTGTTCCTTGCCAGCCTCAGGGCACCTGCCCACCTGCACACACAACACCTGGCAGAGCATAGTGGAGGTAGGTGCTACCCACACAATGGAAGAGGAGGATGCAGGTAAGGACACAGGGCACATCAGTAGACCACTGTTGTGTATCCATGCACATCTGTACAGTTAGGTCATGCATATGTGAGATGAAATATATATAGTCTGTTGCTGCGTATTAGTAATAAACAGATGTGCATAATCTGTAGTAGTGTGGGCTTGTACTGTTGATGTACTGTATTGCTTCACTCACCCTGTACCAGTGCCACAGCTGTGGCTACTGACATCACATCTCTCACACACTTATGTAGGTCCCTTTGGTATACCTCCAGGGTAGCAGCCTTTAGCTCGTGAGTATGGTGTTTGTTCAGGTTTGCCAATACACCGGTCATGTTATGGCCATGATATATTCCATGCACACATTTAACACACCTACCCATAATACATGCTGTACATGTTCACATATTGTTGCTGTTACCTGCACTTCATCACAGTGTTCACCGTGATGGTGTATCTGAAGGGTATGTCAGACTCCTGCAATATAACTAACATCCTGTCATTGCAAAATGTGTGCACAGAGATGAACAAATGGCCTACAGTCAGAACATGTGTGAAACATCACCCTTAAACAGTGCTACAGCAGTGTATGTACCAGTATTACAATGGTAGCTGTTACAGATCTACACTACGGCATATCACAATACTGCAGTTCACAACCCTTACAACCTGCAATGTGGTCCTAACATGAGCAATGAGTGTGTGATATGGAATCTTAATTTAGGAATGCAAATATGGAGAATACATACCATCACAAACACTGGAAACATATGTGTGCACACACTCCTGATAAAATATAGTGGAAGCAGCTGTTGAGGTACTGACAGCATGCATTCTTCTTGAGAATGCACCTTCCAGCAAGTACACATCCCCAATGTCACACCAAGAAATGGTCTGCTGTCTAAGATGTTTGGCTATCAAATGTGCCCACTTACCTGCAACAGAGGCAGCCATGGCTTGCACACATCTTGCATGCCATGACATGGACCCCATACCCAACAGGTAGCACCCAGGAGTTGGACACGTAGCCATACCTCACCATTGCATATACCATGGCAAACAGCGCAATCATTTATGTAGCAAGGATGTATGGGGCAGGATTAATGTAGAAAATAAACAGATGGCCATCCAAGACAGATGATGTTACATGTAGCAAACCGGTCATGCAGGCTGCCTAATAACATGCCACCACACTGAGGGAGTTGCAGGAATGTCTATCAAGTACTAGCTGTGCAGTACTTGTGTCAGGAATTGCCTGGACTCTGCATACATGTGGTCCATGGGTTAGGATAATCAGATGCGACAGATTGTACCACAGGCAACATCAGCCAGGCCTCTCTACAGGTAGCTTATGCATAACAGAAAAGGTCCCCAAAAGACATGCGTTGCAATGTGTACTGGTGTACCAAGATCACGTTGGAAGCCTACAGACAGTATCAAGTGAGATACATGTGCTGCACAACCAACACCTCACCCTACCTCAGACCCACCATCCCCATCTGTACCTTGCCGGTGCCAGTGTACATCTGTATGTTTGCCATTCATTAGCTGGGACTAGGCTGGTACACATGGTGTTCAGTGTTTGGGACACTGCAAAATAACACACATGTATAGGCCATAGTTGTCAAGCATCTTCAGAAAGGCTGAGGGTGGGGAGGGTGTATCATCATGACACAACAGTGCACTGCAGCAGGGATCCAAAGGATGCTATGAGTGGCTGTATCTACACACAGTCAGGGTCAGCAACTTTGGCAGACATAACCCTGACTCCACTGCAATAGTGATGGCAGTGTGTGAACACCAAGGGAAGTGCACATGAGTTGACCTTGCAATCATGCAGAGTTGGGGGACATGTGTAGGGCAGACTGACCATATATTGGCAAATGTAGATGGCCCATGCTAGTATACCACTGCCAGGAATAGTGACTGCTGTAGTACACATAACAGTAGGTGCAGCACACTATCATGATAAGGGCGTGCACACATATGCACCCACAAAGTGTATGCATCTCAATCAGCATCTGCACAACTAACACATTTGTTTGACACTGCATTTGATTGTACAGGTCATATGTCCCATATCAGGTTCATGTAATGTTAACATATTCAGTAATGTGATCCCATAGCATATCAAGGAAGAGGGCGTCATATTAGTAAGGGTGTGTACACTCCCCATAGCCATGGTAAGGTTTGAAGGTTGTCAGTGCAATTGTATCATATTGGCCATACATGCACTGCTGATGATAAGATCTGTAAATCAGACATCAGGCATTCATAAATGACATCTGTCCACATATCATCCCAGGTATGTGTCAGACAAACACAAAGGGGCAGACATAACTGACACATTAATACACATTCATCAGTGGTGTGTACACCTGTGAGGTATGGCCCACAGTACATGCCACGGTGCCGAACATGTGCACAGCAAAACTGTGTACATGGGTGCATTCCAGGGGAAGGGGCATCACCTACTAATACAACCCATGCATCACACACACATGTATAATGTTGCTAGCATGGATGGACTATAGCTGTACTGCATGTTGTTGGGTGCCATATGTCATGTATGTTAACAGATGGGTAATGGAGGTCTGTGTGTAATATCTTCATGCAACATCACCTGTAAGTGCATGTGTGGGAGGTGGGGGGTTATTTTATCTGTAAGTGCAATCTGGTGGAGTGGAGGGGGGGTGATGTATGTAGTGTGTGTGTGTGTGTGTGTGTGTGTGTGTGTGTGTGTGTGTGTGTGTGTGTGTGTGTGTGTCCATGTATGCACATGTGTGATTATGGGGTTGTTCATACCTCTCGACATCCCTTTGAAATCATGCAGTACATGGACATGGACAGATGCATGAGACACCAGGAATACATGTCGGACATGTAATCTCAGGACAGCTAATAGTATAATAAGGTCTGTAGCATGGAACATGCATTGGGAGGGAAACTAGACACCAGGTATACTGTTAAAATTGCAATCATCAGAAAGGTGAAAGAATACCCATGTATGCAGCACTACAGATGCATTGAGGAATTAGTAGACAACACCAGTGAGTGTTTCCAAAATATTACTGTAGTCCACATAAGTTAATAGAGCAACAGATCTTGCACCTACTGAGCAATAGTTACATATGAGACTGCAGTGTGTGACATTATTGAGTGACTGTAGTAGCTCCTAACATATGGGACCATGCTCACAATGTCTGGACAAACCCAGGGTGAAGACTGGATGACAGCAGTGTGTCTTTGAAAATCCGAATCAAATCAAGTCATAGAGGTAATAGAGTAACAGGTCATTTTTTGTGATCACTTGTCTAGGCAATTAGAAGAATGATATGTTAATGATTGGTATTAATGAGTGTAAGTTTTCAAGTCTGATGCGGGATGGGGAACTTAAGAGAATGCACTTGGGACAGTCTGTAAACTCAAGGACAGGTAAGTATTATGGTGGAATGTCAGTGTGTGTGTGTGTGTGTGTGTGTGTGTGTGTGTGTGTGTGTGTGTTAAGCAATGACGTGCAGGTCTTAAAATGCATTTCTTGTTTTCCCCTCACAAGTGGCGTGGTGGGTCAGGGTACCTCCTGCAGGCAATCTGATGTTGGTGTCCGTGCAGACACTGGAAATGATGATAGTTGTGTTGAAGCACAGGCAGGGTTGTCAGACTCCTAAACTGCATCATTGTTTGACATCCCCCTGTTATCGACCCCATCTCCTGCACACAGTCATAGTGCCTATAGATACCCCATTACCAGTGGCCATAGCAGAGGGACAGTTGGTGGTTGATGGCATGCACAGGACAGTGTGGTATCTCTGGCATGTATGTCTGGACACAGCAGCCATAGCTGAATGTCCAGCAGGGTACCAACTAGGCAGATGTACAGGGGTGCTCGATGGAAGGCTGCTGGTCATTGTGCCCCTGGCAGAAGTGCCACATGTTTCAGGCTGTCATGGAGGCACAGGCATGTATGGAATGGTACACCAGACAAGGTCTGAGGCTGCAGAGGGCTTCTCTTTCAGCTGTAACTGACAACATCCATGATCTTGCAGGTGCCTTCCGTTATTATACAGAGGTCATGGATAGATGGTGGGGTGAGATGGTGCGACTCATTGACCGTGGATTGTCTGTACTCGAGCATGTGGTGGGAGTGGTGCAATGGCCACGTGGACATAGGCCAGCAACACCAACAGCTGGAGGTCAATGTGGACATGCAAGGACACCAAGCTGCTCCCGTAGTGGCAGTACTAGCCCCAGCACTGCAGGGGGGTGCTGTCCACACCACAGCACAGCAGGCCACATGCACATGGCCCTGGCCAGTCCCAGGAGGAATCTGGCTCCAGCGGACATATGTAATCATCCAGGGAGAGCACCATATCATGGCTTGTACCTGGATGTGCCCATGGAGCCCCTGGCAGGCACAGTTCTCATGTCCATGGCTGGAGGCGGTGAACTGCACACCCTGCCAGGTATGGTCTGCAGCTGTCCAACAAACACCTGTATAGGGTAGCCACATGGCAGAACAATGTGCATGCATGCTCACTCAATACACATACAGCTTGGACAACCCTATACCTATGCACACCACATAATCACGGCCATATCAATAATTAAAACCCCTCAATCATGCACATGGTGTCAAATGTATGGCTCAGCCTAGGTCTCTGGCAAACCAACAACACACCTTGTGCATTTGATGATACCTGTGCCACATCCCTGTAATTCGTAACATTGATGCAGGGACAGGCTAATATGGTTCTGATGCACACGGTGACTGTACTGCAGTATAACAATGTATTGCTGTGTAACATGTTGTCAGCAGTAAAGTTTAATGCTTATACATCAGGAACTGTAGCTGTCCAGCCATGATGCATTATAGCTGTTATTAACACTGAGTGACTGTGGTCTCCATAATGTTATCCGTTTGTGTTGTAGATGTCCATGTGTCAGCAGGAGAATAGTCTGCTGTCATATCTCACAAGGGGTATGGCACTGTGGTGACACCTTGGCTGTGTCATATCCTGGGTATAGGTGAACACATGTCACAGGTCTGTATAACAGTTACTGCCTGTGCCACATTGCTGATATGTCTGTGGGTGGTGTATACAGGTGAGTGCATGGTGACTGCTGTTAGCAGCCCTTCTACAGTGGACAATGGTAGTTGTACTGGGTGGTGCACACCACGTTTGTGTATAACACACACAGAGTTTTAGGTGCTGATGCACTACACAGAGAGTACTGTACACATGGATGTATGTACCTGTGCAAGGAACCCATTGTAGCCTATGTAATTCCACCAAGCCAGATTATGCACAACAGCACATTGTGGAATAAGCAGTCTGCTAGTTTAATGTAATTGATAATGGTACCGGCAGGGTATATATCCCCTTCCCCATTGTAGTGCAATCCTCAACTCGGTAAACATATGCGTGCTGGTGTGGGTGGTACACCCCTACCCTTTGGAGGGTTAGAGGTGCTGTAGAACCACAGATAGTATGATAGACAGATACCTAACCTGTTAACATGAACTGTACAGGATTACAGCCAGCTAGGCAGGGGGGATACACTCAACAGTAACTGCAATGATGTTGGCTGTGTCCACAACAGCCACACCCAGCTACATATACCAACCCCAGTATCGCTGCACACCTATACAATAGAGAAGAGGCCATTTACACATATAACACTAGTTGTGATGGAATATATGTCCACAGGATGATACCTGTGAAATGTTAGCATATGCCAGGCAGTTCTTAGACAGATGACTCCCTGGGACAATTATATTCTGCAAACTGAAGTATATCCCTACACATATACGCACACTCTTACGTGGTAAGATTGGGGATAGACCCCTACCTAGGTATGTAGTGCTACTGATGTGTGTGGCTTTAATTGCATGCACCACAGACCTTTTAGGATGAGGTGTGTTCCAGTTACATGTTACATGCAGAACATCTCCAGGCATGTACAGTATAGTAATGCGGGATGTAATGGATGTTTATGGATGATACATAGTGCGACATACCATCATATACACATTGACAAACACATAACAGTCAGACACACATCTGAGAGACCTAGGCCTATCAGTGCTAATTACCTTGTCAATGTGTCCATTGTGTTACAGGTAGGTTACACACAATGCATGCATAATTGGGCTGGATAGTGTTATCAGTTACCTGTATGATTGATAGCAACAGTGGTCATCATACAGTGGTACATACGATATGCACCGGGGGTACCATGGTGTAATGACAGTATACCCAGCACCCACACCCCACTGTGGATACTGTATGCACTGGAACCCATGATAACACTCTGACATACCCACCATCACACATTGACCAGGACTGCAATACAACCCCGTGTCCATCCCAAGAGTGCTACTACAGGGATATGCATCTAATGCACATGCCACAGGCATAGTAGGGTATGCATTGTCATACTTCTCCTATGGTCAACAACATCACTATCTCTAATACTGTGTGGCAATGTGTATTGTAATAGGAGTATGTGGCCTAAGAATGCTGTACCCTACATATATACACACATGCACACTTACACACACTTGCCAGAAGTCAGTGGGTATCCCATGCCTATCAACCCATTTGTACAGCAGTGTTGTGCTGGTACTGCAAAGCCCAGGTAGCCCTTAGGGAGAAGAGCATAACAAGGTACATGTAATGTCTGGTACAGCAGCAGCCATATCTAACTATGGCAATGGGAGGTGCGGTGGGTGTGAAGGGCCTCAGGATATTCCCAGCTACAGGTCTACAAACACACAGACACTGATATTCTCAGTAATGCACATGTACACATTTGTCAGTACAGGGGTGCATTGGTGCAGATGTTCATAGGTGTGTACCAAGCTATTGTCCATGGAGAGATGGAAAGTATAGGGGATGTGTGTACAGTGGTATCATGCCACCTGCCATGTGCCAGCAGGCCATCTACAGACACCACTGGGGTGAGCATCAGGGTGAGAGTGACATGAATCAGCCAATCATATGGGTTCCTCTTGCAGAGGGCCAGTGAGGTGCTACAGCTGACATGTATGCAACATATATTACATAACATAGTCAGTGTCTGTCCTGGAGACCTGTACCCAAGCATATTCTGTTGACTGTGGCACTGTAGTTAAGGTATCCATGGCATGTGGTGGATACAGGTTGTGGAATCCTATCTGTGGCATTTATAACACAGCTGGGCAGATATGTCAGTGTCAGTCAAGCATAGATTGCCTGTAAGTATCCAAGATGGATACCTGACATCTGCACATGTGTACAGAGGACTGACATACATCAGCTAGACAACTAACTATGTATTAGGATGAATGCATTGATGGATAGATGTCTGACACCAATAGGTATGCCATTATTAAATGACAGCAGCACTCACTGACATGTGCTATACACACAGTAGTCTACAGTTATTTTCCACATGTCAGATCATTATCCAGTAGGAAATATTTAATGAGACAAAGCTCACACACCAGAAATACAACAGTGAGGACTCAGAGTCCATCTTTGCATGTGGGGCTGTTTGTTTCCAGTACTACAATTAGCAATCTACTCTTACTTGGGAAAGCACCGTCAACACTAGAAACGTAATGATGCACTACATGCCAGTGCGACTGCATATAACTTGGGATGCTACCTATGTATGTAACACTTTCACATGGATAAGAATGTTGTACAAGCCATATATACTCAAGTGTCCCAGATAGTAGACTCACACCCTTTGCTACTGTAATGACAGCACATAGACGCATGTTATGTACATGGCATTAAATACACTTATTACAGATGTCATTACCCTGCTATGTTATCAGACCAGTTACCAGGGCTGAGCAATGCTTAGCAAGTGTCAGCATTGCTGCAGTATTATGGTTAAGTACATTTGTGCACTGGTAAGTGAAACCTATAGGGTGTAAGCACCTGTACATTTAACCTTACGTTAGCACCGATTAGCTTCACATAAAACCCATGGAAACAGGCTTGAAGCTGCCCAAAGCTGCCTTAACCACTCTGTAACTAACAGCCCTTGCTCTGCCCAGCAATAAAATAAACAGCCTTTGCACGTCTTGAATCCAGGACCCTGTACACTATAGTCACAGCAGTTAGCCACTACATCATGACAGCTGTGAAGACAACTGTTGTTTTACCAATATATCTGTCAGTACACATATTGAATAGTATTGAACAGTTGTTGTGACTTCTACAATTGTGTAGTACTTGTTAGTGATATTACTTTTGCATCACATATGTTGTTATATCTAAATATACACATATCAGATAAATATCATGTGATACATTTGGGAAGGTATACACAACAGTAATGTTTACACATAAAAGGAATAAGGATATATATATATATATATATATATATATATATATATATATATATATATATATATATATATATATAGTGTGTGTGCGGAGATATATGTATGCATGTACATACACATATATATTCATATATATGCATTTATATACATCAGTATATTGCATCACATATATTGCCATAGATAGATCTCTGTATATATATATATATATATATATATATATATATATATATATATATATATATATATATATATATATATTGCATATGGTGGTAGATGGTCACTAATGTGGTGAAATCTGGTAGTAGATATAAGGGATAGTATATATATATATATATATATATATCCCAACCCAATAACCTATATATATATATATTCATATATGTGTGTGAAGTGCACTTTGCATGTAGTAGGCATCTACTACTGGATTTCAAATATATATATATATATATATATATATATATATATATATATATATATATATATATATATATATATATATATATGTATATGTGTATATATATATATATATATATATATATATATATATATATATATATATATATATATACATACAGAACATGGAGTGGAGTCAAACCTCAGCACCAATAGTGTCAACCTGTTAGTGCAAGGGGATGTCATGTATGTATTGCAGGTATATATGTAGACTGTCGTTACTGTAACAGGGGTGGTCTTAATAGAAATGTTGTGTGTGGGAAGTCACATCTGCTGTTGATGTGTATGCCATCAGTTATTGACAGACATCCTAAGGTCATCATAGTACAGTACCACTGATATGACATTAATGGGCCTGTGGAATACAGCAGAGATATGACCAATAAATGTGGACAGTCTGACACACTCTGGTCAGTCCAAATGTATACACAGAACCCGTTAGTGCAAGACATGTGGACCAAGCCTGACAATGTGGATTTTAACAGCCATGTAAATGGGTATATCATGTAAATACTGGAATACATATGCCGACACAGTTTATGCTTTCACTCACTCCTGTCTGCCCTGAGACCTAATAACAGGTGGTGCAGAGGTCACATCGCCACATACTACGCAGTAGTTAGTGACATACATCTGTGCAGCATCCCACTGCTTTGTCAGAAATACATGACAGTTATGCTGGCCCGACAGCAGTACATCTGACAAATATCTGGACATAACATCATACTGGGTAAGTCCACCAAGCTGCTAGACATGTAACAAAACACTGTGCAAACTACAGGCAGACTGCCACAACACTGGCCTGCATTTCTAATGGGGGAATATGCATGTACCTGCAAATATAGCAGGCTCTACAGACATGTCACAGCACAAAGTAACAGACACCTGTGTGAAAGTGCATACCCACAATCAATGTGAACACAGCCTCAGCCATATATGGTAAGTGAGCTTAGTATTACAGTATATGGACTTTATGATCAACACCGTCCTAATATGAGCCACTCATACACTAAACCTACATATACTGGGCCACTACACAGTGTGGTCTGATGCCTAACTGTGATATGGGACATGTCTCTGTTTGGCCCTGCAAACATGTGAGCCGATAGCGTCCCATACACTGGAGCAGCATGTAACATCAGATAGAACAGAACCAAGAACAATGACATCTACCACAGTCTGTACACAGGCCAAGGTACATATTTGCAATACACACACTGTCGACAGTCACCATAAGTACACAGACCTCACTACTGTACACACTACCACAGAATGCCCAGGTTATGTCCTCAGATATAACCCCTGCTATATATATAATATGTCTAGCAGTCTGATATCTCACTGGCTTATCAGGTATGATGAATAAATAATGGTGTACTGAACATATGCACCTCTTACTGCAAGATAGATGTACAAAGGTTGACAGAGTTGTGACTGGAGGCACAAATACAGGACCATTATTGACATCCTGCTGTGATAACCTCATACATTTACTGTTGTAACAGGGTTTGTTGTGACATATGTCCTATGAGGGATAGTAAGTCAGTAACTCTCATGGCTGTCACCATGTACTGACTGCAATCCTCAGACTATGCTTCTGCAGTTCTAAGATAGGTAATCTGTGATTAACACAAGATACATAAGACTCCAAACACTGGCCAGTCTGCAGATAACCCTCCAGGTGGGAGTTTCTTCAACCACGTAACACTGTTATGACAGGTATTTAATCATGTAGACCAGCCATATCCACACAAACCCTGTTAAATCAACATTACTCCAAATGCAGAAGAGCAAAATTTACATTCTGTAGTCATGTCTGGAACATCTCTCTCCTGTTTCTTGGCCTGTCTCCACAGTGTATGTTGTTAGAGGTATATGCCACTACCCTCTGTGATGCTGTTTGCCAAACATCGACATGAAGTCCTGCTCACAGTGAATGAAAAGGGCCAACACTCACATGATGCTACTAGTTATAGAAGTGTGTTTTCATGTAATTGGCTATGGGAATGTTACCACAGCTGTTCCACATGCGATCAGCTAGTGGGGGAATGAAATTCCTGCACAGTCCATCAGCTGATCATGAGCATCCCTTACAAAACACAAGCTGCTACCTAGGCAAAGCAGGTGTACTTCTGCACATCCACCAGAGAGGGAGTGAGCAAGACAGACAGAGACAAAGTAAGACAAGGAGGGGGTAGGAGAGTAAAAGCTAAGCATGTTTGAGTCACACATTTACTAGTACAGGGTTTCAAACCCCTGCCTAACTATGTATTGCTATTAAATGTCCATGCAGTTATTGTATGTGCCATAGAGCTTACATGTTGGGGAGCTGTCCAAAGGTATATTTGACAGTGAGTTACATCAGCAACAGTGATAAAGGAGGGATAAGGTAGGTGAAGTACATGTGCCTGTCCACAAGAACAGGTTAAGGATGACACAGCCACATTTTTCAGGGACTAACACACATTATCACAGTTGGCAGGGTCAAGATTAGACTTCCTAACTAACTAGTTTGCCACACTACAGTAATATGCAGGTACACATGCACCACAGAGGTTATCAGGCTGGTATATGGGCAAAGGTCATGTCAAGGTGTCTGACATCAGAAGGCATGCTTCAGTAGGCCAGTGGGAGGTGTAGTGTGTGTGAATGGTGCCCAAATCATAGATTGCCTGGTAAGTATCAAGATGGATACCTGACATCTGCACATCTGTACAGAGGACTGACAGACATCAGCTAGACAACTAACAATGTATTAGGATGAATGAGTTGACAGACATCTGACACCAATAGGTATGCCATTACTAAATAACAGCAGCCCTCACTGACATGTGCTATACATACAGTAGTCTACAGTTATTTTCCACATGTCAGATCATTATCCAGTAGAAAATATTTAATGAGACAAAGCTCACACACCAGAAACACAACAGTGAGTATTCAGAGTCCATCTTTGCATGCAGGGCTGTTTGTTTCCAGTACTACAATTAGCAATCTACTCTTACTTGGGAAAGCTTACCGTCAACACTAGAAAGCGTAATGATGCACTACATGCCAGTCGCGACTGCATATAACTTGGGATGCTACCCATGCTTATGTAACACTTTCACATGGATAAAGAGTGTTTGGTACAAGCCAAATATACTCAAGTTGTCCCAGACAGTAGACTCACACCCTTTGCTACTGTAATGACAGCACATAGAGCGCATGTTATGTACATGGCATTAAATACACTTATTACAGATGTCATTTCACCCTGCTATGTTATCAGACCAGTTACCAGGGGCTGACAATGCTATAGCAAGTGTCAGCATTGCTACAGTATTACGTGGTTAAATACATTTGTAAAGACTAGGTAGAGAGTGAAACCTATCACGGTGTAAGCACCTGTACATTTAAAACATACGCTAGCACCGATTGCGAAGCTTCACATAAAACCCATTTTGAGGAAACAGGCTTGAAGCTGCCCAAAGCTGCCTTGCAACCACTCTGTAACCAACAGCCGCTTTGCTCTGCCCAGCAATAAAATAAACAGCCTTTGCACGTCTTGAATCCAGGACCCTGTACACACTATAATTACAGCAGTTAGCCACTACATCATGACAGCTGCTGAAGACAACTCATTGTTTTACCAATATATCTGTCAGTACACATATTGAATAGTATTGAACAGTTGTTGTGACTTCTACAATTGTGTAGTACTCTGTTAGTGATATTACTTTTGCATCACAGGTATGTTGTTTATATCTAAATATACACATATCAGATAAATATCATGTGATACATTTGGGAAGGTATACACAACAGTAATGTTTACACATAAAAGGATAAGGATATATATATATATATATATATATATATATATACATATATATATATATATATATATATATATATAGTGTGTGTCTTGGAGATATGTGTATGCATGTACATACACATATATATTCATATATATGCATTTATATACATCAGTATATTGCATCACATATATTGCCATAGATAGATCTCTCTGTATATATATATATATATATATATCTATATATATATATATATATATATATATATATGTATGGAGATCTAAATTGTACTACTTTGAAATCTTCTGGTGAAGTCGAGGTCAGTGACAAGTGCGCACTACTGAAAGTGAAATCTGGTAGCACCACCGGTAGATGGGCATTGTCCTCCACTAATGTGATGCACTTCACTGAAATTGCACTTTCGCGGGCTACCACTAGAGCAGATGATGGGCAGTGTCCTCCACTGGTCGCAGTGATCACGAGAGGTGCACTTCACTGAGAAGTGCACTTTTAAATTTCCTGGAAACCGAGAATGGGCAGTGTCGCCACTGTGAATGCTGATGATCCGCGGACCTTAGGGTTAAGCGCTTGGAGTTGGGATGGTGGGATAGCCCTGACTAGCCCTACAGGTATCCACTCATCCTTAACCCAAGCTCCCTAACCCTAAGGTCTATAAACCATTCGATAAGCTCAGGTGCGAATTCGTAGTCACTCAGTGAAAGTGCACTTTCGTGAATGAAGCACTTTTGCACTACTAGGATTCGAAGTAATCTTCAATTGGTGTAATTTCAGTCATGTGATTTATATATATATATATATATATATATATATATATATATATATATATATATATGAATATGTATGTGTGTGTATAATTTTTATATATATATATATATATATATATATATATATATATATATATATATATATATACATACAGAACATGGAGTGGAGTCAAACCTCAGCACCAATAGTGTCAACCTGTTAGTGCAAGGGGATGTCATGTATGTATTGCAGGTATATATGTAGACTGTCGTTACTGTAACAGGGTGGTCTTAATAGAAATGTTGTGTGGGGAAGTCATCTGCTGTTGATGTGTATGCCATCAGTTATTGACAGACATCCTAAGGTCATCATAGTACAGTACCACTGATATGACATTAATGGGCCTGTGGAATACAGCAGAGATATGACCAATAAATGTGGACAGTCTGACACACTCTGGGTCAGTCAAATGTATACACAGAACCCGTTAGTGCAAGACATGTGGACCAAGCCTGACAATGTGGATTTTAACAGCCATATGCAGTAAATGGGTATATCATGTAAATACTGGAATACATATGCCGACACAGTTTATGCATTCACTCACTCCTGTCTGTCCTGACACATAATAACAGGTGGTGCAGAGTTCACATCGCCACATACTACGCACTAGTTAGTGACATACATCTGTGCAGCATCCCACTGCTTTGTCAGAAATACATGACAGTTATGCTGGCCGACAGCAGTACATCTGACAAACATCTGGACATAACATCATACTGGGTAAGTACACCAAACTGCTAGATATGTAACAAAACTCTGCGCAAACTACAGGCAGACTGCCACAAAACTGGCCTGCATTTATTATGGGGGAATATGCATGTACCTGCAAATATAGCAGGCTCTACAGGCATGTCACAGCACAGAGTAACATACACCTGTGTGAAAGTGCATACCCACAATCAATGTGAACACAGCCTCAGCCACATATGGTAAGCAAGCATAATATTACAGTATATGGACTTTCTGATCAACACCATCCTAATATGAGCCACTCATATACTAACCCTACATATACTGGGCCACTACACAGTGTGGTCCGATGCCTAACTGTGGTATGGGACATGTCTCTGTTTGGCCCTGCAAACATGTGAGCCGATAGCGTCCCATACACTGGAGCAGCATGTAACATCAGATAGAACAGAACCAAGAACAATGACATCTACCACAGTCTGTACACAGGCCAAGGTACATATTTGCAATACACACACTGACGACAATCACCATAAGTACACAGACCTCACTACTGTACACACTGCCACAGACTGGCCAGGTTATGTCCTCAGATATAACCCTGCTATATATATAATATGTCTAGCAGTCTGATATCTCACTAGCTTATCAGGTATGATGAATAAATAATGGTGTACTGAACATATGCACCTCTTACTGCAAGATAGATGTACAAGGTTGACAGAGTTGTGACTGAGGCACAAATACAGGACCATTATTGACATCCTGCTGTGATAACCTCATACATTTACTGTTGTAACAGGGTTTGTTGTGACATATGTCCTATGAGGGATAGTAAGTCAGTAACTCTCATGGCTGTCACCATGTACTGACTGCAATCCTCAGACTATGCTTCTGCAGTTCTAAGATAGGTAATCTGTGATTAACACAAGATACATAAGACTCCAAACACTGGCCAGTCTGCAGATAACCCTCCAGGTGGGAGTTTCTTCAACCACGTAACACTGTTATGACAGGTATTTAATCATGTAGACCAGCCATATCCACACAAACCCTGTTAAATCAACATTACTCCAAATGCAGAAGAGCAAAATTTACATTCTGTAGTCATGTCTGGAACATCTCTCTCCTGTTTCTTGGCCTGTCTCCACAGTGTATGTTGTTAGAGGTATATGCCACTACCCTCTGTGATGCTGTTTGCCAAACATCGACATGAAGTCCTGCTCACAGTGAATGAAAAGGGCTAACACTCACATGATGCTCCTAGTTATAGGAGTGTGTTTTCATGCAATTGGCTATCTGAATGTTACCACAGCTGTTCCACATGCAATCAGCTAGTGGGGGAATGAAATTCCTGCACAGGCCATCAGCTGATCATGAGCATCACTTACAAAACACAAGCTGCTGCCTAGGCAGAGCAGGTGTACTTCTGCACATCCACCAGAGAGAGAGTGAGCGAGACAGACAGAGACAAAGTAAGACAATGAGGGGTAGGTGAGTAAAACCTAAGCATGTTTGAGTCACACACTTACTAGTACAGGGTTTCAAACCCCTGCCTATGTATTGCTATTAAATGTCCATGCAGTTATTGTATCTGCCATAGAGCTTACATGTTGGGGAGTTGTCCAAAGTTATATTTGACAGTGAGTGACATCAGCAACAGTGATAGAGGAGGGATAAGGTAGGTGAAGTACATGTGCCTGTCCACAAGAACAGGTCAAGGATGACACAGCCACACTCTCTCAGGGACTAACACATTATCACAATTAGCAGGGTCAAGATTAGACTTCCTAACTAACTAGTTTGCCACACTACAGTAATATGCAGGTATCACATGCACCACAGAGGTTATCAGGCTGATATATGGGCAAAGGTTATGTCAAGGTGTCTGACATCAGAAGGCATGCTTCAGTAGGCCAATCGGAGGTGTAGTGAGTGTGAATGGTGTCCAAATCATTATACTCCACACACACACACACACACACACACACACACACACACACACACAGACACAGGTTTGCCAGTACTGTCATGCATAGGTGCATTGATTCACAGGTGTGTAGTAGTTGACTGTGCCAGAAGGCTGTACAAGCCTAGGTAAAGGGTATACCTTGGCATCAAGCCACATGACAATGGTCTGCAGTGTGGCTCAGGGGTGTAGTAAGTGGGTATTATATTCACCATCCACTCATATGGGTTACTATTGTGGGTGGCCAGTGCTGTGCAATGCTTGCCATGTATGTGTTCTATATTCTATAACATGGATGGTGTTTGAGATGTGCACACATCTCACATGCATGTTCTTTGACATGTGGAAGTATACCTGGGGTGTCTGGGGCATGTTGTGTAGACAAATTGTTATCATCAGATGTGCCATTCCTAACCTCATGTGGTGAGAGCTGGAAATGGAAACCAGGTTGACTCTGCACCTACATTGACAGTATAATACAGGTATTCACTGGAGTCAGTGGCATCTGTCCATACAGGGCATGTGTATAAGGCATGGTATGTCATTTGCGGTTACATTTGCTGATTCTACAGTTGTTGCAGGCATCCAGTGTGGAACATAGCAAAGAAGCACTGTATGCAATGGTTTGCCTATTGTAATGATGGGACAGGGTGCCATGTCCTCTGTAGTCCACTGCAATCACACCATGGTTACTATCTGTGGGCAGTATGCAGGGAACTACCAACATAGTGGTTGTTGCCTAGCCAAGTGTGTTTGTGTATGAGACATGGGTGTAGAGTGTTCTCTGGGTAATACAAGGGTCACCTATATTGTTCCCAAATCCATGATGTCACATGTAGGGCTATGGATTGTCTAACTCAGCCTCTCTGCTGTCTGACATGTGTTATTCTTATAAGGTGGACATTGTAACCTATAGTAGGCCCACCATATAAGAAATTTGCAAAGCACATTCCACAATGAGCCCTGTTATTACTCACAGCTACCTCCACACAGGATACTAATGACGCACACACACATGCACACACACACACACACACACACACACACACACACACACAGTCTCACGGTTGCCAAGTCTGGAATTAAAACTCCTATCTAACTAATACATCGCACTACAGCACTACGTAGTTGTAACATGCAACACAGAGCTTACTGGGCTACACCTTCCCCAAAGGTGTATTTCAAAGTGAATGACATCAGCAAGCTTTCCAAAGTAGGGCAATGGAAGTTGTAGTGACTGTGAATGGCCTCAGAAGTATTGCTCCCTACACAGACAAACAAACACACACTACGTTTTACAATTGCCATGTCTGGGATTAGAACTCAGACTTAACTAGTGCTACACACTACAGCATTACAAAGTTATAGCATGTGCCATGGAGCTTACTGGGATACTTTTTTCCAAAAGGTGTATTTCAAAGTGAATGACATCAGCTGGCTTGCCAAGGTTGGGCAATGGAAAGTGTCGGTCATAGGTTCATAGGTTCAAAGGATGGTACTAGGCTATTGGCCCTAGGGCCTATACATGCCTACCCAATGACAATTCCCTGGCTATGTCTTCCCACAGTATTTACTTCCCTGGACCCCAGCCTAGCAGGGTGACTGACATGATCCCCGGGGTCAATTTCCTATCTCCCATTCAATCATCAAGGTTGCTTTTGAAGAAGGCCAAAGAGGCACTCTGCTTGACATGTATGGTCAGTCTATTCCAGAGTCTGGGGAGTATCTGGGTCAGAAACAGATCCCTCCAGTATGTTCTGTTCATTGTGATGACAAGGTTTGGATCCCTGGAGCATGTGGCTTTGAAGGATTTGGATTTCTTTAAGTGTAGCATGTCCAACAATTCTGGGTTTGACATGGCATTGTATGTTAAGCAGAAATCACCTCTGACTACACGTTATGTGACAGAGTATAGCTGGATGATTTTCAGATGGTCAGCATAGGGCATCTGGTTTAAGCCTGTGATTCTTTTAATGAGGTATGTCTGCAGCCTTTCTAGTTGTTGCAGATGTCTTGTGAGGTACATACCAAATGGGACATTGTACTCTGTACTGGGTCTACTGAGAGATGCCTACAGTGGGACAATGGCCTCCTTTTTCCTGGATGTAAAGCCCTTAGTGATGAGGATTGCCACATAGATGGATTTCCTGACTGTTGTGGTGATGTGGCTATCAAAGGTGAGACCACTGTCCATCTGTGTCCCTAAGTCTCTTATCATACTTCAAGTGTTTAGTGTACTGCTGCCTATATGGTATTTCATGGGTACATGTCCATTCCCAAAAAGGATAACTATATATTTCTTGGCATTGAGCTTGAGGCCATGGCTCAGGCACCAAGCATCTTTTTCTGTAAGGCCCTTTTGTAGAATATCCACGTCATGTGGGGATTCAATATTGGCTCCCAGTTTGCAGTCATCTGCAAGCTTTATTAGCCAGAGTCCCTTAGTGTTGGCCTGTACTTCAGAGCAGTAAATGCCAATCAAGAGCAGTCCCAGGACTGAACACTGAGGTACTCTAAATGTCACTTGTCTGGGGCTGGATTTTGAGTCACCTACCTTTACAATGGGGTTTTGTCAGTACAGCAGTTGGCCACCCATCGGGTGATGTAGGGATTAATGGCCATCTTGGTATGTTTATCTATGATTCCAGAATGGGGGATGGTGTCAAAGGCTTTGCCGAGGTCCGGATAGACTGTGTTAGCTGCCTTACCCTTGTCCACAGCTCTGGAGACTGAATCAAACATGTCAATCAGGTTCAGAAGACATGATCAGCCCTTCACAAACCCAACCTGGGGTGGGGTCCAATGTTTGCAGGTTGCCAATGTCTTTGTTTATAAGTTCCATGATAATACATTCCATGACCTTGCAGATCAGGCACGTTATACTGCTGGGGTGGTAGTTCTCAGGATCCAAGGTAGACCCCCCTTGTGGACTGGGATAACTGTAGGTGTGTGCCATGCAGTGGGCATGAAGCCTGAGGTGTGGCTATGATTAGACATGGCATGTAGGTGAAGTGCCAGTTCATTTTGTAGTTCATGTAGTACACAGCCTGGGATGTTCTCTGGGCCTATGGATGCTGTTTTCTTAGCTCTGCAGAGTGTAGTTTTTATCTGTGTGGCCATTATTACTGGAATCTGGCAATCTTTCAGTGTTGACATGGGTCCTTTAGGGGTGGGAGCATGGTGCAGTTGGCACTGAATCAATCTGCCAGGATAATGGCAATATCCTTGGGATCAGTATATTTAATGCCATCCTGTTGTAGCTGAGAGCAGATCTGAGCACTGCCTGCATTGCCTTTTATATTCCTGACATAGCTATGGAATGGCTTGCAGTTGTCTTTGGCATCTTTGACTATATTATGTTCATAACTAGCTTTGGAGGATTTTATGAGGGATCTCAGCTTCTTACTGAGGCTGGTAAGGGAGTATTTTGCATCATGGAAACTCCTTCATTTTTGTAACAGTTTCTTCCTTTTGTTGTACAGTTTGTTTATGGCAGGGGACCACCACATTGGCTTATTTTTCTTGGTGGGGAGCATCTTGGTTCTATTTGGGATGGCACAATTCATGCATGAGTAGATGTGCTCATACAGTGCCTTAATGTAGGATTCAGCAGTCGTCCTTTCAGTTCCCATCTGTATGGGTGTCATGACATTAGTCACGTCTGACGTGTAGCATGCCATTGGCTTTGGAGATGTATGTTACAGAGGTTTCCTTACTGGGGTGTGAGGGAGGGATGCGGATGTTAAGGGTGATTAGCTTATGGGTAGACCTGAACATTGATGGAGTGACCATAGGTGTGGAGCATTGATTTCCCATATTGGTAATGACTAGGTATAGGTTATTGGAGCTCCTGGTGAGACTATGGGTTACTTGATCCAGGGCATTGGGAATTATGACTTCCAAGAACCTGTTGGGCACATGTTGGTACACAAGTAGTTTTCCCAGTTAATGGCAGGGTAGTGTAAGTCACCCAGTAATAGGGTGTTTGGTTGTATCATAATATTTCCCAGTATGTTTAGAAAGGTGTAGTGGGAATCTTGGGGCATAGTGGGGGGTCTGTAGCAAGCTATACAATTTGGATTGCAGTCTTACCTAGTGTTAGTTGCACTGGGAGTATTTCAGATACATTCTGTTGGGCAAGTAGCTTGGTGAAATGAATATCCTTGGTGAATTTGGACACTCCTCCACCTTTAGTGTTTTGGTCCTGGTTTGGTGGCCGACAGGTGTGGTAAGAGCTGTACCTGGTATTTCAGGGGTGCTCTCTGGAGCCTTGGATCAAGTCTCTGTTACTACACATATATTGATGTTCTCCATTTGTAGGAGTGCCTAGTGACTGTGAATGGCCACAAAAGCATTGATCCCTACACACACACACAACCAAACACACACACAGAGATTCACAGTTGCCATGTCTGGGATTAGAACTCCTACCTAACTAGTACATCAAACTACATCATTACACACTTATACCACGCACCACATAGCTTACTGGGTTACGTCTTCCCCAAAGGTGTATTTCAAAGTGAATGACATCCGCAGCCCTGCCAAAGTAGAGCAATAGATATTGTAGTGAGTGTGAATAGCCTCAAAAGCATTGATCCCTACACAGACAAACACAGTTTTGCAGGTGTCATGTCTGAGAATAGACCCCTTACATCACACTACAACATTACGCAGTTATAGGATGCACCAGGGAGCTTACTGGGCTATTTCTTTCCCAAATGTGTATTTCAAAGTGAATGACATCAGCAGCCCTGCCAAAGTAGGGCAATTGGATATTGTAGTGAGTGTGAATAGTCTCAAAAGCATTGATCCCTACACAGACAAACACACAAGCACACAAAGTTTTACAGGTGCCGTGTCAGGGCATAGAACCCCTACCTAACTAGTACATCACACTCAGCATTTTCTAGTTATAGGATGCACCACAGAGCTTATTGGGCTACATTTTCCCCAAGGACATATTTTAAAGTGAATGACATCAGCGGCCCTGCCAAAGTAGGGCAATGGATATTGTAGTGAGTGTGAATGGCCTCAAAAGCATTGTTCCTTACACAGACAAACACACATGCACAAAGTTTTACAGTTGCCATGTTTGGGAATAGAACCACTACCTAACTAGTACATCACACTACAGCACTACCCAGTTATAAGATGTGCCACAGAGCTTACTGGGCTATGCCTTCCCCAAAAGGTGAATGACATTAGCAGGCTTGCCAAAGTAGGAAGTGTAGTGACTGTGATAAACCACACACACACACGCACACACACACACACACACACACACACACACACACACACACACACACACACACACACACAATTGCCATGTCTCGGATTAGAGCTCCTACCTAACTAGTACATCACACTATAGCATTACACAGTTATAATATGCACCATGGAGCTTATAGGGCTATTCTTCCCCAAAGGTGTATTTCAAGATGAATGACATCAGCAGGCTTGCCAAAGTAGGGCAATGGGGAGTGTAGTGACTATGAATGGCCACAAAAGCATTGATACCTACATATACAAACACACACACTCACATACACACACACACACACACACACACACACACACACACACACACACACCCAAACACTTGCTATGCCTAGGATTAGAGCTCCTACCTAACTAGTAATTCACACTAAAGCATTACGCAGTTATAGCATACGCCATGGAGCTTCTATAGCTACTCCTTCAACAAAGGTGTATTTCAAGGTGAATGACATCAGCAGGCTTGCCATAGTAGGGTAATGGGGAGGGCAGTGTGTGTGCATGGACCATAAACCATTCATCTGGAAGCAGACACGTAACATTCAGGCACACACAGGTTTATATTTCACAGGTATGTGTATACAACTGCTAGATGATTACTGACTTGTATAGTCATGTTACACAGTTATCACAAACACCACAGACACTATAGTGCTGAGGGATACCAGAGACAAATGTCTACAATGATTGACATTTGCACATTGTGTGGTTTTAGCCAATTGGATGTCTACTGGGTGGGACAGGCCTCATGATGGGAGGCTCTTTGTCACTGTCTGTCACTCTCTTCCACACATCTATGTATGTGTAATTTTGGCCTGTTCCTTGAATATATGTATGTATTCTTATCCAGTGTGTGCAAAACATGACTGGTGTGCAATGTGGAGTGTGTGCACAAACATCTGTGACTGTCAGATATGTATAGTCCACTGATTTGCCAGAAATGGGCTTCATTTCTGTAAGTGTGGGAGCATGTCCAGTATGACCTTTCAGTATTTTGTTATCAGATATGGGCTTTGTTTCTCTAAGTGTGGTAGCATGCCCAGTATGACCTTCTGTATTTAATGTGTGAATCCATTCCAGGTAGGTTGTGCTCCAGTGCAGGCTTTTGTGTTCTACACCTAATGCTAGCAACCTGTTTCTGTGGGATAGCTGTAGATTGGTTAACTATATGGGGTCAAAATGGGCAAAGGATAGTGGGTTACTGTAGGTAATTGTGTCTGTGCTGCATCTGCTACATGGTTTTGGTGTTAGCAGAGATATTCAGACATGTGTACTGTTTTACACTGTGATGTTTTATGTCATCAACTACTGTCAGGTATACATATTTGCTTGCAGTAATTTCCTGGGGAGCACAGAGTGAATGCAGCTGTGTCCAGTATTGTGGTCTGCAGCCTACGTATTCTTGCACAATCTTGCCATTCTGGAGGGGAAGCTTCAGTCACTTGCTGATGGGTCTGTGTAAATGGTTCAGCACCTTGGTACAGTGGTGGCTGAGGATCCCATGCTTCTACATCCATCAGCGTGACAGTATGGCCATATCATGCTGTGGCCATACCTCACAGCTGTACAGATTCACTCAGGTTACCCAGAGGCAGTGGTCATATTTCTGGTCATTACCACTTCACATTGTGGTTTGCAAGCAGGTTTGAAGCCACCCCATTCTTGTGTTTTCAGGCAGGGATAGTATGTGCACACGGCTGAGTTTCAGACTTCACACACTCCATTGCGTCTATGCTGCTACCCCCCCCCCCGCTATTCTATCCTCTTCCAAACATTATGCATACATTATCTGATGATCCCTATTGTTATCACTTCATCCCAGCAGTAATTTGGTGTTGGTCCACAGTTCATACAGTAGGACATGGTAGATGTTATTGGGATTTGTCGACATGGCCTTGCATTTGGGTTCTGAGGACTGGGTTATGTTGTTATTTTGGAGTCCATTACATAACATACACTGGTAGTATGGATGAGACACAGGCCTTTGGCAGAGGACTGTAGGGCATTTGGTAGTGATGAAGCCAGCTGTAGCAGGCTGTTGCATTGCGTCACTCCTGCAGTCCCTGACTGCAAGCCACTATAATCCCCTGGGGTGACAGGGTAGGTGCACAAGGTGTTAATGTCAATAGTTTCTGTCATTATTAATCCAGTGGTGTGGATGCTGGCAGCGTGCTGCTTAAAGCTAGGGACACACCTGCACAGGACACCTCTTCTGTATGCTGCATGCTATGGCTATTTCCATACAGAGGTGGACGTCATATTGTATTTATTCACAGCAGCAGGGATAAGACCTGTGAGGTACCTGTGGCTGATGGTGGGGTGAGCTGGGTGCATGTGTGCTATGGACGCTACTTGCATCTGACTCACAGATATGTGTGGGGCATTCCACTTATGCTGGCTTGTGAAGGGACATCAGCAGTTTTTCAATATTTCATACCTGTGACCTTTGTGGTTTGCCAGTGTTTGGCCAGATGACATCGATATTCCATACTACAAACCCAACTAATGTGCTGCTAACTTGTATGTACAATTTCAAAGGTGTGTCCATTTGACAGTAACATAATATACACTGTCTGTCTGGGGTACTTCCACCTGTGTACTGTTTGTATATCTGGGCCCACATCCATGCCATGTCCATCTTTTAGATGATGACAGATATTACATCCAAACAATTACTATGGCTTACTGCTGGAATGTGTTTTTCTGGGATGCATTGTGTTTGGTACTGCAGTTGTGAGAACTCGGCCCTGTCATCAGCAATACTTGCCAATGGCCACCAGGACAAACCTCACCATGTCTACATGCTGACCACTCTCACACAATGTACAACACATACCAACCTAACACATGCAGCCCTGCATATTGTACACGTGCTATAATATATCCTGCTACTTTGGCCAGCTCAGGTAATCTGTGCTCCACTGTTATTATACCTACACATACATGTTACTACATTTCTACATAGGATTGTGGCGGGCGCGCACACCTGACAACTGCACACATTTGCTATGAATGTACTGGTATTTCAGGTACTCCATTTCATTCTGTATTCTGACCTATCATGCAGACTAGAGGCACATCAGTGTACAACAGTTCTTAGGTTTTATTGACCTACATTTCAGTTTCAGACTTCTTACCCTTCAGAATTAACATCCCACTACCTGACCTGTTGTAGTCTGTCTGTGTAGGTCTAGAGGGGGGCTGATCTCCATAGATATCAATCAGAGACCTTAGCACAGCCTTTCTTTGTGTTTGTCTACACCTGTCCTGCTGGCTGTGACTGTTGTTGGGTATGTGAGCCTCCCTGACTGGCATGTGTTTGTCCTATGGACACACATTTGGCCTACCACAATTCCTGCAGTGGGTTTTGTCACCTTGCCTGGTACTGGCTACTATGGTGACACCAGTATCTGTTACAGATTTCATGCTGCCACTATAGGTGTCTGCTTTCTGCTGGCATGCCATTCAGCCAATCGCTTCCCTTGCTTGCTCACATCCATACCATAGATACAAGTAACAAAACATACCACTCCATTCAGCAATTGATAGGGAGAGTGACTTACCTTCTGGCTGTGCCAGTATCGTGAATGGTGCTGGAGGGCTGACTATGTTGGATGCACATAGTACACTCCCTATACATGGTTAAGCACAGGTAGTGTCATGTTTGGCATCCCTTTTACTGTATGTATGTGTGAGTCAGAGAGAGGTGTCATTTCCTGGGTTCCTACCATGGCAGTGTTTGTGCTATGCATTGCCTCTTTGCCATGGCCTGGACATACTGGGCATGCCTCCTTCTGCCTACTGGGGCAGGCTCAGGTTGTTCCTGCTTTGAGTCGCTCTGTGCCTCTGCAGGCCTTGGCAGTGGTGGGGGGCTGTGTGACCATGCTCCATACTGTTCCTGCTGCAGTTGTTTCTGCAGGATCATATTGTGTAGCATGGCACATACAATGATAATTTGGGTACGTGTAGCTGGTGAGTACTGCAAGGCTCCACCAGATATGTCCAGGCACCGGAACCATGATTTGAGAATCCCAAACACATGCTCTATTATGAGACTAGTCTGTGAGTTTGCCTCATTATGGAGTTCTTGTTTGGGTGTGTGTGCATTTCTGATGGGTGTCATCAGCCATGGCTCTAGTGCGTAACCAGCATCCCCCACTAGGTGGCCATAAGGGATGTCCCCATTGGAAAATCTCTGGTTCAGCTGCATCATATGCCAGATGTGGGAGTTGTGATAGCTTCCAGGGCAGCCAGCACACACATTCATTATAATGCCCTGGGTATCACACATGACCTGGCAGTTGATGGAGGGGAAGCCCTTGTGGTTGATGTAGACCCTACCTCGCTCACCAGGTGGTGCTTTGATGTATATGTGCATACAGTCTATAGCACCCACTACTTCAGGGTATTCTGCTATTTGGTGGAAGAGACACATATTGCTGGTCAGTGCCTCACGGGTGTTGTGGAAATATATTTGCTCACTGGCATGTTCTGACATGGCATCCAGGAACTGGTGGAGTACCCTGTATGCTGATGCCTATAAGATTCCCATGATATCCCCAGTTGGCCTTTTGAAGGTACCTGTGGCTAGTATTCTTAGGCCTATACATACCTTGGTATCCACTGGGATGGGTTCCCCTCTGTTGGTTCTATGTGTGAGGCATGGCCGGCACAGCTCAACAATTTGCTGTAGGAGATCCCTGTCCATCCTATAGCACTCCACTATCTCCAGCTCATGTAGCCCCTGGAAGGTTACCCTAGGTCTGCACATTCCTCTACTTCTGCTCACTGTAGGTTGGTCATCAGCATTCTCATCCTCACCACCGTCAGCCTCTTTCACATGTTGACTTATGAGAGCTAGTGAAGCCCCTATCATTTTGTTGCTTTTGTTAGGTAATATTTCGCGGCTTGTGTTTGTGGGAAAAAACAGAGGGAAAGTTGTTTGCATAGTTTATAGTAGTGTGCTGGTATGGGCTGGTCTGCTGCCTGTGTAATTGGCTGATTCTGATACATTTCACCTGCCAGCTATGCTAGTTCTCCTTGGCTACCTTCCTACTGCACCATGGTCTTCCTTTGCCTTCCTGTTTAAGCCCAGGGATGCACCGTGCAAACTAGTGCTTAGATGTGCATGGAGCTGCTATTTCCTGATTTACTTTTTTTGTTTAGAACATGGTGCACTGTGAGCACACCCACTTAGGCAATGTAAAGAGTAATTGGCAGCTTCAGTTCTTAGCTCTGCTAAGCTAAGAGCAAACCTTAGCCACAGGGCTCCAGTAAGCTTACAGTATGCCTGACACACCCCTCTATGATGTCAGCTAGCTCTTAGGCTTGCACCATGGTCTTCCTGCACCAACACAGTTGGGTGCAGACTAGCCATGAGGGGGAATCTGGGATTCAGTATCATTCCCCTCATTTGCATAGTGTTGCCTGCTAATGCCTAGTTACAAGTCTGACACTAAGCCTTCCCCCTTAGCAACCACTATTCACTGGCCTTGTTGTCTTCTGCTTGCCATTGACTTTAATGGCAAAATTGTGATTTTGCAAGGAAAGCTCTTTTCAGGGTTTTTCTGCTATTTTCCAGCTGATCCCATTTGGGGGCCACTGCCCTATGCTTAAACGTCTGAAATTGGCCAAAAAAAAAAAATAAAAGTATTTTTTTTGCAACTGTTTTCCTTGCCAATGGCCATATACTTGGCATTGGCATGCTTTTCACATTATATAACCCTTTATTTTCAGCTGTCATGGCTCCATTTTGTAGTTTGCAGAAATGTACTTGCTTTCTAGCCGAGTACATTTCTGCAGATTACACTAGTCCTGCACAGCTGGCTGCCAGCTTCCTGGATCACAAATTCATCTCATTTGCAGAGTTTCCACCTGCAAATGGGGTAATTTGTATACAGGAGCTGTGTCTGTGCAGGAATAGTGCAGGAGCACTCGTGCACATCCCAGGAGCTTGTTCCGGGATCTCTCACCAGCCATACTGCCTCCAGAAACTCCTGCACACCATGCAGTGCTTGCTGAATCCTGGGGAAGGTCTTTTATTTTATTTGAAAGCTCATTAAGGGAAACTGTCTTATTGATATAATGAGTTGCTTCTTGATGAAACCTCTTGCATATATTTTTTTCTTCTGAAATCATTTAAATGTATAATATTTTAAATATTGCAAAGGATGTCCCTATCTCTGAATTCTATAACATTTTCTTAAATTCTATTCCCTGAATTTGATTCTGTTTACATTTTTTGATTTCCTTATCAAATTTTGCACACCTTTAGATGTCATTGAGTAAGAGGCAAGTTTCAGTTTTTCTATTGCTACAGCTGATAAATGGTAAAGCACTTCTTGGCAGTTTTTAATTAAGAGAGTTGACGTCAGGCAACTTTTTTTTGTACCTTAGATTTGACAGTGTGCCATTTCTTCTGTAGTTTAAGCAATTCTTTATACCATTGTTAAAGTTTATTTCTACTCCATACAAACATTTTGCTATACATGCAGGCTTTTAGAGATACCAGAATCAGAGTTATGTTCATATCAGCTGATGCATTATTTTAAGATAATTTTCTACTTCATTTGTTAATCATTTTTTAAATTCTTCCAATTTTGTAATATGTGCTGGTATTCAGTTCTTCAAATATATTCAATTATTGTTAAATCTTAATTCAAGGGTAAGTGAATTATGGTCTGAAAATGGGCATTGGAAATTTTCAAAAGTTATGACTTTTGCTGTCAGATCATTTGAGATGAATAATTTAGCAATCCTTAACTGATGAACACAGGCATACAAATAGTTTGAATATGACAGAGTCAGAATCTCTAATATGAAATATATTCTTAAAATTCAAATGATGGGTCAATTGTTAGAGTTTTGGCTACAGCTGGTGTTTTAAACATTTTCTATGAACCAGTCTTCTTTATAAAATGCATTTGAAATCTCCACCTAATATTAAGCTTGTTTTCATTTCATTTAATATAATTTCTAAATGCTTTTTACCTTTACTAGCACTTATGTGTCATATCCAAAAATGTTATCCAATGCGATAATTCTTAGACAATTCTGTAACCTCTATTGTAAGCAGTTCCTCATTAACCTTATAACTAGACAATATTTTTAGCATTACTATATTTTTTTATAAAGTAGATAGTCATCTTCTTTTGCTTCTGAAAGATGATTGGCTTTAAATGTGATACTGTTTATGATTAAATTTCTCATTTGACTTACTGATATGATTTTCTTATAAAATATAATTGTGTTTTATATATGATAACATGCTTATGCAAACTGACTTGTTTCTACTCATGTTGGTTAAATGAAGTTAATAACATGTAGCTGTGGTTTATTTCTCCTTAAATATTTCATAAGACAATCTCTTCTCCCCTTTTTGGATGCAATTTTGACCAATAAATTTTAAAGCTGTAACTTTTAAATCCAATAAATCTGAGTTATTAATATTGTAATGACTGAATATATTTTAATTAAATTTGTTTAACCCATTCTATATCTCAGCCTTTAAAGTTCTAAAACCAGGTTTTTAACAGTATAGACTCTGCTATTTGTATTTATCCACATTGTTACAGAAAAAAATCTAAGCCTGTCTTTCTCTCACTTCATATTGAAATTCCTGTTTGTATTATACTAACTTACTTTTAATTTCTCTATAAACTGGATAACATTTCTCTAACTTTTAAATCATTGTACTATAATGTGTATCTATTCTTAGTCTATTCTTAGTCGATGTTTTCGTACTGCGTCTAATTTGATGTAATTACTTAAATTTGATGTAATTACTTTAAAATGTATACAAAAAAAAAACAACTACACTTTAAGACTGTAAAGTTATTATTCTTAAAATGTTTTGTAATACTTTGGAGCTTTTCTCCACAGGCATCCATTGAAAATGGGCTTCTTCCCACTCAGACTTTTCTAGTAATCAAATGTAATTGAATGAATGAATGAATCAATCAATCAATCAATCAATCAGTCAATAAATAAATAAATAACTTATTCACCATATCTATATTCAAGATATTTTTCATGTTGGAATTAAAAAAATCAGTTATACTAATTAAACCACCCCAACTAGCAATTCATACCAAGATGTCAATGAAACTAAAACTGCCAAGGAGCTGATGAGCTTCAGCTGTGAAGAGCAATAATTGCTCTCATATACTTAATTGCAGTTTTAGTACAGCACACTAATGGTCTGATTCAGAAAGTTTGCCATGAGGTGTACACAAGTCATAGACTTCACAGTAACAATTTGTGGTTTACAGATACCTCTGTCATGGTGCATTAACATGAAGATGTGGAAAAATGAAGTGGGCTGTCTCTGCAGCAATGTTAAATGCTAATGAGGCATTTTGGGGGTGAGATAAATGTTTATTAGCTATGTGATCTTCTCCAGAAGAGCCAAAAGCAAGGTATATACACAGATGACTTATGACCTCAGTCAGGTGTCCCCCCAAAATGTTGTAATATCGAACACCAAATGAGCAACACGTATTCATCAAAACGCATTTAAGCAATTTAATGAATACTGTACAGGGCAAAGGTGTAGTTGGCCAACTACACAGTGTTGCCCTTCTGTCCACTGAAGTGCGATCTCAGAGTTGGTATATTTAGTTAGGGGGGTGTGGGGGCACAGCCCTCCACATTGGGGTGTGTGGGGGAAGCCCCCCACATAATTATGTTTGTAAGTGTGTGTGTGTGTGTGTGTGTGTGTGTGTATGTACATGTATGTGCGTGTTTGTGTGCACGTGCGTGCGTGTGTGTGTGAGTGTATGTGTGTATGCAGAAATATGTGACTGTCTATTTAGAGGGGGGGGTCTGACATGCTCTTCTGAACTAATGAGCAAATCCTGCAATATTGTCTTCAGGTGAACACTAGACACCAGAGAGAATCCTGTACAGCATGCCTGAAAGGCACTTAAATAGTTTGGCAGAATGGAAGATGTAGGTTGGCAAGAACACTAGACACCAGACAAGATCCTTTATAGCATGCCTGAAAGGCATTTAAATAGTTTGGCAGCATGAAAGACATGAGGTGGGGGAAAATCTATACACTAGGGATCATGCATAACTCTGCCTTGACACAGAAATCAACAGCATTAGTCCATTATGCTAACTTTGTAATTAGTGCTGCAGAAATGTTTTCTACATAAGAAGGATTCTTTCAGCTTTTCCCAGTTAGGGGTCACCACAGCAGAACTCCAGTCTGCTCATAATTGGCAGTGGATTTTTACAGTGCCAAACTGCCAGCCCAACACCCAACCTTCAAAGAAGGCACACCCATTCACATCTACCTGCATGTCTTTTACATCACTCTGCCACAGGGAGAACATGCAGACTCCACACAGAAGGCACTCCATCTGACAATCGAACAGGAGAACCTCTTGCTGGGAGGCAACAACACTAACTACTGCACCACCACACCTCATAAAAAGTATGAGACAATAATACCTGGCATGATTCAATGAATCTAATAATTGGTGGAAGCTTCAGTACAAATCTGGGTGGAAAACTAAATGATATCAGAGGACTTATTTAAACTATTTCCAGACTCACCTAAAAGGTTAATAGAGCAACAGCTCTAGCATCAATATGCACTATACAAAGACTAACAAGACTGAAATTCAAAGTCTGATATTAGTAACCAGCTATAATAATCTGTGATTTATGATGGCAGGGACAAAAAAATAAAGAGAGACCATTAGGTATGTTCTCTCAGGTCTTGGACAGATAAGGGTTATGTGGTATTTGTGTGTCTGTGTGTGCTTGAAAGTGTGTATGTGTGTGGGAGGGCGAATAAGAGGGTATGCCGTTACAATGCATGGGCTACTAATGTAACTAACACAGTAATGTGCTGATCAGTACCAACACTAATTATGGGGAATTCAGAGACATGCAGATTGCTAATGAGGCCTTTCTCATTTTGCTAATATGTCCTTGAATCACAAATTGCTGCAATAAGTAAACAGACTCTTTCTACTGTAGCTCTTAACACCAGTGCTGTGGGTCTTGCTGAATCTCCCAGCATCCCTGTTGTTTACATCTTGCAATTACAAATTAAAATGATAAACTCAACAGGATTAAATACCTGTGATTATTTTAAAATATAATTAAATATAAACCTTAAGAAAACAATATTTGACCAACTGAGTATATAAAAATAAAAAAAAAACATTTTGAGACAGTTCTAATATCAACAAAATGCAAAACATTTGTCTATGTTATGGAACTATAATTTATATATTTATTTATTTATCTAGTTGTTGTTTGTTAACTGGAAAAGTGGACTAGTCCAAATGTTCTTTTCAGCCTCATCCCTAGCAAAGATAGCTAAAACAAAATGCATACATTGATACTACAGTGGTATTCCAAAAAGTGAATTTTATAAAATATATTAATGAACATTCACTATGCCCTACACGGCATGCATGATTAATGCAGGAGCTCATGCAGGCAATATGTCTGCTGTGCAATCCAGGAACTGCCTGCAGGGGCTTGCACGAGAGCTCCTGCACTATTCATGCATGGACTAAGCCCTGGTATGCAAATCACCCTATTTGCTGGTATGCAAATCACCCTATTTGCAGGAGAAGTCCATGCAAATTAGGTGACTTTGCAATCCAGGAAGCTTGCAATAGTCCGTGCAAGACTAGTGCCATCTGCAGAAATGTACTCGGTTAGTAACTGAGTACATTTCTGCAAAATCCAAAACGGAGCTATGACAGCTGCAAATAAAGGCTGCATATCATTGAGGAAGCATGGCAATGGCCAAGTATAAGGCCACTGGCATTGCAAACAATACAAAAAATAAAAAAAAAATCAACTTTAATTTTTTTTCACTGATCTCGGCCGTTTCAGCATAGGGCAGCGGCACGCAAACAGGATTGTGGGGAAAATAAGAAAATAAACCGAAAATAAGCATTCTACCTAAAATCACTATTCTGCCATGCAAGCCAATGGCAGGCAGAAGACAACCTGGCCAGTGAATAGTAGTTGCTAAGGGGGATACTCAGTGTGACACATGTAACTATGCATTAGCAGGTAATCCTATGCAAATGAGGGGAAGGATAGTGAATCCCAGTTTTCCCTAGCATGTGAGTCAGGTCCCAAAAGTGTATGAGTATGAATAGCTGAGTGCAAGACTAGGAGGTAGGTGACATCATGGGTGGGTGTGTCAGGCATGCTATAAGCGGACTGGAGCACTGAGGTTCGGGTTTGCTCCTAGCTTAGCACAGCTAAGCTATTGGGTGTGTCTGAACCTGCCTAGCACTCTTTACATTGCCTAAGCGGGTGTGTGCACCGCTCACCGGGTTTTACAGGAAGAAAAAAGAAGTTAAACCAGGAAATAGCAGAAGTGTGCACATTTGAGCAATCTGTTTGCATGGTGCGCACACGGGCTTAAACATGGAGGGAATGGGAAGGGAAAATGGCAGTAGGAAGGTAATCAAGAAGAACTAGCGTAGCTGCCAAGTGAAATGTATCAGAATCAGCCAATTGCACAGGCAGCAGACCAGCCCAGCTCAGAACACTACTATAAACTAAGCAAATACCCTCCCCTCTGGCTTTTACCAAACTCTACACTACCGGTGTAAACAAGCGGGGAACTTTTAACACTCACAACAGCAAAATGTTAGAGGCTGCAATAGCTATCATATAACTTGTGGAAGAGCCTGAGGGTGGTGAGGATGTGAATGCTGCCGAACAACCCACAGTGAGGAGATGGAGAAGAGTGTACAGACCCACGGTAACCTATCAAGGGCTACATGCGCTGGAGATAGTGGAGCACTATAGGATGGACAGGAACCTCCTACAGCAAATTGTTGAGCTGTGCCAGCCACACCTGACACATAGAACTAACAGAGGGGAACCCATCCCAGTGGATAGCAAGGTATGTGTAGGCCTAAGAATACTAGCTACAGGTACCTTCCAAAGGCCAACTGTTGATATGATTGGGATCTCACAGGCATCAGCATCCAGGGTACTCCACCAGTTCCTGGATGCCATGTCAGCATGAGCACATATATTTCCCAAACACCCGTGAGGTGTTGGCCAGCAATATGCATCTCTTCCACTAAACAGCAGAATACCCTGAGGTAGTGGGTGCAATAGACTGTACACATATATGCATCAAGGCACCACCCAGTGAGTGGGGAAGGGTCTACATCAATTGCAAGGGCTTCCCCTCCATCATCTGTCAAGTTGTGTGCAATGCCCAGGGCATAATAATGAACATGTGTGCTGGCTGCCCTGGAAGCTATCATGATTGCCACATCTGCCATATGATGCAGCTGTACCAGAGATTTGCCAATGTGGACATCCCAAATGGTCACCTAGTGGGGGGTGTTGGATATGCACTGGAGCCATGGCTGATGAGACCCATCAGAAATGCACACACACCTGAACAAGAACTCCATAATGAGGCACACGCACAAACAAGAATCATACTAGAGCATGTGTTTGGGATACTCAAGTCATGGTTCCGGTGCCTGGACACATCTGGTGGAGCCTTGTAGTACTCACCAACTACATGTACCCAAATTGTCCTTGTATGTGCCATGCTACACAATATGATCTTGCAGAAACAACTGCAGCAGGAACAGCACGGGGCGGGGCCACGCAGCCCCCCCCACCATTGCCAAGGCCTACGCAGGCACAGAGTGACTCGGAGGATGAACAAACTGAGCCTGCCCCAGTAGGCAGAAGGAGGTGTGCCCAGTATGCCCTGGCTTTGGCAAAGAGGCAATGCATAGCACATACACTGACATGGGAGGGACCCAAGGAATAACACCTCTCTCTGACTCTCGCATACAGTAAAAAGGATGCCAAACATTACACTACCTGTGCCTAACCATGTGTAGGGAGTGTACTTTGTGCATCTGACATAGGTTGCCCTGCAGCACCACACTCAATACTGGGACACCCAGAAGGTAATTGACTCACACATGCCAGTCGGGGGGTCATATACCCAACAATAGTCACAGTCAGCAGGACAGATGTAGACAAACACAAACAAATGCTTTACTATGACCTTTGAATGAGGCCTATGGGTAATTCCCCCAGCCCTACACAGACAGACTACAGCAGGCCAGGCAGTGGGATGTCAGTTGTGAAGACTAGGAAGTCAGAAACTAATGCATAGGTAATTAAAAGCTAAGAACTGTAGTACACTGGTATGCCCCTACCACCACAGGATAGGTAAGACTACAGACTGAAATGTAGTACCTGACATACCAGTACAGTCCTAGCAAATGTGTACAAGTGTCAGGTGAGCCCCCCCATCCCACGTAGACAGATAGTAATAGTCAGGTGTGCCCCCCAATCCTGTGTAGAAATGTAGAAATAGTCTGGTGTGCCCCCACCATCCTACATAGAAATATAGTAACAGACAGGTGTGCCCCCCCAAACCTGTGTAGAAATATAGGAATAGTCAGGCGTGCCCTCCCCCATCCTACATAGAAATATAGTAACAGTCAGGTGTGCCCCCCACACCTGTGTAGAAATATAGAAATAGTCAGGCGTGCCCTCCCTCCATCCTACATAGAAATATAGTAACAGTTAGGTGTGCCCCCCAATCCTGTGTAGAAATATAGAAATAGTCAGGTATGCCCCCCTATCCTACATAGTAATGTAATAACAGTCAGGTGTGGCCCCCCCATGCCTCTGTATAACTGTAGCAACAGTCAGGTGTGCCCCCCCTGCTATGCAGAGATGTAGTAACAGTTAATGCCAAATGATTAATGGATACCCTGCAGAGACAGCATGCTACCTGTTAGTGTACAACACAAAGGTCAGCACTGCAGCACAAACTACCTGGACACAATCCACACAGTTAATACAGATGGCCATACTGGGCATGCTCACACACTTAAACACATGAACTCCACGACTGCAAACACCAGTGGAGCAAACATACCTGGCAGTTACAGTTGTTAGTGCAGACACTCGTCAGTATGCACCACTCATGCCTTCATACACAGTGGACAGGAATACAGACATATATGTCAGGTTAACACACTATAATAAGCCAAAGGTAGATGTACATAGATGTGTGGAAGAGGTTGACTGTGACAAGGAGCCACCCAGCACACAGCCAAAGGGCCTCAAACACATGAGGTGCAGATGTCACTCACTGCATATACCAGCCACCAGTATCTGTCAGCATTACAGACTATGTGGTGCATGTGCCAGCTGTGCAACAACTGTACTAGGAAGTAGTCATCTAGCAGCTGTATACATGTGCCTGGGACATATGACCCTGTGTGTGCTCGCATGTGGTGTGTCAACCCCTAGATGAATGGGTCATGACCAATTCACACACTGCCCTCCCCATAGCCCTACTATGACAAGCCTGCTGAGGTCATCCAATGTGAAATGCACCTTTGGTAAGGTTGTAGCCCCGTAATTTCCGTGGTGCATTCCAAAACCACTTAACACTGTAGTGTGATAAACTAGTTAGGTAGGCGTTATAACCCCAGACCTGGCAACTGTGCGAGTGTGTGTGTGTGTCTGTCTCTGACTGTGTAGAGAGCAAAGCTTTTTACGATACTCACACTCCTTACAATTCATATACACAACTTTGGCAAGGCTGCTGATGTCACCCACCTAGAAATATATCTCTAGGAAAGTCATACCCTAGTAATCTCTGTAGCACATCTTGTAACTGCATACTGCTGTAATGTGATAAAGTACTTAAATAGGAGTTCTAACTCCAGACTTAGCAACTGTGTTTGTGTGCATGTCTCTGACTTTGTAGACAGCCATGCTTTTTAGGGTGCTCACACTCCTTACAAGTCATATACTCAACTTTGCTAAGGCTGCTAATGTCACCTACCTAGAAATACACCTCTGGGAAGGTTGTAATCCAGTAATCTCTGTAGCGCATCCTGTAACTGTGCACTGCTGTAGTGTGATAACGTACTTAAATAGGAGTTCTAACCCCCAAACTTAGCAATTGTGTGTCTGTCTGTCACTGACTGTGTAGAGAGCAATTCTTTTTAGGGTACTCACACTCCTTAAAAATCATATACTCAACTTTGGCAAGGTTGCTGAGGTCACCCACCTAGAAATACACCTCTGGGAAGGTTGTAGCCCAGTAATCTCCATAGCATGTCCTGTAACTGCATACTGCTGTAGTGTGATAAAGTACTAAGATAAGAGTTCTAACCCCAGACTTAGCAATTGTGTGTGTGTGGCTGTCTATTTCTGACTTTGTACAAAGCAATGCTTTTTAGGGTACTCATACTCCTTACAAGTCATATACTCAACTATGGCAAGGCTGCTGATGTAACCCACCTAGAAACACACCTATGGGAAGGTTGCAGTCCAGTATTCTATGCAGCACATCCTGTAACTGCATACTACTGTAGGGTGATAAAGTACTTAAATAGGAGTTCTAACCCTAAACATGGCAACTGTGTGTGTTTGTGTGCATGTCTGACTGTGTAGACAGCAATGCTTTTTAGGGTACTCACACTCCTTACAAGTCATATACTCAACTTTGGCAAGGCTGCTGATGTCACCCACTTAGAATTACACCTCTGGGAAGATTACACCCCAGTAATCTCTGTAGCGTGTCCTGTAACCACGTACTGTTGTAGTGTAATAACCTGCTTAGATAGGAGTTCTAACCCCAGATATGGCACCTTTATGTGTGTGTCTGACTGTGTAGAGAGCAATGCTTTTAGGGTACTCACATTCCTTACAATTCATATACTCAACTCTGGCAAGGCTGCTGATGTCACCCACCTAAAAAATGCACCTCTGGGAAGGTTATAGCCCTTTGATCTCTGTAGTGCGTCCTATAATGGCATACTGCTGTAGTGTGAAAAAGTAGTTAGGTAGGTGTTCTAACCCCAGACTTGGCAACTGTGTGAGTCTGTTTGTGTGAGTGTCTGACTGTGTAGATTGCAATGCTTTTTAGGGTACTCACACCCCTTACAATTCATATACACAACTTTGGCAAGGCTGCTGATGTCACCCACCTAGAAATACACCTCTGGGAAGGTAGTAGCCCAGTAATCTCTGTAGCGCATCCTGTAATTGTGTACTAGTGTGATTTAGAACCATGGTGGGGTTACATCCCCACCCCTGGCAGTTCTGGATGTTTTGTGTGTGTTTCAATATCTGTGTATGGAGCAATGCGTTATAGGCTAGTCACACTCAGTATATTTAAAATGGCCTAATTTGGCAATCCTGCTGATGTCATTCATTGTGAAATACACCTTTGGGGAAGGAGCTCATGAGTAATCCTCGGGGTGCGTCCTTTAATAGCTCTATGTTGTAGTGTAATATAGAGCTCTGTTAGAGGTTCTATACCCACACCATGTTGGTTGTGGATGTTTTGTCTGTGTAGGGAGCAATGCCTTTTAGGCTAGTCACACACAGTACATTTCAAATGCCCTACTTTGGCAATCCTGCTGATGTCATTCATTCTGAAATACACCTTTGGGGAAGGAGTACTGCAGTAATGTTTGTGGTGCATACTAGACCTGTGTAGTGCTGTATGGTAATAAACTAGTTAAGTAGAGGGTCTACTCCCAGACGTGACAGGTGCGTGTGTGTGTGTGTGTGTGTGTGTGTGTGTGTGTGTGTATGTGTGTGTGCTTGTAACTCATATCCTGTGCAGAGGGGGGTTGTGAGTGTGTAACACCTGTGGCCAATGTGGAGTTGGTTTTGCATATTTCTTAAATGGCGGCCCTAATTTATATCACAATGTCCACCATACAGGGATAACAGATGTGAAATAGCTGAGAGGCCGGGGTGCAAAGCCATACCCATACACGTGACATCAAGGCCAGTCAATCATAGTTAGCACCCCCAGTATTACCCAGAGCAAACTCTCAACCCATGTCTCATACACACACATGCCTAGGCAACAGCCAATATGTGGGTAGTATACTGCATATTGGCCACTGATACTAACTATGGAGTGATAGCAGTGGGCTACAGAGGGCATGTCACCCTGTCCATCTGCCCAATATGCATGTACATGCAGACAGTGCACCTCCCCCATGTCCGCCAATGGACAGCTGCACCACCTGTGGTGCCATCACATGTGAACCACAATAGACATACCATGCCTGACAACATGCCCTGTATGGACAGATGCCACTGATACCAGGGAATATTGTAAGCATGGTATCAATGTAGGTGCAGGGTAAACCTGCTGGCCATTACCAGTTCCTGCCACAGGTGGGCAAGGCTGGCACATCTTATGATAATCTGTGTTCACAACATGGGCCATACACCCCAGGTACAGTTCCACATGTCACTGTGCATGCATGTGGGAGGTGTGCACATCCCAGAATCCATACATGTCATGGGCTAAGGAACACATACATGGCAAGCGATGCACAGCACTGGCCACATGCAATAGTCACCCAGGTGACTGGATGGGGGATACAGTACCCACCTGTGTGGGCAAATGCAGAAACTACAGCCCTGAGCCACAATGCAGACCATTGTTATGTTACCTGATGCCAAGGTATACCCATCCCTACCCTTGTATAGCCTGCTGGCACAGTTGGCCACTACACACTCATGCAGGCATGCACCAATGAATGTCGGTACTGGCACCCTGTGTATTTGTGTGTGTGTTGTATGGTGTGTATGTTCACATCCACACTCACTACAACCCCCATGGGCTTACTGAAGCATGCTGCTTAATATCAGACACCTCCTCATACCCTTTGCCCATACAACCTCCATATGATCTGTGTGGTGCATGTGATACCTACACAGTGATGTGTTGTGGCAATCCCACTACTGATGAGTTGTACAGCTAGCCCTGCCAAGTGTGTCTATGTGTGTGTGTCCCTGTGAGAGTGTGGTTGTGTTGACACTGGCACCTGTTCATGCGGACAGGCACGTGTACATCACCTACCATATAAATTCATAGGTTCATAGGTTGGTACCGGGCTATCTGCCCGAAGGCATATATTAGCCCAGCCATGTTGTGCAGTATTCACTGCCCCTTTAGTAGTTCCCTAGACCCTTGTACTAGCAGCTAGTACCCTTGGCCCCTATCTAGTAGTGCTGTTGGTGTGATTCCCGGTGTGAACTTTCTGTTACCCATCCACTCATCAAGGTTCCTCTTGAAGAGTGATAGTGAGGGGCTCTGTCTTATGTAGATCGGGACCCTGTTCCATAGTAAGAGAAGTCTCTGCAAAGGGAATCTATCCCTCCAGCATGTTCTATTCATTGTTGTGTTGAGGTTTATATCCCTAGAGCGTGTAGCTTGAGTAGATTTGGTTTTGCTAAGATGGAGCATGTTCAACAATTCTGGGTTGGACATGGCTCTGTACGTTAGACAGAGATCGCCTCTGAGAAAGTGGTATGCAACAGAGAACAGTCTTAGCTTTTTCAGTCGAGCTGCATAGGGCAACTGTTCAAGGCCAGTAATCCTCTTGGTTAGGTACATCTGTGGTCTCTCCAGCTGTTGGAGATGTCTAGCCAGGTACATTCCAATTGGTGCATTGTACTCAATAATGGGTCTGATGAGGGAAGAGTAGAGGGGCACCATTACATCCTTAGATCTTGATGCGAACCCTTTCGTGATCAGATGGATCACATAGAAGGATTTTCTAACCACTTTGGCAACATGGTTATCAAAGGAAAGCTGACTATCTACTTGGGTCCCTAGATCCCTTATTTCTTCTTCAGATTTCAGGGGATTACCTCCTATGTTGTAGTTTGTGGGTACTCTGCTTTTTCCAAAGGGGATTACTACGCATTTTTGTTTTGCATTTAGCTTGAGACCATGGCATTGACACCATGCATCAGTCTCATTTAGGCCCTTCTGGAGGATCTCCATGTTGGCCGGAGACTCCATTATAGCACCCAGTTTGCAGTCGTCTGCAAACTTAGTCAGCCACAGCCCTTCCGTGCTTGCCTGTACTTCTGAGAAGTATATGCCAAACAGGAGGGGCCCCAGGACAGAGCCCTGAGGCACACCACTCATTACTGGTTTGGATTTGGACATAGATCCTGCTACTCTTACTTTATGGGATCTGTTTGAGAGCCAGTTTGCGATCCATCTTGTGACATAAGGGTTTATGCCCAGGCTGGTGAGCTTATCAATAATACCTGAATGGGGATTGGTGTCAAATGCTTTAGCAAGGTCAAGGTAAGCTGTGTATACCTCCTTTCCCTTATATATAGCCTGAGTAACTGTCTCAAAAAAATCCACCAGATAATCTGCCCTTGATGAAGCCGAACTGTTTGGGGTCCAGCGACTAGAGGTTCCCAATCTCTCCATTTATGAGTTCCATAATGATTCACTCCATAGCCTTACAGATCAGACTGGTCAGGCTTATTGGTTGGTAGTTCCCAGGGTCAGTTGTGGCCCCACCCATGTGTAGCAGGACCACCGTTGCCGTGCGCCATTCTATGGGCACAAATCCTGTGGAGAAGCTGAGACTGAACAGGGTATTAAGATGTAGGGTTAATTGGTTTTGGAGCTCGCGTATGACACAGCCTGGGACACCATCTGGTCCCATGGAGGCAGTGTTTTTAGCTTTAGATAGAGCCTTGTTAACCAATGTATCAGTAATTATTGGACTTACACAATCCCCTGGAATGGTAATAGGCCCTGTAGGTGGTGGTGGGGGGGGATTTGCACTGAACCTGTCAGCCAAGATGTTAGCAATGTCAGAAGGGTCAGTGTATTTTGTTCCATTTTGTACTAGCTCAGAACAGACCTGAGCATTGTCATTTAGGTTTTTGACGTAGCCATAGAAGGCCTTATGGTTATCCTTGGCATCCTTGGCAACTTTATTTTCAAAATTAGCTTTAGTTGACTTGATGAGGGCCCTCAATTTCTTACTAATGCTGATCAGGGATGATTTTTCTACTTGAGATTTGGCCTATTTTTGTATAAGTCTCCTCCTTTTATTGTAAAGTTTGCTTATGGCTGGGGTCCACCCGACTGGTTCCTTCTTGCTTGAGGAAGGAGTCTTGATTTTATTTGGGATAGCACGTTCCATGCAATCCTGAAGATGCATAGTGCCTTGGTGTAGGAGTCCGTATCCTGGATATCATTATCCTTCTGCAAGGGAATAGTGAAGCTTTCCACTTCAGATGCAAGTAGTTTGAAGTTTGCTTTGGAAAGGTTTTTGACTATGGTTTCTTTGACTGGGGGAGGTGGAGGGGTGAGGATGCCCAGGGTTATCAGTTTGTGGTCGGATCTGGCCAAGAAGGGAGTGATAATGGGTGTGGTACAATGGGTGCCCATATTTGTGATGATTAAATCCAATATGTTGTCCCCTCTAGTGGGGGAACATACTAGTTGTTCAAGGGCATTTGAATTTATAAACTCTATGAATCGCTGAGCATAGGAGTTGGAACATTGGTAGTTCACCCAGTCTATACCAGGGTAGTTGAAATCACCCAAGATTATGGTGTTGGGTAGGACCTTTATATTTTCCAATGTCTCAAGGAATGCAGAGTGAGCATCTTGGGACATGGTGGGTGATCTATAACTGGCTACGACTCGAAATGTGGTTTTGCCTGCTGATAGTTGCGCATGGATGATCTCTGGGCCATCATTCTGCTCTACTAACCTGGAGATATGGGTATCCTTAATGAATATGGATATACCTCTGCCCTTTGTACTGCGATCCGGTAACTGAGGTCGGAAGGTATGATATGAATTGTAACCTGGCAGTGCTGAGGTGCTCTCTTGAGCCTTGAACCAGGTTTCTGTCACTGCACAAATATTGATTTTTTCCATGCTGAGGAGAGCCTTGAGTGTGTGCATTTTGAGGTTGAGACTTCTGGCGTTGAGTAGCATTGCCTTTAGTTTTTGGTTACCCGTGCTGGTTACGGTGGTTGGTTTGTCCTTTGAGCCTTGCCTAAAAATGGCACTATGGGGACGGCAAGAGCCTCGGCTAGTATTTGAAAACCTAGGGGTGACAGGTGCAACCCATCTCTGGCAAAACAGCGAGGCTTGTCTATCATGTCATCCCAGGCAGACAGACACTGGACCCCCTTAGAATGACACCAGAAGCTTAGCCAATTGTTGAAATTTATCATTTTGTCTTTGTATTGTGGTATCATTCTAGGTGAAGGTAGTATGCTACTCAAGGTCAGGGTCATACCAGCTTGGGCTACATGATCAGAGAGCTCCTCAATGTCTCTTTTCATGTAGTCCAGGGAGGTACATCTTAGATCATTCACACCAACATGTACAATGACAGCATCATACTTGTACTTGTTCTGGAGTGACCTAAGTGCCTGTGTTATGTGGCGGGTTCGAGCACCCAACAGGCAGCTGACAGTAACCTTCTCCTTGTTCAGCCTGGTGAGTGGAACATCCAGGTGCCTTACTATAGAGTCTCCTATTACTAGCATGTTAGGTATGGTGTTTTGCCTTAAGGGCTGTTGTGAGGCACACTGCTGAGGTGAAATGTGTGTTTTCTGGCTTGTGTTTGGGGGTGCAGGTTGCTTGCTTGTCTGCTTTGGAGGGCACTGTTTCTTATAGCTATCCCCTGTTGCAGATGTCACTCACCATCACATATATGTTCTGAGTACTCCACCACAAATAACCCATGTGGCGCATCCAGTAATTGCATAGAACTGTGATAGCACTACATAGTTGTCAGGGGTTTGATACCCTGTGCTGGTAGGTGTGTGACACTAACATGCTTCAGTTTTACTCTCCCACCCCTCCCTGGCATGCCTTTGCCTCTGTTTGCCTGTCTCACTCCCTCTCTGTTGGATGTGGAGACCCACACCTGCTTTGCTTAGGAAGCAGCATGTGTATTTTAAGTGATGCTCATGATCAGTTGATTGCCCCTGCACGAATTGCAGCCCTCCCCTAGCTGATTGCATGTGGAACAGCTGTGGTAGCATTCCCATAGCCAATTGCATGGAAACACACTCCAATATCTAGGAACATCATGTTGGTGTTGGCCCTTTTCCATTCACTGTGAGCAGCTACTAGATCTGTTGTTTAATAAACAGCATCTCAGGTGGATTGGGGATTTACCTCTAACAACATACACTGTGGAAATAAGGCAACAAACAGGAGGGGGATGTGCCTGACCTGACTACAGACTAAGTGCTGCTATACTGCATTTGAAGTAATGTTGGTTTAACACTGTTTGTGTGGATATGGCTGTTGTACATGTCTCAGTGCCTGCCATGTCAGTTCAAAGGTTCATAGGTTCATAGGTGGGTACTAGGCTACAGGTCCAAGGGCCTAAGTAAGCTTAGCCAACAAGGCCCCCTGGCTTACGGCACCCAAGAAAGTTATTTTCCTGTGCCCCTGTTGAACAGAGCCACAGAAGTGATCCCTGGTGTGTATTCCCTATTTCCCATCCACTCATCAAGATTTTTCTTGGAGCACTAATGAGGGACTTTGCTTGATATAGATGGGTAGCTTGTTCCAGAGTATGGGAAGTATCTGGGACAGGAATCTATCCCTCCAGTGTGTCCTGTTTATTGTGGTGGCAAGGTTTAGGTCCCTAGAGCATGTAGCTCAGAGAAATTGGGATTTATTTAAGTGCAGCATGTCCAACAGCTCTGGGTTTGACATAGCTTTATATGTTAGGCAGAGATCACCTCGGAGTAGGCGATATGCTACAGAGTAAAGCTGGAGCTTTTTGAGATGGTCAGTGTAGGGCATCTGTTTGAGGCCAGTAATCCTCTTTGTGAGGTACTTCTGTGGCCTTTCCAGCTGCTGCAGATGTCTTGTGAGGTACATTCCAAAAGGGGTGTTGTACTCTATAATGGGTCTAATGAGTGTTGAGAAGAGGGGAACAATCACCTCTTTTTTCCTGGATGAGAACCCTTTTGTGATGAGGTGTGCCATGTAGAAGGATTTCCTGACTACTGTGGCAATGTGATTATCAAAGGAGAGACTACTGTCCACCTGGGTCCCAAGGTCTCTTATCTCATTTTCGGCATTAAGTAGACTGCCACCTATGAGGTAGTTCATGGGTATAGAGTTTTTACCAAAGGGGATGGCTATGCACTTTTTGGCATTGAGCTTGAGGCCATGGCTCTGACTCCAGGCATCTGTCTCAGTGAGGCCCTTCTGTAAGATGTCCACATCATTTGGGGACTCTACTATGGCTCCTAGTTTGCAGTCATCTGCGAACTTCATTAGCCAAAGGCATTCTGTGTTAGCCTGTACTGCAGAGAAGTAGATAACAAACAGGAGAGGTCCCAGGACAGAACCCTGTGGTACTCCACTTGTCAGTGGTATTGAAGTCAGATTTAGAGTCTGCAACTTTTACAATGTGGGTTCTGTCAGTGAGAAATTTGGCAACCCATCTTGTGATGGAAGGATTTATACCCAGTTTAGTGAGTTTATCTATAATTCCAGAATGGGGGATGGTGTTGAAAGCCTTGGCGAGATAAAGATAGGCTGTGTTAACCACCTTACCCTCGTCTACAGCTTTGGTGACTGCCTCAAAGAAGTCAATCAGGTTCAGGAGGCATGAGCTGCCTTTCAAAAACCCAAACTGGGTGGGGTCCAGAGTTTGGAGGTTACCAATGTCTTTGTTTCAGAGTTTCATGATGAGTTCCAGATTCCATGGTGATTTCTCCTGTCTACCTGATGAATCTGGGCATCTTGGGGCAATGCAGCAATTGCCTCATGTACACAGACAACCCTCTCCTCCTACCATCCAACACTACAACCTGCATGAGATGCACTTATATAGCCAAAATGGGAGCAAAGCTGTCTTCACCCAAGACTGGACTAGACAGTCAAGAGGAGACAGTAGACACTTGCACAACACCACACTCATCACATAGTCCCTCAAAACCTACACCACCAAAATACACACATAGAAACACAAAACACACACCTACATTCATGGAGGCTCTCAATAAAAACCTGCTCAAGCATCAGGGACCTCCAAAGCAGAAACGCAAGCAAACTCCACCCCCCAACACAACCCAAATGACACATAGCCCACAAACTCAGTGTGCCACTCAACCACAGCCCATAAGGCATAACAACGTACCCAACACTTTAGTCATAGGTAACTCTATAGTCAGGCACTCTGATGTTCAACTCACCATGCTAAACAAGGAGAATGTTACTGTCAGCTGCCTGTCATGTGCCAGGATCTGCCACATAATGCATGCACTCAGGTCACTCTACAACAAGTACAAATATGACACTGTCATTGTCCATGTTGGTGTGAATGACCTGAGACGTACCTCCCTGGACTACATGAAAAGAGACATGGAGGAGCTCTCCAATCTTGTAGCCCAGGCAGGTATGACCCTAGCCCTGATTAGCATCCTGCCATCACCCGGAATAATACCACAGTACAAGGACAAAATGATTGACTTCAACAATTGGCTAAGCTTCTAGTGATTGACTTCAACAATTGGCTAAGCTTCAAGTGTCATTCTAAGGGGATCCAGTATTTGTCTGCCTGGGATGACATGATCGACAGACCATGATGCTTTGCCAGAGATGGCCTGCACCTGTCACCTTTGGGATTCTAGATACTGGCAAAGGCTCTTGCCACCCCTATAGTGCCTTTTTTTAGGCAAGGTTCAAATGACAAATTCCCAACCATAACAGGTACAAGCAAGCAAAATCTGAGGGTAATGCAACGCAATGCTAGAAGTCTAAACCTCAAAAGCACTCACTCGAGACACTCCTTAAAATGGAGAACATCGACATCTGTGCAGTGACAGAGACTTGGTTCAAAGCTCCAGAGAGCACCCCTGCATTACCAGGCTATAATCCATACCACACCTTTCAGCCACCTAACCCGGAATGAAGCACTAAAGGTGGAGGCGTGTCCATATTCATTAAGGATATCCACACCTCCAGGCTAGTTGCACAGCATAATGCATCTGAGATTATCCAAGTGCAGCTAACTCTGGGCAAGACTGCAATCCAAATTGAAGCTTACTACAAACCCCCCCCCCCCACCATGCCCCAGGATTCCCACTCCTCATTTCTTGATACATTGGAAAGTATTAGGATACAACCTAACACCCTAATAATGGGCAATTTCAACTACCCACCTTTAACTGGGAAAACTATTCATGTACCAACTGTTTTGCTCAACATTTTCTGGAATTCATAAATTCCAATTCCTTGGATCAACTTATTCACACACCCACCTGGGGCAGCAATGACCTAGACCTGGTCATTACCAACATGGGCAACTGGTGTTTCACACCAGAGGCCAATTCCTCATTGGTCAGATCCAACAACAAGCTAATTACCCTAGATATCCACATCCTGCCCCCACCCCCAGTTAGGGAAACTACTGTAAAAACTTCTCCAAAGCCAACTTCACACTTCTTACGACAGAAGTGGAAAACTTCATGACACCAATTCAGAAGGACAATAGAGGTATGACTGCTGAATCCTACACAAATGCACTTTATAAGCACTTACACGAGTGCATGGATCATGCTATCTCTAATGGAACCAAGATGCTATCCTACAAAAAAAAGGAAGCCAATCTGGTGGTCCTCTGCCATAAACAAATTCTACAAAAGAAGAAAGAAACTGTTGCAAAAATGAGTAAAATCCCATGACTGGAGGAACTCCCTGGTCAACCTCAGTAAGAAGCTGAGATCCCTCATAAAATCCTCCAAAGCTAGTTACGAAAACAAAATTGCCACTGACTCTAAAGACAACCACAAAGCATTCTATAGCTATGTCAAGAATATCAATGGCAACACTCTGATCTGCTCTGAGTTACAGCACAATGGCACTAAATATACAGAACCAACTGATATTGCCAACATCCTGGCAGATAGGTTCAGTGCTGACTTTACCCCCCCCTCACCCCCTAGAGGGCCCAGCTCTATACTAGAAGAATGCAAAGTTCCTGTAATCACGGCTGCACAGGTAAAAAACCCACTCTCCAAACCAAGAACACAGCATCCATGGGACCTGACAATATCCCAGGCTGAGTTCTACATGAACTACAGAATGAACTGGCACCCTATCTAAGTACCATGTTCAATCATAGCCTCATCTCTGGCTTTGTGCTCACTGAATGGCACATTGTGACGGTTATCCTACTCCACAAAGGGGGAGCCACGATGGACCCCAAGAACTACCGCCCCATTAGCCTGACAGGCCTGTTCTGCAAGGCCATGGAACGAATCATCATGGAACTCATAAACAAAGACATTGGTAATCTCCAAACTCTGGACCCTACCTAGTTCGGGTTTGTAAAAGGCAGATCATGTCTCCTAAACCTTTTAGACGTCTTTGAAGCAGTCACCAAAGCCATAGATGAGGGTAAGGTGGTTCACACAGCTTATCTAGATCTCGCCAAGGCTTTCAGCACCATCCCCCAATCTGGATTTATAGATAAGGTCACTAAACTTGGTATAAATCCCTATGTCACAAGATGGGTTGCCAACTGGCTCATGGACAGAACCCCCACTGTGAAAGTAGCAGACTCCAAATCTGACTTCATACCAGTGACAAGTGGAGTACCACAGGGTTCAGTCCTGGGTCCTCTTCTGTTTGGTATCTACTTCTCTGAAATACAGATGAATTCAGAAGGCCTTTGGCTAACAAATTATGCAGATGACTGCAAACTAGGAGCCATAATCAAAACTTCTAACGATGTGGACATACTGCAAAAGGGCCTCACTGAGACAGATGCCTGGTGTCAAAGCCATGGCGTGAAGCTCAATGCCAAAAAGTGTATTGTCATCCCCTTTGGTAAAAACTCTGTACCCATGAACTACCACATAAGTGGTAGTCTACTTAACGCCGAAAGTGTGATAAGAGACCTTGGGACACAGGTGGACAGTAATCTCTTCTTTGATAATCACATCACCACAGTGGTCAGGAAATCCTTCCACGTGGCTCACCTCATCACAAAACGTTTCTCATCCAGAAAAAAAGAGGTCATTGTTCCCCTCTACTCATCACTCATTAGACCCATTATAGAGTACAACGCCCCTTTTGGTATGTACCTCACAAGACATCTACATCAACTGTAAAGGCCACAGAAATACCTCACAAACAGGATTACTGGCCTCAAACAGATGCCCTACGTAGACCATCTCAAAAAACTCCAGCCTTACTCGGTTTCATATCGCCTACTCAGAGTCGATCTCTGCCTAACATACAAAGCTATGTCAAACCCAGAACTGTTGGACATGCTCCACTTAAAGAAATCCCAATCCCTCTGAGCTACACGCTCTAGGGACCTAAACCTTGTCACCACAATAAACAGAACATCCTGGAGGGATAGATTCCTGTCCCAGAGACTTCCCATACTCTGGAACAGACTACCTATCTATGTCAAACAGACCTCTTCATTAGCACTCTTCAAGAAAAATCTTGATGACTGGATGGGAAATAGGAAATTCACCCCAGGGATCACTTCTGTGACTCTGCTGGACAATGGCACAGGAAAATAACTTTCTTGGGTGGCATAAGCTATGGTACCTTGCTGGCTAGGCTTATGTAGGCCCTTGGGCCGATAGCCTAGTACCTACCTATGAACCTATGTGCCAACTGGAGTTGTGTGCACCTCATATACCTGGAAGACAACAGGAAAACAACAGATGAGTGCATGTCGAGGGGGCATGCTACATGCTTAGAAGGTCAAGCCTGGATCGTCGGTAAGGTGGAACCAGGAAATGAGGCTGGGTAGGGGTGGGAACATATCACTGCTTCTCAGACTGGTGGCTAGATACTACCAATGGGATAAATAATGTTGACTTGCTAAGTGTAATTTTGAAACCAAGACAGGTCCATCCCAAATGTGATGCCCCACAAATACAAATGGATTATTTGAGTTAACTTGTGTCTCCAAAGGTAGAGATTGCATGTGTGTAACATGGACTAGGATGTAGGGAAGCCTGAATATGCTTGGGGCGAAACAACATCCATGATGGGTCCCTAGCAGTGGAGAGAGGTCAATGTGCAGAGGTGTGAACAGGCTGGCCTAGCACCCAGAGGATGGATGGTTCATTTGGAGTCGGGGGGGGTTGCATGGAGCAATGGGTATGAGATTATGGATCGAGACATGTCAGGGATGGATGGACCGGTTTTAATCAAACCGCCTTGTGGAGTTAAGTGAGAAATGGGGGGGGGGAGAAATCGGAAGAGTAACAAAGTGGTTGCGTAACAAAGAGATGAACATATGGCCAGTGCTGGGAGGGTACACTGGAGGCAATAGTAGAGTGGAGGCCAAGCAACAAACCTCGGGCTAAGTCAAATGAAATAGGTAAAAAAATTAAACAGATTACTTTCCAACATTAATAGACCTAGTTAGGTCACATTTCAATACTTTAGGTGTTAATATGACACACTTCTGATCAGATCAAGTTCCACTACATTTGAATACTTTCAATTCTTTTTTGATTCTGTCATACACACACACACACACACATATATATATATATATATATATATATATATATATATATATATATATATATATATACACATATACTGACAGATATATATATATATATATATATATATATATATATATATATATCTAGATGTATATATGCATAGCATGCATATGTATATCTATACATATGTGTGTGTATATATATATATATATATATATTTATATATATATATATATATATATATATATATATATATAGCTCTCTCTCTCTATATATATATATATATATATATATATATATATATATATATATCAAATAGCATGACAGGTATATATCTATTACAACTACATGTATAAGTACATTCCCTGTACTGTTGTCTTATTTTGCTGTATGCTATGTTTGTGAAAACATCAGGGCTATGTACATTTGCCATGGCTTAGTGGTAAATCATGTTGGCTGGGGTATGTAGAGTCCTGGGTTTGAGCCTTGCATAGACCATTTATTTTGCTGCTGGGCAGAGCACGGCCCGTTGGATACAGAGTGCTTATGGCACTTTTGAGCAGATTTGCACGGAGGTAAGCATTGCTACCTTCCAGTTACAGTTTGTTATACTCAGCTTCTAAATTGCTTAACCAGTGTGGGCATTGCTTACCTCAGCGCAAAGCCACTTACAACTGCTCAAAAGTGCCTTAATCACTCTGTATTCAATGGGCCATGTTCTGGCCAGCAACAAAATAAACAGATCCTGCAAGTCTTAAACCCAGGATCCTGCACACCATAGACAATGCAATTTACCATTAAGCAATGCTAGATACAAATAAATTTGATGTTTACAGAAACATATCATCCAGTCCAGTCATGCAACAGTACAAAGAATGTATACCAACCTCTAGTTGTATGTCTGTGTAAATATATTGATATTATCTAAACAGGTACAACATATACATATATGTAAATGTGTGTATATATATATATATATATATATATATATATATATATATATATATATATATATATATATATATATATAATATACATACATATATATATATATATATATATATATATATATATATATATATATATTTATAAAACTATTTACATATATATCAATGTATATGAACATATATACATTCAAATGCCTACATCGACACATATATGTGTCTACACCTATATATCTACATATACACAGCAAGTTCCATATGTGTATGCAGATATATAGCTATGGATGTATATACGGATATATATATATATATATATATATATATATATATATATATATATATATATATATAGTTATATATATATAGTTATATAGTTATATATGGCCATACATCTGCAGATAGCAATGGCAGATTAACAAACACACATATGTCCACATGCACCGTTAATAGGTTTCAGAGCCGCACACACTATACGTCATGTATGAATAGGCATTCCCCCACAGCCAAACATGTCTGCCCTGTAATACACTAGCAACTGTTGCAAATCCCATAAGCAGGACCTGACACAATATGGGCACAAGATGTTACCAGTACTACATCCCACCTTTATGATGTCAGGCTGGTATTGGTAACATATCATGCAGTACAGTCTGCCCACCATAAGACATGTAATATGTGGAAGCCATCAACATCCCCAGGATACAGATACACAGACACAGATATGCAAATACAGACACACCCACACACACACACACACACACACACATATTATATATATATATATATATATATATATATATATATATATATATATATATATATATTCATAAATTTCTGTTATTTCTCAGAAACTTGATCCAGTATTTTGAATATGATACAAACTCAAAATTTTTCATGCATTATTCTTTACTATCTATAATCTATTAATTTTATCTAATGTTCTTTCATAGTTATTTCTTCTGTAATTACTTGAAATTGTTTTCTGGTGTCAAAATACTTTGGATTATTATATAATTTGTAATTTGTTATAGTTTTGTATAACTAGTATGAATCACTTTTTGTAACATACTTAGTTCTGGAGCTTTTCTCCCCAGGACTCCATTGAAAATGGGTTATTTGGCCCAATGGATTATCCTGGTAAACCAACTGCAAATAAATAAATAAAAATAATATATATATATATATATATATATATATATATATATATATATATATATATATACATATACACATAGATATACATATGACTACACATACACATGCAGATATATGTACAGTAAGATACATATGTAGAAGGTGCACACAATATGGAACAGCCACTATGCCTACAATTGAGTAATGCAGGTCACCACACCACAAATCAGGCAGTTTGAACCCTGGTCTGAAGAAGTTTTGGGATTGCCTGAGACGAAAAGCGCTTTACAAATAAACAGTTCAAACTGCCTGATTTGTGGTGTGGTGACCTGCGTTACTCAGCTTGTTTTTTTGCCTTTGTTTGTGAGCTTTCCTAGTTTGTACTATGCCTATAGTTAACATATGAACAACTGGACACTGTATGGGCCACCCATACAAATTACAATCACTGCCTGCAACATGTACCTACAGAGAGGTCATAGGAAAAACACCACACACAGGTTTACAGAAATAGAAAACCTTTGATCGTGTACTATTACAGTTCTATGTGCTACGTCATATAGCTGTTCAGACACTGACAAACATATAAACAGAGTAATGAAACTGTGAAACAGTTACACTAATACAGTAGTCTGGAAAGGTTCACAACTGTTGCTGTCAAGGCCAAGCCCTTCAACTTGTACAATAGTGAAAACAAACTGGGCCACAGGATACCAACCATTCAACAATATGTTATGCAGGTGTATAGTTCAGCGGCCTCTATCTACACTCTGTTCACACTCAGTAGGTGGTAAAGACGTCATGTGACCACATGGGTTGTAACCGTTGCATAACAGGGCATAACGGACACCATCACAAGCACACTGACAAATAGAGCAGTCTGTATGGCAGGAGGCATTAGGCTTGCATTAACCCCATTCATGTAAGTAATGTAAATATAGGTGAAGTATATGGTACTTTACATCCAGATACCTTAAGGCAGCTCACTCCTGATACCCCCACATTTTATAACAGCCTAGGTCATTTATGGTGCTACCCCCTGATTCAATAATACAGGGTCATATACCACTGTTGCATACACTGGGCTCTGGAGTGCATAAGAGCACACGTGTATTGTGTAGGTGACACCCACACATATATGGCCCAGCCCCACTCTATGTGTGGGGGATACAACAGCAGTGGACTGATGGCAGAAATGGCAGTGAAATATAGTCGCAGCACACTATAGAACAAACATTGACAGCATGACATATGTGCAAAGCTTGGTATGTAGGTGGAGGACAGAGGCTGGAACACAGGCACATATGTGGACAACTGTTGCCATGCACTAAGCAAGTTACTGGTGTGACAGGATAGTCTGCAACATACCCTTAGTCTGGGAATTGAGGTTAGAAACAGACATAGATGTAGCCATGTACCAATAGCACCCAACACACACCGCAAGTGTAGTATCTGACACAGGACCTGTATGGTGGACAGACAAAACATGATAGGCATACCTGTGGCCAGCAAAAGGATATGCCCACAGTTGTGAGCTATGCAGACAGACTGCATTCCAAGGTAAACTGGTATGTATACACACACCCTGTAATACCAGTACTTTACAAAGCATAACACAACTCTTCTCGCAGTCTGTCTGTAGGTCCTGATCCTCCTACAAATATGTGGCCACCCTGAGTGTGCTGATTCTCCTGTAAGAGGTATTGCTACCTGCTGTCGGTAACACTGATGCCCACACACAAGAAGGATGTCCATCACACAGGAAATGTAAAGGGACCACGCCCACATGATGTAGGGATTTATAGTGGGTGGTTGCCATGACAGTGATAATTGTAAGTACTACACATGTGTAATCATATATATATATATATATATATATATATATATATATATATATATATATATGGCTAACTGGATAAGTATATGTATATTAGTTTCCACCATATGTCCTGGACATGGAGTGTAGCCCCCCCTATAGTCCCAAAGTCATAGTGCAATGGGATGTCAGATATGTATAGCAGGTATATTAGTAGATTATTGCTACTGTTGTTGGGATTGTCTTTACAGACATGGTGTATGTGGGAGGTCACATCTGCTAATAGCATGTGTGCCATTGGCTACTGAAAGGCATCCTAAGGACATCATTGCAAAGTACTACTGCTAGCACGTAATGCCCCTGTGGACTGCAGCAGAGATAATGGCCAATATATGTGGAAATTCTGACACACTCTGTATAGATTTCTCAAGATTTTTCTTGAAGAGTGCTAATGAAGAACTTTGCTTGACATCGATGGGTACCATGTTCCAGAGTATAGGAAGGACTCCTAAAAGGTTAGATTTCAGTTATACGTGATGGACACATCCCCTGTATACACATGACACTAAAGGTTTCTCTCTGTTGCACCTTTGTAATGATAATGAAGATGCACACAGCACCAGTCGGCACATGACTCCTAAAAGGTTAGATTCCAGGTATACACGCTGGACACATCCCCTGTATACACATGACACTACAGGTTTCTCTCTGTTTCACCTTTGTAATGATAATGAAGATGCACACAGCACCTTGCAGGACTGTATACGTGATGGACACGTCCCCTGTATACACATGACACTAAAGGTTTCTTTCTGCTGCACCTTTGTAATGATAATGAAGATGCACACAGCACCTTGCAGGACTGTATACATGATGGACACGTCCCCTGTATACACATGACACTAAAGGTTTCTCTCTGTTGCACCTTTGTAATGATAATGAAGATGCACACAGCACCAGTCGGCACATGACTCCTAAAAGGTTAGATTCCAGGTATACGTGCTGGACACATCCCCTGTATACACATGACACTACAGGTTTCTCTCTGTTTCACCTTTGTAATGATAATGAAGATGCACACAGCACCTTGCAGGACTGTATACGTGATGGACACATCCCCTGCATACACATGACACTAAAGGTTTCTCTCTGTTTCACCTTTGTAATGATAATGAAGATGCACACAGCACCTTGCAGGACTGTATACGTGATGGACACATCCCCTGCATACACATGACACTAAAGGTTTCTCTCTGTTGCACCTTTGTAATGACAATGAAGATGCACACAGCACCATGCAGCACTACAGGTCTGGCTTTATTACTGGACAGGAACTGTGTAGCTAATTTAAATAAATAGCTCAAAATATGCATGTCTTTCTGAATATATCTTGATATTAAATAAGATAAAAGTGATAAATAATTTCCATTTTACTTTTCTCTTCTCCTCCTTACACTGGCAATTTCCATTTTACTTTCTCTCCTAACTCATACATCCTTCCCTTGTACTTACTAAGCTATTTACAAAGAATGTATTAGAATATACCTCTTAAGTGGCTTCTCAGTATTTATACTGTAATGTTCCTTTTTTACTAGTCTGTATCATCTGTAATGTTCTTCACTAGTCTATAATGCAAATTGTAATGTTTTGCTTTAGTCTGTAACATTTGTAAAAATTGTAATGTAAAACTTATTGTAACCTTGCTTGTTTTTGGAGCTTTTCTCCATGGGACTCCATTGAAAATGGGCTCATCTTGGCCCAATGGACTATCCTGGTAAACCAACTGCAAATAAATAAATAAACAAATGTTTCCTTTTATTTCCTTTTGAATGCTTTTCTGTCACGAAGTTCATTCTTAGTATATACAGATGTATATCTATAGATATAACAGAGCACATAACAAAGGCATATATGACCACAGGCAACATTAATGGGGGTGAGGGGGCTCAAGCAACATATGTCTTACACATATCGATATTCTACACCCCCCCAGCCAAACAGGTCTGCCCTGAAATGTAGTACCAACTGGTGCAAACCCCATGACAAGGACCTGACATTACATGGCCACAAGATGTTAACAGTAAGCCATGCCACCTGTATGATGCGAGGCTGGTATCGATAACATATATAGTACAGTCTGCTTGACATAATGAATGTACAATGTGGAAGCAATAAAATATATATATATATATATATATATATATATATATATATATATATGTGTGTGTATAGACATATATGCAACTACACATACACAGACACATGTCTAGAAAGATACGGAGGGTGCACACTACACTGAACAGCCAGTATCCCTACAGTTGCACCCTCATCAGATGGACAGTGTATGAGTCACCCATACTAAACACAGTTGTTGCCTGAAACCTACACTCATGGAGAAGTCACAGGATGTGACACAACACACAGGTTTGCATACGTTTTAAAGGTTTATTTATGTACTAATACATTTGCATATGCCACGTTATACAGCTGTTAGACTTTGAAATACATACAAAGAGAGGAATGAAACCCTCAAAAAGATAATTTATTACAGTAATCTTAAAGCATAACATATGTTGGTGTCCATGCCAAGGCCTTCAAGTAGTACAACAGGAAAGACAGACTGGGCCACAGTATAACAATCAATCAACAGTAAATAATGCAGATATACAGGCCAGCAGCCTGTAACTACACTCTGTTCTCAATTCCTAGGTGGAAAATGCCTAGGCTGACACAATGGGATGTATCTGTTACATAACAATCCATAAATGAAATCATCACAATTGCACTGACAAACAGAACAGGCTCTATGGCAGTAATCAGTAGGGCAGCAATGTTCCCAAGGTGAAATGTATGTTAATGTACAGCCGCATGCCTTAAGCCAGCTTACTACTGATATACCTCAAATGTTGTAACACCCTAGGTTAATTATGGTGCTCCCACCCCCCTAGACTCACTTACAGGAGCAGATAACAATGTTACATACACTGACCTCTACACTGCAGAGGGGCACACGTGTGCTGTGCAGATAAAGCCCACATATATATGGTGCATATATTCTGTACACCATTATTCATTGACATCATACCTGATAACAAGCCAGTCAGATAACAGACTGCTGGACATGCTGTGTAAAGTATTGACTTTTACTGAGGACAGGACTTGGACAGTCTGTGGTTGTGTGTACAGTACTGTGGTCTGTGTACATAGGGCAGGAGTCTCCAACCTTCAGTATCCCAGGAGTCATGTCTGTCTCCTTTCCCACCAAAGTAAAGTCATCATAGAAAT